>NW_026972136.1:0-1200000 GCF_036711695.1 Zophobas morio | reverse complement strand
GTTTAATGCTCGAACGACCTCTTGTGTAAAGATCCTTATCTATGGACAACACACTAGTGTTGGAAAAATCGAATTAAAAAAAAAAATAAAAAATCAGTGATTTTTAAAATTGATTTAGTTTTTCAATTACTGGGAGTTATCACTCAAAAAGCAGCAAAACAATCAAAAGTAACGAGTTTTAATTATGTTTAATCACACTTTTTCAAAAAATAATGAAACTTCATTTTGCCAATTTTATTTTTTTCTTGATATTTAGGCGGATTCATAGACCACAAATTTAGGATTGTTAAAAAATTCAAACACGATTTACTATGCAACATTTTTAGGTGACATTTAAATGTTGGTGAGGATAATTAAGACAAAATTTCGCACGATATTCCTAAATTATAAATAAAACTGCGTTTAAAAAGATCGTAATATTGATATTTTCGTAATTTGAAAAGAAAATAAAAAAACAAGAATGTTGTACATAAGATTATTTAAATCGGGCGATCTCATTAATTATTAGAAACAGAAAAAAGTCAGAGGCCAACGTTGTTCCTTGAGGACTATACTCTAAAATCGTTTTTAACTATACAGATTGTTTTATTTTTAAGGTGTAAGACACAACTTAATTTTATTAAATGAAACACCCTATATACCTTTACATATTTTGATTGACAGCTTTTTAGGCTTCACAACCACAGTGGACAGATATAGAAAGGCACGTCTTTGTTGTGGTTTAATTGAAATTAAAATTTCATATACAGGGTGTTTATAAAAAATGTTTTATTTATTACAATTTTCAAATATCGATAAATATATTTCAGTTTTTTCAAATAGAACAGCCTATATTTTATTACTGCATCTTATTCTATTTTTTGTTCTCTTCCTTTTTTGCTGAGTATTTTCTATATTTAAAGTTGATAGTTATTAAAAGAAATATTAGAGAAAGAAGAGGACAAAAAATATAGTAAAATGTAGTAATCAAATAGTCTATTACTGGAAAAAACTGGAATATCAATATTTGAAAATTGTAACGTTTTATTTTTTTTTATAAACACTCTGTATATTAAAATGTGATTTTGTTGTTACCACAACAAACGAGTACTTTTATTTTATTTCTTAAAAAAACTTTCATTTAATCTAGCATTACATATTTACATTTTGTTTATTTCAGCTTATAGGGGTTCTATAAATAAAATATAAAATTCGCAAAATCAAATTTTATAATTTTTCGAAAATACTACTATGACCAATTTTTTTTATTATGCGACGTTGAAAATTTCAATTTTTTAAATTTTAGTGTACTCGATTTTTTTATTTTTCAGTTTCTCGATTATTAATATTTCACTTCATAAATCAAAATTTTTGATTTTTTCGATTTTTAAAATTTTCAATTTTGGAATTTTTCTACTTTTGAATTTCACATTTCTTTAATAATAATAATATTAATAATGTTGACAATAATAATAAGCTTTATTCCAACATTTCTTTTCTTCTGTTTTACGATTTTTGCAATTTTTTTATTTTTATATAAGTATTATATTTTTAATTTTTCACTTTTTCGATTTCTCAGTTTTGCGATTTTGCAATTTTTCAATTTTACAATTTTTCGAGTTTTCAATTATGCATTAGATATTTTTAATTTTCAATGTTTTCAAACTCCCGATTTTTTGTGTTCCGCAATTTTCAATTTGTCGCTTGTTTCATTCGTCGATTTGCAATTTCTGGTCTTTCATCTCGCTGATATCCAGATCTCAGATTTGTTGTGGATTTTTAAAAACTTCCCTAATACCTCACCATTTAGACCTCCAAAAGTCATTTTCTGCTTTATTTCTTCATTTCTAAATCTATTTCTTCAGAATAGTCAAAATTTGTAATAAAGGCAGTTTTTGGGATTTCTCAAAATTTCACTTTGAAAAGTCTTGGTTCCAAATCACCAACAAGCTGCATTTTTCGATTCAGCCCCTCAAGGTCTATATCCCTATACTTTCAATAATCGAGCAAGTGGAAAATTGCAAAATTGTAAAATTAAAAATCGAGAAATTGAAAAAAAAAATTAAAAACTGAAAAACTAAAAGTTGAGAAATTGAAAAATTAAAAATCTGGAAATTCAAACATTAAAATCGAGAGATTGAGACGTTGAAAGACTGCAAAAATATAAAATTGAAAAACTGAGAAACAGTAAACTGAAAAATTTAAGAAACGAAAAATTGAAAAGTGCAGAAATTAAAAAATCGAAACTGTGGAATCGAAAAATTGAAAAATCGAAACATTTAAAAATAGTTTATTTTGTTACGAGATTTTCTTAATCCCAAAAAATTATACATCGTAATTCTAAAGGGCATTTATGAGTCCAAGTAAAGCATTTTTTATAATTCATAATTCTTCACAGACAATTCTGGGGCAGTATTTATCCCAAGTAAAAAAATTATCCGAAAATTTTATAACGAAAAAAGCACGACGCGAGTTTTTACGCGTTAAAAAGAGAACACTCTGTATAGTTCAAAATAATTTTAAAGTATAGTCCTCAAAGAATCGTCACTTTGGTCTTTGACTTTTTCTTATATTTTTTAATAATTAATGAGATATCGAGGACCGCGCCCTTAATGACTCATCCTATATAATTTACGATTTTATTTTTTATCTTCCAAGTCATAAAATTTCACTATTATTAAAAAAAATAGCAGAAATGCAGACAATCTAACAAATCCAGTATTTTAGAAAAAAAAATGATAATACTAGTCACAGTGAGGACAAAAAAAAAAAAAAACAAATGACCTTCATGTTGTAAACACAGCGCTCAAACTAACTGAGGTATTAGACAATTTGACTTTTTTGCCACAATCTGGATGTCAAACGTAAAAAATCACGGTGGATTCATAAACCACAAGTACAGAAGCTCTTGTACTTTTATTTTATAAAATTTAAATAGTACTTACCATGCAAAATGTTGAGGGAATATTATCAAATTAGTGAGGATGATTAGTTAAATGTTTTTTGGCTAATAAAAATCTACACAGATGACAAATAGGCAAACATACGATAAATGAACAGGCAAACGAAAACGGAAGACATATTTTTCATGCTCTAGGGGCCATGGAACGTCGAGAAATCAATAAAGTAGCCAGGACGAACCCTGAAGAAAAAGGCAAAAAAGGATGTAAACTCAACTAAATTTATTGTGTATTGCAGCAGATTCGCTCGTATTCACTGTTTGACGACCACCGAGCTTGGACCAAGGATCTGTAATTTTTTTTTTTCAATCTAATTTCATTTTTCACGGGACCAGAACGCCACTCACAATGTCAAAATTAAAATAATTTGAAATCAAGGGTAAAACATGGAAACAAACAGATCCAAAATGGGAAAAAAACAATTTAAAAGTCAGGAATAAAAAAGCGGCCAATAAAAATACGAGACAACTTAGTACTCTAAACAAATTACTGCAGGTTAAAAAACTTTCACAAAACGAATAAAAATTACTCTACCAAATCCCCATTTTTATGGCATTTTTAAATACTCCATAACATCCCAAATCTTTTGTCAGTGACGACAAATTTATTTTTGAAAGGATGAGAACTCCGTACCACAAAATCAAAAAAAAAATTAAACGTGACCAATTTTACAATTGTAACTTGGGTAAGAAATACACAAAGTGAAACAATACTGCATATTTGTAAAGTGGTATACAAGAAAAAAATAACAAAAAGGACCAAAAATCAATATCAAAAGATCAAAAAAAAGCTACAATAATAGAGCACCTAGCTTATTACTAATATATTATAAATACATACATAAATAAATTACTTTTTTAAAAACATAAGAAAGAAAGAAAAAGAGAAAATAGTTCCAATGATTGAATACCGATATTCATTCATTTAGGATTAAAGTATCCGGAGTTACCGGAAAAAGTAGACACCTAGAACATTCCCGTTAGTATTTTGACAACTGTTGGTGATGTTTCCTGGAGGAATTAGACACCTACTACATTTCACCTATATACCGGGTGTCTGGAAAACAGCGGATTAACTCTTCAGTACGTTATATACGGGGGTTTCGGGCAACCCAAAAGAATAATAAAAAAGTAAAATTGGGAACACTGCACGCACCTAATGCGAGAATAAAAACAACTTGCTATTTTTCATTAATAAATAAACCAAAAAAAAAAAAAAACATTTAATAAGACTAGAGAAAATGTTCAAAATTCCAGCCTTGTGCATGTAAGTAGACTAGCATTGTTTCCAAATTTTGATCATTGTCGCTGCTAAAATAAGACTGATTTTGGCAAATGAGATTTCTCTAAGAAAATAAAGGGCGGGTGGGCGGTGTTATTGATAAAATAAGATCGATTTTGGCAAATGACATACTCGCTAAGAAAACAGAGGATGGGCGGGCGGGGCTAGTACTTGCTAAGGTAAGAGTGATTCTGGTAGATGAGATACTCTCTAAGGAAGCAAAGGGCGGGTGGGCGGGCCTAGTACTTGCTAAGATAAGAGTGATTTTTGCAGATGAGATAACCTCTAAGAAAAGAGAGGGCGGGTGGGCGGGCCTAGTACCTGCCAGGATAAAATTGATTTTGGCAAAAAAAAATAATGAAAAAAACGAATATTTCACTGTAGATACTCTTTTGACATATTCTAGGGAACAGTTGGAATTTAAATGGGGGCGAACCACATTACACAAAATCTGAAAAATCGAATAATCGAGAAATCAAAACATCAAGGAAAACAAAAAAATTAACGGAAAATCTAGAACTTAAAAATTGAAAAATTAAAATATCTATCGAAAAATTGAAAAACCGAGAATTCGAAACATCAAAAAATAGAAAAGTTGAAGAACCGAAACATTGCAAAATCTCAGAACTGAAATACTGAAAAACTGAAAAATGGAAGGAAAATTGAAAAATCGAAAAAGTGAAGAAATTCAAAACTGAAATCTTGAAAAACTGAAAAATGGAAAGAAAATTGAAGAATCGGAAAAGTGAAAAAATCCAAAACTGAAACATTGAAAAATCCAGAAATCGAAAAATTGAAAACACAATATCAAAAATTTGAAAAATTGAAGAAACGAAATATTGCAAAATTCCAAAGTTGAAATATTGAAAAACCTAAAAATGGAAGGAAAATTAAAGAATCGAAACAGTGAAAAAATCCCAAACTGAAACATTGAAAAATTGAGAAATGGAAAAATGAGAAAATCAAAAAAAATTGGTCTAAAGAGTTTAGACAGTACTTCCCTCGCTATCGGAAACGTGACGACTGCATGCCTATTATGTTTTTTTTTTCACATTAGATCTCAAAGCATTCGGTTTTGTAGTTAAATCAATAAAATAAATTTGCGCATTCATTAAATTTTTTGAGTCACCCTGTATATCCGAATCCCAAAAATATTAATGGAATGATAAATTACAAGAAGAGATATTTTGTAAATTTAGATAGGATTTATTCAGCAAAATTTTGAGATAACGTCATGAATTTTTTAGAGGGGATAAGTAAATATATTGTGATTAAAATGGTCTTGGTTTAATAACAAAAAAATATTGTTCGTCTATAAAACAAGCTCGTCTCAGACAAAGTATTCGAAAAAAAATATGTCGTAAAAAAATTTACGTACGCGATTATGGCTTCAATATTTTTTAGAAAATCCTGTCATGGATGTAGAAACATTTGTGACAGCCAAAGAGGTTTTTTTGAGAAAATTATCTTTGAATTTAGACCAAACTGAAATAGACACTAGGCAACAGGCACATTTGGGCAAAAGAAAGAGAAATTAGGGTTACGGCTTCAAATTTTGGATGTATTTACAAACTTAGACCGACTAAAGCAATAGCTAAAACTGTGGAGTCTCTGTAGTACAGCACATTTAGAGGTAATAGTCATACATACTATGGACAGCAAAGTGAGGAAAAAGCTGTCAAGTGTTTTGAAATAAATAAAAATATAAAAACTGAACGGTGTGGCTTGTTTATTTCAAAACAATTTCCTTACTTGGCTGCTAGTCCAGACAGGGTTCTAGAGGATAGGAGTGCATTAGTCGAAATTAAATGCCCTTGAAAATCGCAAGATTTGTCTCCCGAAGAAGCGGTTAGAAGAAAAAATAATCAAATTTTGTACATTGACAAACAGAGAATTGAAACTAAAAAAAAATCATGATTACTATTTTCAAGTCCAGGGACAAATGCTTGTTACGGGTATTTCACAAGTTTATTTTGTTGTATGGACACCCAAAGGAATAAATATAGAAAAAATTTATAAAGACGAAGAAATATATGTAAAAACTTGGCAGATTTTACTTTGGCGCATTATTGCCCGAAATAATTGATTCAAGAAGAAAAGATTTTTAAATAAATAAAATTTGTTTCTATTTTTTTATGTACTTTAATAATTTATTAGGAGTACATTTTTCATCACCAAGACTTGCATATTTTTATTATAAATATCTTTTGAAAATGATCTCTCGGCAAATGAAAACATATACGAGCACTTTTTTCGAGTAAACAATGAAGGGAGAAGTTACTGGGCGTAGGGCTTTTTTAAAACACCTCCTTTCTGGGATAAGTAGTATATACACTTAGCTACTTATACGTGTTAAACAAAAGCTGTATTTTATATATTTTTTATGATTATTATAAATATGTTTATTAGTTTTATTAATTAAGAAAGCAAAATATATATTAACAATAATATTACAATGAATTTTTAGTAATCATGTGTTTTGAATTCAGGATCCTGAGTGGACTAAAAATATTATAGTTCCCCAGTTTTAATTCGGTTTTATGATATAGTACCTCATTGCGTAAAAATGTTAATTTCCTTAACAATAGATTACTACGGCCGGTCCTGGCGGCTTGTTATAAAACTGAGTTCCTTGCCATAAATTAGTAAAATCAGCCGAGAACTCTAACAATTAGCCTATGGTAGAGCAGGCGATAAGGTTTTACCTGAAAGTCGTTTCCGTAAATTTTAGTGGCGCTCCTATCGGCAAAGTACTGAACTAACTGCTCAAATTCTGTCGAATTGATACCCATTTTTTTCAATAATTGTTAGTTTCTGTTAAAAACTCTGCTAACCAATAGATCATTCATTTTCCTCTGATATTTCTGTTAAAATTATTCGACGTATTTTGCATTAATTTGTGGTATATTTTGATTTTAATAAACACATTATTATTTAAACAAATTGTACCACTAACAAACATTTAATGACTCTGCGACCTGTAAAAAGTGAAGTTTTATCCATATGCTAAATTTTCAAGCGATTCTATGATGGTTATGACTCAAAAAACTTGAAAAGAAAACATACAATGGTGCTTTTTTACGGTATTTCTCAGCCATATTTTTTTAGTTGATTGAACTGGTCTCTGCGCTCTAGAATATGAAAAAAGCTGCAGTTTGATGTATGATACATCTATATTAATATCATTTTTTTATACAAAAAACCAAAAAAATATTATACCTCGTCTAGCGAGTCCCCTTAAAGCCGTATTAACAAAAAAATAAAAAATAAAATGAACCTTACCTAACACAAGTCCATTGGGCATCACCACCGGGCTGGAGCTCTCCGTCCCCTCCCTCTCAATATTAGCCGTGGCCGTGAACGGTGCCAACCTCGCGGCAACATTAGACACCGCCGACAACGCCACCAACCTGATCAAATCCCCAGGTTTCAAAACCCCCGAATCGATCAACCTCAACGCCAGCAAATCCGCGGCGCTATTGGACGGCGCCGACAGCAGCACCCTCGAGTGCGGCATCAGCCTCAAAATCTGCAGCACCGTCTCCACAATCGTCACCGTCTTCCCCGTCCCCGGCGGCCCGAAAATAATATACGGCAGCGGCCGGCACACCCCCAGCAAAATATTCCTCACAGCCTCTTTCTGGTAAAAGTTCAAGCACCTATTGTACCACTCCAGTTTCCGCACCGGGAGATTCTCCACCCCGTTCTCGTTAAACCTCTGTATCTTCTCCAGCAAGCTCTGCTTGCCTATGACGTTCCGCGGCGGCTGCGCCTCCACCAGGTCCAAGTCGGTCAAAGAATCCACGTAGTTGTCGAAGACGAACTCCACCTGCGGGTCCTGCTCGACGATCTTCGTCGGGAACAGCCAGTCCTTGCCCAGGTTCTTGATGGCGAGGTTCACCGCGAAGTGCTCGCGCCGGTACGTGGTCCGGGAGGCCACCAGGTACACGGAGTAGTCTTCTCCGTCGTAGGCGTCGTGGAAGATTTGGGAGAATTTTATGAAGGCGTGGTTTTTGCCGGTTTTGTGGATGACGCCTTCGTAGTCCGGGCTAGTGGGGTCGGTTAGGCTTCGCGCGATCACGCGGTCGCCGGAGATCACCGAGGGGCGTCGTTCGGCGAGGTTCTCGATTTCCAGGAGGAGGTATTCGCCGTTTTTGATGAAGCAGGCGCGCTCTTGGTCGTAGTTTTGCATCTCGATCATCATGTGGATCTCGTCGAGGTGGAGGAGGGTGTGGAATTTGTCCTCGAAGTTCATGTAGTTCAAGGCGGTTACGAGGCAGGGTTTGGACCTCTCGAGTTCGGTTTTGAGGAAGTTGTTGGTGGATGGGTACTGGTGGTGGGTTATTAGGTTCAAGAGGCGCTCGGGGACGCCGAAGTCGGGCATGCATAAGGGCACGAAGCGTGCGGAGTAGTGGAGTTTCTGGCCCTTTATTACCTGTCAAGAATTCGTAGCGTTAGTAACAATAAAACTAGTGAAAAAAAATATATATTAATTTTTTTTTTCCAAATTTGTATGTAATGTATGTTGTGAACTTGAGTACTTTTGTATAAAGGAAGTAGACTATCTCAGGTTAATGCAAATATTAAATCACAAATTTTAAAAATAACAAAAAAATCGTGGGTACCATTCCAAAGTTCTCAATTCAAAATTAAAAAGAATGACTCGGCAGCGAGGTATAGACTTCTCCGCCTCCTCTTTGAGGGTTTCCATAATCCCATAAACACAATAAAGTAGACTAGTAAATAATGTCAAATCTACAATTTTGCTGAGCAGATTAAATTCAATTAAATAAATTATTACAAAAATACAATTTTATTATTATTTGTCAATATAAAATCCAACTTCGTTTCAGAGTTAACAAAATCAGTGATCAAATCGGAATAGGGGTGGGTGGGCGGGGCCACTCTCAACATTTTTTTTTAATCTTAAATTAATTAATTCTCAAATTTAAAGGGGAGTTATCGCAAAATCGAATGTTTGGCAAAGTTGTCTAAAAAAGCAAAGAGAAATAAATTTAGATAGATTTCAATCATATAAATCGAAAAAACTTAGGATGTTGATAATCCCGAATTAAGAGTTTTGATATATTCGGTTTCAAATTGACTTTTTCAAAAACCCGAAAATTACCGTATTTTATTTTGGCGATTCTGAAAAAATCGTAGAAAATTTGAAAAATAAAGCCGAAAACAAATTCTGGAATTTCTACATGAACAAGCAATAGCCCCGCCCACCCGCCCTCTATTTTCTTAGGAAGCAGATCATTTGCTAAAATCAGTCTTATCTTAACAAGACCTAGAGCCGTCCACCCACCCTTTTCGTATTCTAACGACTAATTTTATTTCTTAGAATTAGTTATTTTCGAAAATATTCGGTTTCAAATTACCATTTTCAAAAAAGCCATAAAAAAAAACGTATTTTATTTTGGCGATTGTAAAAAAATCCTAGGAAATTTGAAAAATAAAGCCGAAAATAAATTCTGGAAAAATATAGAAAAATAGCATCTAAATATTTTGATAATTTTTGTTGGTGTTCGGGAAAAGCTCAGTTAAAAATAGAGCTTTCGGTAAAGTTGTATATTGAAAATTCGAAAAATTGGAAATTGGCATATTTTTTTTAGCGACTCAAAAAGAATGGTAGGAATGTAGCTAAAAACAACTCTCAGAGTTCGGAATCAATAATAACATCTCTTTTGAAAAGTTTCGAAAATGCTTGAAAAAAGTCAAAAATTTCAAGAAGCGGTTATGGAAAAATTGAACTTTTGGCGAAGTTGCATTAAAATACACAAACAAAAATAAATTGAGATAGATTTCGACCATTTAAATCGAAAAAACATAGGCTGTTGATGGTCCCCAATTAAGAGTTTAGATATATTCGGTTTCAAATTGACTTATTCAAAAAACACAGAAATTACCGGATTTTATTTTGGCGATTCTGAAAAAATCCTAGGAAATTTGAAAAATAAATCCGAAAACAAGTTCTGGAATTTGAGATCAAAAATAACATTTAAATATTTTGGTAATTTTTTTTAGGTGGTCGGGAAAAGCTCCGTCAAAAATAGAGCTTTCGGCAAAGTTGTATATTGAAAATTCGAAAAATTGGCACATTTTATTTTAGCAACTCTGAAAGAATGGTAGGAATGTAGCAAAAAACAACTTTCAGAGTTCAAAATCAATAACATCGCTTTTCATAATTTTCAAAAATGCTTGAAAAAAGTCAAAAATTTCAAGAAGTGGTTATGGAAAAATTGAACTTTTGGCGAAGTTGCATAAAAATACACAAACAAAAAATAAATTGAGATAGATTTCGACCATTTAAATCGAAAAACCATAGGCTGTTGATGGTCCCCAATTAAGGGTTTAGATATATTCGGTTTCAAATTGACTTTTTCAAAAAACACAGAAATTGCCGGATTTTATTTTGGCGATTCTGAAAAAATCCTAGGAAATTTGAAAAATAAAGCCGAAAACAAGTTCTGGAATTTGAGATCTAAAATAACATTTAAATATTTTGGTAATTTTTTTAGGTGGTCGGGAAAAGCTCCGTCAAAAATAGAGCTTTCGGCAAAGTTGTATATTGAAAATTCGAAAAATCGGGACATTTTATTTTAGCAACTCAGAAAGAATGGTAGGAATGTAGCTAAAAACAACTTTCAGAGTTCAAAATCAATAACATCCCTTTTCATAATTTTCGAAAATGCTTGAAAAGTCAAAAATTTCAAGAAGCGGTTATGGAAAAATTGAACTTTTGGCGAAGTTGCATTCAAATACACAAACAATAAATAAATTGAGATAGATTTCGACCATTTAAATCGAAAAAACATAGACTGTTAATGGTCCCCAATTAAGAGTTTAGATATATTCGGTTTCAAATTGACTTTTTCAAAAAACACAGAAATTACCGGATTTTATTTTGGCGATTCTGAAAAAATCCTAGGAAATTTGAAAAATAAAGCCGAAAACAAGTTCTGGAATTTGAGATCAAAAATAACATTTAAATATTTTGGTAATTTTTTTAGGTGATCGGGAAAAGCTCCGTTAAAAATAGAGCTTTCGGCAAAGTTGTATATTGAAAATTCGAAAAATCGAGACATTTTATTTTAGCAACTCAGAAAGAATGGTTGGAATGTAGCTAAAAACAACTTTCACAGTTCAAAATCAATAACATCCCTTTTCATAATTTTCGAAAATGCTTGAAAAAAGTCAAAAATTTCAAGAAGCGGTTATGGAAAAATTGAACTTTTGGCAAAGTTGCATTAAAATACACAAACAAAAAATAAATTGAGGTAGATTTCGACCATTTAAATCGAAAAAACACAGGCTGTTAATGGTCCCCAATTAAGAGTTTAGATATATTCGGTTTAAAATTGACTTTTTCAAAAAACACAGAAATTATCGGACTTTATTTTGGCGATTCTGAAAAAATCCTAGGAAATTTGAAAAATAAAGCCGAAAACAAGTTCTGGAATTTGAGATCAAAAATAACATCTAGATATTTTGGTAATTTTTTTAGGTGGTCGGGAAAAGCTCCGTCAAAAACTTTGGTTGTACGATTTGCCATAAAATTTGGTTATTTCAGAACAAAAAAATCAGAGAATAGGTGGGTAGGTGGGGCTAATTTTAACTTTAATCTTCAGTTTTCAATAAGCAAGCAGTGACTAAACTCCTAATATTGTTCCGTCTTACCTTAGCAAGTCCTAGCCCCGCCCACCCGCCCCCTATTTTCTTAGAGGGTATGTCATTTGTCCAAATCAGTCTTATCTTGGCAAGTACATACTAAATTTTGGTAATTTTCGAAAATGCTTGAAAAAAAGTAAAAAATTTGAAGGGGGGTTATGGAAAAATTGAACTTTCGGTGAAATTGTCTCAAAATACAGAAAGAAAAATAAACCGATACAAATTTCGAATAACTAAATCCAAAAAACTTAGCCTGGTGATGATCCCGAATTAAGATTTTCGAAATATTCGATTTCAAATTGACATTATCAAAAAATCCACAAAAAATTACGTATTTTATTTTGGCGATTCTGAAAACAATCGTAGAAGTTTTGAAAAACTGAAGCCAATAACAAATACTAGAGATCCAAATCAAAAATAGCATTTATTTTGGTAATTTTCGAAGATGTTCGGAAAAAGGTCCAAGTCAAAAATAGAGCTTTCGGTAAAGTTTTCTAAAAATCCGCAAAAAATTCTGGGATGTAGATTTCGACAAACTGAATCGAAAAACACAACTTGTTGATGGTTCCCGACAGAAATTTTGGAAATATTAAATAATATTTAAGTTAACACTTTTGAAAATTCGAAAAATTGGCATACTTTATTTTAACGAGTCAGGAACGATGATGGAATATAGGTGAAAATAATGTTTAGAGTTCCAAATCAAAAATAACATCTCTTTTGATAATTTTGGAAAGTGCTTGAAAAAAAGGAAAAAATTTCAGGGGGTTACGGAAAAATTAAACTTTCGGTGAAGTTGTCTATAAATACAGAAAAAAATAAACCGAGACAAATTTCGACTAACTAAATCCAAAAAACTTTGCCTGGTGATGATCCGGAATTAAGATTTTCGAAATATTCGATTTCAAATTGACATTTTCAAAAAAATCCACAAAAAATTACGTATTTTATTTTGGCGATTCTGAAAACAATCGTAGAAGTTTTGAAAAACAAATACTAGAGTTCCAAATCAAAAATAGCATTTATTTTGGTAATTTTCGAAGATGTTCGGGAAAAGGTCAAAGTCAAAAATAAAGCTTTCGGCAAAGTTTTCTAAAAATCCGCAAAAAATTCTGAGATGTAGATTTCGACAAACTGAATCGAAAAACACAACTTGTTGATGGCTCCCGACAGAAATTTTGGAAATATTAAATAATATTAAAGTTAAAATTTTTGAAAATTCGAAAAATTGGCATATTCTATTTTAACGAGTCAGAAACAATGAAGGAATGTTGGTGAAAACAATTTTTAGAATTCCAAATCAAAAATAACATCTCTTTCGATAATTTTCGAAAATGTTTGAAAAAAAGTAAAAAATTTCAGGGGGTTACGGAAAAATTAAACTTTGGGTGAAGTTGTCCAAAAATACAGAAAAAAATAAACCGAGACAAAGTTCGACTAACTAAATCCAAAAAACTTGGCCCGGTGATGATCCCAAATTAAGATTTTCGAAATATTCGATTTCAAATTGACGTTTTCAAAAAATCCACACAAAATTAAGTATTTTATTTTGGCGATTCTGAAAACAATCGTAGAAGTTTTGAAGAAATGAGGCAATAACAAATACTAGAGATCCAAATCAAAAATAGCATTTATTTTGGTAATTTTCGAAGATGTTCTGGAAAAGCTCAAAGTCAAAAATAGAGCTTTCGGCAAAGTTTCCTAAAAATCGCAAAAAATTCTAGGATGTAGATTTCGACAAACTGAATCGAAAAACACAACTTGTTGATGGCTCCCGACAGAAATTTTGGAAATATTAAATAATATTAAAGTTAAAACTTTTGAAAATTCGAAATATTGGCATATTTTATTTTAACGAATCAGGAACAATGACGGAATGTAGGTGAAAACAATTTTTACAGTTCCAAATCAAAAATAACATCTCTTTTGATAATTTTCGAAAATGCTTGAAAAAAAGTAAAAAATGTCAGGGGGTCACGGAAAAATTAAACTTTCGGTGAAGTTGTCTAAAAATACAGAAAAAAAATAATAAACCGAGACAAATTTCGACTCACTAAATCCAAAAAAATTAGTCTGGTGATGATCCCGAATTAAGATTTTCGAAATATTCGATTTCAAATTGACATTTTCAAAAAATCCACAAAAAATTACGTATTTTATTTTGGCGATTCTGAAAATAATCTTAGAAGTTTTGAAAAAATGAGCCAGTAACAAATACTAGAGATCCAAACCAAAAATAGCATTTATTTTGGTAATTTTCGAGGATGTTCGTGAAAAGATCAAAGTCAAAAATAGAGCTTTCGGCAAAATTTTTTAAAAATCCGCAAAAAATTCTGGGATGTAGATTTCGACAAACTGAATCGAAAAACACAACTTGTTGATGGTTCCCGACAGAACTTTTGGAAATATTAAATAATATTAAAGTTAAAACTTTTGAAAATTCGAAAAATTGGCATATTTTATTTTAACGAGTCAGGAACAATGAAGGAATGTAGGTGAAAACAATTTTTAGAGTTCCAAATCAAAAATAACATGTCTTTTAATAATTTTCGAAAATGCTTGAAAAAAAGTAAAAAATTTCAGGGGGTTACGGAAAAATTTAACTTTCGGTGAAGTTGTCTAAAAATACAGAAAAAAATAAACCGAGACAAATTTCGACTAACTAAATCCAAAAAATTTGGCCTGGTGATGATCCCGAATTAATATTTTCGAAATATTCGATTTCAAATTGACATTTTCAAAAAATCCACAAAAAATTACGTATTTTATTTTGGTGATTCTGAAAACAATCGTAGAAGTTTTGAAAAAAAGAGCCAATAACAAATACTAGAGATCCAAATCAAAAATAGCATTTATTTTGGGAATTTTCGAAGATGTTCGGGAAAAGGTCAAAGTCAAAAATAGAGCTTTCGACAAAGTTTTCTAAAAATCCGCAAAAAATTCTGGGATGTAGATTTCGACAAACTGAATCGAAAAACACAACTTGTTGATGGTTCCCGACAGAAATTCTGGAAATATTAAATAATACTAAAGTTAAAACTTTTGAAAATTCGAAAAATTGGCATATTTTATTTTAACGAGTCAGGAACAATGTAGGAATGTAGGTGAAAACAATTTTTAGAGTTCCAAATCAAAAATAACATCTCTTTTGATAATTTTCGAAAATGCTTGAAAAAAGTAAAAAATTTCAGGGGGTTACGGAAAAATTAAACTTTTGGTGAAGTTGTCTAAAAATACAGAAAAAAATAAACCGAGACAAATTTCGACCAACTAAATCCAAAAAACTTAGCCTGGTGATGATCCCTAATTAAAATTTTCGAAATATTCAATTTCAAATTGATATTTTCAAAAAATGCACAAAAAATTACGTATTTTATTTTGGCGATTCTGAAAGCAATCGATGTAATTTTCGAACATAAACGGGAAAATAAAAATCAAAAATAGCGATTTCGGCAAAGTTTTCTAAAAATCCGCATTTTCTTTTTCACCTGTAAAAAAATCAACCTTACCTCTCTCCTAGTCCTCGGAACATACTGCTTCGGCGCGAACCCCGGCCGCACCTTCCCGTTGTTCCCCTGATGTGGAAGAACATGCACTGAGACCCACCGCTTCAACTTAAACCGTTCAAAATGAAAAATCACCAGCTCACGACTATCGCCAACGTTTCGGGCCACACATTCCAGCCGAACCGTCAAAGTATTGTGCGCTTTAATAGTAAAATGGTCAATGTTGTCGCTCAAGCGACACTGACCGTTGAGTTTGGGCAGCTGAACACAAATCAGCTTGACATCCTCTGCCTTGGCTTGTACCTCGACGAGGAACAACTTCGTCTCCCCTACTTTACCGAATATTAAAAAAATATTGTCGGTAATATTGACCAAATCGTGAGTATCTTGAAGCTCCTCCTCTTTGAAAACCTTGACAGCTTTGTTTTCCTTGAGGTGGAGATAGTCAGGGACGATTTTGAGTGCGCGCCACGTGCACTGATCCTGGTTGCTTTCAATAATTTCGGCTACGACTTTATCGCCGCGGACGGGCTGGTAGCCGCAATAAAGGGCATCTTTATCAAAAAATATATTTTTGTTGACGACACCGGTACTCTCTTGAGAGTTCCATTGTGACACTTGACCCAGTTTGACCTGGGGGCGCAGCGGCTGGACTTTGTTAATTTCGATAATTTTTCCGTTTAAATCGACCACGTTTTCGTCGATTTCGCATTTAACGTCAAGCTCCACCCAGTCACCTGTGAAACAACACAAATGTGACAATGTGACGCCATTTTTAACTTACATTTAAACTTGACTTTTATCGTGCAGCGACAAAACTAATTTTTTAATAATAGTTACTCACCTGCAATGGGAATAAACTCCGAACACACACTATTCAAGTTGATTGTTATATTCCCAGGACTGAGACTGATAATTCGGCCTTCTCTTTGCACAACTGAACAAACCAAAGTCCTCTCGTGCCACTTCTTTTTACCTGTATCCACCACATTCCAGTCGTTTTCGATCAGCCTCACATCACAAACCTTCACACCTCCTTCAGACCGAATTAATTGATAAGAAATCTTTGACCCAACAATCAAATCACTAATGTCGGTCTGGAAATCATACAAGTCGTCTACTCGAAAAGTGTTACCGTCAGCATGCGTGACTCTCCCGATTTTGCTCAGGACTTCATACTGCCCGATATCCTCAACCTCTCTGTGTTCTTCTTTCTTATGGCCGTTTGGCACTTCTTGCTTACATTCTCTGATCACGCTGTAGGCTTCGTCGAGAGACAGGGGTTGGATCGGTACGCCGGTGTGTCTCCAAAAAAGGGAAAAGAAGGATCTCCACATGATTCCGGCTGGGTAAAAAAACAAAAACACAACAACTAAAACGTGCACAGTTTGAGGTTATGTAAAAACTAAAGGGGTTACGCGTGTCAAATCATTGCGGTTTTAAAGAAAACGAACTAGTTTGGATGCATGTTTTTGCAAACAAAAACAAAGGCCAGAATGCCGACCCCGGCTGGAGGCGGTTAAATGCATAACACTGCACGTGCGCAGTGGAGCAGGTGGCTTTGTTTGGGTGGTCTTGTGGGTGGACTTTAGCCGGGAAATTTTGGATGATGATCAATTTGTGGGTTAATGGTAGAAAAATGGGTTTGAATGTATGTAAATTGTGATTTGTTAACATTCGATGAGAATATAACACAAAAAACAAAAAATAATTGATCAATTGTGTAGGGTATGCAACCAATTTTACACATTGACATTGACAGGTGGCTGGAGTAACGCAGTGGCGTAACGTACAACGACAATTGGGGACAGAAGTAAGTGATGTAATGACAGTTTGGATAATATGCAAAATGCATATGCGTATTTAACTATTTTTTTACATTTATTACATATTTTAAAATTTTTGCTGCATTTTTCGTAGTAATTGGTGAAAATCTTAATTTGAATACAATTTTAATACAGTTGATTATCGGCAGTATGTAAGTGAATAAGTACCGACCTTTTCTAATAATGCGGACGAGTTTTTCCAAGACTTCATTTATGGGCACCTCCAATTAGGCGTATTACTGGAATTCTTTTATTTAACGAGCTCTGAGAATTATGTCCTATAATCTAAGATGTGAGAAACGTAAAAAAAAAAGCACTAGTACTAACTTTTTTGTTATATTATTTGCTATGACGTGTCCTGACCTGCCCTGACTTCTCTATTGTCCCAAATAAACAAATTTAAAACATTTCTGTGAATATATAAAAACCACAAAGTACCTACATACATGATTAAAAAAATTCTATTTTGTGAAACAAAAATTAATAATAATTTATTTTTTTATCTACTTACAAAATTTGTATACCGAGCTATTTTGACGAAACTGTAAAAACTGCTATATTTCAATCAGCAATTTTGGTAAACCGGTAGGAATTTCCGAAGAAACAAAACCGAAAATGACTTTTGGATATCGAAATTTACAAGAAAATGTTTTCAACTAATTTTCGGATATAGTTGAAAAATGGTCGAAATGTCAAAAGGGCCAAAATCAGTCTTATCTTATCAAATACTAGACCCGCCCACCCACCCTCTATTTCCTTGAAAGGTATATCATTTGCCAAAATTAGTCTTATCTTAGAAGCAAGAACAAGCCCCGCCCACCCCCCCCCCCTCTTCTCATTCTGACGACTAATTTCATTTCCGTTCACTATAAGATCATTCATTTTATTCAGGTCGGATAAAATGAATCACTGAAAAGGAGACCGGGTGGGTGGGCGGGGCTAATTATGTCCTTTCGTCGAGTGGAAGTGGAAAATAATTATAGAATCTAGGATGAGAAAAAAGTAAAAAAAAAGTGCCAATCATAACTTTTTTTTGTTATACTATTTGCTATAAAATTTATTTCTTATTTCATGTACCTGACCTAACTTCTCTAATGTCTTAAATAAACAAATTTTTCACATTTCTGTACATAATTAAAAACGACAAAGTACATTCTTGAAACAATTGTATTTTATGAAACAAAAATGAATAATAATTTGCTTTTTCATCAACGAAATTTTTATACCGAGCTATTTTGACGAAACTGCAAAAACTGCTATATTTCAATTAACAATTTTGGAAAAACGGTAGAAATTTCCGAAAAAACGAAGCCGAAAATGACTTCTGGATATCGAAATCTACAAGAAAATGTCTTCAACTAATTTTCGGATATAGTTGCAAAATGGTCGAAATGTCAAAAGTGCCAAAATCAGTCTTATCTTATCTGACACTAGGATCGCCCACTCACCCTATATCTTCTTAGATAGTGTGTCACTTGCCAAAATCAGTCTTATCTTAGCACATACTAGCCCCGCCCACCCGCCCTTTTTTTTTCTTGAAAGGTATATCATTTGCCAAAATTAGTCTTATCTTAGCAAATACTAGCCCCGCCCATCTCACCCCCCCTCTTCTCATTCTGACGAATAATTTTATTTCCGTTCAGTATAAGATCATTCCTTTCATTCAGATCGGATAAAAAAATCACTGAAAAGGAGACCGGGTGGGTGGGCGGGGCTAATTATGTCCTTCTGTCGAGTCGGAGTGGGAAGTAAATATAGAATCTAGGATAAGAAAAAAGTAAAAAAAGCGACAATCGTAACTCTTTTTTCTTGTTGTACTATTGCTACAAAATTTATATCTTATTTGATGCACCTGACCTGACTCGCCACGACTTCTCTTGTCTCAAATAATAGTTGAAAAATGATCGAAAATGTCAGAAGTGCCAAAATCAGTCTTATCTTATCAAATACTAGCCCCGACCACCCGCCCTCTATTTTTTTGAAAGATATATCATTTGCCAAAATTAGTCTTATCTTGCCAAGTACTAGCCCCGCCCACTCCCCCCCTCTTTTCATTCTGACGAATAATTTTA
Organism: Zophobas morio; assembly: GCF_036711695.1. Classification (NCBI taxonomy): domain Eukaryota; kingdom Metazoa; phylum Arthropoda; class Insecta; order Coleoptera; family Tenebrionidae; genus Zophobas; species Zophobas morio. Next base: position 1,180,702 of record NW_026972136.1, on the reverse strand, counting down.
TTTCCGTTCAGGATAAGATCATTAATTTCATTCAGATCGGATATAATCAATCACTGAAAAGGAGACCGGGTGGGTGGGCGTGGCTAATTATGTCCTTCTGTCGAGAGGAGGTGGAAAGTATTCATAGAATCTAAGATGTGAAAAAAGTAAAAAAAAGGCGGTAATAGTAATTTTTTTTGTTATATTATTTGCTATAAAATTTATATCTTATTTGATGCACCTGGCCTGACTCGTCGCGACTTATCTTGTCTCAAATAATAGTTGAAAAATGGTCGAAAATGTCAAAAGAGCCAAAATCAATCTTATCTTAGCAAATACTAGCCCCGCCCACCCGCCCTCTATTTTTTTGAAAGTTGTATCATTTGCCAAAATTAGTCTTATCTTAGCATGTACTAGCCCCACCCACCCCCCCTCTTCTCATTCTAACGAATAATTTTATTTCCGTTCAGTATAAGATCATTCATTTCATTCACAACGGATAAAATTAATCACTGAAAAGGAGACCGGGTGGGCGGGCGGGGCTAATTATGTCCTTCTGTTGAGTGGGAGTGGAAAGTACATATTTATAGAATCTAAGATGTGAAAAGAGTAAAAAAAGCGCTAATAGTAATTTTTTTGTTATATTACTTGCTATAAAATTTATATCTTATTTCATGCATCTGACCTGATATGTCACGACTTCTTTTGTCTCAAATACTAGTTGAAAAATGGTCGAAAATGTCAAAAGTGCTAAAATCAGTCTTATCTTAGCAAATAGTAGCCCCGCCCACCCGCCCTCTGTTAAAGTTATATCAATTGCCAAAATTAGTCTTATCTTAGCAAGTACTAGCCCCGCCCACCCGCCCTCTGTTTTTTTGAAAGTGTAACGGGCGATAAATTTACTTATTTTTGGAGATGTTGGTATGAATCAGAACAATCGTCATTGTCGTAAAAATCAAGGTTGTCCTTGTGAAACTTGGATTTTATGATTTCACACCATTCTAATCAAGGTTTATAATTTCACAGTTAAATATTGGCGCCGTTTGGCTGGACACGATGTCTTTGTCCAGTTTTATAATTTCATGGTTTAAATTTGTTAATTTTAACAAAAAGCACATTTTGCCACTAAAAATCTTCATATTACAGTTAATTAAGCCTAATTTGGTGGAAACACAAATACTTTTACGACTCCCCAAATAAACTGGTAACTTGTAAACAATTTTGCGAAAACAACTCCTTTGGAGGGGTCTTTACTTATAAAAGTTCGAAAGATCCAAAAAAGATCAGAGTCCTCTAGCCAGTTGCCTGTTAGTGTGTGTTTGTGTTGTGACACAAGGGGGTAAGTGTTGACATCTCCAAAAATGTGCACGATTTCATAAAAAGTTCAAAGTTTTGTTTTTATTAATATTTTTAAAGTTCAATTTAATTTTGATGATAAATCGCCCTTTGTATTCTCGATTGGATAACGTTTTGAGATTTAGATCTATTTTTAAAGATTAATTTGCATTGAAATTATTAGTTAAACAGTTATATTGTTTGATGAACGCTGACCACGCAACTACTATAATGTTCCTTACCAAATTTTAGAGTTGTTACCAAATTTTAGAGTTGTTACCAAATTTTAGAGTTGTTACCAAATTTTAGAGTTGTTACAAATTTTTGAGTTGTTACCAAATTTTTGAGTTGTTACAAATGTTTGAGTTGTTACCAAATTTTGAGTTATGGTACCAATTTTAAGTTTTGTTATATTTTTGTTTTAGATTTTTTTTAAATATTTGTTTTATTATGCTTTCAAAGATTTAGTTTCAAAGTTATAAAGTTTTCTTGAATTTATTTAAAAATGTTTTAATACTGAAGTTCATTTTCTGATAATTATATTTGCATATTAAACTACACTACAATTTATTGTTATTCCAAATTATTCTCATATGACTAAATCTCTTTTGTACATACTCATTTCTAAATTAAATATAATTATTCATTTAAGCAAAATGCATATACTTGAAGTAGTCCCTTTGTCCAGTCACTAGAATGTGTTACCATCATCACGAACCAGCCTACGAACAAATAAATAATATTTTCACTATATGTCGGGCACAAGGTCCACGACAAGAGTTTTACAGTTTTATATATAATAAATTAACAAAAGTTAATTTTGAAAATCTCCCAAGCCCGTCACAAAAGTTATATCAATTGCCAAAATTAGTCTTATCTTGCCAAGTACTAGCCCCACCCACCCCCCCCCCTTTTCTCATTCTGACGAATAATTTTATTTCCGTTCAGGATAAGATCATTAATTTCATTCAGATCGGATATAATCAATCACTGAAAAGGAGACCGGGTGGGTGGGCGGGGCTAATTATGCCCTTTTGACGAATGGAAGTGGAAAGTAATTATAGAATCTAGGATGAGAAAAAAGTAAAAAAAAGCGCCAATTGTAATTTTTTTTTGTTATACTATATATTTGCTATAAAATATATATCTTATTTCATGCACCTGACCTGACTCGTCGCGACTTATCTTGTCTCAAATAATAGTTGAAAAATGGTCGAAAATGTCAAAAGTGCCTAAATCAGTCTTATCTTAGCAAATACTAGCCCCGCTCACCCGCCCTCTGTTAAAGTTATATCAATTGCCAAAATTAGTCTTATCTTAGCAAGTACTAGCCCCGCCCACCCCCCCTCTTCTGATTCTGACGAATCATTTTATTTCCGTTCAGTATATTTCATTCACATCGGATAAAATTAATCACTGAAAAGGAGACCGGGTGGGTGGGCGGGGCTAAATGTGTCCTTTTGTCGAGTGGGAGTGGAAAGTAATTATAGAATCTAGGGTTTGCTATAAAATTTATTTCTTATTTCATGCACCAGAGACAAAGTGGGTGGGCGGGGCTAATTATTTTTTTCTATCGAGGAGGGGTGGGGGTGGAAACTAATAATAGGATGTAGGATGTGAAAAGAATAAAAAAAGCGCCAATCATAACTTTTTTTTGTTATACTATTTGCTATAACATTTATTTCTTATTTCACGCATCTGACCTAACTTCTCTATTGTCCCAAATAAACAAATTCTAAACATTTTTGTAAATAAATTAAAAAATATGCATTTAAAAATCTTTGAAATCTTTGACAGAAGTTATGCAACAAATTTCCTGCTATGTCTTAATACTTAAACTATTTTAACGAAAAAACCATAGACTTAATTAAAATACATGAGCCTCTTCTAGGCCGCCTCACAAACCTTTTTTGGTTAAAAGAGCGTTTTCCTCTCAAAGAAAATAGGCAAATATTCGACAACCTGACAAAATTTCTTCACTTTTTAGATGGCTGTGAGCGAAGTTATTTTCTGCATAAAAATAATAAATGAAATAATGTAACGAGATTCAGTTAAAAAAGTCATAATCATCATTAAAAACATTAATTTTATTATACGAAAAAGTGAGGTTAGAATGTATCATTTCACGTTGTCGACAGTCATCGATTAAATTTTCGATTTATCGCAGACATACTTCATGATTAAAAAAAAAAACAGCGCTAACTTGATGACTTCAATGGAACACCCGAATTTTATGCATTTCTTCATATATTTTAATGTCTGAATAACCTGAACAAAGCAACCACAGACTTAGTACATAAATAAGTCCCTTTTCAATCAAAATATGGTTGAATTAGGGTTGTTATTCTATCAACTGCATTGTTCGTTGTTACAAGAATAACAGTGATGTATCAAAAAATAGGCAACCAGTAAATCAGATGTATACGTCAGAATTAGACTATAAAGGAAACATTTGAAATTAAGTAAACACGCCCCTAAAATGATCTCAAGTACTGCTTAAGTAAATCAATATTTATTAAGTTTTAAAAAATATCACTAAAATACATAAATATCTGTTATTGTCGCCATAAAATTTGTACGTAGTCTCCAAATCAGTTAAAACCAAATGACGAGTTCTATTGGTTAACACAAGTTTGACTTCTTACTTTGCTACTGTGTTTCGGTATACTAGAACTGTGGTCTTTGCTGTCAATATCAAACACAATAGGCAAATTTCTGGGTACGTAGTGACGGTTACATGTGCAGGCATTGACAAATGTCGTTGTTCCATCAGTCGATATTCCATACCCTGTAACAAAAGATTGGAATAATAATGAGACAAAACGTAAACAAAAACACGAGTCTTGTACCTTCGTGTATGTGCCCAAAAATATGGAACTTGGGCTTAACGCGTTTCTGAATCGTTGACAACAACTCCACACAACCAGCTCTCCCTCCAGAAATGAGTCTATCGCCATGCCCCAGTGGCGGCCCGTGCGTGACCAAAATATCAACATCTTCAGGAATTTGGTTCCATTTTTCGAGAATCGCTTGCCCACGTGGTAGATTAAAAGCCAACCCTCCGTGTTCAGGTTGCCTAAATACATATGAAAACACACTATATTCCATAAAAAAAAAATTAAAAATTCTACCATGGAGACCCGTAAATTTTAAGTCCACACAACGTCACCGCCGAATCCTCCAAATAAATACAATCAGTCAGAAGCTTCTTCACATCGCGAACTTCCCCTTTATGCTTTCGAAAAAACGTGGTGAAGAAAATGCACTTTTCGTCGAAACTGAGCTCGTGGTTACCGGCGATCACAACTTTGTGACGGTGAGGCAAAGATTCTGGAAATTATGTTCGGTAAAGTGGTTTCTGTTTAAAAGAGGTTAGTACCACCTACTAATCCAGTTATTGAATTTGATTATTTCGTGGTCTTCGCCCCACATGCTGAAGTCTCCGGCGTGGATGAAGATGTCTCCGTCTGGTATGATCCTGAAGGTGAAATTGTCGTATTCAGAGTGGGTGTCGCTCATGCAGACGATGCGGACGTGTCCTGGCTGGACAGGGGTTGAAATGTCGGTGGGGGTTTGTAGCAGGGTGAATTTTTGTTTTTTTGACAGTTCGGTGAAGGCTTCTGTGGGGTTGTGGGACAGAGGGTGGACTGTGATTGCACTCTCCATACTTATGTTTGCGACTGCTCTGAAATTTTGTTGCATAAAAAGGGTGGATGCGCCAGGATAATATAGTATCCATTCACGATCTTTATATAGTGTAGGCTTTGATATTTTTTCTTTAAGTTGGATAAACTGATTTGATGATTTAGTTTTTTGTCTAACCAACGGATTTATTTACAAATTATATGTTTCGGAAAGACCTGCAACGACAAATTTGGCAACTTAATGAAAAAAACGAATATTTCACTGTAGATGCTGTTTTGGCATATTCTAGGGAACAGTTGGAATTTAAAGGGGGGCGAACCACATTATACAAAATTCTTAAGTCAATGGGTTATAAACACAGGGAAGTAAATGGTCGCAAAATTCTTTGTCGTTGCAGCCAAAATTACCTTTTTGACAACATATTTACAGTTTCTAAATTCTTGTGAAATTTGACTTTCGTGTATTTGGATGGAACATGGATCTATCAAAATGGTTCGTCCATTCGTGGCTGGGTGCACGATACTGACCCACCAAAATTAAAAGTGAAGGATCAAGGTTTACTATTCTCCACGCGGGTTGTTCAACGGGTTCTTGAATGGTTGTAACAATTTTTTAAATTAAAAAAATAACGATAGCGACTATCATAAAACGATGGACGGGACAATTTTTCAAAATTGGGTGATTAATCAGCTCATTCCTGCTTCGGCACAGTTGAACCAAAAATGTGTGGTGGTTTTAGATTCACTTGACACAGTAAAATTGAGTCTTTATCTAATCATAAAAACCAATGAAATTCAAAAGCGTAGGTGGGTGGGGTTAGTTTTACCTTTTTGTCCAATAAATAGAATGTCAGAAGGAAAACCGGGTGGGTGGGCGGGGCCACTTCGAATATTTTTAAGCGTAGAGTGGACCATTTGACAAAATTAAATTCAGTTTTCATCTAATCAAAAAACCAGAGAAATTTAAAAGCGAACGTGGTAGGAGTTAGTTTTAGCCCTCTATTTTCTTAGTGGATATGTCATTTCCCAAAATCACCCTTAACTTAGCACGTACTAGCCCCGCCCACCCGGCCTCTCTTTTCTTAGAAAGGTTATGTCATTTGCCAAAATCAGTTTTATCTTAGCAGGTACTAGCCCTGTCCACCCACCCTCTCTTTTTTTAAAAGTTAGGTGGGCGTGGCCACTTTGAATTTTTTAAGTCTAATTTGCCACTTGACGTAGTAAAAGTCAGTCTTCATCTAATCAAAAAACCATTGAAAATCAGAAACGGTGGTGGCTGGGATTAGCTTTACGTTCTTTTCCAGATTTCGTTGTTTGTCACTTTAAAATTCCCGTTTTGTCCAATAGAATGAGTGATCAGAAGGAAAACCGGGTGGGTGGGCGGGGCCAGTTTAGATTTTTAGAAGTAGATTAGGCCACTGGACAAAATAAAATTCGATTTCCATCCAACCAGATAAGGCAATTAAATTCAAAAGCGAAGGTGGGTGGAGTTAGTTTTAGCTTTTTGTCTAGATTACTAGATTTCACTGTTATTCAATATAAAATGCACTTTTCGTCCAATAAAATGAGTGACCAAAAAGAAAACCGGGTGGGTGGGCGGGCCACTTTGAATTTTTTTAAGCGTATATTCCTCATTTGACACAGTAAAATTGAGTATTTATCTAATCATAAAAACCAATAAAATTCAAAAGCGTAGGTGGGTGGGGTTAGTTTTACCTTTTTGTCCAATAAATAGAATGATCAGAAGGAAAAACTGGCGGGTGGGCGGGGCCACTTTGTATTTTTAGGCCTAATTCGCCACTTGACGTAGTAAAATTCAGTCTTCATCTAATTAAAAAAAAGAAAAAAAAAACAATCAAATTCAAAAGCGGTGGTGCGTGGGATTAGTTTTACGTTTTTTTACCTAGATTTCGTTGTTTGTCACTATAAAATTCCCCTTTTGTGCAATAGAAAGAGTGATCAGAAGGAAAACCGAGTGGGTGGGCGGGGCCACTTTGAATTTTTTTAAGCGTAGATTGGACCACATGACAAAATTAAATTCAGTTTTCATCTATTCAAAAAACCAGTGAAATTTAAAAGCGGACGTGGTAGGGGTTAGTTTTAGCCCTCCATTTTCTTAGCTGGTATGTCATTTGCCAAAATCACTCTTACCTTAGCACGTACTAGCCCCGCCCACCCACCCTCTCTTTTCCTAGATATATGTCATTTGTCAAAATCAGTTTTATCTTAGCGGGTACTAGCCCCGCCCACCCGCCCTCCCTTTTCTCAGAGGATATGTCATTTGTCAAATTCGATCTTATTTTAACAGGTACTAACCCCGCCCATGCGCTCTCTATTGTCTTAGAGGAATTTCATTTGCCAAGATCAGTCTAATCTTAGCAGGTACTAGCCCCGCCCACCCACCCTCTCTTTTCTTAGAGGGTATTTCCATTTGCCAAAATCACTCTTATCTTAGCAGATACTAATCCCGCTCACCCTCCTTCTATTTTCTTTCTGATGTCATTTATGAAAATTGATCTTATTTTAGCAGCTACAAACCCCGCCCACGCGCTCTCTATTGTCTTCGTTTAATTTTGTGACTTTTCAATGTTCCGATTCTTTAATTTTTCCATTTTTCAACTTCGAATAAAAAATGGAAGCATTGCAAAATTGTAAAATTGAAAAATCAAGTATGAAAAAACGAAAACGTATAAAATGAAAACTAAAACATCTAAAAATTGGAAATCAAGAAGTTGAAAAATTGATGAAACGAAAAATTGAAAAATCGAAAAATTAAAAATTGGGAAACTTAAAAAATCCAAAAACTACAAAAACCTTGATTTTACAGTTTCTCGATTCGTCAATTTTCCGACTCTTCAATGTTTGCACTTTATATTTTTCTGGATTTTCGATTTCTGGGTTTTCCGATTTTCAATTTTTTGGTATTTCAGTGTTGGGAGTTTTCAATTTCTCGGTTCTTCAAATTTTCAATTTCTCGATTTCTTAAGTTTTCGATTTTTCAATTTTTGACGTTTCTAAATATTCAATGTTTCGACTTTTCAAGGTTTCGATTTTCAGAATTTTCGATTCTCCAATTTTTCGATTTTCAAGTTTTAGATTTTTCGAATACTCGATTATCCAAATGTTTTAGTTCTAGGATTTTTAAATTTTTCTTTCATTTTTCAATTTTTCGATATGTCAGTTTTGAGATTACGAATATTGAATTTTTCGACTTTTCGATTTCTCAATTTTTTCGATATACAGATTTTTTTAACTTTAAAATTTTCAATTTTTCCACTCCTCGATTTTTGGATTTCTCGATTTTTGATATTTTCGTTTCCCAATGTTTCGATTTCTCGGTTTTTCAACTTTTCGTTATTCTAATTTTTGAATTTTAAATTTTGGGTTTTTCGGTTATTCGATTTTTAAAACTATTCGACTTTTCGATTTTTAGATTTCTCAGAGGGATCTCAGTTATCTTAGCAAATACTAGCCCCGCCCACCAGCCCTCTATTTTCTTGGAAAGTATGTCATTTGCCAAAATCAGTCTTATCTTAGCAAATACTAGCCCCGCCCACCCGCCCTCTATTTTCTTGGAAGGTATATCATTTGCCAAAATTAGTCTTATCTTAGCAAGTACTAGCCACGCCCACCCCACCCTCTTCTCATTCTGACGAATAATTTTATTTCCGTTCAGTATAAGATCATTGATTTCATTTACATCGGATAAAATTATTCACTGAAAAGGAGACCGGGTGGGTGGGCAGGGCTAATTATATCCTTCCGTCGAGTGGGCTGGAAAGTATTCATAGAATCTAAGATGCGAAAGAAGTAAAAAAAAAGCGCTAGTAGTAATTTTTTTTTGTTATATTATTTGCTATAAAATTTATATCTTATTTCATGCACCTGACCTGACTTGTCGCGACGTCTCTTGTCCCAAATAATAGTTGGAAAATGATTGAAAATGTCAAAATTGCCAAAATCAGTCTTATCTTAGCACATACTAGCCCCGCCCACCCGCCCTCTATTTTCTTGGAAGGTACATCATTTGCCAAAATTAGTCTCATCTTAGCAGCAAGTACAAGCTCCTCCCACCCACCCCTCTTCTCATTCTGACGACTAATTTTATTTCCGTTGAGTATAAGATCATTCATTTCTTTCAGATCGGATAAAATCAATCCCTGAAAAAGAGACCGGGTGGGTGGGCGGGGCTATTTATGTCCTTCTGTCGAATGGGAGTGGAAAGTTTTTATAGAATCTAAGATGTAAAACAAGTAACAAAAAACCGCTAATAGTAATATTTTTTTTTGTTATATTATTTGCTATAAAATTTATATCTTATTTCATGCACCTGACCTGACTTGTCGCGACGTCTCTTGTCTCAAATAATAGTTGAAAAATGGTCGAAAACGTAAAAGTGCCAAAATCAGTCTTATCTTAGCAAATACTAGCCCCGCCCACCCGCCCTCTATTTTCTTGGAAGGTATATCATTTGCCAAAATTAGTCTTATCTTAGCAAGTACTAGCCACGCCCACCTCCTCTCTTCTCATTCTGACAAATAATTTTATTTCCCTTCAGTATAAGATCATTGGCTGATATGCATAAAAATAAGTATTTACTAAAAGTAAAAACTTTTAGTAAAAGCATCTACTTATTAGTAGTTACTACAAGTAAAAGTATTTACTGAAATTCATATGCATAACCTTTTACTTATACTTATAAGTAAATACTTGCAATTTTCCAGTAAATACTTAAAAACTGATTAACGTAACTGTCATAAAAATAATTTTGTGATTTGTGTCATACGTACGAATTTGGTTGCAACATGAGTTCCTCAAACTCCGAAACCGGTGCAAGTGTTGAAACTGCTCAAATAAACAACAAGCAGGAAAGATTTATTTCCATTTTAAAGAAATGGCCGATATTATTAACCAAATCGTAAACACCAGACAGCCGAGAGAAAAAAAAGGCTGCTCTAAGTAAGCTCGCAAGCCAATAAGCCATAGATTATGGAGAATCTATGCATTTTGCCTTGATTTTCTTAATATAGGAGTTTTTGGTAAAGTTGATGGAAATTCGCTTTGTTAAAGTTGAAGTTCTTGTTCAATCTGTTCATTTGAAAAGCTTATGAGGCGCAAAAAGAGATTTTGTTCAAATTTATAGTCAGTGAAGAATGATGTAGATCTTCCTCAAGTAATAAAGGGAAAGTCCTCATAAACCGAACAATAATTACAAGGAAAAAGGGGGACTAGTTTTTTTCACCAAAATATTGCCCCCAAGGAATGATTAAATTTTGTATCTATCTATCTAAATACTGTACGTTTTCTTCCTCGAATCTGTACATTTTGCCTTGTACGTATTCGGATAGGCTTGTCTCCGGGGGTTATATAATTTCTGTTGACGAAAAGGAAGAACAAATAGCGCCATTCTAAACTGTTCTAAACTTTAAATGTCAATCACCTTCTTAAGACACACTGCACGTTGACTGAATTCAATTTAGTATAATCACTAGTCTACTAAAAAGTAGCTTGAAAAATTTTAAGTACTTACTTGCAAGTACAAGTAAGTACTTGTTATTATGCATGCAACTTGAAGTATTTACTGGAAAATTAAGTAAAACCTAGAAAATTTTTCAAGACCAAGTAATAAGTAAATACTTATAAGCTTATACTTATTATTATTCATACGAAAGTCAGTATTTACTTGTAAATTTCAGTATTTAGTATTTACTAAACTTTATGCATATCACTCAATGATTTCATTTACATCGGATAAAATTAGTCACTGAAAAGGAGACCGGGTGGGTGGGCGGGGCTAATTATGTCCTTCCGTCGAGTGGGTTGGAAAGTATTCATAATTTCTAAGATGTGAAAAAAAAAAAAAAACACGCTAATAGTAATTTTTTTGTTATATTATTTGCTATAAAATTTATATCTTATTTCATGCACCTGACCTGACTTGTTGCGACTTCTTTTGTCTCAAATAATAGTTGAAAAATGGTCGAAAACGTCAAAAGTGCCAAAATCAGTCTTATCTTAGCAAATACTAGCCCCGCCCACCCGCCCTCTATTTTCTTGGAAAGTATATCATTTGCCAAAATTAGTCTTATCTTAGCAAGTACTAGCCACGCCCACCCCCTCTCTTCTCATTCTGACGAATAATTTTATTTCCCTTCAGTATAAGATCATTGATTTCATTTACATCGGATAAAATTAATCACTGAAAAGGAGACCGGGTGGGTGGGCGGGGCTAATTATGTCCTTCCGTCGAGTGGGCTGGAAAGTATTCATAGAATCTACGATGTGAAAAAAGTAAAAAAAAGCGCTAATAGTAATTTTTTTGTTATATTATTTGCTATAAAATTTATATCTTATTTCATGCACCTGACCTGACTTGTCGCGACGTCTCTTGTCCCAAATAATAGTTGGAAAATGATTGAAAATGTCAAAATTGCCAAAATCAGTTTTATCTTAGGAAATATTAGCCCCGCCCACCCACCCTCTATTTTTTTGAAAGGTATATCATTTCCCAAAATTAGTCTTATCTTATCAAGTACAAGCCCCTCCCACCCACCCCTCTACTCATTCTGACGACTAATTTTATTTCCGTTGAGTATAAGATCATTCATTTCATTCAGATCGGATAAAATCAATCACTGAAAAAGAGACCGGGTGGGTGGGCGGGGCTATTTTGTCGTTCTGTCGAGTGGGAGTGGAAAGTATTTATAGAATCTAAGATGTAAAAAGAGTAACAAAAAACCGCTAATAGTAATTTTTTTTTGTTATATTATTTGCTATAAAATTTATATCTTATTTCATGCACCTGACCTGACTTGTCGCGTCTTCTCTTGTCTCAAATAATAGTTAAAAAATGGTCGAAAATGTTAAAAGTGCCAAAATCAGTCTTATCTTATCAAATACTAGCCCCGCCCACGCGCCCTCTATTTTCTTGGAAGGTATATCATTTGCCAAAATTAGTCTCATCTTAGCAGCAAGTACAAGCCCCTCCCACCCACCCCTCTTCTCATTCTGACGACTAATTTTATCTCCGTTGAGTATAAGATCATTCATTTCATTCAGATCGGATAAAATCAATCACCGAAAAAAAGGCCGGGTGGGTGGGCGGGGCTATTTATGTCCTTCTGTCGAGTGGGAGTGGAAGGTATTTATAGAATCTGAGATGTAAAAAAAGTAACAAAAAACCGCTAATAGTAATTTTTTTTGTTATATTATTTGCTATAAAATTCATATCTTATTTCATGAACCTGACCTGACTTGTCGCGACGTCTCTTGTCCCAAATAATAGTTGGAAAATGATTGAAAATGTCAAAATTGCCAAAATCAGTCTTATCTTAGCAAATACTAGCCCCGCCCACCCGCCCTAAATAAAGAGCACTTACGTAAGCATTAGTAATAGCTATATAGATAAATCATTCAATTTAAGGCCGGAAAAATGTTTCAGAAGAGCTAAACCCATCAAAGCACTAGAGCAAGGTTGTTGTCTTTTACCAACCCTTTTAGTAATCTTAGAAAAGTGAAAAAAGAAGTTGGAAGATATGGAAATGGGCTGTTCACAAAGGTCGAAATTTCCATTTCTAAGAAGAGTGGGCGAGCAGAACGAACTGATGATTGAGAATTAAAGATGAGGTGCTAAATGTGGCATGCGACAGTAGTCGTATGTTGAACCCCCATTCATATAAAAACAATGTTTAAGTAAATTTTTAGTGTTTGTTCTTACATATGAAATAAACACGTACAAAAACCCGAATAACTGTTTTAAATAGCGTAAAGTTTTATGGATACCGTTAACTTGGTCATTGCTACTGAAAACTGAAAGTATCGGTAACAATGTTTATATTTCTGGCATATTTTTTAACCTTTAATTTAATAAAACATAACCTAACGAAAATCGTTCAGGGAATTTTTATTCTTCTGCATCGAATACCAACAAACTCACTAGCCTAATATATAAAGATCGTGAACGCATAATAAATGTGTTTGTTCACGTGTGTGTAACCCGGGGAACCCACATCAAAGGTACGCCACTGGACACAAACATCAACACAGATCACTGAACGAAAGTTGTGCAACTCAAACTAAATTAAACACAGTAAATACGTCGATAATGCGAAACTTCCAAATAAACCGTATTTATTTACATTACCTCAATAAAGTTATCACAGAGCTTCGACTTTGCGTGACAGATAACTGACACCACACCACTAATCTGGTTGGTTTTCCGTATTACTCATCCACGATTCGCGCAGTGCGCATCTCTCCAGCTATATCATTAATCCTTAATTGCAATACCAATCAGCGCAGTCGCGACTTTCCTGTTTACGCTTTGTGTAAATTCTAAACATTACTTAAGTCACGTGACGCGGCTTAAGTTAAGTTAAGTACACTCTGTAGAGTCAAATCTCGTCTAAATAGTTCGCGTGGTTATGGCCAGCGATACCCTCAGTGATGTAAAGAAGATAGAAGTCGTCTGCAAAAATTGCCACAGAGCTATAAACGACGGAGACAATGAATACTCGGAGCAAAAGATTGACAAGTGCAGACAATGGTTGAACAGCTGCGGTGATTTGTCGAGCGCCGAGAGTCTGTCATGCTGCTCGTATTCCGACTTTCCGGCAGATGATAGTACTTTCGATGATAACGAATTGATTGTGGCTAGCGAGAATGTGCATATATCGGACAAGGTTTTGGCAACCACTGGAGTAAGTATTAAGTATTTTTAATTAATTACTGTGAGAAAAAAAAAATTAAAATGACATTTGGATTCTGTACAGTCCCGAAATCAGTGAAAGATTCTACACTCGTAGCAGACTTAACCTTGGACGAGACCGGCCATAGAACTATGCGAAACCGCAAAACTAACCGCAGTGATAACTAAATTGCTGAAAGTTCAAATTGACAGTCACGTACAGATTTTGACTATGATATTTTCGAAAAAAATTTACGAATTATTTCATCATGTTTATCAAGGTTCCGATAAAACTGGAATAACCCAGTACTACCCGAGAGTGTGGAATCTGCGGATTATAAGTTCCGTAATCACACAAGTGTGATAAAAATGCATTAAAGCATAAAATGTTATCTATGTTTATAGAAAAATAAAAAGAAATTGTAAAAACAAAATTTTCTTTACCATACATAATATTTTTAATAAATGAAACAAGTTTTGTAGTTTGTCGTGCATACATTGTAGCTGATATCCGTTATCGCTACAACAATTATTTTTTATTTTTATGTTGGTAATAAAATAATATACGTGGGTGTAGATTACATGAACACAAATTTGAGGCTTCTTTATCTAATTATTTTGCGATTATTTCTAGTTCTGACTATTATTAATTGATTTAGATCGAGTAGCACTTTAGAGACAGGAAGTTGCATAAAATAAATAATTTTTAGTATAAAAACAATGACAAAATCTGTGTGATAAGGATAAGGCTAATCCAAGTTCGCACATCGGAAACCGAGACTCCAAGTTTGACGTCAAAGTTTCCCCCGCCTTGATAACATTTATTTATGTTGAATAAACAACAAAAAATGCAGTAATAATTGTATAACTAGGAAATAGTAATACTTGAGGTGAAATTGAAATGTTGAAAAATTGAGAAATAGAAAGCTTGAAAAATATAGAAATCTACAAATCGAAAAGTCGAAAAATTTTAAAAATTCGAAAACTGAGAGGTCAAGAAATGGAAACAACAAATGATCGTGAAATTGAAAAATCGAAAAACTGAAAAATCGAAAATTTGAGCATTCGAAAAATTGAGAAATATGTAGAAACAACGAAGAACTGAAAAATCGAAAAACCAAGAAATCGAAAAACTGAGTAATCCAAAAAGCGAAATTAAAATTTGAAATAAAAAAAAAATGTAAATTGAAAAATCCCCAAATTAAATAATCAAAAAAATCAAAACATCGAAATCTCGATAAATCTAGAAATACAAAAATTGAAAAATAGAAAAACCGAAAAATTGTAAAAACGAAAAATTTAATAATTGAAAATTGAAAAACCGAAAACTCTAAGACCTTAATTCGAAAAGCGGAGAAATCGAAGCATCAAAAACTGAAAAATCTAAAACTTAAAAATGCGAAACATTGAAAAATCGAAATATGAAAGAAATGAAGAATCGAAAAATCAAGAAATTGAAACTTATCTAAAATTTTAACAATTGAAAAATTGGAAAAATTGAAAAATCGAGAAATTGGGAAAATTCAAAAGAAGAAGAAAAAATCGAGAAATCTAAACGGGAAGAGATTGAAAAAACGAGAGATCGAAATGTCGAAAAGTCCTAAAATTGAAAAATTGAGAAATCGAAAAACGAAAAATTTTAAATTAAAAAAATCCATAAACCGAAATTCCAAAAATCCCCCAAATTGAACAATAAAAAAATCGAAACATCGAAATCTCGATAAATCGGGAAATGGAAAAACGGAAAAATAGAAACATCGAAGAATTGAAAAATCGAAAAATCGAGATATTGCTCGTAAGTTAAAAATTCCAAAATATAAAAATTGAAATAATAAAATATCAAAAAACTGAAAAATCGAAAAATCGAAGAATTCAAAAATCTAAAATTTAAAAATCGAAAAATCAAAAAATCCAAAATTGAAGAAGTCAGAATTGAAAAATTGTATAATTGAAAAATCTAAAAACTGAAAAATTCCAAAACCCAAATGGCCAAAAATTGGTAAATCGAAAAATTTTAAAATCGAAAAGCGGAGCATCGCAAAACTGAAATTTGAAATAAAAAAAATTGAAAAATTGAAAAATCGGAAATTTGTAAAAACGAAAAATTTAATAATTGAAAATTGAAAAACCGAAAACTCTAAGACCTTAATTCGAAAAGCGGAGAAATCGAAGCATCAAAAACTGAAAAATCTAAAACTTAAAAATGCGAAACATTGAAAAATCGAAATATGAAAGAAATGAAGAATCGAAAAATCAAGAAATTGAAACTTGTCTAAAATTTTAACAATTGAAAAATTGGAAAAATTGAAAAATCGAGAAATTGGAAAAATTCAAAAGAAGCATCGAGAAATCTAAACGGGAAAAGATCGAGAAATCGAAACGTCGAAAAGTCCTAAAATCGAAAAATTGAGAAATCGAAAAACGAAAAATTTTAAATTAAAAAAATCCATAAACCGAAATTCCAAAAATCCACCAAATTGAACAATAAAAAAATCGAAACATCGAAATCTCGATAAATCGGGAAATGGAAAAATGGAAAAATAGAAACGTCGAAAAATTGAAAAATCGAAAAATCGAGATATTGCTCGTAAGTTAAAAATTCCAAAATATAAAAATTGAAATAATAAAATATCAAAAAACTGAAAAATCGAAAAATTGAAGAATTCAAAAATCTTAAATTTAAAAATCGAAAAATCGAAAATCCAAAATTTAAGAAGTCAGAATTGAAAAATTGTATAATTGAAAAATCTAAAAACTGAAAAATTCCAAAACCCAAATGGCCAAAAATTGGTAAATCGAAAAATTTTAAAATCGAAAAGCGGAGCATCGCAAAATTGAAATTTGAAATAAAAAAAATTGAAAAATTGAAAAATCAGAAAATCCAGATATTGAATAATCAAAAAATCGAAACATCGAAATCTCGATCAATCTGGAATTATAAAAATTGAAATTTAGAAAAACTGAAAAATCGAAAAATTGAAAAAACGAAATCTAAAATTCTAGAATTTTAAAAATTTATAAAGTGTTAAAAAATTGAAAAATATAAAATGCCAACATTGAAAAATCCGAAGAACTAAAATACTGAAAAATCCTAAAGCTAAAATATCGAAAAATAGAAAAATTGAAGAATTCAAAAATCTAAAATTTAAAAATCGAAAAATTGAAAAATCGAAAATCCAAAATTTAAGAAGTCGAAGAAGTGAAAAATTGGATAACTGAAAAATCTAAAAACTGAAAAATTGAGAAATTGAAAAATTCCGAAACTTAGACGGGGGAAAATTGGTAAATCGAAAAATTTTAAAATCGAAACATCGAAAAATTGAAAAATTGAAATATCAAAAAATCCACAAAATTGCATAGTCAAAAAATCGAAACATCGAAAACTCGATCAATCTGGAAATAGAAAAATTGAAACATAGAAAAACTGAAAAATCGAAAAATTGGAAATCGAAGCCTCCAAAAAACTAAAAAATCTTAAACTAAAAAATGGAATAAATGAAGAACGAAACAGCGAAAAATCGAAACATCTAAAATTTTAACAATTGAAAAACTGGAAAAATTTCAAAGCTGAAATGGCGAAAAACTGGGAAATCGAGAAATTTAAAAATCGAAAACTTCAGAAACTGAAACATGAAATCGAAAAGTCGAGAAGTCGAAAAACCGAAAAGTTAAAAGATGAAAAATTTAAAATTAAAAAAAATCCATAGATCGAAAATCTAAAAAGTCATAGATTTAATAAAAAAATCGAAACATCGAAATCTCGATAAATCCAGAAATCGAAAAACTAAATAACCGAGAAGTCGAAACAGCAAAAAACTGAAAAATCTAAAATTTAAAAATCCGAAAAGTTGAAAAACATAATATCGAAGAATTTAAAAATAGAAAATTGAAAAACCGAAAAATCTAAAACCTCAATAATTCGAAAAATGGGAAAATCGAAGCATCAAAAAACTGAAAATTCTAAAACTTAAAAATGGTATACATTGAAAAATAGAAGTATGGAAGAAATCCAGAATCAAAAAATCTAAAATTTTAACAATTTAAAAATTGGAAAAAAGTGAAAAATCGAGAAATTGGAAAAATTCCAAAGCTGAAATGGCGAAAAATTTTAAATTAAGAAAATCCATAAATCGAAAATCCAAAGATCCACAAATTGAGCAATAAAAAAATCGAAACATCGAAATCTTCATAAACCAGGAAATCGAAAAATTGAAAAAATAAAATATCGAAAAATTGAAAAATCGAAATTCAAAATTTAAGAAGTCGAATTGAAAAATTGGATAACTGAAAATTCGAGAAATTCAAAAATCTAGAAATTGAAAAATTTCGAAACCGAAATGGCGAAAAATTGGCAAATCCACAATTTAAATAATCAAAAAATCGAAACATCGAAATCTCCATAAGCCGGGAAATCGAAAAAGTGAAAAAATAAAATATCGAAAAATTGAAAAATCGAAATTCGAAATTTAAGAAGTCGAATTGAAAAATTGGATAACTGAAAATTCGAGAAATTGAAAAATCTAGAAATTGAAAAATTTCGAAACCGAAATGGCGAAAAATTGGCAAATACACAATTTAAATAATCAAAAAATCGAAACATCGAAATCTGGATAAATCTAGAAATAGAAACATTGAAACATAGAAAAACTGAAAAATCAAAAAATTTAAAAATCGAAGTCAAAAAAACTGAAAAATCTAAAACTTAAAAATGGGAAACATTGAAAAATAGATATATGGAAGAAATGAAGAATCAAAAAATCGAGAAATCAAGAAATCTAAAATTTTAACAATTGAAAAATTGGAAAAACTGAAAAATCGAGAAACTGGGAAAATTTCAAAGCTGAAATGGCGAAAAATTGGGAAACAGAAATTTAAAAATCGAAACATCACAAAATTCAAAAACTAAAGTATCGAGAAATCTAAGCGAGAAGAGATCCAGAAATCGAAACGTCGAAAAGTCCAAAAATCGAAAAATGGAGGAATGGAAATTCGACAAACAGAAAAATTAAACTGAAAAGTTTCAAAATTAAAAAAATAGAATATCAAAAAATTTAAGAAGTCCAAGAATTGAAAAATTGGACAATTGAAAAATCGAAAAACTGACAAATCGAGAAATTGAAAAATTCCGAAACCCAAATGGCGAAAAATTGGTAAATCGAAAAATTTTAAAATCGAAACTCGAAAAATCCGAAGAAATGAAATATTGAAAAATCCTAAAGCTAAAATATAGAAAAACCGGAAAAAGAGTTAGAAAAATTAAAGAATCCAAAAATCCGGATATTGAAAGTTGTCAAATCGAGAAATCGAAGAACCGAAAAATCAAAAATTCAAAAAATCGAGGAATCGAGAAACTGTTATATAAAGAATTTTACAAAAATCTAGATATCTAGGATAAAAATTCAACATGGATTCATAAACTACACGTTCAGAATTAATGTCACTCTTTAACATTTCAACAACATTTATTCGACAAAATTGTTTAAAATAAGTTTAAATTTTTTAAACTCATTTAGAGTTGTGGCGAATAATAAATTTGATAAATTAGTTAAAAAAATTTAGCTCATTAGACAAAAATGTTTTGATTATTCAGTTAATTTTGAATAAAAGAGGTATAAATAACCGAAAAGAGCTGTTTCTGCAAAACTGTAAGACTTAAAAAAACGAAATGTTAGTTTTGGAAAAGTTCTAGCGAATATTAAAAAAATCATCGGTAAACTTGGCTAAATTATACAAAAACCAAAGAAGTCTGAAATCTTTGAAAAAATTCTAAATTTTCGTTTTTAGAAAAATGTCCCACCAAATATTGAAAATGCTTCGAAAAACTCCTGGCGGTATTTAAAAAAAAAAACGAAAAATGAGATGGTCACTTTTATGGAGCGATTTATGAAATTAACAAAATTTAAATTTGGAAAAAAATAATTTTCATTTTTGAAACAACCCTAGTAAAGATTCCAAAATCTCGAAAGGCAAGAGAAGAAAAAATTTAAACGACATTTTTCGACATTAAAAAAACGAAATTTTAGTTTTTGGAAAAATCCTACCGAATATTAAAAAATTTCGGTAAGTTATAAAAGCCGGGAAATGAGACCGATTATTATATAGAGCGGTTTATGAAATAGCAAAAATGGAGAGAAGTTATTTTATTGATTTTATTAATTTCGGAAAAAAATGAAAATTAAACTTTCTGATATCTTTAAAAACCCAAATTTTGGTTATATAATTTTAGTAAATGTTCTATATTTTCTTAAGCACCCAAATGACCTAGTATGTATCCATTCAATATGACTTTCATTAACAAGGTACAAAACTATTTGTCATGATTAAAGACTTCGGTGTTACGTTTAGTGCTCAAAAAAATTATATATTGTTATGAATTGGGTTATTTTTGCAGGAAAATAGTATTACTTGGGACGACATTACAAACAACAAACCTAATCACCACAAAAATATCCAGATCTACAAGTCCCAAAACGTCCACGTCGGAAACATAACCCACATCCATGGCCCCGTTTACGTAAACCAGTATGCATCGACAATAAACCAAAACATACTTATTAACAACAACAACAACAACAACAAAAGTAAGTTCCACATAACCACCCAAAACACCACATAATTTTTTCTCAGAAATTTTCCCCATAGTACCACGACGAACCTGGCTAGCCCAACCACCTCTAGAACCATCTGACGTAAAATACTTCACGGAACCCAGAAAACTCGTCATAATAAGTACTCCCCCAACCCCCCAAAAAACCAAACCTGACTAATAAATCACTTCCAGACCACTCCGCCAGCGAGGAAGCCTACACCCAAACCGAGAACAACCTTCTGATTCGCCTGATCCAGCAATTCCACGTGGAGAGCCGCAAATGGAACGACATCGGTTATAACTTCCTGGCGGGGGCCGACGGGAGCATCTACGAAGGGCGGGGCTGGGACGTGATAGGGGCCCACACTCTCGCCTACAATTCCGTTTCAATAGGGATATGTTTTGTGGGTTGTTACATAAAAACTTTGCCTCCCGACTTCGTTCTGAAGCGGGTCCAGGAGTTGATCAAATACGGGGTCGAAATAGGTGCCATTGCCGAGGATTACTCGTTGTTGGGATATTGCCAGTGCTGGAGCAGCGAGAGCCCTGGCAGTAGGCTGTTTGAGGAGCTTAAGACTTGGGAGCGGTGGGATGGGTCCATTAGTGTGGCCAACCCATCGCCGTTAATGATTACATGAGTTGTATTTTTGTATTTGCACGTATTGTGATTTTTACTCGTTTACACGCTTTATAAAGAGTTTTTGAGGAAGGGGGTTGTGATTTGTGTGGATCGAAATCAACGATTAGGGGATAAAATGATGTTCTAAGTCCCTGAAAACAGCTCAATCAGCCAAAAAAACTCAGAGCCATCATTGAACGGGGGTCGGAAGTGAGTTCTAGAGCTCGAAATATACAAGAAAATGTATTTAGTTAAGTTTCGAAAATGTCAAAAATTTTCAATTTTAAAAAGATGTCTAAAAATTATGAAAATATTCAGGGACGTAGATCTCGACACGCTGATTCCAAAAATATAGCATGTTGATGGTCATGAAGCAACACTTTCGAAAAAATCGCTGCGAAATGCGAATTTTTGATAATTTAAAAATTTCTGCATTTCAAAGGTCGATTCTGGAAAAACGGTTGCAGGTATCAAAAAATCCATGCGGATTTGAGTTCTTGAGTTCGTAATCTACAAGAAAATATATTTTGTTGAGTTTCGAAAATGTCAAAATTTTTGCGAAATTTGAAGAAGGGGGGACCATTAAAAAATTTCAATTTTAAAAAAGTTGTCTAAAAATTATGAAAATATTCAGAGACGTAGATCTCGACACGCTGATTCCAAAAATATAGCATGTTGATGGTCATGAAGCAACATTTTCGAAAAAATCGCTGCGAAATGCGAATTTTTGAAAATTTCAAAAATTTCTACATTTAAAAGGTCGATTCTGGAAAAATGGTTGCAGGTATCAAAAAATCGATGCCGGATTTGAGTTCTAGAGTTCGTAATCTACAAGAAAATGTATTTTGTTGAGTTTCGAAAATGTCAAAATTTTTGCGAAATTTGAAGAAGGGGGGACCATTAAAAAATTTCAATTTTAAAAAAGTTGTCTAAAAATTTTGAAAATATTCAGGGACGTAGATCTCGACACGCTGATTCCAAAAATATAGCATGTTGATGGTCATGAAGCAACAATTTCGAAAAAATCGCTGCGAAATGCGAATTTTTTATAATTTCAAAAATTTCGACATTTCAAAGGTCGATTCTGGAAAAACGGTTGCAGGTATCAAAAATCGATGCCGGATTTGAGTTCTAGAGTTCGTAATCTACAAGAAAATGTATTTTGTTGAGTTTCGAAAATGTCCAAATTTTTGCGAAATTTGAAGAAGGGGGGACCATTAAAAAATTTCAATTTTAAAAAAGTTGTCTAAAAATTATGAAAATATTCAGAGACGTAGATCTCGACACGCTGATTCCAAAAATATAGCATGTTGATGGTCATGAAGCAACATTTTCGAAAAAATCGCTGCGAAATGCGAATTTTTGAAAATTTCTAAAATTTCTACATTTCAAAGGTCGATTCTGGAAAAACGGTTGCAGGTATCAAAAAATCGATGCCGGATTTGGGTTCTAGAGTTCGTAATCTACAAGAAAATGTATTTTGTTGAGTTTCGAAAATGTCCAAATTTTTGCGAAATTTGAAGAAGGGGGGACCATTAAAAAATTTCAATTTTAAAAAAGTTGTCTAAAAATTATGAAAATATTCTGGGACGTAGATCTCGACACGCTGATTCCAAAAATATAGCATGTTGATGGTCATGAAGCAACATTTTCGAAAAAATCGCTGCGAAATGCGAATTTTTGATAATTTCAAAAATTTCGACATTTCAAAGGTCGATTCTGGAAAAACGGTTGCAGGTATCAAAAAATCGATGCCGGATTTGAGTTCTAGAGTTCGTAATCTACAAGAAAATGTATTTTGTCGAGTTTCGAAAATGTCAAAATTTTTGCGAAATTTGAAGAAGGGGGGACCATTAAAAAATTTCAATTTTAAAAAAGTTTTCTAAAAATTTTGAAAATATTCAGGGACGTAGATCTCGACACGCTGATTCCAAAAATATAGCATGTTGATGGTCATGAAGCAACAATTTCGAAAAAATCGCTGCGAAATGCGAATTTTTTATAATTTCAAAAATTTCGACATTTCAAAGGTCGATTCTGGAAAAACGGTTGCAGGTATCAAAAAATCGATGCCGGATTTGAGTTCTAGAGTTCGTAATCTACAAGAAAATGTATTTTGTTGAGTTTCGAAAATGTCCAAATTTTTGCGAAATTTGAAGAAGGGGGGACCATTAAAAAATTTCAATTTTAAAAAAGTTGTCTAAAAGTTATGAAAATATTCTGGGACGTAGATCTCGACACGCTGATTCCAAAAATATAGCATGTTGATGGTCATGAAGCAACATTTTCGAAAAAATCGCTGCGAAATGCGAATTTTTGATAATTTCAAAAATTTCGACATTTCAAAGGTCGATTCTGGAAAAACGGTTGCAGGTATCAAAAAATCGATGCCGGATTTGAGTTCTAGAGTTCGTAATCTACAAGAAAATGTATTTTGTTGAGTTTCGAAAATGTCCAAATTTTTGCGAAATTTGAAGAAGGGGGGACCATTAAAAAATTTCAATTTTAAAAAAGTTGTCTAAAAATTATGAAAATATTCAGGGACGTAGATCTCGACACGCTGATTCCAAAAATATAGCATGTTGATGGTCACGAAGCAACATTTTCGAAAAAATCGCTGCGAAATGCGAATTTTTGAAAATTTCAAAATTTCGATACTTCAACGGTCGATTCTGGCAAAACGATTGCAGGTATCAAAAAATCGATGCCGGATTTGAGTTCTAGAGGTCGAAGTCTACAAGAAAATGAATTTAGTTGAGTTTCGAAAATGTCAAAATTTTTGCGAAATTTGAAGACCATTAAAACATTTCAATTTTAATAAAGTTGTCTAAAAATTATGAAAATATTCAGAGACGTAGATCTCGACACGCTGATTCCAAAAATATAGCATGTTGATGGTCATGAAGCAACATTTTCGAAAAAATCGCTGCGAAATGCGAATTTTTGAAAATTTCAAAAATTTCTACATTTCAAAGGTCGATTCTGGCAAAACGGTTGCAGGTATCAAAAAATCGATGCCGGATTTGAGTTCTAGAGTTCGTAATCTACAAGAAAATGTATTTTGTTGAGTTTCGAAAATGTCAAAATTTTTGCGAAATTTGAAGAAGGGGGGACCATTAAAAAATTTCAATTTTAAAAAAGTTTTCTAAAAATTTTGAAAATATTCAGGGACGTAGATCTCGACACGCTGATTCCAAAAATATAGCATGTTGATGGTCATGAAGCAACATTTTCGAAAAAATCGCTGCGAAATGCGAATTTTTGATAATTTCAAAAATTTCGACATTTCAAAGGTCGATTCTGGAAAAACGGTTGCAGGTATCAAAAAATCGATGCCGGATTTGAGTTCTAGAGTTCGTAATCTACAAGAAAATGTATTTTGTTGAGTTTCGAAAATGTCAAAATTTTTGCGAAATTTGAAGAAGGGGGGACCATTAAAAAATTTCAATTTTAAAAAAGTTTTCTAAAAATTTTGAAAATATTCAGGGACGTAGATCTCGACACGCTGATTCCAAAAATATAGCATGTTGATGGTCATGAAGCAACAATTTCGAAAAAATCGCTGCGAAATGCGAATTTTTTATAATTTCAAAAATTTCGACATTTCAAAGGTCGATTCTGGAAAAACGGTTGCAGGTATCAAAAAATCGATGCCGGATTTGAGTTCTAGAGTTCGTAATCTACAAGAAAATGTATTTTGTTGAGTTTCGAAAATGTCCAAATTTTTGCGAAATTTGAAGAAGGGGGGACCATTAAAAAATTTCAATTTTAAAAAAGTTGTCTAAAAATTATGAAAATATTCTGGGACGTAGATCTCGACACGCTGATTCCAAAAATATAGCATGTTGATGGTCATGAAGCAACATTTTCGAAAAAATCGCTGCGAAATGCGAATTTTTGATAATTTCAAAAATTTCGACATTTCAAAGGTCGATTCTGGAAAAACGGTTGCAGGTATCAAAAAATCGATGCCGGATTTGAGTTCTAGAGTTCGTAATCTACAAGAAAATGTATTTTGTTGAGTTTCGAAAATGTCCAAATTTTTGCGAAATTTGAAGAAGGGGGGACCATTAAAAAATTTCAATTTTAAAAAAGTTGTCTAAAAATTATGAAAATATTCAGGGACGTAGATCTCGACACGCTGATTCCAAAAATATAGCATGTTGATGGTCACGAAGCAACATTTTCGAAAAAATCGCTGCGAAATGCGAATTTTTGAAAATTTCAAAATTTCGATACTTCAACGGTCGATTCTGGCAAAACGATTGCAGGTATCAAAAAATCGATGCCGGACTTGAGTTCTAGAGGTCGAAGTCTACAAGAAAATGAATTTAGTTGAGTTTCGAAAATGTCAAAATTTTTGCGAAATTTGAAGACCATTAAAAAATTTCAATTTTAATAAAGTTGTCTAAAAATTATGAAAATATTCAGGGACGTAGATCTCGACACGCTGATTCCAAAAATATAGCATGTTGATGGTCATGAATCAACATTTTCGAAAAAATCGCTACGAAATGGGAATTTTTGAAAATTTCAAAAATTTCGATTTTTCAAAGATCGATTCTGGAAAAACGGTTGCAGGTATCAAAAAATCGATACCGGATTTAAGTTCTAGAGGTCGAAATCTACAAGAAAATGTATTTACTTAGTTGAGTTTCGGAAATGTCAAAATTTTTGCGAAATTTGAGGAAGGGGGACCATTAAAAAATTTCAATTTTAAAAAAGTTGTCCAAAAATTGTGAAAAAATTCAGAGACGTAGATCTCGACACGCTGATTCCAAAAATATAGCATGTTGATGGTCACGAAGCAACATTTTCGAAAAAATCGCTGCGAAATGCGAATTTTTGAAAATTTCCAAATTTCGATTTTTCAACGGTCGATTCTGGAAAAACGGTTGCAGGTATCAAAAAACCGATGCCGGATTTAAGTTCTAGAGGTCGAAATCTACAAGAAAATGTGTTTAGTTGAGCTTTGGAAATGTCAAAATTTTTGCGAAATGTGAAGAAGGGGGGACCATTAAAAAATTTCAAATTTAAAAAAGTTGTCAAGAAATTATGAAAAAATTCAGAGACGTAGATCTCGACACGCTGATTCCAAAAATATAGCATGTTGATGGTCACGAAGCAACATTTTCGAAAAAATCGCTGCGAAATGCGAATTTTTGAAAATTTCCAAATTTCGATTTTTCAACGGTCGATTCTGGAAAAACGGTTGCAGGTATCAAAAAACCGATGCCGGATTTAAGTTCTAGAGGTCGAAATCAACAAGAAAATGTGTTTAGTTGAGCTTTGGAAATGTCAAAATTTTTGCGAAATGTGAAGAAGGGGGGACCATTAAAAAATTTCAAATTTAAAAAAGTTGTCTAAAAATTATGAAAATATTCAGGGACGTAGATCTCGATACGCTAATTCCAAAAATATAGCATGTTGATGGTCATGGAGCAACATTTTCGAAAAAATCGCTGCGAAATGCGAATTTTTGATAATTTCAAAAATTTCTGCATTTCAAAGGTCGATTCTGGAAAAACGGTTGCAGGTATCAAAAAATCGATGCCGGATTTGAGTTCTGGAGGTCGAAATCTACAAGAAAATGTATTTAGTTGAGTTTCGGAAGTGTCAAAATTTTTGCGAAACTTGAAGAAGGGGGGACCATTGAAAAATTTCAATTTTAAAAAGGTTGTCTAAAAATTATGAAAAAATTCAGAGACGTAGATCTCGACACGCTGATTCCAAAAATATAGCATGTTGATGGTCACGAAGCAACATTTTCGAAAAAATCGCTGCGAAATGCGAATTTCTGAAAATTTCAAAAATTTCGACATTTCAAAGGTCGATTCTGGAAAAACGGTTGCAGGTATCAAAAAACCGAGGCCGGGTTTGAGTTCTAGAGCTCGTAATCTACAAGAAAATATATTTTGTTGAGTTTCGAAAATGTCAAAATTTTTGCGAAATTTGAAGACCATTAAAAAATTTCACTTTTTAAAAAGTTGTCTAAAAATTATTAAAATATTCAGGGACGTAGATCTCGACACGCTGATTCCAAAAATATAGCATGTTGATGGTCATGAAGCAACATTTTCGAAAAAATCGCTGCGAAATGCGAATTTTTGAAAATTTCAAAAATTTCGACATTTCAAAGGTCGATTCTGGAAAAACGGTTGCAGGTATCAAAAAATCGATGCCGGATTTGAGTTCTAGAGTTCGTAATCTACAAGAAAATGTATTTTGTTGAGATTCGAAAATGTCAAAATTTTTGCGAAATGTGAAGAAGGGGGACCATTAAAAAATTTCAATTTTAAAAAAGTTGTCTAAAAATTATGAAAAGATTCATGGACGTAGATCTCGACACGCTGATTCCAAAAATATAGCATGTTGATGGTCATGAAGCAACATTTTCGAAAAAATCGCTGGGAAATGCGAATTTTTGATAATTTCAAAAATTTCGACATTTCAAAAGTCGATTCTGGAAAAACGGTTGCCGGTATCAAAAAATCGATGCCGGATTTGAGTTCTAGAGTTCGTAATCTACAAGAAAATGTCTTTTGTTGAGTTTCGAAAATGTCAAAATTTTTGCGAAATTTGAAGAAGGGGGGACCATTAAAAAATTTCAATTTTAAAAAAGTTGTCTAAAAATTATGAAAATATTCAGGGACGTAGATCTCGACACGCTGATTCCAAAAATATCGCATGTTGATGGTCATGAAGCAACATTTTCGAAAAAATCGCTGGGAAATGCGAATTTTTGATAATTTCAAAAATTTCGACATTTCAAAAGTCGATTCTGGAAAAACGGTTGCCGGTATCAAAAAATCGATGCCGGATTTGAGTTCTAGAGTTCGTAATCTACAAGAAAATGTCTTTTGTTGAGTTTCGAAAATGTCAAAATTTTTGCGAAATTTGAAGAAGGGGGGACCATTAAAAAATTTCAATTTTAAAAAAGTTGTCTAAAAATTATGAAAATATTCAGGGACGTAGATCTCGACATGCTGATTCCAAAAATATAGCATGTTGATGGTCATGGAGCAACATTTTCGAAAAAATCGCTGCGAAATGCGAATTTTTGATAATTTCAAAAATTTCTGCATTTCAAAGGTCGATTCTGGAAAAACGGTTGGAGGTATCAAAAAATCGATGCCGCATTTGAGTTCCAGAGTTCGTAATCTACAAGAAAATGTATTTTGTTGAGTTTCGAAAATGTCAAAATTTTTGCGAAATTTGAAGAAGGGGGGACAATTAAAAAATTTCAATTTTAAAAAAGTTGTCTAAAAATTATGAAAAAATTCAGAGACGTAGATCTCGGCACGCTGATTCCAAAAATATAGCATGTTGATGGTCACGAAGCAACATTTTCGAAAAAATCGCTACGAAATGGGAATTTTTGAAAATTTCAAAAATTTCGATTTTTCAAAGGTCGATTCTGGCAAAAGGGTTGCAGGTATCAAAAAATCGATACCGGATTGGAGTTCTAGAGGTCGAAATCTACAAGAAAATTTATTTAGTTGAGTTTCGGAAATGTCAAAATTTTTGCGAAATGTGAAGAAGGGGGGACCATAAAAAAATTTCAATTTTAAAAAAGTTGTCGAAAAATTATGAAAAAATTCAGAGACGTAGATCTCGACACGCTGATTCCAAAAATATAGCATGTTGATGGTCACGAAGCAACATTTTCGAAAAAATCGCTACGAAATGGGAATTTTTGAAAATTTCAAAAATTTCGATTTTTCAAAGGTCGATTCTGGCAAAACGGTTACAGGTATCAAAAAATCGATACCGGATTTGAGTTCTAAAGGTCGAAATCTACAAGAAAATGTATTTCGTTGAGTTTCGGAAATGTCAAACTTTTTGCGAAATGTGAAGAAGGGGGGACCATTAAAAAATTTCAATTTTAAAAAAGTTGTCTAAAAATTATGAAAAAATTCAGAGACGTAGATCTCGACACGCTGATTCCAAAAATATAGCATGTTGATGGTCACGAAGCAACATTTTCGAAAAAATCGCTACGAAATGGGAATTTTTGAAAATTTCAAAAATTTCGACATTTCAAAGGTCGATTCTGGAAAAACGGTTGCAGGTATCAAAAAACCGAGGCCGGGTTTGAGTTCTAGAGCTCGTAATCTACAAGAAAATATATTTTGTTGAGTTTCGAAAATGTCAAAATTTTTGCGAAATTTGAAGACCATTAAAAAATTTCACTTTTTAAAAAGTTGTCTAAAAATTATTAAAATATTCAGGGACGTAGATCTCGACACGCTGATTCCAAAAATATAGCATGTTGATGGTCATGAAGCAACATTTTCGAAAAAATCGCTGCGAAATGCGAATTTTTGAAAATTTCAAAAATTTCGACATTTCAAAGGTCGATTCTGGAAAAACGGTTGCAGGTATCAAAAAATCGATGCCGGATTTGAGTTCTAGAGTTCGTAATCTACAAGAAAATGTATTTTGGTGAGATTCGAAAATGTCAAAATTTTTGCGAAATGTGAAGAAGGGGGGACCATTAAAAAATTTCAATTTTAAAAAAGTTGTCTAAAAATTATGAAAATATTCATGGACGTAGATCTCGACACGCTGATTCCAAAAATATAGCATGTTGATGGTCATGAAGCAACATTTTCGAAAAAATCGCTGGGAAATGCGAATTTTTGATAATTTCAAAAATTTCGACATTTCAAAAGTCGATTCTGGAAAAACGGTTGCCGGTATCAAAAAATCGATGCCGGATTTGAGTTCTAGAGTTCGTAATCTACAAGAAAATGTCTTTTGTTGAGTTTCGAAAATGTCAAAATTTTTGCGAAATTTGAGGAAGGGGGGACCATTAAAAAATTTCAATTTTAAAAAAGTTGTCTAAAAATTATGAAAATATTCATGGACGTAGATCTCGACACGCTGATTCCAAAAATATAGCATGTTGATGGTCATGAAGCAACATTTTCGAAAAAATCGCTGGGAAATGCGAATTTTTGATAATTTCAAAAATTTCGACATTTCAAAAGTCGATTCTGGAAAAACGGTTGCCGGTATCAAAAAATCGATGCCGGATTTGAGTTCTAGAGTTCGTAATCTACAAGAAAATGTCTTTTGTTGAGTTTCGAAAATGTCAAAATTTTTGCGAAATTTGAAGAAGGGGGGACCATTAAAAAATTTCAATTTTAAAAAAGTTGTCTAAAAACTATGAAAAAATTCAGAGACGTAGATCTCGACACGCTGATTCCAAAAATATAGCATGTTGATGGTCACGAAGCAACATTTTCGAAAAAATCGCTACGAAATGGGAATTTTTGAAAATTTCAAAAAATTCGATTTTTCAAAGGTCGATTCTGGCATAACGGTTGCAGGTATCAAAAAAATTGATACCGGATTTGAGTTCTAAATGTCGAAATCTACAAGAAAATGTATTTAGTTGAGTTTCGGAAATGTCAAAATTTTTGCGAAATGTGAAGAAGGGGGGACAATAAAAAAATTTCAATTTTAAAAAAGTTGTCTAAGAATTATGAAAAAAATCAGAGACGCAGATCTCGACAAGCTGATTCCAAAAATATGGCATGTTGATGGTCACGAAGCAACATTTTCGAAAAAATCGCTACGAAATGGGAAAAGAAACGAGGCCGGAAGTGAGTTCTAGAGGTAGAAATCGGCAAGAAAATGTATTTAGAATTTGTGAATCAGCGAACTCTTCTCATATTATTTTTTTCTTTGGTGAGATCAAGACTGGAGCACGGGGCAGTTATTTGGTACCCCATCTACGCAATCCATCGCAAGAAAATTGAGGCTGTACAAAGAAAATTTTGAAGTCCCAGCTTACTTACAAGACGGTGTTTGAACAGATTTAATTTTACATCACTGCATGGACGGCGAAATATGTTTTTGGTTCGTTTCTTACATAATCTTTTTCATAATAGAACTGATTGTTCTGTGCTCTTGGGTAAAATTAACTTTCTTGTGCCTTGACCTCTGCTAACTTGCTAAACATTGTAGAATAGTATTAAATGTTTAAGGTTACTGAATTTTTCGTCAATTTTCTGCTTATTAAAATTGAACAACACAACGTAACCCAAAATCAGCATAAAATCCCTTTTCCCTCTTCGAATTCACGACATTTACAGCATTGCTAATTTTCAGAGAGAATCATGTTCATGACCAAAAAGGTTTCGTGTTCACGAGGTGTTAATTTGTGTTGACACTCTACTAATAATGATCACAGTTCCCTTGAGAGTTATAACGAAAATTAAAATCCAGCATTAAAATAACATGTTTACATTAAAGTTCGTATAGTTTTTATTTTCTGGACTCGTTTTTGGCTAATTCTTAAATGTTTCTATATTTTCAATCATTTTGTCACACAAAAAATGAAAGTATCGTAATTTTGCCGATTTAGGTGTGGATATGGAAACAAGTTTTTATAAAGGTACATTCAATGTTTATTTGCGACTGTGTCCACAATTTCCGTAAATATATTTTTAACAAAAAGTACTCAAATACAATGAATAATAAATTTCAACACTACAGTAATATGTACATAAATTAATCTATTGTCACGTTCTGTAGACACAGAATTATTGGTGCGTACTATTGTAAAAACAAAGCATAAATATTTTAATTGTCAGCACTGAACACAAAAAGATCGTCAAAATTGATCGTAGACAGTGATAAAGGTGGCGTTATAAAAATAGAAAAAAAGCGCATATTTTTGTAAAAGAAATTTCGTTACAACCTGAAGTGTTAGGGAAAATGCAGCAGGCGAATATATAAAAAATGAGACTAGAGTACTATATCCGCACTTTTAATGTGTATAATAATATAAAATAATGGTTGAATCGAATGCCATATGTACATATAAACTTAAAACTAAAAAACATAATCACAATAGGAAAATAAAACGAAAATCACAAACACAGTGATGAATTTAAAACAGAGAAGTATTGCACAAGGTGAAAGCAAAAGTCTGACCTGTCTGTACAGTCTAAAATTACAATAAACTATACATTAGAGCCGAGCAGGCTGTATTATATACATCTACACATTGTCACTAAATCTACTGTGAAAATGTTCAGACGTTATTAGAAACTTGAGCCGAATCGAATTTTGTAAAAATTTTTCAAAATATTTTTCCGTCCTAAATTATAATACTAAAACATAAATCTAAAATACTAAAATTATAAAATCACGAATTCATGGCAGATATGCTTACAATAACATGCGAATGCTTCCAAACACATTCGTTAAATTCTACTAGTAACACCGTATCTTTACATATTGTAAGCGACATAAATGGGGTCGAGTTGGTCAGCTAAGAAGCCATCGCGTAAATGCATGCGCTGCTTTTCGCCGCGCGAGTTTATGGGGACCACGCCGGGGTCCACCACCACCACCACCCCCACGATCAAATGGTGTTCTTCTAAGACGGTGTTCGTCACCAGCGGCACGAGATCGAGGGCCTCGCTTTCGTTGCCGTCCAGCTCCACGACCACCACCAGCAAATTGGTCCAAGTGAACACAGCACTGAAACGCCAAAAACACAGTCAAAATTTAATCACTCAAGCGGCAATTTATCAAGAAATGGGTACCCACCATTCGGCAATCTTCTTATGGCATCTGAGCACGCTGTTCTCGATGTCTATGGGATGGTACCTCATCCCTCGCAGCATAATCGTTTCGTCCAGAGCGCCGAC
Source organism: Zophobas morio (assembly GCF_036711695.1). NCBI lineage: Eukaryota > Metazoa > Arthropoda > Insecta > Coleoptera > Tenebrionidae > Zophobas > Zophobas morio. The sequence goes on along the minus strand of NW_026972136.1, from coordinate 1,148,181 downwards.
GACAAACACGGCGTCGTGCAACTCTGGAGAATCTGAACTGACTAGGTGTTGTGATGAGCCTAACGATTCCGTATCGCTTTCCCTACCTAATATAGTTTCTTCGGCCGGACAGGTGGATTGGGTGCCTTCCGTGCGTCGCAAAAATCCCAGGTAGCCCGTCCTGGCGTACACCTCGCCTGTATTTCCCGTGACCAGTCTGAAACGACCAAAAACATTTATAAACAAACATCTTTTACGATTTTACTAAACATTTAATGGATAATTGTCTAGAGTTATTTCAAGAGCTACTCAAGCATTGGTTCGATATACTCGGTACATTGTAACTACTCTCCAAATACCTTAAACACTGCTTTGAAGTTTTAAGCTTTGAAACGTAGCCCACCACAGCAATGTGAATTGCTCGATGCTCTACATACAAGTACTAAATTGGCAGTTTGTGGTCACGTGATACGAGTAACAAAATTTCACAAGATTTTCCTTAAATATTTTTTGAAACGACAGAAAAAAAAAAGGTGAAAGTAGCAAAATTTTATCGTCTTTTCTGTTTCAATCCAGTTCTTTTTCCCGTTGTCCCTATAACACTTGTATACATTTTTACATTATTCTCCTTCTCCATTTTGTTTTAATTTTTATTTTCTTGTTCTTTATCAATTGTGAAGTCGATTTCCACTTCATTTTTCTTCTTTCTGCTCTCATTCTTGTTCCCCATCTCGTCTTAATTGCATTCTCGTTCCGGTTCTTCGTCTCAATTTGGCTATCGTTTCCTTCCTGATTGAAGTTTTGCTATTTTCATTGCGTTCAGATTCTCATTTTGACTTTGTTTTAACTCACGTTTCTCATTCTTATTTCCATCCTCGTTACACGCGATTACGTTCCAATTTTCATTTGCGTTCTCACTCTCCTGTCCGTCTTTATATTGTTTCTGATTTTCGTTTGCGTCCTGGTGCGAATTTTTGTTTCAATTCCATTTCTGTTCTTGTTCTGTTTAGATTGTCGTTCTTAATCTTGTCTTAATCTCATTCTTTTTTAGTTTTAGTTGACACTATTTTTGCTTTTATTCTTCTCCTCGGGGTCTATTTTGTTCTAATTCTAACTCTTATTCACTTTCTCTCGTTCGTATTTTCTTCTTAAATCTTCTTCACATTTTTTGTTCGATTTCGTTCTCTCTCTTTGTTATTTTAATTCGTGTGTCGTTTCGTTCATTTCCTAGTTTTAATTGTCTTCTTCCTTTCCCATTTTGCTCTAATTCTGATCTTACTTCTCGTCCTGTTTTGGTTTCAATTTTTGTTTTTCATTATCATTTCTTATTCTCGCTCATGTTCTGGTTGTCATTCTCGTTCTTCTTTATCGTCCTCAATTTCATTCCCATTTTTTTTATTCTCCTTCTCATTCTCGTTCGCGCCCTGGTGCGAATTTTCGTTTCAATAACATTTCTGTCTTCCTTATTCTGTTTCGATTGTCATTCTCATTCTTATTTTTATTTTCATTTTCCTCTTCAATATCTTTTTTTTCTAGTTCTAATTCGCGTTTTCATTCTCTGGTTCCAATTTTCTTCTTAATTCTTTCTGACATTTTTGTTCAATTTCTTTCTTCTTCTCCCATTTATTCTAAATGGTGTCTCGTTTCGTTCATTTTCTAGTTTTAATTGTCTTCTTCCTTTTCCATTTTGCTCTAATTCACATCTTGCTTCTCGTGCTATTTTGGTTTCAATTTTTGTTTCTCATTATCATTTCTTATTCTCACTCATATTCTTCTGGTTTTCATTCCCGCTCTCATCCTCTTGTCGTTCTCGTTCTTCTTTATCGTCCTCAATTTCATTCCCATTTTTTTATTCTCCTTCTCATTCTCGTTCGCGCCCTGGTGCGAATTTTCGTTTCAATAACATTTCTGTCTCCCTTATTCCGTTTCGATTGTCATTCTCATTCTTATTTTTATTTTCATTCTCCTCTTCAATACCTTTTTTTTCTAGTTCTAATTCGCATTTTCATTCTCTGGTTCCAATTTTCTTCTTAATTCTTTCTGACATTTTTGTTCAATTTCTTTCTTCTTCTCCTATTTATTCTAAATGGTGTCTCGTTTCGTTCATTTTCTAGTTTTAATTGTCTTCTTCCTTTTCCATTTTGCTCTAATTCTCATCTTGCTTCTCGTCCTGTTTTGATTTCAATTTTTGTTTCTCATTATCATTTCTTATTCTCGCTCATGTTCTGGTTTTCATTCGCGTTCTCACCCTCTTGTCGTTCTCGTTCTTCTTTATCGTCCTCAATTTCATTCCCATTTTTTTTATTCTCCTTCTCATTCTCGTTCGCGCCCTGGGGCGAATTTTCGTTTCAATAACATTTCTGTCTTCCTTATTCTGTTTCGATTGTCATTCTCATTCTTATTTTAATTTTCATTCTCCTCTTCAATATCTTTTTTTTCTAGTTCTAATTCGCGTTTTCATTCTCTGGTTCCAATTTTCTTCTTAATTCTTTCTGACATTTTTGTTCAATTTCTTTCTTCTTCTCCCATTTATTCTAAATGGTGTCTCGTTTCGTTCATTTTCTAGTTTTAATTGTCTTCTTCCTTTTCCATTTTGCTCTAATTCTCCTCTTGCTTCTCGTCCTATTTTGGTTTCAATTTTTGTTTCTCATTATCATTTCTTATTCTCGCTCATGTTCTGGTTTTCATTCGCGTTCTCACCCTCTTCTCGTTCTCGTACTTCTTTATCGTCCTCAATTTCATTCCCATTTTTTTATTCTCCTTCTAATTCTCGTTCGCGCTCTGGTGCGAATTTTCGTTTCAATAACATTTCTGTCTTCCTTATTCTGTTTCGATTGTCATTCTCATTCTTATTTTTATTTTCATTCTCCTCTTCAATATCTTTTTTTTCTAGTTCTAATTCGCGTTTTCATTCTCTGGTTCCAATTTTCTTCTTAATTCTTTCTGACATTTTTGTTCAATTTCTTTCTTCTTCTCCTATTTATTCTAAATGGTGTCTCGTTTCGTTCATTTTCTAGTTTTAATTGTCTTCTTCCCTTTCCATTTTGCTCTAATTCTTATCTTGCTTCTCGTTCTATTTTGGTTTCGATTTTTGTTTTTCATTATCATTTCTTATTCTCGCTCATGTTCTGGTTTTCATTCGCGTTATCACCCTCCTGTCGTTCTCGTTCTTCTTTATCGTCCTCAATTTCATTCCCATTTGTTTATTCTCCTTCTCATTCTCGTTCGCGCCCTGGTGCAAATTTTCGTTTCTATAACATTTCTGTCTTCCTTATTCTGTTTCGATTGTCATTCTCATTCTTATTTTAATTTTCATTCTCTTCTTCAATTCTTTTTTTTCTAGTTCTAATTCGCGTTTTCATTCTCTGGTTCCAATTTTTTTCTTAATTCTTTCTGACATTTTTGTTCAATTTCTTTCTTCTTCTATTTATTCTAAATGGTGTCTCGTTTCGTCCATCTTCTAGTTTTCGTTGTCTCCTTTTTTTCTCCACTCCATTCGAATTCTCATCTTATTTCTCGTTCTGAATTAGTTCCAATTCTTGTTTCTGATTCTCCTGTCATTCTCCATATCGTTTCTGTTTCTCGTTATTTCTTATCGTCCTCAATTTCCTTCCCCTCTTTGTTACAATTCGATTTCTGTTCTCCTTAGTCTGTTTCGATTGTCATTCTAATTCTTATTTAATTTTTCGTTTTCATTTTGTTCTAATAGAACTCTTGTGCACTTCCTCTCGTTCTTATTTTATTTTTTAATCTTCTTGACATTTTTGTTCGATTTTCGTTTTCTCCCTCCCTGTTATTTTAATTCGTGTGGTTTCCTTCATTTTTTAGTGTTAATTGTCTTTTTCTTTCGCCATTCTGTTCTAATTCTTACCCAATTTCTCGACCTGATTTGGTTTCAATTCTTATTTCTGATTCTCATCTACGTTTTCACTCTCTTGTCATTCTCTATATTGTTTATGTTTATCGTCCTCAATTTCATTCCCATTTTTTTTGTCTTCTTACTTTCGTTCACGCCCTGGTTCGAATTTTCGTTTCAATTCCATTCCTTTCGATTTCCTTTTTTCCTTATTCTCTTTCAACTGTTATTCTTAATCTCTTTCTAATCTAATTCTTCTGTAGTTTTAGTTGGCATTCTCGTTCTTCTCTTTGTTTTCATTCTACTACTCAGCATCTATTTCGTTCTAAACTCTAATACGTGTTCTCTTTCTTTCGTTCCAATTTTCTTTTTAATTCTTTCTGATATTTTTGTTTAATTTCGTTCTTCGTCTTTTTGTTGTTCAAAATGGCGTCTCGTTTCGTTAATCTTCTAGTTTTCATTGTCTTCTTTTTTCCATTTCATTATAATTCTCGTCTTATTTTTCGCGATAATTTGGTTCCAATTCTAGTTTCTGATTCTCATTTCCATTCTTCTCTTTGTTCTCGAACACGCTCTGGTTTTCATTTGGGTTCTCACTCTCCTGTCATTCTCTATATTGTTTCCCTTTCTCGTTCTTTCTTATCGTCTTCAATTTTCTTCCCATCTATGTTATAATTCGCATTTTAATTCTCGTTCGCGCTCGGTTCGAATTTTATTTCGATTTCATTTCTGTTCTCCTTATTTTGTTTTGATTGTCATTCTCAATTTTGTTCTAGTTGGTATCCTAGTATTTGTTCTAGTACATTTTCGTTGTTATCCTTGTTTTCATTCTCCTCCTCAATGTCTATTTTGTTCTAATTTTTCGTGTTCTCTTTCTCTCTCGTTCCAATTCTCTTCTTCATTCTTCTTGACATTGTTGTTCTCATCCCTGTTCTCTTTGACCTTTTTGCTCTATTTAGCGTCTCCTTTCCGTTCTTGTTCCCACTTCGTTCCCTCTCTCGTTTTTGCTTTCCTCCTCCATTTCACTCTAATTCTCAATTTATTTTTCGTTTTCATTTTGTTCTAATCCTAACTCTTTTGCTCTTTCTTTCATTCCTATTTTCATTTTAAATCTTCTTGACATCTTTGTTCGATTTTCGTTTTCTCTCTTCTTGTTATTTTCGTTCGGTGGTGGTTTCGTTCATTTTCTAGTTTAAATTGTCTTCTTCACTCTCCTTTTATTCTCTATATTGTTTATGTTTCTCGTTCTTTTATATCGTCCTCAATTTCATTCCCATTTTTTTTATTGGGCTTCTTATTCTCAATCTTCTTCAAATCTCATTCTTCTTTAGGTTTACTTGGCATTCTCGTTCTTATCTTTGTTTTCATTCTCCTCAGTATCTTTTTCGTTCTAATTCTAATACGTGCTCTCTTTCTCTCGTTTCAATTTTCTTTTTAATTCTTTCTGACATTTTTGTTCAATCTCCTTCCAATTATGGATTCTGATTCTCATTTCTATTCTCCTCTTTATTCTCGAACGCGCTGTGTTTTGTATTTGCGTTCTCATTCTCCTGTCATTCTCTACATTGTGTCTGTTTCTCGTTCTTCTTAAGCGTCCTCAATTTCCTTCTCATTTTTGTTATAATTGGTATTTTCATTCTCCTCCTCAGTGTCTATTTTGTTGTAATTCGTGTTCCCTTTCTCTCTCGTTCCTATTCTCTTCTTCATTGCTCTTGAAATTGTTATCATCGCTTTTCTCTCTCTACTTTTTGTTCCAATTGGCCTCTCCTTGCCGTTATCTTCCTCATTTCGCTCTAATACCCATTCTATTTCTTGTTTTTATTTTGTTTTAATTTCTGCTTTTCAGGGTCACATCTATTCTCTAATTTACTCTTGATCACGTTTTGATTCTCTCATTTGTGTTCTCACTCTATTGACATTCTTTATGCTGTTCTGATTCTCGTTTTTCCTATCATTGTTCTCATTCTCCCATCTCTGCGTTGTTTCAATTCGCCTTCTCAATCTTGTTCTCGTTGGTATTCTAGTTGTTGTTCTGGTTGAAATTTTCGTTGTGCGTTTTCTTCTTCATTCTTCTTGACATTGTTGTCTGATTTTTCTTCTTCTTCTTCTTCTTGTTAATCTAACTGGCGTTTCGTTTCGTTCATCTTCTAGTTTTCATTCTCTTCTTGCTTCCGTATTCTACTCTAATTCTCATCCTATTTCTCGTTCTGATTTGGTGCTAATTTTTGTTTCTCATTCGCATTTCCATTATTATGCTCCTGTCATTCTCTATGTTGTTTCTGATTCTCGTATATCTTTATCGTCCTCAATTTCTTTCTCGTCTTTGTTTTAATTTCTCTTCTCATTCTCGCTCTGATTTTAATTTTTGTTTCGATTCCATTTCTATATTCTATTTCGATATTCATTCTCAATCCTGTTCTAGTTCGTACACTAGTTCTTGTTCTAGCTGACATTCTCTTTTTTATCCTTTTTGTTTTCTTTCTTCTCTTTAGTGTCTGTTTTATTCTATTTCTAATTCATGTTCCTACCCTTTTCTTCATTCTTCTTGACAATATTTATTTTAATTTCTGTTTCTCATGATCATTTCCATTCTCTTCTTAATCTCGATCACGTTTCGATTCTTTTTCGATTTGCGTTCTTACTCTATTAACATTCTTTATGCCGTTCTGATTCTCGTTATTCTTTTCATCGTCACTCTCTATTTCGTTCAACTATTCTTCTCTTCCCTGTTTATTCTAATGTTTGTTATATTTTTCGTTCTCCACATTCTCATTCCGATTTTCTTTTTCCTTCTTCACATTTTCGTTTTAATTCTCGTTCTATAATTACCATTCTTGTTGTTACTTTCGTTTTCTAATTCGCGTTCTCTTTCATATTCTTGTCCAGATTACTTTTTCTGTTCTTCTTCTTTAGTCTAGTATACGATCGAAAAAAAGTCGTCTAGTAGACCATGAAATTTATTTTTAAAATAATGATGTTGGTATTGCAGCTATTTGACAGTTTATGTCACCATAACTGTCAAAGTGAACAAAGCGGCGATGGTGTTGCCAACATAATTATTTTTAGCAATAAATTTCGATGATTACTAGATGACTTTTTTTAATCGTATATGATTGAAAAAAACATTCGTCAAGTGTGCTTCGGAATTTTTTTTAATTGGATTGCCATTTTTGCATGAGAAGTATCACGTTTATATTTTAAGGTTATATAAATCAATGTCAATGATAACTCTTTCCGTCAGCCAAAAATAATGATACTGCCAAGATATTTTTTTAATAAATTCCAAAGCACACTAGAGATTTTTTTTTTTCGATTATATGGTAGCTCTAATGTTTATTCTCGTTTTCTGTTTTCCTCTTATTTTCGTTTACCATTTCGTTGTAAGTCTCGTTGCGTCCTAGTTCCTAACCTTGTATCCATTTTTTTTTTTAATTTTACATACAAATAAAGTGTCAGAGAAATTCCCTTGGTATTTCTCTTGATACGCTATGAAAACAAAGCAAGCTACGTTTAAACCCTTTATTTAGCAAACCCTCCTGAATGGGCCTGATATGTCAGAGATATACGTCAATCAGGGTCTATTCATGTTCATGTCTATGTTTATCCTTTCTCTGAAGTGTTTTTTGTTATTCTCTTTGTCTGCGGAAACTTATACAGGTAATGAAAACCGCTAATTGTTGCCACTTTCTTTTTTTTTAATTTAAAACTATTTCAAAGTTTTCTTTTCATTTCTTTTACCTATATCTATACTCTAATTTTTGTATCATTCTTAAGTGCACGTAGTTGTTGTCACTGCGCATGTCCCCGTATTTGACATAATTTTGCCACTTTATGTTCTAACCTATAAATCTTGAATAATCGCGTTAAAAATTTACACGACTTTGTGGAATTTTGTTTGAATTCTGATCACGTCTACATACACAAAAAAAAATCAATTGCTTTACTAATATTTAATATTTTACTACGTACTCAACTACCAAAACATCTTAAGTGTTAAACCCCACCCCGTGGCCTAGAAAGCCCGCTTAGCAACAAACTTCGTTCCCCCAAGCACTAACCTGGCATTGAAATGGTCTCCATACTCGCTCTCGTCCCCATAAATCGTAAAATATCCACTAGCCGAATGGCCACTCTGTACCCAAATCTCCCCCAAATGCGAGTCGCCGCACTGCCCTTTACTCTCCGGATTCGCTATAATCACTTTAACACCCGGCAGTAACTTGCCACTCTCCATTAAGCAAAGACTATGGGGGCTGCCCCTCTCCACCAGACTGACCCTGTCGTTACGCAGGGCCCTGAGATCGACGTAAACCGTCGAAGGTTCCGGACTCGAGGCGCCCTGCAGGCATATGGCGACGTTCACTCTGCAGCCGAACGAGGTGGAGACGGCCCGGGGACTGAGTCCCAGGGCGCTGAACAGCTTGGAGAAGCTGGTGGTGAGGTTGATTCGAGGGCGCTCCTCGGCCACGACGACGCAGGTTCGGACGCAGGCCAGGTTCACGCCGCGGGATTTGAGCTGGTTGACCGAGGAGCCGAGGCCTTTGGTGCAGAGCTCCATCACGCCGTACGAGCAGAAGGTGTCGCGGACTTTGTATTGGCTCACGGCGGAGAGCCAGAGGGAGGGGTTCATTTCCACCTCGGATGGGGGGATGAGGATGGAGTGGTGGCCGGAGTATATGCTACTCAAGCACCTGGAACGAATACATGGTTAGTACTTTAACATCTACACTACTATTACAAAAAAATAGTTCTTCCAACAGAAAATCCAAAATTCGGGAAAAATTCATACAAGATTTGTCAAAAACCCGTGTCGATTTTTTTCCAACCTGTGGAAAAATTTCAAAAAAATTAGAATAACTTGGCAACTTTAAATACGAATTTCAAAAATAATGCTGGAGTTCCACAGGGATTAGTACTTGGAGTCGTAATATTTTTACCAAACGTGAACGAACTTCCCAGTTGTAAATTTTCGTCTAAACTCAAAAATTTTTGTAAATCAAGTCGAACATTTTTTGTGACAAGGAAAAAATAAAAGGAAAGACAAATTTTGACCATATTAAAAGCTATATAAATGTATACGCCATCTAGAGCGGTAAATATGGGGGAATGTTGAGAACGCTCTGGACATCCTAGATTCGAGAAGGTTTTGGTCAAGGAATGCTCGAGAAACAGAAAGTGAGGCGATGAAGAATTGGTATTAAGATATATATTTTTTAAAATTTCCGATTGTAAGCTAAGGAAGTATTGTAAAAGAGTTCATTGGGTAAATGGCTACTTTCACGTTTTCTCGATGTCTCATGACCGTAGAGTACTTACGAACAAATTGGTGACTTCCTCTCAAAATTTGTCATAGTAAGCAGGATTTAGATTTTATAAAATAACAATTGTCCTCTATTTGTGGGTTATGCATCCGCCTTGAGGTGTTTCCTGAGGAATTTAAATTTTTGCAAAAAAATCGAAATTGGATAACAACCTTTTATAATGGGTGTAACGTCAAAAACTGGCGGTCACTGAAAATGACATTTATCAATAAAATCGAGTTTAAAAAAAAGATCTCGAAAATAACTTCTACTAATTAATACAGAGAATTCAAGATTTTTCAAGAGTTGCCTAACAAACCTTAAAAAATTCTGAGAAATACGTTTTGACTAATTAAAAAAACAACGTGTAGATGGTATCGGACCAAGATTTTTGAAAAATTTGGTTTATAAATGATTTTCTTTAATATTCCGAAAATTGTCATTTTTTAATTTTTCGATACTTCAAAAATTGTTGGAATTAAAAAAAAAAAATGAGGCCGAAAATAACTTCTATGAGTTGAGATCTACAAGAAAATGTTTTCGGTAATTTTCGAAAAACTGTCAAAAAATTCATTGAGATTTTCGAAAAGTTGCCCAAAAATCCTCAAAAATTCTGGGAAATCCAAAGTACATTTCGATGAGCCAATTCGAAAAAATAACGTGTTTATGGTCTCGGACTAAGATTTTTAGAAAATTCGGTTTGAACATATTTTTTCAATATCTCGAAACTCAATTTTTAGTTGATCGATTCTGGAAAAGTTGTTGGAATTTTTGAAGAAATAAAGCAGAAAATAACTTCTGCAAGTCAAAGTCTGAAAGAAAATGCATTTAGGTAATTTTCCAAGAGTGTTTCAAAAATTGTCAAAATTCATATTGAAAATTTAAGATTTTTGAAAAGTTGCCTTAAAATTCTCACAAAATTATAGATAATACATTTCGATGCCCTTATTCGAAAAATGTTACGTGTTAAAATTTTTGAAAAATTTGGTTCACAAATGAATTTTTTCGATTCTGGCAAAATTGTTGAAATTTTAATTATATTATAAAAAAGTTTCTTTCGATAATTTTCGAAGGGTGCTCGAAAAACGGTAAAAAATTCATATTGAAAAATAGATTTTTGAAAAGTTACTTAAAAAATTCTTAAAAAATTCTGAGGAGTACATTTCGAAAATTTGATTCTAAAAAGAGAACGTGTAGATGGTACCGGACCAAGATTTTTGAAAAAAATAGTTTGTAAATGATTTTTTTTAATTTCCCGAAAATTGTCATTTTTAAATTTTTCGATACTTAAAAAATTGTTGGAATTAAAAAAAATGTGCCGAACATAACTTCTGAGTTGATACCTACAAGAAAATGTTTTCGGTAATTTTCGAAAGGTACTCGAAAAACTCAAAAAATATTCGAAAAGTTGCCTAAAAATCCTCAAAAAATTCGAAAAAACAACGTGTTGATGGTCTCGGACTAAGATTTTCCAAAAATTCGGTTTGAACATGGTATTATTTCAAAATCTCGAAAGTTTTCATTTTTTATTTTATCGATCCTGGAAAAATTGCTGGAATTTTCGAAGAAATGAAGCAGAAAATAACTTCTAAAAGTCGAAGTCTACTAGAAAATGCATTTAGGTCATTTTAGAAAAGTGTTTGAAAAATCGTCAAAAATTCCTATTGAAAATTGAAAAAAGATTTTTGAAAAGTTGCCTATAAATTCTCACAAAATTCTGGGTTATTAGATTTTGATGAGCTTATTCGAAAAACGTTACGTATTGCTGGTTCAGATCCAAAATTTTCGAAAAATTTGGTTCATAAATGAATGTTTTCTATTATCTCGAAAATTGCCATTTTTTTAAACGATTCTGGCAAAATTGTTGCAATTTTCAAAGAAATGAAGCTGAAAAGAATTTCTCCAACTCGATTATAAAAAAATTTCTTTCCATGATTTTCGAAGGGTGCTCAAAAAACTGTCAAAAAATTCATTGCGATATTCGAAAAGTTGCCTAAAAATCCTCAAAAAATTCTGGGAAATCAGTACATTTCGATGAGCGAATTCGAAAAAAAAATAACTGTTCATGGTCTTGGACTACGATTTTCAGAAAATTCGGTTTGAACATGATATTTTTTCAAAATCTCGAAACTCGATCCTGGAAAAATTGCTGGAATTCTCCAAGTGTGTTCGAAAAATCGTCAAAAATTCTTATTAAAAATTTAAGATTTTTGAAAAGTTGCCTTAAAATTTTCACAAAATTCTGGGTAATAGATTCGATGACTTTAATCGAAAAACGTTACATGTTGCTGGTTCAGGTCCAAAATTTTCGAAAAATTTGGTTCATAACTGAATTTTTTCTATTATCTCGAAAATTTATTTTTTTTATTTTATTGATTCTGGAAAAATTGTTGGAATTTTTGGAGAAATGAAGCCGAAAAGAATTTCTCCAACTCGATTATAAAAAAATGTCTTTCGATAATTTTCGAAAGGTGCTCGAAAAAATGTCAAAAAATTTATTGTGATTTTCGAAAAGTTGCCTAAGAATCGTCAAAAAATTCTGGGAAATAAGTACATTTCGATGAGCCAATTCGAAAAAAATAACGTGTTGATGGTCTTGGACTACAATGTTCAGAAAATTCGGTTTGAACAGAATGTTTTTTCAAAATCTCGAAACTTCTCATTTTTTATTTTATCGATCCTGGAAAAATTGTTGGAATTTTCGAAGAATTCAAGCAGAAAATAACTCCTAAAAGTCGAAATCTACTAGAAAATGCATTTAGGTAATTTTCGAAGTGTGTTCGAAAAATCGTCAAAAATTCTTATTGAAAATTTAAGATTTTCGAAAAGTTGCCTTAAATTTCTCACAAAATTCTGGGCAATACATTTTGATGAGCTTAATCGAAAAACGTTACGTGTTTCTGGTTCAGGTCCAAAATTTTTGAAAAATTTGTTTCATAAATGAATGTTTTCTATTATTTCGAAAATTGCCATTTTTTTTAATCGATTCTGGCAAAATTATTGGAATTTTCGGAGAAATGAAGCCAAAAAGAATTTCTCCAACTCGATTATAAAAAAATTTCTTTCGATAATTTTCGAAGGTTGCTCGAAAAAATGTCAAAAAATTCTGGGAAATAAGTACATTTCGATGACTCAATTCCAAAAAATAACGTGTTTATGGTCTCGGACTAAGATTTTTAGAAAATTCGATTTGAACATGATATTTTTTCAATATCTTGTAACTTCTCATTTTTTATTTTATCGATCCTGGAAAGATTGCTGGAATTTTCGAAGAAATCAAGCAGAAAATAACTTCTACATTTCGAAATTTACTAGAAAATGCATTTAGGTAATTTTCGAAGTGTGTTAGAAAAATCGACAAAAATTCCTATTGAAAATTTAAAATTTTTGGAAAATTTGGTTCATAAATAAATGTTTTCTATTATCTCGAAAATTGTCTTTTTTTTCAGTTTATCGATTCTGGAAAAATTGTTGGAATTTACGGAGAAATGAAGCCGAAAAGAACTTGTCTAACTCGAATATAAAAAAATTCATATTGAAAATTAGAGATTTTTGAAAAATCGTCAAAAATTTATATTGAAAATTTCAGACTTTGGAAAAGTTGACTTAAAATTCTCACAAAATTCTTGGCAATATATATTTCCATGAGCTTATTCGAAAAACGTTACGGTTGCTGGTTCAGGTCCAAAGTTTTCGAAAAATTTGGCTCATAAATGAATTCTTTGTATTATCTCGAAAATTGTCATTTTTTTATTTTATCGATTCGGGCAAAATTGTTGGAATTTTCGGAGAAAAGAAGCCGAAAAGAATTTCTCCAACTCGATTATAAACAAATTTCTTTCGTTAATTTTCGAAGCGTGCTCGAAAAACTGTCAAAAAATTCTGGGAAATAAGTACATTTCGATGACTCAATTCGAAAAAATAACGTGTTTATGGTCTCCGACTAAGATTTTTAGAAAATTCGGTTTGAATATGATATTTTTTCAATATCTTGAAACCTTTCATTTTTTATTTTATCGATCCTGGAAAAATTGCTGGAATTTTCGAAGAAATGAAGCAGAAAATAACTTCTACAAGTCGAAATTTACTAGAAAATGCGTTTAGGTAATTTTCGAAGTGTTAGGAAAATCGTCAAAAATTCCTACTGAAAATTTAAAATTTTTGAAAAATTTGGTTCATAAATAAATGTTTTCTATTATCTCGAAAATTGTCTTTTTTTTCATTTTATCGATTCTGGAAAAATTGTTGGAATTTACGGAGAAATGAAGCCGAAAAGAACTTGTCTAACTCGAATATAGAAAAATTCATATTGAAAATTAGAGATTTTTGAAAAATCGTCAAAAATTCATGTTGAAAATTTCACACTTTGGAAAAGTTGACTTAAAATTCTCACAAAATTCTGGGCAACATATTTCCATGAGCTTATTCGAAAAACGTTACGTGTTTCTGGTTCAGGTCCAAAGTTTTCGAAAAATTTGGCTCATAAATGAATTCTTTGTAATATCTCGAAAATTGTCATTTTTTATTTTATCGATTCGGGCAAAATTGTAAGAATTTTCGAAAAAATGAAGCCGAAAAGAACTTCTCCAACTCGAATGTAAAAAAAATTATATTGAAAATTAGAGATTTTTGAAAAATCGTCAAAAATTTCACACTTTCGAAAAGTTGCCTTAAAATTCTCACAAAATTCTGGGCAATATGCCTACGTTTAACGACTTTCTTGATTGATTTTTTTTTTCAAATTCAAATTATTCAAATGCGATTTCGCGCCGCTGGTTTTTTTCCAGCGCGAAATTTTGATTCATTTATTATAATATGTTTTCTAGATTTTCCATTTTAAATTAATTGGGGGTGTCCATAAATGAAGTCTTCGAAAAATCCATCCGCATTACTAGAAAATGTCAGTACCTGCATACTGCCAATATCCAACTGTATTAAAATTATATTAAAATTAAGATTTTCACCAATTACCACGAAAAATGCAGCTAAAAATTTTAAAATAAGCATAAATATGCATATTATCCGAGCCTTAATAATTATATAGATATGTGGGTTGCTCAGGGCGCGGTCTGATACTCCTAGGATATCGTTAGGAGAGGAGGTTTCATGTTGCAAGAGATATTTTACGATTTTCCTCGATGCAGACGTTTTGCGCTTGAATTGGAGCGCGTATTATGACTACATTTGTCAAGAAATGATCTCTACATTTCTTCCATTATCTCATTTGAAAGACTGACACCTTAGCCATCCCCCCGAGACATTAATATTCGCATTCGCGTTTTCTTGGGCGCGTAACTGTATCAACTCTCATCGATCATAATTTCCAACTTCGATTCGTGAATGTCTGGAGCGTCTTTAATGTTATGTAAATAACGGCGTGGCGAGAGCAGAAAGTGCTTAAACTAAAAGCATTCAAAATAATTGATGAATGGAAAATCTCTATCTCGTTGGTAAATAAAATTTTTATCATCCAGATCCGCCGGGGTAAACTAGTTTAAATAATAATTCAGAAAACGCTCAGCCCGGAGCCAGGTTTCTCTTCAATTTGCATTATTTAATTGGAATATTTACCGGCGTGCGGTAATGAATGCTTCTTTTTCTTCTTTTGTCTGGCCGAGAACGTCGGGCCGCAGCGACCAACATTTATCGCCTTATGTTAATGCCGGTAATTGATAATAGCAAACACGCCTTTCCGACACATCAATTGTTCGTGTTTTTTCCAGCGTCGCATCCACTATTATTATCTCGGATCTTCTTTTGCATAATTTATTAGGTACGTCGGTGTTTTTATTGACTCTTATTTGGATATCGTCCGTGGGCGGCGTACAAAAACCTGACGTGGCTAATTTTCTTGGAAAGGAGCGAAAAGGTTATTGTGTCGAGGAGTATATTTAATTTTGCCTTTCCGGCTGAGAAGTTGATAGTTTTCGAGTTTATACTCGAAACCAGAATACTTGCGACGAAACAGCCCGTGTCACTTGAGGAACTTAACTTTGGATGACACTTTAATATCACTCATGAATGTTGCTTTTTGAAATAACAAGAAGTTAATTGCCACGTCTATGTACATTAGTTCGTGAGAGGAAGCAAATTTTAATTAAGGCGACGACAAAGTAAGAGGATTTAAAATACAAGACTGAGCGGAGAATCACTCAGGGCGGACGTTTTCGAGCTTAGTGGCGTTTGCGACGGTTTTCAAAAAGATGATCGTGGGATAACGATTTTAATTTGCTACTTATGTACATGTCGCTGTCGCTAGAATGTATGGAAACGGTTAAATAACGTGAGAACCAATTGCACAAATCAATTGAAATTAGCTATAGGGGTACCAAGAAGTTGTGCTCTAATTATTATTCGTAAAACATTTTTTTTGCTGCATTTTTTTCGAGATTTTTTTTAATGGCACTTCGATATAATTAATGCATTTTTGAATAGAGTTTTTTGTTTCTGGATTCATCGATGTAGCACAATCACACTTTCTTTTTGATTGAAATAGCAAAATAAATTATTTTAAATAAGAATAAATAAAAAAAAATGACATAGTTAATAATTATCGGTTACGGTGACAAAAAACGAAGTTTCGCTCGAGTAGTAACACTTTTCAATGAAATTCATCCTGAGCGAGAACCCATTTCTAAGTCGACGGTTTCAAAAACGAAGATTTAATGAAACTGGAAGTGTTAAAAAACGTCCAAAACCTAGCACGCCAAAAACTGCTACAAATAATGAAAATGCCCTTAATGTTTTTCTAGACGCAACAGAAAATCCCAAAACGTCAAACAATAATGAAAAAGGAAAAGTTTCACCCATACAAAATCTGAAGTTACCAGCAGAAACTATGTTTTCAACAAGACGGTGCGCCACCCCATTTTGGACGTCAAGTGAGACAGTACTTAAACGAAATTTTTCCTGGCAGATGGATAAACCAAAGGGGTACTATTGAGTGGCCTGACAGGTCACCAGATTTAACACCTCTTGACTTTTTTTGTGGAGCTATTTGAAGAATCGCCTTAAGGAGAAGATAAGCAAAAAAAAAGTGATATGCTAAATCCAGTAAACAAATGTATCTTAGTAACGATAACTACCAGACGCACTAAATTTTGCACTTAGGACACTTACAGGAAGTCCCGTCTGGGATGGAAAATTCAATAAAATTCACAAAGGAATAAATTGTAGGAGATTCAAAAAAGTCTACCACGCCACCACCATTTCGTCGCCTGAGAACTTGTTTGATCTACAGAGCGGAGCGCACTCAGGCCAATATCGACTCTAAGCGATTTACTTTCATTAGAGCTGATCTGATACACATCTACTACGGAGAACTAACCCGTTTCGACCATCTGGTCGGACTTTACAACGAATAAGTGAACATCTTAACGATTTAATACATAATGTTCTCGAATTACAAAATTTACATTGCAAATTGTAATATCAAATGGTAAAACGCTCACCAAAATTTGTCACCGACAATGAAATTAAGTAATTTCCAAATTTTGTAATAGTAGATGTAATTTAAATTTTATATCCTCCGTTTATGATTTATGAAGCCGTGTTGAGTTTTTATCTTCGATGTGAAGATTTTTGGAAAAAAAAACATTTTCCCATTTATTGTTATTAGAAGCATGTTAAATCGTTAGTCAAGAGTTATATCCGTTGATGCGCCTCAGAATTAATGATGTCATTTTACAATTTTGTCGAATAAAACAAATGTTACTTGAATGTTAAAAAGTTGGGTAGTCCTGAATTTGTATTGAGATTTTTCGGCTTTTGGACTTCTCGATTTTTCAACTTTAGATTTTTCAATTTTGGATTTTTTCAATTTTACGATTTCTACATACATATTTCGATTTTTTAATTTTTCAAATTTTGATGTTTCTAAATTTTCAGTTTTTTTGATATTTCTTTCAGTTTTGGGATTTTTCAAAATATCAACTTTTCGATTTTTGGACACCTAGATTTCTTGATTTCTCGATTTTTTACTTTTTGGATTTTCAATTTTTCGTTAAACATATTTTTAAAATTTTTTATGTTTTAATTTTTGAATTTTTAAAATTCTAGGTTTTTCGATTTCTCGAGTTTTCAGTTCTTCTATTTTTAAATTTTCGATTCATCAATTTTTCAATTTTTAACTTTTATTCTCGGCTTTCTACTCCTTGATTTCTCGATCCTCTGATTTTTCGATTTCTCGATGGTTGTTTTTGAATTTTCCGATGTTTCGATTTTTGGATTTTTCAAATTTTGATGTTTCTAAATTTTCAGTTTTTTTGGTATTTCTTTCAGTTTTGGGATTTTTCAAAATATCAACTTTTCGATTTTTGGACACCTAGATTTCTTGATTTCTCGATTTTTTACTATTTGGATTTTCAATTTTTCGTTAAACATTATATTTTTAAAATTTTTTATGTTTTAATTTTTGAATTTTTAAAATTCTAGGTTTTTCGATTTCTCGAGTTTTTAGTTCTCCTATTTTTAAATTTTCGATTTTCCATTTTTTTTAGTTTTTCGATTTGTCAATTTTTTAATTTTTCGATTCATCAATTTTTCAATTTTTAACTTTTATTCTCGGCTTTCTACTCCTTGATTTCTCGATCCTCTGATTTTTCGATGTTTCGATTTTTTAATTTTTCAAATTTTGATGTTTCTAAATTTTCAGTTTTTTTGATATTTCTTTCAGTTTTGGGATTTTTCAAAATATCAACTTTTCGATTTTTGGACACCTAGATTTCTTGATTTCTCGATTTTTTACTTTTTGGATTTTCAATTTTTCGTTAAACATTATATTTTTAAAATTTTTTGTTTTAATTTTTGAATTTTTAAAATTCTAGGTTTTTTGATTTCTCGAGTTTTCAGTTCTCCTATTTTTAAATTTTCGATTTTCCATTTTTTTTAGTTTTTCGATTTGTCAATTTTTTAATTTTTCGATTCATCAATTTTTCAATTTTTAACTTTTATTCTCCGCTTTCTACTCATTGATTTCTCGATCCTCTGATTTTTCGATTTATCGATGGTTGTTTTTGAATTTTTCGATGTTTCGATTTTTGGATTTCTCTGTTTTTCGAATTTTAAATTTTGCGATATTTTAATTGTTCAATGTTTTAAATTTTAGATTTTTCGATTTCTCGATTTTTTGATTTTTCATTTCTTCCGTCATACTATAATTTTTCAAATTTTGATGTTGCTAAATTTTCATTTTTAAAATTTCTCAATTAATCTATTTTTGATTTTGTCATTTCTCGACTTCTCCAAGTTTCTATTTTTCATTTCTTCAATTCTTCGATTTTTCGACTTTGCTTTTTTGGTTTTTCGATTTCTCAATTTTTCAATGTTTTAATTTCTCAATTTTTGGATATTTCTTTCAGTTTTGGGATTTTTCAGTAGATTGTTTCTTCAACTTTTCGATCTTTCGACTTCTGGATCTTTCGATTTTTTATTTTTTGGAGTATCAGTTTTTCGTTTTTTAAACTTTAAATTTTTCAATTTTTCAGTTTTTAAAATTCTAGATTCTTCAATTCCTCGAGTTTTCGGTTCTATATTTTAATTTTTTAAATTCCCGAATTTTTTAATTTTCGGTTTTTCAATTTTTTGAGACCTCAATTTATCGAGCTTCGTATGTTTCGATGTCGTGATTGTTTAATCTCTCGATTTATCAATTTTCCATTTTTAACTTCGACTTTTCGACTCCTCGATTTCTCCTTCTTTTGATTTTCCAATTTCTATATGTCTCAGTTTTTGAATTTTTCGATGTTTCGATTTTTTACTTTTCGGCTTTTCGATGTTTCGAATTTTATTTTTTTTGATTTTTTGATGTTTAGATTTCACCATTTTTCAATTTTACGATATTATGATTTTTCATTTAAATTTTACACTTTTCGGCTTTTCGATTTTTCAAATTTTGACGTTTCTAAATTTTCAGTTTTCGGATTTCTCAATGAATCTATTTTTTGATTTTCCCATTTTTCGACTTCCCAAAGTTCCGATTTTTCAGTTTTTGACTTTTCAAACTTTCGATTCTTCAATTTTTCTTGAATTTTTCAATTTATCGATACTAGAGTTTTGGGGTTTTTTATTATTTTGACTTTTCGATTTTTCAAGTTTGATATATGTATTTCGATTTCTCGACTTTTTACTTTTTGGATTTTCAATTTTTCGTTTTTTAAACTTCACAAATTTCAAATTTTCGACTGTTTTATACTTCGATTCTCAAACTTTTCGATATTTAAGTTTTCAGTTTTTAAAATTGTAGGTTTCTCGATTTATCGCGTTTTCAGTTACTCTTCTATAGTTCAATTTTTCATTTTTCGATTTGTAAATTTTAGATTTTGAAATTTTTATTTTTTTATTTTTCCATGATTCCTCGATTTTACAGTTTTTCAATATTTTAAATTTTACGTTTTTCGATTTCTTGATTTTTCAGTTCTTCAATATTTCTGTTTTTCAATTTTTCAACTTCTCGACTTTTAGATTTTTCAAGTTGTCGATTTCCCAATTTTGTCAACATTATCAATTATCAGTTTGAGGAACTTTTCAATTCATGTTCTTTTTTAATTTTTCGATTTTTAAAATTTTATAATCCAATTTTTCAATTTTTCGGTTTTTCGATCACTTTTAGCGTTCTTGCTAAAAGTAAAAGTAAAAACTAACTACCAAAGTTGTGACTAAAAATATGTGAAATTAATACAAAATAGAACAAAATCTATTGCATGATTACGGTTCCTCTAGTATTGCTAATTTCTGACGTTTTGTTAGTATCAAACACAGAATTAACTCTTAGTTAAACAAAAACAAAAAATAATTGCATGTCAAAATCGATATATGTTTGTAGATAAAAGCATCTAAATAATAACTATTTCTCGCAGAAATTCTGAACGCTTAGAGCGAGATTGGCCTGAGCGCGCTCCGGTCTGTGGATCAAACAAGTTCTCAGGCGACAATTTCCCTTATATCAAAATAGTACTTACCACAGTGCGAATCCTAGTCCACAATACGGGTCTAAACAAAGCGCTATATGCCTACTGGGATACAGTTCGCATGCTAGTTTCATACTCCTACACAAATTAGTGACCGCAGCGTGCGACATCTTGATCCCGGCCAGCATCCCCGTCGTCGAAACGCTAAAATCAAGATAAGCCAACATTTCCGCCGTCGGCGCTCTATAAACCACGGGCAACTTCTTCTTAGGCATGTCGTCCGTGTCCAAAATCGCCGGCCAGGATTTAATATCCACCACATTACTAGCTTCTTTCGATCGAAGCAGTTTGATCACAGCTTGCGTGGATAGCACCAGTACGGACTTGGAGACGTCGACGATCATGCGCACCGTCGGCAGCGTGGTCTGGAGGTTCTGCGGGTGCGGCGGGCGGATGGTGACCGGGACCGCGCCGATGTAGAGGCAGCCGTAGAAAGCGCAGATCAGGTCGAGGCCGGGCGGGAAGATCAGGGCCACGTGGTCGCCGGTGTTGATCCGGCCCTTCTCGTTCAGCAGGTTGCCTATGCGCTCGGCCCGTTTGTGTAACTCGGAGCAGGACAGGACCTTCGCCACCGCGCCCTTGCTGTTCAGGAGGGTGAAGAGCACGTGGTCGGAGGTGCACTGCGCCCTCCAGCGCAGGATCTCGGCGATGAACTGCTGCTGCAACAGCGATTAACAAATGACGACCGGGTGCGTGAGGTTACGTCACCGCGCTACCTTCTTCGAGGAATCGCTCTCCTCGTCGAGACCTCCAATGTCCCTACCTTGCGCGCTAGCGAGCCTATTACCTTGAACGAGATTTCCGACGATTACAGACGCCGGACCCACGTCTGAAACACAGTCGGTTGCTGAAATGCAGAGGAACAACATGCTATAGCATCACTCAAGCAAAAGCTCTTTTGTTAGTTCAGGTGAGCCGACTACAACTATCCACTAGACAGGGTGAGAGTAGACGTAGACGTTGTAGCGTGTACCTGACCAGACAGTGTCACATACCGGAGGTATGTCAAAAAGGGGGCTTTCCAGTCGTTAGTAAATGCAACACTGCTGCATTCGGTTACACAGAAATTAGGAATTAGTTACAGGTGGCTCCGCACGTGTGCAGGTTTGTACAGAGTCAGTCACAATGAGGGTGTACCAGTGAGAGTGAAATATTCGAAATGAAACGGGTCCACCAAACGGAACTGCCCGATACCGGGCGGCAGGGCTGCGCGGTTTACGGTAAACAAACTATTTTGAGGTTATGTTAACAAATTTAACCATACAATTCTATGAACTTAACAGCTTGGCAACTTAAGTCACTACAATATCACCAATCAGAAGCTTAGATTTTTCTGGAAAATACCCAAATCGAAATTTTTTAGTCGCCCTCTGCTACCCCCCCCCCCCCTATTTTCTTAGAGGTTATATCATTTGCCAGAATCAGTCTTATCTTAGCAAGTACTTTATAGTACAGGAAATATAAAATATTAATAATAAAGAATGTGGCCTTCGCAAGAAACATGTGCTTAGGGGTATAAAAATTCATATTTTAGAATAAAATAGACAGAAAAAATAAAATATTTCGGTTAAAAAAATGAAAAAAAGACAAATAGGCAAAACAAGTAGGACATTTATACAGGATCGCTAGATATTTATATCTTGAGAACCAATTGTACGTTCGTCTTTTCATAACAAAATACTTAAAATATCTTTAAAATGGTAACTTTTCGAAGCGAAATATGGATTTTGCAATTACGATCCGCCCCTCGGTCAGACAACTAATGAAAAATTAACACAATTAAGATCGGGGCGGATATAGGTGAGGCTTAATCTTTGGCTTTCTTTTTTACTTAATAATTTGAGTTTTCTTTGAACAACACGATTATTTGAGAACATGTTTCAGATGGTAATTTCTTGCAGAAAACTAAGCGTTTTGCAATTAAGTTCCACCCCTGTCTCGCGACAATAAAAAAATCACAATTGAAATAGGGCGGGTGAGCGGGGCTTATATTTTATTTTTTTGTTTCTTAATATATGATTCTGGTAATAACATACCCTCTAAGAAAATAGGGGGCGGTGCTAGTACTTCCTAAGGATCAGACTGATTTTTGCAGATGATATACTTTTTAAAAAAGAGAGGGCGGGTGGGCGGGGCTAGTGTTTGCAAAGACAAGACTGAACAATATCACAAGTAGTTACTACAGTGAAAAAGGGGTATAGAAAAACTAAACCCAGCTCACCCCAATTTGTGTTAATGAATTGTCGACAGTTTTTTCTACACCCCTTCTTCATTCTAGTGACTACTCTTGATATTGTGCAGTCTTATCTTAGCAAATACTAGCCCCGCCCACCCGCCCTCAATTTTCCTAGAGGGTATATGATTTGCCAAAATCAGTCTTATCTTGCAAATACTTTATGGTACAGGAAATATAAAATACTAAAAATAAAAAATGTACCGTTTGCAAGAAACATGTGCTTAGGGGTATAAAAAATTCAGATTTTAAAACAAAATAAGACAGAAAAAAGTAAAACATCTACATGAAAAAAAAATGAAAAAAAGGCACTCATAACCAAAAATAGACAAATAAGCAAAACAAGTAGGGCTCAAATAAAAGGATTTTCTGAGAAACACATTTATTCAAGATCGCTAAAATCTATGGAAACGGAATTGAGAACAAATTGTCCGTTCTTTTTTTCATAACAAAATACTTAAAATAAGTTTAAAATGTCAAGTTTTTGAAGTGAAATATCGATTTTCCAATTACGATCCGCCCCTCGGTCTGACAACCAATGAAAATTCATCACAATTGAGATTGGGGTGGGTGTAGGTGGAGCTTAATCTTTGGCTTTCTTTTTTACTTAATAATAATTAGAGTTTTCTTTGAACATCACGATTATATAAGAACATGTCTCAGATGGTAATTTCTTGCAGAAAACTAAGCATTTTGCAATTAAGCTCCGCCCCTGTCTCACGACAATTAAAAAAAAATCACAATTGAGATCGGGCGAGTGGGCGGAGCTTATATTTTGCTTTTTTGTTTCTTAATATATGATTCTGGCAAATGACACACCCTCTAAGAAAATAGAGGGCGGTGCTGGTAGTTCCTAAGGTACGACTAATTTTGGCAAATGTCGTATTCTCTAATAAAAATAAAGGGTGGGTGGGTGGGGCTAGTACTTGTCTAAAGATGAGACTAATTTTGGCAGATGATATACTCTTTAAAAAAGAGAGGGCGGGTGAGCGGGGCTCGTATTTGCTAAGATAAGACTGATTCTGGCAAATGATATACCCACTAAGAAAATAGAGGGAGGATGGGCGGGGTTAATACTTATAACTTAAAACACATTTACACTTTTGAACTTCACTTTACGAATATCATTTGCCAAAATCAGTCTTATCATAGCAAATACAAGCCCCGCCCACCCGCCCTTTCTTTTTTTAAAGAATATATCATCTGCCAAAATCAGTCTCATCTTTACAAGTACTAGCCCCACCCACCCGCCCTTTGTTTTTTAGAGGGAATGTCATTTGCCAAAATCAGTCTTACCTTAGCAAATAGTAGTCCCCCCCCTATTTTCTTAGAGGGTACATCATTTGCCAAAATCAGTCTTATCTTAGCAAATACAAGCCCCGCCCACCCGCCCTCTCTATTTTTAAAGAATATATCATCTGCCAAAATCAGTCTCATCTTTACAAGTACTAGCCCCACCCACCCGCCCTTTGTTTTTTAGAGGGAATGTCATTTGCCAAAATCAGTCTTACCTTAGCAAAGTAGCCCCCCCCCCTCTATTTTCTTAGAGGGTACATCATTTGCCAAAATCAGTCTTATCTTAGCAAATACAAGCCCCGCCCACCCGCCCTTTCTTTTGTTAAAGAATATGTCATCTGCCAAAATCAGTCTCATCTTTACAAGTACTAGCCCCACCCACCCGCCCTTTGTTTTTACAGGGAATGTCATTTGCCAAAATTAATTTTACCTTAGCAAAGTAGCCCCCCCTCTATTTCCTTAGAGGGTATATCATTTGCCAAAATCAGTCTTATCTTAGCAAATACTAGCCCCGCCCACCCGCCCCTTATTTTCTTAAAGGCTTTATGATTTGCCAAAATCAGTCTTATCTTCGCAAGTACTTTATAGTATAGGGGATATAAAATAATAAAAATAAAAAATGTGCCTTTTGCAAGAAACATGTGTTTAGGGGTATAAAAAATTCAGATTTTAGAAGAAAATAAACAAAAAAAAGTAAAAGATTTAGGTCAAAAAAATGAAAAAAGGGCACTCAAAATCAAAAATAAACAAAGAGGCAAAACAAGTAGATTTCAAATAAAAGGATTTTTTCAGATACACATTTATGCAGGATCGCTAGAATGTATGGAAATTGTTAAATATCTTGAGAACCAATTGTACGTTCGTCTTTTCGTAATAAAATTCTTAAAATATGTTCAAAATGGTAAGTTTTTGAAGCGAAATATAGATTTTGCAATTACGATCCGCCCCTCGGTCTGATAACCAATGAAAAATTTATCATAATTGAGATCGGGGCGGATATAGGTGGGGCTTAATCTTTGGCTTTCTTTTTTACTTAATAATAATTATTATTAATTAGAGTTTTCTTTGAACAATACGATTATTTAAGAACATGTTTCAGATGGTAAAATCTTGCAGAAAAATAACCATTTTGCAATTAAGCTCCACCCCTGTCTCACGACAATTAAAAAAAATCACAATTGAGATAGGGCGGGTGGGCGGGACTTATATTTTGCTTTTTTGTTTCTTAATATATGATTCTGGCAAATGACATATCCTCTAAGAAAATAGAGGGCGGTGCTGGTAGTTCCTAAGGTACGACTGATTTTGGCAAATGACGTATCCCCTAAGAAAATAAAGGGCGGGTGGGTGTTGTTAGTACTTGTAAGGATCAGACTGATTTTTGCAGATGATATACTTTTTAAAAAAGAGAGGGCGGGTGGGCGGGGCTAGTGTTTGCTAAGATAAGACTGAACAATATCACTAGTAGTCACTAGAATGAAGAAGGGGTGTAGAAAAAACTAAACCCAGCTCCCCCCCATTTTCTTAGAGGGTATATCATTTACCAAAATCAGTCTTATCTTAGCAAAGACTAGCCCCGCCCACCCGTCCTCTGATTTCTTAGAGAGTATACCATTTGCCAAAATCAGTCTTATCTTAACAAGTACTTCATAGTACAGGAGATATAAAATTTTAAAAATAAAAAATGTGCCCTTCGCAAGAAACATGTGCTTAGGGGTATAAAAAATTCAAATATTAGAACAAAATAGACAGAAAAAAATTAAATATTTAGGTGAAAAAAAAGCAAAAAGGCTAGTATGTACTTGTAAAGATGAGACTGATTTTGGCAGATGATATACTCGTCAAAAGGAGAGAGGGCGGGTGGGCGGGGATAGTATTTGCTAAGATAAGACTGATTCTGGCAAATTATATATCCTGTAAGAAAATAGAGGGAGGGTGAGGGTGGGGGGGGGGGGGGTTAGTATTTATAACTTACACTTGTGGATTTTTGAACTTCACTTTAGGAAAACCCAACACGAACTAATTGATACAGGAAGAGAACTTGAAAAGAAAGTTGTAGAAGGGTTTGTTGTACTTAATACATCAAAGTTCTTCCTAGAAAAGCAATAGACAACTTGTGTCGGGGTTTGTAAATGGATGTTTTAATTATTTTCAAACCTAACTATAAAAATCGATTTCTGTTATTGAATCATCGCCATTTTGATAACGGAATTCCCCAACCCTTTTACCCAAAACTCAACTGTTATCTTGATCCCCCAGTTCGAATGGAATACTGTTGGTTGTGTTATAGTTTCCCCAGTTCTAATTCGGTTTTATGATAGTACCCCACTGTGTAAAAGTTAACTTCCTTAACAACAGAATCATAATCATAAATAAGGATTCAACCATGGCTTGTATAATCATTAAATCCTTATTACTCTCCCATCTCCGGCAGCAGTAATATTTTGTTAAGGACGTTAACTTTTACACATTATAAAAGCGAATTAGAACTGGGGAAACTATAACTATCAATTTATCACTTTCTACAGGGTCTTTCTAAGCAAGCAATAGCTTTACAACTTCCATCTCAGAGCCAATAAAATGAGCGATCAAAAGGGAATACGGGTAAGTGGGCAGGGCCACTACTGACATTGTTTTAAATCTTAGATTCTACCGTTTTTCAAAATAGAATTCAATTAACATTTTACAGTGAATAAAATAAGTCATTGAAATGGAGAAAAGAATGGGGGGGGGGGGTAGTTTTTTACACTCCTTCATTCTATAGTGACTGCTCTTGATATTGTTCAGTCTTATCTTAGAAAATACTAGCCCCGCCCACCCGCCCTCTATTTTCTTAGAGGCTTTATGATTTGCCAAAATCAGTCTTATCTTAGCAAGTACTTTATAGTACAGGAAATATAAAATATTAATAATAAAGAAAGTGCCCTACGCAAGAAACATGTGCTTATGGGTATAAAAAATTCAGATTTTAGAAGAAAATAGAGGGCGGTGCTAGTACTTCCTAAGGTACGACTGATTTTAGCAAATGACGTATCCTCTAAGAAAATAAAGGGCGGGTGGGTGGGGCCAGTACTTGTAGAGATGAGACTGATTTTGGCAGATGATATATTCTTTAAAAAAACAGAGGGCGGGTGGGCGGGGCTAGTATTTGCTAAGATAAGACTGATTCTGGCAAATGATATACCCTCAAGAAAAGAAAAGGAGGGTGGGCGGGGTTAGTATTTATAATAATATCACTTTACGAAAACCCAACACGAACTAATTGATACAGGAAGAGAACTCGAAAAGAAAGTTGTAGGAGTTTAGTTTTTTACACATTTTCTTCATTCTGGTGACTACTCTTGACATTATTCAGTCTCATCTTAGCAAATACTAGGCCCACCCACTCCCCCTCTATTTTTTTAGAGGGTATATCATTTGCCAAAATCATTCTTATCTTAGCAAATACAAGCCCCGCCCACTCGCCCTCTCTTTTTTTAAAGAATATATCATCTGCCAAAATCAGTCTCATCTCTACAAGTACTAGCCCCACCCACCCGCCCTTTGTTTTTTACAGGGCAAGTTATTTGCCAAAATCAGTCTTATTTTAGCAAGTACTTTATAGTACCGGAAATATAAAATATTAAAAATAAAATAAAAAATGTGCCCTTCGCAAGAAACATGTGCTTAGGGGTATAACAATTCAGATTTTAGAAGAAAATAGAGGGCGGTGCTAGTACTTCCGAAGGTACGACTGATTTTGGCAAATGACGTATCCTCTAAGAAAATAAAGGACGGGTGGGTGGGGCTAGTACTTGTAGAGATAAGACTGATTTTGGCAGATGATATATTCTTTAAAAAAACAGAGGGCGGGTGGGCGGGGCTAGTATTTGCTAAGATAAGACTGATTCTGGCAAATGATATACCCTCAGGAAAATAGAAGGAGGGTGTACTTATAACTTAAAACACTTTTACACTTTTGAACTTCACTTTACGAAAACCCAACACGAACTATTTGATATAGGAAGAGAACTTGAAAAGAAAGTTGTAGGATTTTAGTTTTTTACACTTCTTCTTCATTCTGGTGACTATTCTTGATATTATTCAGTCTTATCTTAGCAAATACTAGCCCCGCCCACCCCCCTCTATTTTTTTGAGGGTATATCATTTGCCAAAATCAGTCTCATCTCTACAAGTACTAGCCCCACCCACCCGCCCTTTGTTTTTTACAGGGCAAGTTATTTGCCAAAATCAGTATTTTCTTAGCAAGTATTTTATAGTACCCGAAATATAAAATATTAAAAATAAAATAAAAAATGTGCCCTTCGAATGAAACATGTGCTTAGGGGTATAATAGGGATATAAATATATGTAGAGAAACATCGATTTTGTAATTAAGCTCCACCCCCCAGTCTGATAACGAATCAAAAATTCATCACAACTGAGATCGGAGCGGATGGGTGGCTTTTAATCTTTGGCTTTTTTTTCCTTAGTATATAGTTTTCTTTCATCAATAGAATACTTAACTTATCAAATAGTGAATTTGAGGTTAGAATTCTATGCAACATTTTGTATTTAATTTAGTGTCAAAAAAAAACTTGTAGAATACGAATATTCGTATATTGTATGACTCTTTCTACGAAAAACTTGAAAATGTGCACATTTTTAAAGGAAATATGCACGTTTTTTTTTTAATTGGACAATTAACTTGAGACAAAGGAAGTTCAAATCATACCTTGCCGATCGGTCGAGTTCGCCGTTTGGTGGACCGCGGAATCAGTAAAACCAAACCCATAGTCTTAACCAAAAATGAGAAAATTAAAAAATGGCATGGTTATCCCAGTGGAGCGGCGTGTGCACGCGCACGCGCGATATCAACCCGGGAACTGGTTTGACGTATAGACCACGCACTATGCGAGGGATTTTCGCCTCTACTGTAATGTGTGCCACACCAACACCGCACAATACAGGCGAACTGATTGCCTTCGATATAAACTCGACTCATCCCCCAGTCCCCAAGGTACCCCGCGCCGCCCGCACGCCTTCCGCGCCACTGTTCCTCCCTTTCTTCAAACTCAATAAATCTAGCTCAATTAAACTCAACCCCTAGTCTAAACTCATGCCAGAAACCCCCTTACTTAGTCAAAATAATCGCAAATTACCTGAATGAACTTCCCTCGGCTTCGGTAAGTTCGTGACGCACGTATGAGGACACATCAGAACGTTGGCCGGATGCAGAGCTCCCTCCATAAATCTCTTCTTAGTTTCCGAGAGATGGATTCCCCCCAGCGGCGTCTTCGGTAGAAAATTGGGTGGAACGAGGGCCAGACAATAAATACCGACTTGATGTATGGAATCCACGGCTTGCAAAACGCGCGACATCCACTGGAAAGACTGCAACAATTACACACAGTTAAACAAAACGCGAAGCGTTGCCGTCGCAATCCGCACCTCTTCCTCGCTGCAGTCGGGTCGTTGTTCGGCGATCACGCAAATCCGCTCGTCTCGCAGCACCCTAATGCTGAACACGGCGATGCGTCCTCGGTAGATGAACTTCATGGGCTCGACGGCCAGGACTGTGGCGATGATGTCGTCGGCGTTGTGCTTGCGCCCGGTCACCGTCATGAGTCCGTCGCGGGAGCCGCACACGAAGACGAGACCTCCGGGACCGAGGAAGCCCAACAAGCCGGAACGGGTGTACTCGGCGTCGGACATGGGTTGTCCGTCGGAGCCGAGCGGCTGGACTTTGAAGGTGCTGTTGCTGAGACCTGGGGGACTTTAGTAAAGAGGCGTCGAGAATGAAGATGTACGTACCTTGAAGTCCCCAGTATTGGGTACCGGTAGCTCCTGAGTTGACGCAGATCTCTCCGACTTCGTCGGTCTTGCACAGATACGTCGGGCCCTCCATCTTCACCACGACGATGACACACCCTGGCATTACTTGACCGCAATCTTGTAGGGTCAGCGAGGTTAAGCTGTTCTCTTGGTCTACTCGGACTACCCCGTAGCTCAAACCCTGCATTGAGAGCACCCCCCGGCCTGTGGCGTTGACTCCACCTCGGCCTGGTCGCCTCACCGATACCGTGAGCACCTCGCTGGAGCTGGCGCAGGGGCAAATCGCGTCTGGTCGCAGCCCCTTCGGCTGGAATACTGATAGGAACTGGTCGCAGGAGCTCAGGGACCACGGGTTCGCCCCGTCGGCCACCAAAAGCATCCTTAGCGATGACAAATTGATATCTTTGTGGTCCTTGGTAGCCAAGAGCCCCCAATGAAGATCCCTCGACTTGACAACCGCCACGCAAGCCCGGTACTTCGTAATCATCTGCATCCAACTAGCCGGGTTGACCTTCATGAGCGCGTAGGGTATATAGATGACGTGCATTCCGTTAAGCACGCTACTTAATACTGAGTGCCACAGTCCTACTTCCCGTTTAAAATCCAGGACGCACACCATATTCTCACCCTCTGTGTAATTACAAGCCATGGTGAGCATCCTACAGTGTTTGACCATCGCGGCCCTCGTGATGGTAACCCCCATCACCGACCCGTCCCTATCCGTACTATACTCGATGTACGCCGGCGTCTCATCTGTCAGTCTCGGCGTCGGGGTCCAGTCCTTCGGGGTCCTCGTCAAGTGTTCCGTCACGAACCACGTCAGTCTCGGCCACCCTTTGAACTGTACCACTTCGCCGGACGTGGTTTTCGGTAGTCCCTTCAAACACGCTTCTGAGGTGAGGGCCACCTGCACGCTGCAGCTGCCCAAGAGGAAGCCGATCTGGAGGGAGCCGGCGTCGCGACGCGTGATCGGGACCTCGATGGGGACCGGGACGATGCCGGCTTGGAGGCAGCCGTAGAAGGCGCAGAGGAAGTTGATCGGGTCGTTGTTGGGGTAGACTAGAGCGACTCGATCGCCTGATTTCAAGCTGGTGTCGCCGTTTTTACTGAACGACTTCGTTAAGAGAGCGTATGCGATTTTGTGCGAACGACTCAGTAGCTTGCCGTAGGTTAAACTGTTCGTTAGTTTGCCGTTTGGGTCGAGAACGGTGGCCACGAGGGCCTTGAAAGTGCCATTTCCGTAGCGGGTGATGGCGGCTTCGAGACTTCGGGGCAGACCAGATGGTACCACTAGTTGCTCGCCGATGGCGGGGCTCATGCAGCCGCCTGGAAGAAAATTGGTGCCCGGTTATGAACGGAACTTTACTTAACTTAATGCTAAACAATGGCATTCAGCAGGAATGTACGCTGACGACCGAAAATAATGTTCTAGCGATAGTTTCTCGACATTAAGACAAAATTAATAATCATATCCAATCCACTTCGAAAAGCTCTCTGCGACCCGAGAATACGTAGTCCTTTCCGAAAAAACCCAACAGATGTTAAGTTTCAATTTATATTGGAAATAGCTGATTGTTTTGTCAAGACGGGGTATAGTGTACAATATGCGGCAGGTTTTTTAGGCATAGAAATGT
Source organism: Zophobas morio (assembly GCF_036711695.1). Classification (NCBI taxonomy): domain Eukaryota; kingdom Metazoa; phylum Arthropoda; class Insecta; order Coleoptera; family Tenebrionidae; genus Zophobas; species Zophobas morio. The sequence goes on along the minus strand of NW_026972136.1, from coordinate 1,117,102 downwards.
GGTGAGTCAATAGTCTGTAGCACGTTGGTTGTTTTCTGGAGTGTCAATAATGTGAATTTGCCACCATATCATCGTAGTAACTTTAGTATTGCCATCCAGTTATTTACTTAACATTTCTCTTTTCCGTTGTTACGTTCAAAGCTTTGCAGAATTTTGTAGAAAAAATGTTTTTTGATTGTTAAAAAAGTAATATAAACTTGTGGTTTGTGAATCCGTGTTGAACTTTTGTCTAGACTTCGGATTTTCCATTTTTTAATTTCTTGATTTTTCAATTTTCCGAAGCTTCAGTTTTGGGATTTTGCAATTTTTCGATGCTCAATTTTTCGAACTTTCAGTTTTTAAATTTCTTAAATTATCAATTATTCGAAATCTTAATTTTTTAATTTTAGAATTTTAGACCTTTCGATTTTTCGATTTTTCAATCTTCGAGTTCTGATATTTCCATTTTTCAATTTTTCGAATCATTCAATTTTCGATTTTTCGGCTCTTCGGTTTTAGGTTTTTTGACTTTAAATTTTTCAACTTACCGAATTTTTTAAATTCAACTTTTTTATTTTTAACTTTCCGGTTTTTCGATTTTGGTCTATTTCGACTTCTCGAAATGTCGATTTTTCAATTTCTAGATTTTTAAATTTTTCAACTTTCCAATTTTTCCACTTTAATTTCTGACTTTTCAATGTTATGATCTTCCAGTTTTGCTATTTTCAACTTTTCCATTCTTCAATTTTTCGACTTCTGGATTTTTACTTTTTCGATTCTCTCGATTTTTTGGTTTTTTAGTTCTTTGATATTTTTATTTTTTCAGTTTTTCTAATTTTTAAATTTTCGATTTTCCAATTTTTCTGTTTCGAATTTTACATTTTCAAATTCTCAATTTTTGTCATTTCAGTTTTGGTATTTTTCAAATTCTCTGTTTTTTAGATTTTAGATTTTCAATTTCTCGGTTTTTTGATTTTTAAAAGTTTTTGATTTCGATTTTTCCACTTGGATTTCACGATTTCTTAATTTTCCGATTTTTTAATTTTGATTTTTAATTTTTCGGTTTTACTATTTTTCAATTATTAATTTTCCGATTTTTGAAATTTTTTGACTTTGATTTTTCGACTTGGATTTCTCGATTTTTCAATTTTTCTTCCATATTTCGATATCAATTTTTCAATTTTTAAAATTTTAATTTCGATTTCTCGATTTTTCAGTTTAATGATATTTCTGTTTTGAAATTTTTTGACTTGTTTGAGATTTATGAATTTTTTGATTTTTTATTTTTTCGATTTATCCAAGTTTTTCGATGTTTCGAATTTACAATTTCACATTTTTTCGTCATTTCAGTTTTGGAGTTTTTCGGGTTCTCGGTTTTTCTATTTTTCAAATATCAAAAAGTTTAGATTTTTGGATTTATCAGTTTAGCTGTTGCGATTTTCAAGATTTTTTGGTTTCGATTTTTCGACTTGGATTTCTCAATTTTTTAATTTTTCGATTCCTCAATTTTTCGATGTTTTGAATTTTCAATTTTTCAATTTCTCAATTTTTCGTCATTTCAGTTTTGGAGTTTTTTCATTTCTGAATTTTTCGATTCTTCAATTTTCCGATTTTTCAACTTTTCGATTTTTTAAATTTTGGTTTTTAGATTTTTCGGTTTTTCTATTTTCCAGAAAATTTTTCGATTTTTTTAAATTTTTTGACTTCTATTTTTCGACTTGGACTTCTCGATTTTTCAATTTTTCTTCCATATTTCGATATTAATTTTTCATATTGAAGCTTTTCGATCTTTTGGATTTTCAATTATCCCATTTCCCAATTTTTCGTCATTTCAGTTTTGGAATTTTTCAATTTCTCGATTTTTAAATTTTTATTCCGTACTTCGATATTAATTTTGCAATTTTTAAAATTTTAGTTTCGATTTCTGGATTTTTCAATTCATTGATGTTTCTATTTTGTAATTTGTGACTTCTAGTTTTACATTTTTCAACTTTCAATTTTTTAAATTTTCGATTTTCCATTTCTCGGTTTTTCTATTTATCAATTATCGAGTTTTAAAGGGTTTTGACCTAGATTTTTTGACTTGGATTTCTCGATTTTTCAGTTTTTCAATTTCCCAATTTTTTGTCATTTCAGTTTTGAAATTTTTCGATTTTCAAATTTTTTTGACTTCAATTTTTCGACACAGATTTCCCGATTTCTTAATTTTTCGACTTTTCAATTTTTGCTTCCGCATTTCGATATTAATTTTTCAACTTTTAAAATTTTAAGTTCATTTTCTCGATTTTTCAGTCCATAAAAATTTAATTTTTGGATTTTCAAGTTTTTCCATGTTTCGAATTTTCAATTTTCCAATTTCTCGTCATTTTACTTTTGTAGTTTTTTTAATTTCTGGATTTTTCCATGCCTCAATTTTAGGATTTTTTAATTTTGGATTTGTCAGTTTTTCGATTTCTCAATGTTTCATTTTGAGATTTTTTTATTTTTCTTTCATATTTTCAACATTAATTTTTCATTTTTTTTAATTTTAGCTGCGATTTCTCGATTTTTGAGTTCAATTATATTTATATTTTCAAGTTTTTCGATGTTTAGAATATTCAGTTTTTCAATTCCCCAATTTTTCGTCATTTCAGTTTTGGAGTTTTTCGATTCTCCAATCATCCAAGCTTTCAATTTTTCGATTTTTGAAATTTTAGATTTTCGATTTCTGTTTTACTATTTTTCAATTAACAATTGTTCGATTTTTTAAATTTTTTGACTTCGATTTTTCGACTTCGATTTCCCAATTTTTCAATTTTTAAAAAGTTAGTTTCGATTTCTTGATTTTTCAGTTCACTGAACTTTTATTTTTTAATTTTTCGATGTTTGGAATTTTCAATTTATCAATTTCCCAATATTTCGTCATTTCGGTTTTGAAGTTTTTCGATTTTTTAATTCTAGATATTTGAATTTTTCTGTTTTTAAAACTTTTTGACTTCGATTTTTCGACTTACATTTCCCGATTTTTCAATTTTTGGATGTTTCATTTTGAGATTTTTCAGTTTTTGCTCCCAATATTAATTTTTCAACTTTTAAAATTTGAGTTTCGTTTTCTCAATTTTTCAATCCATGGATATTTTTATGTTTCAATTTTTTAGCTTCTGAGTTGTAGATTTTTGAATTTTTCGATTTTCAAGATTTTCGATGATTCGAATTTTCAATTTCCCAATTTTTCGTCATTTCAGTTTTGGAGTTTCTCAATTTGTCGATTGTTCGATTCTTCGATTTTCGGATTTATCAACTTTTCGATTTTTAAAATTTTTTGACTTCGATTTTTCGACTTAAACTTCCCGATTTTTCAATTTTTGCTTCCGATATTAATTTTTCAACTTTTAAAATTTGAGTTTCGTTTTCTCAATTTTTCATTCCATGGATATTTTTATGTTTCAATTTTTTAGCTTCTGGGTTGTAGATTTTTTAATTTTTGGATTCTCAAGATTTTCGATGATTTCGAATTTTCAATTTCCCAATTTTTCATCATTTCAGTTTTGGAGTTTCTCAATTTCTCGATTGTTCGATTCTTCGATTTTCCGATTTATCAACTTTTCGATTTTTAAAATTTTTTGACTTGGATTTTTCGACTTAAATTCCCCGATTTTTCAATTTTTGCTTCCGATATAAATTTTTCAACTTTTAAAATTTGAGTTTCGTTTTCTCAATTTTTCAATCCATGGATATTTTTTTGTTTCAATTTTTTAGCTTCTGAGTTGTAGATTTTTGAATTTTTCGATCTTCAAGATTTTCGATGATTCGAATTTTCAATTTCCCCATTTTTTGTCATTTCACTTTTGGAGTTTCTCAATTTGTCGATTGTTCGATTCTTCGATTTTCGGATTTATCAACTTTTCGATTTTTAAAATTTTTTGACTTCGATTTTTCGACTTAAACTTCCCGATTTTTCAATTTTTGCTTCCGATATTAATTTTTCAACTTTTAAATTTGAGTTTCGTTTTCTCAATTTTTCAATCCATGGATATTTTTATATTTCAATTTTTTAGCTTCTGAGTTGCAGTTTTTGGAATTTTTCGATTTTCAAGATTTTCGATGATTCGAATTTTCAATTTCCCATTTTTTCGTCATTTCAGTTTTGGAGTTTTTCAATTTCTCGATTGTTCGATTCTTCCATTTTCCGATTTATCAACTTTTCGATTTTAAAAATTTTTCGACTTAAATTCCCCGATTTTTCAATTTTTGCTTCCGATATTAATTTTTCAACTTTTAAAATTTGAGTTTCGTTTTCTCAATTTTTCATTCCATGGATATTTTTATGTTTCAATTTTTTAGTTTCTGGGTTGTAGATTTTTGAATTTTTCGATTTTCAAAATTTTCGATGATTCGAATTTTCAATTTCTAATTTTTCGTCATTTCAGTTTTGGAGTTTCTCAATTTGTCGATTGTTCGGTTCTTCGATTTTCGGATTTATCAACTTTTCGATTTTTAAAATTTTTTGACTTCGATTTTTCGACTTAAACTTTCCGATTTTATTCAATTTTTGCTTCCGATATTAATTTTTCAACTTTTAAATTTGAGTTTCGTTTTCTCAATTTTTCAATCCATGGATATTTTTTTGTTTCAATTTTTTAGCTTCTGAGTTGTAATTTTTGAATTTTTCGATTTTCAAGATTTTCGATGATTCGAATTTTCAATTTCCCAATTTTTCGTCATTTCAGTTTTGGAGTTTCTCAATTTGTCGATTGTTCGATTCTTCGATTTTCGGATTTATCAACTTTTCGATTTTTAAAATTTTTTGACTTCGATTTTTCGACTTAAACTTCCCGATTTTTCAATTTTTGCTTCCGATATTAATTTTTCAACTTTTAAATTTGAGTTTCGTTTTCTCAATTTTTCAATCCATGGATATTTTTATATTTCAATTTTTTAGCTTCTGGGTTGCAGTTTTTGGAATTTTTCGATTTTCAAGATTTTCGATGATTCGAATTTTCAATTTCCCATTTTTTCGTCATTTCAGTTTTGGAATTTTTCAATTTCTCGATTCTTCGATTCTTCCATTTGCCGATCAACTTTTCGATTTTTAAAATTTTTCGACTTAAATTCCCCGATTTTTCAATTTTTGCTTCCGATATTAATTTTTCAACTTTTAAAATTTGAGTTTCGTTTTCTCAATTTTTCATTCCATGGATATTTTTATGTTTCAATTTTTTAGTTTCTGGGTTGTAGATTTTTGAATTTTTCGATTTTCAAAATTTTCGATGATTCGAATTTTCAATTTCCCATTTTTTCGTCATTTCAGTTTTGGAGTTTCTCAATTTCTCGATTGTTCGATTCTTCCATTTTCCGATTTATCAACTTTTCGATTTTTAAAATTTTTTGACTTCAATTTTCGACTTTGATTTCTCGATTTTTGAATTTTTCTTCCATATTTCGACATTAATATTTCCATTTTTCGACTTTTTCATTTTTCGATTTTCAATTTTTTGATATTTTAAATGGATATTTTTATATTTCAATTTTTTAGCTTCTGGGTTGCAGTTTTTGGAATGTTTCGATTTTCAAAATTTTCGATGATTCGAATTTTCAATTTCCCATTTTTTCGTCATTTCAGTTTTGGAGTTTCTCAATTTCTCGATTGTTCGATTCTTCCATTTTCCGATTTATCAACTTTTCGATTTTAAAAATTTTTCGACTTAAATTCCCCGATTTTTCAATTTTTGCTTCCGATATTAATTTTTCAACTTTTAAAATTTGAGTTTCGTTTTCTCAATTTTTCATTCCATGGATATTTTTATGTTTCAATTTTTTAGTTTCTGGGTTGTAGATTTTTTAATTTTTCGATTCTCAAGATTTTCGATGATTTGAATTTTCAATGTCCCAATTTTTCGTCATTTCAGTTTTGGAGTTTCTCAATTTGTCGATTGTTCGATTCTTCGATTTTCGGATTTATCAACTTTTCGATTTTTAAAATTTTTTGACTTCGATTTTTCGGCTTAAATTTCCCGATTTTTCAATTTTTGCTTCCGATATTAATTTTTCAACTTTTAAAATTTGAGTTTCGTTTTCTCAATTTTTCAATCCATGGATATTTTTATATTTCAATTTTCTAGCTTCTGGGTTGTAGATTTGTGAGTTTTTCGATTTTCAAGATTTTCGAGATGATTCGAATTTTCAATTTCCAAATTTTTCGTCATTTCAGTTTTGGAGTTTCTCAATTTCTCGATTGTTCGATTCTTCCATTTTCCCACTTATCAACTTTTCGATTTTTAAAATTTTTTGACTTCGATTTTTCGACTTAAATTTCCCGATTTTTCAATTTTTGCTTCCGATATTAATTTTTCAACTTTTAAATTTGAGTTTCGTTTTCTCAATTTTTCAATCCATGGATATTTTTATATTTCAATTTTTTAGCTTCTGGGTTGCAGTTTTTGGAATTTTTCGATTTTCAAGATTTTCGATGATTCGAATTTTCAATTTCCCATTTTTTCGTCATTTCAGTTTTGGAGTTTTTCAATTTCTCGATTGTTCGATTCTTCCATTTTCCGATTTATCAACTTTTCGATTTTTAAAAATTTTCGACTTAAATTCCCCGATTTTTCAATTTTTGCTTCCCATATTAATTTTTCAACTTTTAAAATTTGAGTTTCGTTTTCTCAATTTTTCATTCCATGGATATTTTTATGTTTCAATTTTTTAGTTTCTGGGTTGTGGATTTTTGAATTTTTCGATTGTCAAAATTTTCGATGATTCGAATTTTCAATTTTCTAATTTTTCGTCATTTCAGTTTTGGAGTTTCTCAATTTCTCGTTTGTTCGATTCTTCCATTTTCCGATTTATCAACTTTTCGATTTTTAAAATTTTTTGACTTCGATTTTTCGACTTAGATTTCCCGATATTTCAATTTTTGCTTCCGATATTAATTTTTCAACTTTTAAAATTTGAGTTTCGTTTTCTCAATTTTCCAATCCATGGTTATTTTTATGTTTCAATTTTTTAGCTTCTGGGTTTGTAGATTTTTGAATTTTTCGATTTTCAAGATTTTCGATGATTCGAATTTTCAATTTCCCAATTTTTCGTCATTTCAGTTTTGGACTTTTTCAATTTCTCGATTGTTCGATTTTCGGATTTATCAACTTTTCGATTTTTAAAATTTTTTGACTTCGATTTTTCGGCTTAAATTTCCCGATTTTTCAATTTTTGCTTCCGATATTAATTTTTCAACTTTTAAAATTTGAGTTTCGTTTTCTCAATTTTTCAATCCATGGATATTTTTATATTTCAATTTTCTAGCTTCTGGGTTGTAGATTTGTGAGTTTTTCGATTTTCAAGATTTTCGAGATGATTCGAATTTTCAATTTCCAAATTTTTCGTCATTTCAGTTTTGGAGTTTCTCAATTTCTCGATTGTTCGATTCTTCCATTTTCCCACTTATCAACTTTTCGATTTTTAAAATTTTTTGACTTCGATTTTTCGACTTAAATTTCCCGATTTTTCAATTTTTGCTTCCGATATTAATTTTTCAACTTCTAAAATTTGAGTTTCGTTTTCTCAATTTTTCAATCCATGGATATTTTTATATTTCAATTTTTTAGCTTCTGGGTTGTAGATTTTTGAATTTTTCGATTTTCAAAATTTTCGATGATTCGAATTTTCAATTTCCCAATTTTTCGTCATTTCAGTTTTGGAGTTTCTCAATTTCTCGTTTGTTCGATTCTTCCATTTTCCGATTTATCAACTTTTCGATTTTTTAAATTTTTTGACTTCGATTTTTCGACTGAATTCCTCGATTTTTCAATTTTTGCTTCCGATATTAACTTTTCAACTTTTAAAATTTGAGTTTCGTTTTCTCAATTTTTCAATCCATGGATATTTTTATACTTCAATTTTTTAGCTTCTGGGTTGCAGTTTTTGGAATTTTACGATTCTCAAGATTTTCGATGATTCGAATTTTCAATTTCCCAATTTTTCGTCATTTTAGTTTTGGAGTTTTTCAATTTCTCGATTGTTCGATTCTACCATTTTCCGATTTATCAACTTTTCGATTTTTTTACTTCGATTTTTCGACTTAAATTTCCCGATTTTTCAATTTTTGCTTCCGATATTAATTTTTCAACTTTTAAAATTTGAGTTTCGTTTTCTCAATTCTTCAATCCATGGATATTTTTGTTTGAATTTTTTAGCTTCTGGGTTGTAGATTTTTGAATTTTTCGATTTTCAAGATTTTCGATGATTCGAATTTTCAATTTCCAATTTTTCGTCATTTCAATTTCTCGATTGTTCGATTCTTCACTTTTCCGATTTATCAACTTTTCGATTTTTAAATTTTTTTGACTTCAATTTTTCGACATTGATTTGCGCTGAAAAGGCCCTAAGCCTCAGCAGCGCCCCACATACCATATCATGTAATATCTTAAGGAAAACTGTACCACCAGCCAGCTTGAATAAATGTATTTTTGACTTGACTTGACATTGATTTCTCGATTTTTCAATTTTTCTTCCATATTTCGACATTAATTTTTCTATTTTTGAATTTTTTGACTTATCAGTTTTTCGATTTCTCCGGTTTTCCATTTTTCGACTTTTTGATTTGTCGATTTTCAATTTTTTGATATTTTAAATTTTTCGATTTTTATATTTCTATTTTTCAGTTTTAAGAATTTTAAAATTTTTGATTGTTGATTTTTTCGGCTTTATAAATTTCACTTTTACCGATTTTCCGATTTTTTGATTTCTTGTCATATCGGTTTTTGGTTTTTAAAATTTTTTGACATTTCGATTTCCAGATTTGTTTTTTTTTGGTTTCGATTTTTCTATATTTTAAGTATCGTCTTTTTAATGATGTAGTAGCTCGGTATTTCGATTTTTACATTAAAAAAAAAAATATTTATTATTCGATTTCGAGGTACTTTTCCATTTTTCTGAGCTTAGATATATTTCATATTGTCCGTACGGCGAGGGTATTTGACGAACAGCACTTCCGTCTTCGACAAACTTTTTAACCCCTTCTTATTCGTAAAGTGTCACTTCTATATCCATTAAAATTTCATTGTTCTCCGAAGTTAAAAACCATGATAACTGTATAAATAGACTTTAAATGACACTGTACGAGTAGCAGGTGGAATCCCCCGCCAGGGCCGTACCTATTATAAATAAGAAAAGAGCTTTTCGGAACTTTGGCCATTTCCGAGCAAACAACGATCGCAGGAGAGCTTTTCCGAACTGCAAGTCGGATAAAATTCCTCGAGAGCTCGTTATAAGCGCACGTCCGTCTAGTAAATACACTCGAACGTCTTAAACGACTGAACATCGACTTAACGACGTCATGTCTCCACTCAAATTGCTGCGAAAAACGGTCCCTACCTTCAGGTTTGGGGGCGTTGGGATCCTTGGGGTTGGCGGCGATTTCTAACTCGATGTCGTCGTCTTCGTAGAATTCCGGCAGGGGGCGTCTCTTAGGCCTTTTGAGTGTGTTGAGTAGCTGCTGTATTTTGGCGGACACCTTCCACCGCCCGGTCCCGGTGCCCATGGTGTCGTCGGACGCCGAAGAGGCGTACCTGTTGACCCTATCGGCGGCCGTTCTGCGGCCGCCTTGAGCTGTGTTGTGCGTGACATCTGGCGGCTGCGAGTCTGAAACGTCCGAGATCGTTGACGATCCGGCCGAAAAAAGCGGGAGCGCGGCCGGCGCCCTGAGGAGACTACGACTTACATGGGTGAAAATTCTGCAACACGTCCGTGATGTCGGTGATCTCCTGCCTGCTCCTGTGGTCCCAGTTGTTCGGCGGCGGCATGCGGGATCTGTGGTGGAGTGGGGGCGGCGAGCCCGTGCTGCTGGTGTCCGACAGAGGCGGCGGCGGGAACATCTGGGGCGTGCTCCGGTCCTTGATTTTCTCCCTTTCTGGGGTGCTTTCAACCGTTTCTTCATTCACTATGCTGTCTTCATCGGACGAAGACTCTGAAAATGGTACTCGTTGGAAAACAATCGACTTTACACCTAAGGAGGCACGCCGGGTACATCCACAAGAAATGTTCGTATGAGCTAACATATAACTGGTTTGGTTCGTTCGACTGGATATATGAGTCACTTCGGCATGTTATACAGACGTGAAAGTCTCACGTAATCAAGATGTAACTCGCGCGGAATGATGAAATGATTGGAGTTTTTTTTTAATTGGGGATGGGAGGAGAGTGCGTACGAAGATGTAATAGAGGATCTAATAATTAGAGGCGATGAATGGATAATTTGAGTGCGAGGAATATGGTGACTCATTATGGGTTTCTTTGTCCTTTGAATGACACGGGAGCGTGGCTCGAATGGGAATTAAGGATTTATGAAGTTGTTCTATAAACACGAAACTATACAAGAACAACAGAAAAATTGATCTAAATTAAAGATTCATGCGGGTGATCAATCTTGATAATAATTTCATAAGTTCTGACAAATGAATGATGGTTATGGGAAGGTTATTTATTATAACATCAGGTGTGATTATGAAGTGACTAAGTGGCTGATGCAATTTGGGCAATACAAATAACAACAAAATTAGAAAAACTGAGTTTATAATTAATTAATAACTTTAAATGATAAACCAACATTCACTTGTTATTACGATTCCAATTCATGAATATAAATGGGAATGCATTAAAGCAAACATGGACAACAATAACCAAGAGTTTATGTCCATGAATCACGACGATATTATACGTTACAATAAATTGTACGTAATACACTGGTTACTGTTTTCACACTTTTCCAGTTTTCGGTTTTCACCCTAGACATCCAGATTTTTGGAAAAAATAAAAATTTATTCGTTAATGCAAAATATTATGATTCTATAATTGTGATTATCAATGTACTAATAGATTTTAGATTTATTTATGCAGGGTGACTCAAAAAAATTAACAAATGAGGCAATTTATTGTACTGATTAAAATCAAGAATGACTCACTCCAGTTTCCTGAAAACTTGGGAATATAGTACTGTGATTATTAGTATTAATACTGCATCTATCCCAATTGAAGCATGTGTCTTTGCAAAAAAATGTTGATGACGTCATCATAAAATTTTGTAATGAAAAAAATCACTTGCAACACAAGTGTAGCATGCTTCTTTACACTTATTTTAACATTACGTACATATCTTTATTTTATATCTTGTAATTTTTGAAAAATCTGGATTTATTTATCTTCGACCAATGTTTTGATATCAGAATTTTTCGTTTGTTCTTGTTCTTTATATTTTTGATTTGCAATTTTTACAATTTTGCGATTTTTCGATATTACAATTTTTGGTTTATTATTTTTCCTTTTCCCGATTTTTTAATTTTAATTTTTTCCATTCTTTAACAGTTTTTTGTTTTTTCATTTCCTTTATCTATCTTTCTTTCGATTTTGTAATTGTTCCTTTATTCAATTTTTCAAATTTTCAATCTTGGATTTTTCAATTTTAAAATTTTTCAATTTTGTAATTTTAAGATTTCCAATTATCCGATTTTCCAATTTGTTTAATTTTTGAGTATTTCGATTTTACAATGCATATTTCGTTTTTTGATTTTCAACATTTTCACTTATTCGTTTCTTCGATTTTTCAAATCATTGATTTACAATTTCAACATTTTTCAAAGTTTGCATTTTATACTTTTTCGTTTTTAATTTTTGATTTTTCAATTTTACAATTTTGCAATGGAAAAGTTGAAAAATCGAAAAATCAAAACTCGAAAAATTAAAAAATTAGAAGAAATGAAAAAATCGAAAAACTGCAAATTGAAGAACTGAAGAAGCGAAAAATTAAGCATTGAAAAACTAAAAATGGAAAAACTTAAAAACCGAACAATTGGAAAACCTAAAAATTTTGTAAAACCGAAAAAATATCCAATCGTCAAGATTCTGAAGTCGAAAAACTCTAACACTGAAAGGTAGAAAAATTGAAAAATTAAATATGGAGAAATTGAAAAATCGAATAAATGAAAAAGTTTTAAAAGCCAATAAATGAAAAATACAAAAAATTTTAAAATCGTAAAATTGAAAGTGATTTTTTTTTAAATTATAAGAATTATTACCTAAACTAGAAAATTTTCAAATCAAAAATTGAAGAGGGGTTTCCCGATTTTTTGATTTATCGATTTTTTTAACTATAAATTACAATTTTTCGATTTTGGGCTATTTCAATTTCTTGATTTTTTGATTTCTCATTGCTTCAATTTTTCAATTTTTTTCGAGTTTCAGTTCTGGGATTTTTCAGTTTTTTGGTAATTGAGTTTCGGAATTTTTAAATTTTTCTTCGAATTTTTGATACTTTCATTTTCCAGTTTTTAAATGTTAGATTTTTTGATTTCTCGTTTTTTTATTTTTCAGTATTTCGATTTTTTAAATTTTGCATTTTTTGATTTCACGGTTTTTTGAAATTTCAGTTTTTCGACTTTTTAGATTTTACATTTTTCGCTTTTCCAATTTTCAGTTTATAAATTTTTCGATTGTTCAGTTTTTCCATTTTTCCATTCATTAAGATTTCAATGTTACAGATTTTGAAGTCGAAAATCTGTAACATTGAAAGGTCGAAACATTTAAAAATCGAATAAATGAAAAAGTTTAAAAATTATAATTATTATTACATTTTAAAATGAGAATTAGAAAATTTGCAAATCAAAAATTGAAGGCGAGAAAACTGAAAAATCCAAAAATTAAAAAATTTAAAAGTTCAAATTTCGATGTTTCGATTGTTTAGTTTCCTCATTTTTTGATTTTGGGCTATTTCGATTTCATGATTTTTCAATGTTTTAGTTTTGGGATTTTTTAGTTTTTCGATTCTTCAATTTTTTTTCGATTATTTAATTTATCAATTTGTCGGTAACTGAGATTCGGAAATTTTCAATTTTTCTTCAAATTTTTGGTACTTTAATTTTTCGATTTTTTAAATGTTGGATTTTTCGATTTCTCGTATTTTTGATTTTTCAGTCTATCGATTATTTAAATTTTACATTTTTTGATTTCTCGGTTTTTGACATTTCAATGTTTCGATTTTAAAGTCGAAAATTTACAACATTCAAAGGTCGAAAAATTCTGAAAAGGTAAAATTGAAAAGGTGTTTTTTTTTAATCAAAATTATTACATATTTAAAATGAAAACTATAAAATCTGCAAGTCAAAAATTGAAGGGGGAAAACTCAAAAATCGAGAAACCAAAAAATCTAAAATTGAAAAACGAAAAATCAAAAAATCTAAAAGTTGAAAACCGAAAATTGAAAAACTCAAAAATTGAAAAAATTGAGAAAATAGAAAACCGAAACGAAAATTTTAAAACTCCTGAAAGTGCAAATCGAAAAATTGCAAAATCTGAAAATTGAAGAAACCAAAATTTGGAAAACAAAAAACTGAAAAATTTAAAAATGAAAACTCGAAAGTGTTGCATTTCGTAAAATTGAAAAAATAAAGCAAATAAAAAACCGAAACGAAAAATTGCAAATTGAAAAATTCAAAACTCCAATAGGTACACAAAAAGTGAAAAATTTTAAAAATCATTTTTATTGGATATTTAAAACGAAAATTAAAAAAATGCAAATCAAAAATTGATGAAACCAAAAATTAAAAAAGTTGAAAAATTGAAAAATTGAAATACTGAAAACTCGTGAAATAGCAAATCGAAAAACTGCAAAATCTAATAATTGAAACATACAAATTTGGAAATTCGAAAAACTAAAAAATTACAAACAGAAAACTAAAAAAACGAAAAATTGAAAACTCCACTAACTGAAACAATAAAAAAATACAAACGTGAAACCAAAAATTGCAAATCGAAAAATCGCACATTCGTGAAACATCAAATCGAAAAATTGCAAAAGCCAACAATTGAAACATCCAAAAGTTGGGAAAAAAAACTCAAAAAATTGCAAATCGAAAAATTGAAAAGTTGAATGAATAAATGAAAAATTATAAAAAATGTTACATGTTTAAAACGAAATTTCTTGATTTTCAATTTTTCGATTTCTAGTTTTTTGATATTTCAATTTTTCAATGTTACAAATGTCCGATTTTTCTGATTTTTTTATTGTTCAATTTTTCCATTTTTTAAATTATCCAATTTCTCAATTTTTCAATGTTTCAACTTTAAGATTTCCTCGTTTTTCAATTTAATATTTTGATGTTTAGATTTTCGATTTTTTAAATTCTAGATTGTACGATTTTCCAATGTTTCTATTTTTCGATTTATCGAGCTTTCGATGTTCCCGATTTTTCAGATTTTTTATTGTTCAATTTTCCGATTTTTCAGTTTTTGGGAATTCTAAATGTTCGATTTTCAAATTGTTTAATTTCTCGTAACATTGAAAAAATTAAAAATAAAAAAAATATTACATACTTATTTAAAACAAAAACCAGAAAAATTGCGAATTAAAAATTGGAGAAGCGAAGACTAAAAAACCTTAAAGCTGAAAAATCAAAAACCAAAAAATTGTAAATCGAAAAATTAGAAAATCCAAAAATTGAAAAATTTCACATTAAAAAAAAGAAAAATGATAAAAACTGAACACTCAAAAACCAAACAAAGAAAATAAAAAATCGAAACAAAAAATTGTAAATCGAAAAAATGAAAAACTAAAAATTGAAAACGTGATACTGCGAATCGAAAAATTGGAATTTCTAAAACTTAAAAATAATATTAAAAACTTGGAAAATCGAAAACTGAAAAATTAAGAAATGAAATCTCGAAAAGTTGTATATCGTAAAATTGAAGAAACAAAAAAAAAATGAATAATTTCTTTGGAAAAAAAAAAAAATTAAATCGAAACATTGACAAATTGAATAACTGAAAAAACAAAGAAAATAAAAAACCGAAACGAAAAACTGCAAACTCGATAAATTCAAGTCGAAAAATTGCAAAATCTAAAAATTGAAAAACTCAAAAGTTGGAAAACTGAAAAATTGCAAATAGAAAACTAAAGAAACGAAAAATTGAAAAATCGAATAACTAAAAAAATTAAAAAATACAAACGCGACACCAACAATTGGAAATTGAAAAATCGCAAATTCGTGAAACATCAAGTCGATAAATTGCAAAAGCCAACAATTGAAACATCCAAAAGTTGGGAAAAAAACTCAAAAAATTGCAAATCGAAAAATTAGAAAATCATAATTCGAAAAACTGAGAAGTTGAATGAATAAATGAAAAATTATAAAAAATATTACATGTTTAAAACGAAATTTCTTGATTTTCAATTTTTCGATTTTTAGTTTTTTGATATTTCAATTTTTCAATGTTACAAATGTCCGATTTTTCTGATTTTTTTATTATTCAATTTTTCCATTTTTTAAATTATCCAATTTCTCAATTTTTCAATGTTTCAACTCAAGATTTCCTCGTTTTTCAAATCTTTAATTTTCTGATGTTTAGATTTTCGATTTTTAAATTCTAGATTGTACGATTTTCCAATTTTTCTATTTTTCAGTTTATCGAGCTTTCGATGTTCCCGACTTTTCAGATTTTTTATTGTTCAATTTTCTGATTTTTCAATTTTTGGGACTTATAAATTTTCGATTTTCGATTTTTGGATTTTTAAATTGTTGAATTTCTCGTAACATTAAAAAATGAAAAAAAAATATGACAACTTATTTAAAACAAAAACCAGAAAAATTGCGAATTAACAATTGGAGAAGCGGAGACTTAAAAATCTAAAAGCTGAAAAATCAAAAACCAAAAAATTGTAAATCGAAAAATTAGAAAATCCAAAAATTGGAAATTCTAAAACTTAAAATAATATTAAAAACTTGGAAAATCGAAAACTAAAAAAATTAAGAAATGAAACCTCGAAAAGTTGTATATCGTAAAATTGAAGAAACAAAAAAACAATTAAATGGAAACATTGACAAATTGAATAATTGAAAAAAACAAAGAAAATAAAAAACCGAAACGAAAAACTGCAAACTCGATAAATTCAAGTCGAAAAATTGCAAAATCTAAAAATTGAAAAACTCAAAAGTTGGAAAACTGAAAAATTGCAAATAGAAAACTAAAGAAACGAAAAATTGGAAATTGAAAAATCGCAAATTCGTGAAACATCAAATCGATAAATTGCAAAAACCAACAATTGAAACATCCAAAAGTTGGGAAAAAAACTCAAAAAATTGCAAATCGAAAAATTGGAAAATCATAATTCGAAAAACTGAAAAGTTGAATGAATAAATGATAAATTATAAAAAATATTGCATGTTTAAACGAAATTTTCAATTTTTCGAGTTTTACTTTTGGGATTTTTCAGTGTTTCGATTCTTCAATTTCTCCATTTGTATTTTTTGATTATTCAGATTTACGAACTTTCCATTTTTCCATTCTTCTACAATTTTTCGAATTTTAAACATGATTCGATTTCTCGGTCTTTCAATACCTCAATTTTTTGATACCTGAATTATGCAATGCTACAATTGTCCGATTTTTCTGATTTTTTATTGTTCAATTTTTCCATTTTTTAAATTATTCAATTTTTTAATGTTTCAGCTTTAAAATTTCCTCGTTTTTCAAATCTTTAATTTTTTCATTTTTAGATTTTCGATTTTTTAAATTCTAGATTGTAGGATTTTTCAATTTTTTTAAATTATTGAGCTTTCGATGTTTCCGATGTTTCAGATTTTTGATTGTACAATTTTTGGAACTTCTAAATTTTCGATTTTTGGATTTTTAAATTGTTTAATTTTTCGTAAAATTGAAAAAATGAAAAAAAAATTATTACATACCTACTTATTTAAATCAAACATCAAAAAATTGTAAATCGAAAAATTAGAAAACCCAAAAATTGAAAAATTTCACAATAAAAAAAGAAAAACAACTGAAATGAAAAATTTCAAATCGAAAAATTGGAAATTCTAAAACTTAAAATATTAAAAACTTGGAAAATCGAAAACCAAAAAATTAAAAAATGAAACCTCGAAGAGTTGTATATCGTAAAATTGAACAAACAAAAATTGAAAAAAAAAAATATACAATCGAAACACTGAAAAATTGAATAATTGAAAAAACAAAGAAAACAAGAAACCGAAACGAAAGACTGTAAACCCGAGAAACTCAAATCGAAAAATTGCAGAATCTGAAAATTGAAAAACTCAAAAGTTGGAAAACTGAAAAACTGAAAAATTTAAACTTGAAAACGCGAAACATTGCAAATCGAGAAACTGACGAAACAAGAAAATGAAAAATTGTTTTTACTTTATATACACAATCAGAAAACAAAAAACGCAAAAAAATATATTTTTTCGAAGAAGCAGGATTTGTTGGGGCAATTTTTTAACTAGTTTGAACGCCTAGATTTAACAAATAAATTTTACGTGTTTAAACAATTCTCGCGAATCCCCCCAAAACAAAATCAAAATAATCTCGCGCCAATCTGGCTCCAACAATCTCATCTCTGTCATTCCCTTATCGCACCTCTTCGCGAACAAAGCCGAACTTCGCCCACCGTTTTTCCCTTTATTTCATTCTCTTAGCGAAAAAAGGCATTGTATGAAAATATCGACGCCGTAAGTTATCTGCACTTTTTGTACACAACGGCACAATACACAACGTGTCGCTGAGACAATGTTATCTGTGTAGATACTTGCGGTGTCAGTCACCTACCGGAATCGTGTTGGTCTCTGTCAGGGCTGCGGGCCATAACGGATGTGCGTTTGGACGGCATCGGCATCGACGGTTTGTGCCTGTTTTGCATGGCCTGGGCGAGAGCTTGTTGAACGGCCTCTTGTCGCACCTCTACAACACCAAACAATGCGATCAAATAACCCACATTTTAAATGCGAACTACAAAAACGACCAAACGACCTGGTCGGGAGGCGTCGAATCGCTCTTCCAGGGTACTTACTTTGAACGTTCGACAATAAAACGATACGAAATATGTATTTTTTCCCGAACTGTGTGTTTCTATTAACGCTGATTTACTATTTCCAGAGAATTACACTTATTTAATAACGAATTATTCTGTCGCGTCTCGGAGTCTGAATTTAAAGTTTCAGAGGTTAGTAAAGCACTGAAAGAAGGTGGTTCAAAGTGGATAGTCGGTGTTCGAATATGCATGAAATCAGCGCTTTTAAAGTGATCAGAATTATTAATTAACAAATGCAACCAAAGTTGTAGCTTTGTTGCGAGTGCTGAGGTAAATGTTGTACAGCGAAGCAAAGTAGTTCCGGAAATAGTTTTCAAAATTAACAAAGCAGCTAGGTTATTACGCGTCGGTTTGTTTAGTACAGACTGAACTTCATAACATTGGTCTTTTGTTGACATTAAAATGTTGGGCATGTATTAAGGGCTTTTAATTACAAAGTTTGCTGCAAATGTGCACTGTGTTTGAAATTGGTAGTTTGAATGAACAAAAGAACAAAACAGCCATTTTCGCCGATTCCGTATTAATGCGGCGAATAATTCACGTCAAAAACGAAACGGCAATTTGTAAATGCATTGTTAAATGATTTCAAATTAACTTCGGGGCATATAAAACGAAAATGTTGAACGTGTAGATTTAAAATGTAAAATGTACAAATGCGTGTTTTTGATATCTAATTACTACGAAATGGTATCTATTACCTGAAGCGAAAATTATAACATTTTAATAACTTAATTAAAATTTTTATTTTTTACTTTAATTAAGCTTTTAAATCGTTATCGTAGAAGTAATTGGTTCCTAATTTTATATATGCACTTGTCTCTAAATCTGTGTTAAGTTTTCATCCCAGACTCAGATTTTTGGAATATTTTGCAACTTAATTTTGAAACTGCTGAATGCTTATTGTAAATCGTTAATCATCTTAAATCAAACCGTACAATTTTTTGAAAAAGCTGGATTTCTTGTAATGCATTTTGGGAGAGAGGGAAGTTCTGTCGAAATAAACTTAAATTTTTTGAGTCTTCAATTTCTAGACTTTTCAAATTTTAGTTCTCTCGATTTTTTATTTTTCGATTTCTCGGTCTTTCGATGTTTCAGTTTTGGAACTTTTCAGTTTTTAATTTCTCAATCTTTAGGTTTTTAAAATTTTTGTTTTTTCAATTTCTGTTTTGCGGTTTCAATTTTGAGATTTTTCCGTTTTTCAAATCTTTAATTTTTTGATATTTTCATTTCTCGATTTTCTAAATTTTAGAATGTATGATTTTTCGACTTCTCGGTTTTTCGATTTATTAAATTTTACAATTTCAATTTTCCAATTTTTTTATTTATCGAGATTTCGATGTTGCCGATTTTAAAATTTTTGCATTTATCGATTTTTTTTTAATTAAAATTTTTATTTTTCGATTTTGGGCTATTTCGATGTTTCAATTTTCTCATTTTTAAACTTTTCGGTATTTTGGTTCTTTTTGTTTGCGATTTTTTGTCAATTTTTCGATAGTTTTGGAATTTTTGAATTTTTGAAATCTTACATTTTTTTCCAGTTTTCCGATTTTTCACTTCTTCTATTTTCCGATTTATCGAGAAAAAATGTTTCAATTTTTTTATTGTTCGGTTTCCTGATTTTTCGATTTCTCATGTGTCAATTCTTCAATCTCCTAATTTTTCGATGTTTAGAATTTTAAATTTTTCGATGTTTCTTTATTTTTCAATTTTTTAATTTTTAATTTTTCGATTTTTCAATGTGTCAGTGTTTTTAACATTTCATATTTGGAAATGTTTCCATTCTTGGATTTTTCAATTTTTCTCTTTTTTTTGGTTTTCGATTTTTTCACGTTTTCAATTTCTTCTCGATTTTTCGACTCTTCAGATTTCAACGTTTCGGTTTTTCAATTTTTCTATTTAAAAAATGTTTGATTTTTTTTATTTTTTAAATTTTACATTTTTATTCCAGTTTTTCGATTTTTCACTTCTTCCATTTTCCGATTTATCGAGAAAAAATGTTTCAATTTTTGGATTGTTCGGTTTCCTGATTTTTCGATTTATCACAATTTTTCGATTTTGTGCTATTTCGATTTTTCGATCTTTTGATGTTTAAATTTTTCAACTTTTCGATCTCCTAATTTTTCGATGTTTTCATTTTTAAATTTGTTCAGTTTTAATTTTTCACTTTTCGATTCTTCATTTTTTCAGTTTTAATTTATCAATTTTTCCACAATTGAGTTTTGAAATTTTCCTATTTTTCTCTTCTTCAAATTTCTGATTCGTTAAATTCAATTTTATTAAATTTTACATTTTCTCATGTCCCGTGTTTCTTTGACTTTTCGGTTTATAAATTTTTCAATTTTTCAGTTTTTCCATTTTTCGATTTTTCAGTTGATTTATCAAAATTTCAATGTTTCGATTTTTCGATTGTAAGTTCAGTTTCCTGATTTTTCGATTTTTCTATTTTTTGATTTATAGATATTTTAATTTAGCTTTTATTTTTAGATTTTGGGTTATTTTCTACTTCCCGATTTTTTAATTTTTCGATTCTTTTTCAATTTTATGTTTTTTCAGGTTTTGGAACTTTTCAGTTTTCCAATTCTTCAATTGTTGGACACATTTTTCGATGTTACAACTTTTAATTTTGTAATGTTTAATTTTTTATTTTTTAAATTTTAGATTTTTCGATTTTTCAATTTTTTCATTTATCGATTTTTTTTTAATTAAAATATTTATTTTTCCATTTTGAGCTTTTTCAATTTCTCAATTTTTCCATATCTAAACTTTTCGATGTTTCAGTTTTAATTTTTGAGCTTTTTGATTCAGTTTTTCGATAATTGAGGTTTGGAATTTTTAAATTTTTTAAATTTTTCAATTTTTATAAATTTTTGATTTCCCTTTTTTTTGTTCCAGATTTCGATTTTTTAAACTTTACATTTTTCATTTTCCAATTTTTTTGGTTGTAAATTTTTTGTTTTTTGCCTTCTTCCATTTTCCGATTTGTCAAGATTTCGATTCAATTTTTGGATTGTTCCGTTTCCTGATTTTTGGATTATCACAATTTTTCGATTATTTTTAATTTAATTTTTCAATTGTCCAATTTTTCGATCTCCTAATTTTTCAATGTTTCGATTTTAAAATTTTTCCATGTTTCTGTTTTGATTTTTCAGTTTTTCCATTCTCGGATTTATCAAGGTTTCAATGTTTCGATTTTTCTATTTTTTTTTTTAATTTAAATTTTCAAATTTTTTATTCTTCGATTTTGGGCTATTTCGGTTGCTCGGTATTTCGATCTTTCGATTTCTGAATGTGTCAATTTTTTTATTTTTAAATCTAATTTTTGGATGTTTCGATTTTTCAAGTTTTCGGTTTCCCAATTTTTCAACATTTCAATTTTGTGATTTTTTTCCCATTTCTGGATTTTTTAATTTTTCAAATTTTCGGATTTCGATTTTTCAATGTTTCAGTTTTGTATTTTTTCAATTTTTCTATTTTTTAAGTTTCACATCTTTTGATTTCTCGATTTTGAGCTATTTCTATATCTCTATTTTTCGATTTCTTAGATTTTTGGGAAATTTTAGTTTTTCGATTCTTCAATTTTTTTGGATTTTTAATTTTTCGATTTATCGGTTTATCAATTTGTCGATTGTTGAGTTTTGGGATTTCAATTTTTTCGATTCTTCATTTTTTATCTCTTTTTTCACTTTTTCTATTCTTCAAATTTTTGATATTTTACATTTTCGATTTTTTGAATTATGGAATTTCGATTTCTCGATGACATTTTCTGTATTTTTAAATTTTTTATTTATTAATTTTTTCAACATTTCATATTTGGAAATTTTTCGATTTTTTTGGTTTCAGATTTTTCAAGTTTTCAATTGCTCGACCTTTCGATTTTTCGACTCTTCAGATTTCGACGTTTCGGTTTTTCAATTTTTCTATTTAAAAAATGTTTGACTTTTCCTTTATGTATTGATTGATTTTCAGTTTCAATTTTTCGATTCTTCATTTTTTGTTTAGATTTTTTAATTTATCAATTTTTCAATAATTGAGTTTTGGGATTTTTCTATTTTTTCACTCCTCAAATTTGTGATACTTTAAATTTTCGATTGTTTAAATTTTACATTTTTTGATTTCCCGTTTTTCTTTGACTTTTCAGTTTTGCGATCTTTTAAACTTATATTTTTGAATTTTCCAATTTTTCAGTTTATAAATTTTTCGATTTTTCAGTTTTTCCATTCTCCGATTTATCAAGATTTCAATGTTTCGATTTTTCAATTTTTTTTAAATGTAAATTTTAAAATTTTTTGTTCTTCGATTTTGGGCTATTTCGGTCTCTCGGTATTTCGATCTTTTGATATTTCGATTTCTGAATGTGTCAATTTTTTAATTTTTCGATTTTTAGATCTAATTTTTGGATGTTTCGATTTTTCAAGTTTTCGGTTTCCCAATTTTTCAACATTTCAATTTTGTGAATTTTTTTCCATTTCTGGATTTTTAATTATTCGAATTTTCGGATTTCAAATTTTCGAATTTCCGGATTTCGATTTTTCAATGTTTCAGTTTTGGATTTTTTCAATTTTTCTATTTTTTAAGTTTCACACCTCTTGATTTTTCAGTTTTTAAATGTTTTCAATTTTCGATTTCTCAGATTTCTGATATATTATTTTTGGGATTTTTCAGTTTTTCGATTCTTCAATTTTCTTATATTTTTAACTTTTCGATTTATCGGTTTATCAATTTTTCGACTGTTGAGTTTTGGGATTTCAATTTTTCGATTATTCATTTTTTATTACATTTTTCACTTTTTCTATTCTTCAAATTTTTGATATTTTACATTTTCGATTTTTTGAATTATGGATTTTTCGATTTCTTGATGACATTTTCTTTATTTTTCAATTTTTCGATTTGTCGATCTTTTTTTTAATGTTTCGATTTTTCAATCTGATAATTTTTCAATTTTTCCATGCATCGATTTTTCTAGTTTTCGATTTCTCAATTTTTTCAACATTTCATATTTGGAAAATTTTCCAATTTTTCAGTTTATAAATGTTCGAGTTTTCAGTTTTTCCATTCACCGATTTATCAAGATTTCAGTGTTTCGATTTTTCGATTGTTCAGTTTCCTGATTTTCCGATTAAATTAAATTTAAATTTTTCTAGTTTTTCGATTTTGGACTATTTCGGTTTCTCAATATTTCGTTCTTTTGATGTTTCGATTTCTGAATGTGTCAATTTTTTAATTTTTCGATTTTTCAAGTTTTCTTTTCCCAAATTTCCAACATTTCAATTTTGGGATTTTTTTCCATTTCTAGATTTTTTAATTTCTGGAATTTCCGGATTCCTATTTTTCGATGGTTCAGTTTTCGAATTTTTCAATATTTTTTTAAGTTTTAATTCTTTTGACTTTTCAGATTTTAAGTTTTTGCACTTTTCGATGTTTCAATTTTTCGATTGTTCAGTTTCTCGATTTTTTTTATTTTGGGCTATTTCTATATCTCGATTTTTTGATTTCTCAAACTTTCGATATTTCATTTTTGGGATTTTTCAGTTTCGCGATTCTTCAATTTTCTGGATTTTTAATTTTTCTATGGTTGAAATTTATGATATTTTTATTTTTTGAAACATACATTGGATTATAGATTTTTCGATTTCTCGATTTCATTTTTTTATTTTTCAAGTTTTTAATGTGTCTCGGTTTGGTTTCTCAATTTTTTCCACATTTCAATTTTGGGACTTTTCCATTTCTGGTTTTTTCAAATTTTCGATTTTTTAAATTTTCGATTTTTCGGTTTATCGATTTCTTGATTTTTGAACTCTTCGGATTTCGACGTTTCTGGCTTTCAATTTTTCAGTTTTTCGATGTTTAAAATTCTTTGATTTCTCGATATATCGATATTTCAATGTTTAAATTTTTCAATTTTTCGATTTTTCGACAAGCATGTTTTCCCGTTGGTTAACTTTTTTAAATATATTTCATATTGTCCAAAATTGTTATACATTCAATAAAATATGTTACTTATCATAAAAAAAATATTTCAAATCCAAAACCATAACATAACCCAACTTTTTGTTCAGGTACAAACAAGCCAAAGTGGATTTTCAAAATTCTGAGATCCAAATTGAAAATATCCGAAAATTTTGGACACTGAAAAAATAGTAGGAATTTTCAGAGAAATGAAGATGAAAAAACATCTAGAGGTCGAAATCAACAAAAGAAATTATTTATTTTGGCTTGTTTTTCTTTTTAATTTATTGTTTGCCAGGATTTTTGATTTCAGTTGTGTATCTTTAGAAATAAATAAAATAAATATATCTTCGGAAATAAATAAAATCAATAAAAAACCCAGAAGGGATGTAGTTATAGGAGAAAAATCCGAAGTCCTAAAACCCGACTACATTTTCCCCTTTCCTACAGTGAACACCAAAAAAGCCTGGCACAGTGCACAACAAAGCGCTCCCATTTCCCACGAACCCATCACCCTGTACATCGCTTCCACCATACAACAACCACTCGCAACTCCCGCAACTCCTCGCTTTCCAAGCACAACATGTTGGCTCGTCGTTAGCATACAATTCCGGGGGATTTTCGCGATCTGCCAAACTAACCAAGAAACAATGAGCCACATAATAAGAACTCTCACCGAACCGCCTCCGCGCGGAGCAATTCCCAACTTTCGCCTCGCCAAAAAGTTGGCAAAACTTCGCCCTTCCCCAGAACGAGCCGATTCCGCTTCCGCAATACTGCGATTAGCGATTTCGTCGAATCATTGAAACTTTTCAATTTTTTAATAAAGAAACACCAATTCGCGCAATAATGCGACCTCATCGATTCCAGGTCCGGGCGCTGATCTGTCGCCCGGCGCATCCACCATTTTTCCCCGCCCGACCAAAACTTATCTCTAATAATAAAGTGGGAGATCAATAACGACTGTTAAATAGATATCGGCTTTTGCAGCCTTCACTCGCACACTCGGAACTTCGTACAAAAGGTATGAAGACGTCGCATCTGTTTGAACGCCGGATAATTCCCGGAGCCGGATTGATATTCTGGCACTTTGTTCGAGAGGTTTAAAAGTGGACTCGGCGGAAAAGTGCTGCATCCGATAGTGGTTTCTGTGTCGGACATATATTAAGGGTACAATAGAGGTAAAAATCCCTCGAATAGTGTCTGGACTACGCGACGAATCAGTCAGTCGACGAAATGATATTAGGATATTACCCAGTAAACACATGTGGCATTGACGTGACAGGTACATGTAACAAAAGAACAAGTACATCGCATAATTATGTCTTACTGATTGGAGTACTCCGGTTATGTAATCAATAAGTAATGTTAGCTGTATTTACTATATATCTACATAATTCGTAATGTTTTAATTTTATTAGCGACTTATTATAAGTTAAATACTTATTATATGGGCGGTATTGTAAACTTCAAATAATACATATAAAATTTTGTCTTACTGTTAAGTTTTTGATATTCACAAAAAAAAAATATCTCTACACATTCTCTTATTGGCGAATTATCCATAAAAAAATCAGTTTTTTCAGTCTTTTGGATGCTTTGGACCTTTGGGAGTTTTAGATTTTTCAGTTAATCGATTTAAAAAAAAATACAATTTTTAGTTTTTTGATTTTGGGCTACCTCGATTTTTCGGGTTTTCTTTTGATGTTTCGATTTCTCGATGTGTCAATTTTCCAAGTTGTTGGGTTCTCAATTTTTCAAAATTTCAATTCTGGGAATTTTTCCATTTCTGGATTTCCTAATTTTCCGCTATTTTAATTTTTCGAATTTTTGGATTTCGATTTTTCGATGTTTCACCTTTTAGTTTTTTAGTTTTTCGATTTTTAAATAAAAGATTCTTCAATTTCTCGTCTTTTTGATTTTTCAGATTTTAGATTTTTCAATTGTTCGATCTACAGATTTTTTTATTTAAACTTTTCAATTTTTAATTTTTTGATTTTTCGATGTTTCGAAGTTTTCAATTTCTCAATTTTTTTCAACATTTTAATTTTGGGAATCATTTCTGGATTTTTCAGGTTGTCGGGTTCACAATTTTTCAACATTTCCATTTTTCCATTTCTGGATTTTTAAATTTTCCGATATTTTAATTTTCGATTTATCGAGTTTTTGGATTTCGATTTTTCGATGTTTCAGTTTTGGGATTTTTTAGTTTTTCGATTTTTCAGTTTTTTAAAATTTTCGTAATCTCAGTTTTTCCATGTGTTGACTTCTCGATTTTTCGAAATTTCAATTGCTCAGTTTTCCGATTTTTCTATTTTGGATAATGTCGACATCTCGATTTTTCGGAGTGTCAATTTTTCGATTTCTCTGATGTTCTATATTTCATTTTTGGGATTTTTCAGTTTTTCGATATCATTGAGTTTTAAGATATTTCAATTTTTTTTATTCTTCAAATTCTTGATATTTTAATATTTCAATTTTTTAAATTATAGATTCTTTGATTTCTTGTTTTCTTTGGTTTTTCAGTTTTTAGATTTTTCAATTTTTCAATCTACAGATTTTTTATTTAAATTTTTCAATTTTTAATTTTTAGATTTCTCGAGGTTTCTTTGTATGTGATTTTTCGATGTTTCGACTTTTCAGGTTTTCAATTTCTCATTTTTCGACATTTGGATCTTGGAAATCTTTTCATTTCTGCATTTTTCAGTTTATCGATTTTTAAAATCTTAGATTTTTCGATTTCTTGATCTTCTAATTTTTCGATGTTTCGATTTTTCCGGTTGTTGAGTTCACAAGTGTTCAACATTTCAATTTTTCCATTTCTGGATTTTTCAATTTTTCGATTTTTCGATCTTCAGTTTTGGGATTTTTTCAGTTTTTCGATTCTTCGCTTTTTTTGACCTTTTAATTTTTCAATTTTTCGAAAATAGTTTTAGGATTTTTCAGTTTTTCTATTTTAAAAACTTTTGATACTTTCATTATTCGATTATTTAAACTTTACATTTTTCGTTTTTCCAATTTTTTAGTTTTTCCATTTTCCGATTTATCGAGATCTCGATGTTTCAATTTTTCGATTGTACAGTTTCGTGATTTTTCGATTTTTTTTTTAATTTGGAATTTAAAATTTTTAGTTTTTTATTTTGGGCTATTTAGGTTTCTCGATATTTCGATTTCTCAGTGTGTCAATTTTTTATTTTTTTGATTTTTCGATGTTTTGATTTTTCAACATTTCAATTTTGGGAATTTTCTTCCATTTCTAGATTTTGTAATTTTTAGAATTTTCGGATTTCGATTTTTCAATGTGTCAGTTTTGGGATTTTTCAGTTTTTCCTTTTTTCAATTTTTCAATTTTTTAAATTTTACATTTCTCAATTTTTCATTTAATAAATTTTTCGATTTTGAGTTTTCTATTTTTCGATTTCTCGTTTTATCGAGATTTCGATGTTTCGATTTCTCTTTTTTTATTCTCAGTTTTTTGATTTTTCAATTTTTCTGTTTTTTAAGTTTTACAACCTTCAATTTTTCTGTTTTAAAATTATTTAAAAGATTTCAATGTTTCGATTTTTCGATTATTTAGTTTCCCTATTTTATTTTTGGGATTTATCAATTTTTCACTTTCTCTATTGTTCAAATTTTTGATATTTTAATTTTTCGATTTTTTGAATTTTAGATTTTTCGAATTCTCGAAGTTATTTTTTTTATTTTTCAATTTTTAATTTTTCCATTTGTCGATCTTTTAATGTTTCAATTTTTCGATGTTTCGATTCTTCTAGTTTTCGATTTCTCAATTTTTTTCAACATTTCATTTTTGCGAATTTTTCCGCTCCTAGATTCCCCAATTTTTAGATTTTTAATTTTAGATTTTTTTTGTTTTCAATTGCTCCACCTTTCGATTTTTCCACTCTTCAGATTTCGACGATTCGGTTTTTCAACTTTTTTGTTTAAAAAGATGTTTGATTTTTGGATTATTAAAATTTCTTGACTTCTCGATTTTTCAGTTTTTAACATTTTCGTATTCTCAGCTTGTCTGTTTTTCGATTATCTCGATTTTTCGATTTCTCGGAGTTTCAAATTTTCGATTTCTCAGTTTTTCTATACTTCATTTTTGGAATTTTTCATTTTCATTCTTCAATTTTTTGGTTTATCAATTTTTCAATAGTTGAGTTGGCGAGGTTTTAATTTTTCTTTTGTTCAAATTTTTGATATTTCAATTTTTCAAATTTTTAAATTATAGATTCTTCGATTTCTCGTTTTTTTGGTTTTTCGGTTTTTAGATTTTTCAGTTTTTCGGTTTACAGATTTTTTTGTTTAACTTTTTCATTTTTAATTTTTCGATGCTTCGATTTTTCAAGTTGTTGGGTTCCCATTTTTTCAACATTTCAATTTTGGGAATTTTTCCATTTCTGGATTTTTTAAGTTTCCGATATTTTAATTTTCTGGTGTTTTACTTTTGGAATTTTTCAGTTTTCCGATTTTTCAATTTTTTCGTTTTAAATTTTTTATTTTTCTATTTTTCAGTTTAAAAAATTTTTGTATTCTCAGTTCCATTTTTTGATTTCTCGACATATCAAGATTTCCCTGTTTCGATTTTTCGATTTCTCGGAGTTTCAATTTTTCGATTTCTGGGAGTTTAAATTGTTCGATTTCTCAGTTTTTCTATATTTCGTTTTTGGGATTTTTCAGTTTTTCGAATCTTGAATTTTTCTTCGATTTTTCGATTATTTTTCGATAGTAGTGTTTTGGCATGTTTCAATTTTTCGATTTTTTGTTTTTCTATATTTCATTTTTGGAATTTTTCAGTTTTTCGATTCTTTAATTTTTTCAATAGTTAAATTTTGGAATGTTTCAATTTTTTTATTCTTCAAATTCTTGATCTTTTAATTTTTCGATTTTTTAAATTATAGATTTCTCGAATTCTCGTTTTTTTTATGGATCAGTTTTTAGATTTTTCAATTTTTCGGTTTACAGATTTTTTTATTTAAATTTTTCCATCTTTAATTTTTCAATTTCTCCATGGTTCTTTTTTCTAATTTTTCGATATTTTGATTTTTCAAGTTGTCGGGTTCCCAATTTTTCAACATTTCAATTTTGGAAATTTTCCCATTTCTGGATTACTTTTTTTTCGATGCTTTAATTTTGGGTGTATCAGTTTTAGGATTTTTCAGCTTTGCGACTCTTCAATTTTTTTGTTTCAAATTTTGTATTTTTCGTTTTTTCAGCTTCAGAAATTTTTGTATTCTTAGTTCCATGTTTCGATTTTCCGATTTTCTTGGTTTTTTTGGATTTTTGAATATTGTATTTCTTCAATTTCTTTAGTTTTTTGGATTTTTTGGACTTTTGGGACTTTTTCGATTTTCCGGTTATTCAGTTTCCAGATTTTTCGATTTTTCAATTTTTGAATTTTTCGATTTTTTTAAACGAAAATTTTCAATTTTTATTTTTTGATGTTTCGATTTCTCTATTTTTTGCTCTTTTGATGCTTCCATTTCTCATGGTGTCAATTTTTCAAGTTGTCGGGTTCCCAATTTTTCTATTCTTCAAATTTTGTATTTTTCGAATTTTCAGTTTTTCCATCTGCCGATTTCTGGATTTATCGAGATTTCGATCGTTCAGTTTCCCGGTTTTTCGATTTTGGGCTGTTTCCCAAAGATTTTTCAGTTTTTCAGCTTTAGAAATGCTTGTTTTCTCATTTTTTAATTCCTCGATTTATCGAAATTTCCATGTTTCGAGTTTTCGATTGTTAAGTTTCCCGATTTTTGGATATTTGAATTTTTCTTCGATTTTTCGATTTAGCGATTTATCAGTTTTTCGATTCTTCAATTTTTCAATTTATCGATTTATCAATTTTTCAGTACTTGAGTTTTGGCATGTTTCAATTTTTCAATATTTCTATTCTTCAAATTTTTGATATTTTAATTTTTCGATTTACAGATTTTTTTTAACTTAAATTTTTTAATTTTTTTATTTTTCGATTTCTCGATTGTTTTTCCAATTTTTCGATATTTTTTATGTTTTGAATTTTCCAATTTTTTCAACACAATTTTGGGAATCTTTTCATTTTCGGATTTTAAAATTTTTCGATGTTTTAATTTTTCTCGATGTCGGGGATTTTTCAGGTTGTCAGGGTTCACAATTTTTCAACATTTCAATTTTTCCATTCCTGGATTTTTTAATTTTCTGATATTTCAATTTTCTGATATTTCAATTTTTTGATTTTTCAGATTTTCAAATTTTCGTATTCTCAGTGTTTCTATTCTTCGATTTCTTGATTTATCGAGATTTCGATGTTTCGACTCTTCAGTTGTCCGATTTTTCGATTTTTTAAATTATAGATTCTTCGATTTCTCGTTTTCATTTTGATTTTTCAGTTTTTAGATTTTTCAATTTTTTGGGTTTACAGATTTTTTTAATTAAATTTTTCAATTTTTAATTTTTCGATTTCTCGATTTTTCTTTTTTCTAATTTTTCGATTTGTTGATTTTTCTGCACAATCTTTCATTGGTTTGCACATGCTCCAGATTCATTTATTTCTTCGGATTTAAACAGCGAATTAACCATAAAAAAATTAATGTATTGATAAGCCACTGTAGACCTACAGCATTTTATCTTTTGATTTTTTTGGTTTTTTGGACTTTTTTAACTTTTAATTTTTTGGAATTCGGGTTTTTTTTATATTTCTGCATCTTGTATTTCTTAAGTTTATTCGGTTTTAGGATTTTTTGGACTTTTTGAACTTTTTGGATTTTCTGGACTTCTTGGAATTAGCATTGTCACCGTTTCTATAGAACCAGAAGAAAGTAGAGGGCGGGTGGGCGGGGCTAGTACTTGCTAAGTTAAAAGTGTATATTTTCTTGGAGGGTAATTCATTTGCCAAAAGCAGTCTTATGTTAGCCAGTCCTAGCCCCGCCCACCCACCTTTTATTTTCTTAGAGGGATTTAATTAGCCAAAATCTGTCTTATCTTAGCAAATACTAGCCCCGCCCACCCGCTCTCTATTTTCTTAGAGGGTATTTTCAGTACTTGCTAAGATAACACTGATTTTAGCAAATGATATACCCTTCAAGAAAATAGAGGGAGGGTGGGCGGGGTTAGTACTTGCTAAGATAAGACTCATTTTGGAAAATGAAAATCCCCTCTAAGAAAATAGAGGGCGGGTGGGCGGGTTTAGTATTTGCTAGGATAAGAGTGGTTGGCGAATGACATATCCTCTAAGAAAATAAAGGGTGGGCGGGCGGGGCTAGTGTTTGCTAAGGTAAGACTGATTTTGGCCAATGAAATACCCTCTAAAAAAATATACTTTTTTTAAATTTCAGGAACAGCTGTTGTCTCAGATAGGTGATAATAATTTTCCGGCGAATTCGGAATTCGATAGAACTTATTCGTTGTTGAGGCAGTGGAAAAATTCCAGAATGGCGCGAAAGATATTTTTTTATTGCAATAAATATAATTGTTATAATTTTTATTTTTCAAGAGATTACAATGAAGGCCCAGTCTGCAAAAGAAAAGTAGAAAAGAAGAAAGAAAAAATAAGGGGTAATTTATATTTTTTCTAACTTTGAATAAAATTATAATTTATTTGAATTAAGTTTTGTTAGCTCTAAATTCATATCGATATCCATTTAATTCCCATTCACAACGCATGTGTCATGTTAATACAAAATACTGACAGTTACAGTTTATATATACGTAACGTGTAAGTCAATGTAACACGTTGTATTGGCGTTTCAAATAAAACGTAACTGATACATCAAGATGTAGACAATCTAGCGATTTACTAATGCAACGTATATAGTCAGCATAACCACAACTCATACCATGTTGATTACATTACACGGTAAAGGGAACGCAGATGAGCGCAATATGTGAAACAAGTTCGTAGACACACTTCAGTTGTTTACTGGGTACTTCAAACCAAAGCATTGCGGAATTGGCATATTACACAATGAGTGTGAAAAGTGTCCTATTTCGCACATTTACAAGTTTTTTCGAGCCGTCGCCGGCACATCCGCCACTATCGAATACAACAGCCCAGTTCCAGATCCGGCTCTCGCACGAAGACAGCGAGAATCGATATCCCGGCACTCGAGATCGGAAGCGGCGTATTGTTTCTGATTGAAGTTAATGGGATATAATGATGTCTATGGTTGGATGTGGCGCAAGCTCTTACCTGAGTGATACCGGCTTTCGTTTCGTGTAAGCCGTCGGTTACCCCTTCGCATAGCCCTCGTGGCGGGACTGACGCCCCTCGCATCCTTGGATTGCCCATCACCCACATCTACATGCAAAACAACACTCAGCCATGCGGAACGAAACGGAAAAAAATATATCCAACTTAAAAACTAAACGAAACCAACGGAATGTACAAAAAAGTACGGCTCTCTTGTGCGGCACAGCGAACAGGACGGACCCGGTTCGTTTAAAAATCATGCTGGATACGGACGTGAGGGGATTGCTCATGTGATATACTTGCATAATTTATCATTTTTGGGTTTAATAAATACGCCGGCTGTCGCAACAATGCAAGGAGGCCTGGACGGCTAATTCGGCGAAATTTGATGCTAGTGAAGCAAAAAGTCGAGATGATTACAGGATTTTTAATGGCAAAGGTGTCACAAATGGCGCACTTTGCATAAATGATTATTGTAAACCGAGTTATTTTTTGTTATTAACAAAACTAAAACTATACAAACACACTTCGATCCTTCCTCTTTCGAAATCACCAAAAACTCTCCACAAACAATTTATAATAAAAGAGCAATTAGTTTTCTCCGTGAGTGTTACAATACAGATTCTACCATTGATCCTCCTTGGCTTAAATTTATCGAATATTCCAGAGAAAATATTGATTGGCTCAATTATATGAAAGTATTATTAACGCTCTATAGACCAGCAAATCTGTTATTAATACACTAGCCGAAGTTACACAAAACTGGCAAACTGTGTATTATTCAACGGTACTAGATCCAAGTAATTTCCTGTTTAGGTTCAATTAATTTATTTTTGTCGAATAAACAATCAGATTTGTTGTTTGCTCAATTTATATCGTAAACAACCGACTGTAAAATTAAATTGAGTAATTTAACACGAAATCGACTGATCTCCAAATAATTGTTCAAATTAATTTTTTCCAACACTCTTTGATTCGGTGTTTTTTTCTTTAAAGGCACTTATCGCAGCTTCACGTTACAAACTGCTCCCATTATGAAGTTTAAAATCTCTTGAATACTGGTTATTTATCGCTGCAACATCGAAGGAAAATAAAGCTTTTAATTATAGACAATCGCCTGTTAAATCGGGCGAGCGATTGACGTCAGGTTTCGGGTGGATTTTGACGTTTTGGGATATTTAAAACCTAATTGTGTCAACAAAATAAAGTGTGTGAGGATGTACGTGAGCTGGAATGCAAATTTTAAATATAGTGCATGTTGCAGCGACCTGTTTAATTACGTTTAATCCACGGGAAATAAATTGCGTTTGGATGGTTATCAATGTGGATAGAATTTATGATTATTGGTAGTGTAAATATATCGTAAAATGGGCATTTAATATTCGTGTTAGCACACATTAAAAAAAGAATTGCGCAAAAATGAGGTGGAATTGTTCTAGATTTAAAAATTTTTTGGGGTACGCTCAAATTGAAAAATGATTTAAAAACAGGAAACGGCAACTTTTCTTTTTTTAGCTTCGTAACTTGGAATTTTAAGCGGTTTTTGGACATTAAAAATATTTTTTACCACTTTTCTGCGTCAATTTTTTGAACTTTTTAGGTTGAAAGCCTGGAATTAAAAATCGGGCTAAGTTTTTGTAATCAATTTAATTAAGAGTTGACCAATAATTCAAAATTACTAATATTTACAAAATGTTTGCCACAAATGCTGATGTGTGCCAGGGGAAAAAATCATGATCATCTAGTGTTAAATTAAGCATTCTTGAAAAAATTCCGTCAAATAAAAAAATATAAAAAATATTTCATCTTGAAGATAATAAAAATCAAGAATTTTCAATTTTTTCCTTTTAGTTGAATCGAATTAATACATTTATTTAAGTGTATGTTGGTTACATTTTTGATTTCGCTTTTTTATTTTCTTTAATTTATCAGTTATTCGATTTTTCAATGTTTCGGTTTTATACTTTTTTGTTTTATCAATTTAAGTTTTTCAATTTTTCACTTTCTTTGTGTTTTTGTCCTTCAATTTTACAATATGTAACTTACTCTTCGTGTTTTCATTTTAAATTTTTTAGTTTTTTGATTTCACTACTATGGAAGTTTCAGTTTTTCGTTTCCCTTCATTTTTTCAATTTTTCGGTTTTTCAGTGTTCTGATTTTATCATTGTTCTTTTTTCGATTAGGAATTTTTTGCTTTTCAATTTTTCGATTTTTCAACTTCTAGGTTTTTAATTTTTCGTTTCTTCGGTTTTTGAATTTTCATTTGTAAATAATAATTTTTAAAATTTTTCACTTTTTCATTTATTTAACTTTTCAATTTTTCGATTTTTAATTTTTCGATATATCAATTATTCAATTTTTCATTTCTTCAAATTTTCGATTTACAATTTTCAGTTTTTCATTTTATTTTTATTTCTTCAATTTTATGACTTGGAACTCTCGAGTTCTCATTTTTTAATTTTTCAGTTTTTCCTTTTCCAATTTCTGGATGTTTCAATTTTTAGATTTTGGAATATATATTTCCATTTCTAATTTCACGAGTTTTTGATTTTTCGTTTCAGTTATTTTGTTTTCTTTATTTTTTCAAATATTCGGCTTTCCAGTATTTTTTTTCTCCTTTCTGTATGAAATTTTTCAATTTTTGAATTTTTTTATTTTTTGATTCGCAATTTTTCGGTTTTCAATTTTTCGAATTTGATTGTTTAGTTTTCGTTTCTTCAATCCTTGATTTGCAATTTCACTAGTTTTCATTTTAAATATGTAATAATAATAATTTTTAAATTTTTTCAATGTGTTTGGATTTTAAAATTTTTTCGCTTGTACGACTTTTCAATTTTTCGATTTTTAATTTTCCAATTTCTCATTTTTTCAAATTTTCATTTGCGATCTTTCGAGTTTTTAAGTTTGAATTTTTCAGTTTTTCAATATTACAACTTTTGAATGTTTCAATTTTTACATTTTGCAATTTTTCGATTTGCTGGGTCACGAGTTTTCAATTTTTAGTTTCAGTTTTTATTTTCTGTATTTTTTCAATTTACGGATTTTACAATTTTTCGATTTGCAATTTTTCGGTTTTCAATTTTCCGATTTTTCAGTTCCTCGATTTTTCAGTTTCTCGATTTTTCAGTTTTTCTGTGTTCTGATTTTATAATTTTTCTTTTTTCGATTAGGAATTTTTTGGTTTTCAATTTTTCGATTTTTCAACTTTTAGGTTTTTAATTTTTCGTTTCTTCAATTTTTGATTTGCAATTTTTTAATTTTCATTTTAAATATGTATTAAAAATAATAATTTAAAAATTTTTCACTTTTTCATTTATTCAATGTTTCAATTTTTCGATGTTTAATTTCTTCAAATTTTCGATTTTCATTTTATTTTTATTTCTTTAATTTTATGACTTGTAACTCTCAAGTTTTCATTTTTTAATTTTTCAGTCTTTCGTTTTCCAATTTCTGGATGTTTCAATTTTTAGATTTTGGACTACATATTTCAATTAGCAATTTCACGAGTTTTCGATTTTTCGTTTCAGTTTTTTTGTTTTCCTTATTTTTTCAAATATTCGGCTTTCCAGTATTTTTTTTTTCCTCCTTTATTCTATGAAATTTTTCAATTTTTGCTTTATTTTATTTTTCGATTCGCAATTTTTTGGTTTTCAATTTTTTGAATTTCAGATTTTTTAGTTTGCGTTTCTTCAATTTTTGATTTGCAATTTCTCTAGTTTTCATTTTAAATATGCAATAATAATAATTTTTAAATTTTTTCAATGTGTTTGGATTTTAAAACTTTTTCGCTTGTACGACTTTTCAATTTTTCGATTTTTAATTTTACAATTTTTCATTTCTTCAAATTTTCATTTGCGATTTTTCGAGTTTTTAAGTTTAAATTTTTCAGTTTTACAACTTTTGGATGTCTCAATTTTTACATTTTGCAATTTTTCGATTTGCTGGGTCACGAGTTTTCAATTTTTCGTTTCAGTTTTTATTTCCTGTATTTTTTCAATTTACGGATTTTACAATTTTTCGATTTGCAATTTTTCGGTTTTCAATTTTCCGATTTTTCAGTTCCTCGATTTTTCAGTTTCTCGATTTTTCAGTTTTTCAGTGTTCTGATTTTATAATTTTTCTTTTTTCGATTACGAAATTTTTGGTTTTCAATTTTTCGTTTCTTCAATTTTTGATTTGCAATTTTTGAATTTTCATTTGTAAATAGTAATTTTAAACATTTTTCACTTTTTCATTTATGTAACTTTTCAATTTTTCGATTTTTAATTTTTCGATGTATCAATTATTCAATTTTTCATTTCTTCAAATTTTCGATTTACAATTTTCAGTTTTTAATTTTATTTTTATTTCTTCAATTTTATGACTTGTAACTCTCGAGTTTTCATTTTTTAATTTTTCAGTTTTTCGTTTTCCAATTTCTGGATGTTTCAATTTTTAGATTTTGGAATACATATTTCCATTTGCAATTTCACGGGTTTTTGATTTTTCGTTTCAGTTTTTTTGTTTTCTTTATTTTTTCAAATATTCGGCTTTCCAGTATTTTTTTTTCTTTTCTGTATGAAATTTTTCAATTTTTGAAATTTCTTATTTTTCGATTCGCAATTTTTCGGTTTTCAATTTTTCGAATTTTAGACTTTTTAGTTTTCGTTTCTTCAATTTTTGATTTGCAATTTCTCTAGTTTTCATTTTAAATATGTAATAATAATAAATTTTAAAATTTTTCACTGTATGTATTTGGATTTTAAAACTTTCTCACTTGTGCGACTTTTCAATTTTTCGATTTTTAATTTTCCAATTTTTCTGATATTCAATTTTTCATTTCTTCAAATTTTCATTTGCGATTTTTCGAGTTTTTAAATTAAAATTTTTCCTGTCTTCAATTTTCGATTCGCAATTTTTCGGTTTTCAATTTTTCGAATTTTAGATTTTTTAGTTTTCGTTTCTTCAATTTTTGATTCGTAATTTCTATAGTTTTCATTTTAAATATGTAATAATAATAATTTTTAAAATTTTTCACTGTGTATTTGGATTTTATAACTTTTTCACTTGTGCGACTTTTCAATTTTTCGATTTTTAATTTTCCAATTTTTCTGATAACCAATTTTTCATTTTTTCAACTTTTGAATGTTTCAATTTTTACATTTTGCAATTTTTCACTTTGCTGGGTCACGAGTTTTCAGTTTTACGTTTCAGTTTTTTTTTTCTGTCTTTTTACAATTTTTCGGTTTTCAATTTTACGGTTTTCAATTTTCCGATTTTTCAGTTCCTCGATTTTTCAGTTTTTCGATTTTTGAGTTTTTCCCGTCTTCAATTTTCGATTCGCAATTTTTCGAAAATTAGATTTTTTACTTTTCGTTTCTTCAATTTTTGATTTGCAATTTCTCTAGTTTTCATTTTAAATATGTAATAATAGTTTTTAAAATTTTTCACTGTATTTGGATTTTAAAACTTTTTCACTTGTGCGACTTTTCAATTTTTTGATTTTTAATTTTCCTATTATTCAGAAATTCAATTTTTCATTTCTTCAATTTTCACTTGCGATTTTCCGAGTTTTTAAGTGTAAATTTTTCAGTTTTTCAATTTTACAACTTTTGCATGATTACATTTTTTACATTTTGTAATTTTTCAATTTGCTGGTTCACGAGTTTTCAATTTTTCGTTTCAGTTTTCAATTTTTCAGTTCCTCGATTGTTCAGTTTTTCGATTTTTGAGTTTTTCCCGTTTTCAATTTTTGATTTGCAAATTTTCTAGTTTTCATTTTAGATACGTAATAATTATGATTTAAAAAAAATCACTTTTTCAGTATTACGATTTTACAGTTAATCAATCTTTCAGTGTTTCGACTGAAAAATCGAAAAATTTATTAACTGAAAATTGAAAAACCGAAGAGTGTAAAATCCAAAAAGTCGAAAAACTGAAATGTCAAAAAACCGAGAAATCAAAAACTGTAAAATTAGAAAATCAAAAGACTGAAACATAAAAAAAAAAACGAAAAATCTAACACCTGTACAAATTTCAATACACCTCACCAAAAACTTGTTAAGACAAGAGTGGCACAGCCTCTAAGAAAATAAAGGGCGGGTGGGCGGGACTAGTATTTGCTAAGTAAGATAACACTAATTTTGGCGAAGGACATATCCTACAAGAAAATAGAGGGTGGGTGGGTGGGGCTAGTACTTGCTAAGATAAAACTGATTTTGGCAAATGATGTATCCTCTAAGAAAATACGTATGATTTGTCAAAATCAGTCATATCTTAGTAAGTACTAGCCCCGCCCACCCGCCCTCTATTTTCTTAGAGGGTATTGCATTGGCCAAAAAGAGTTTTATCTTAGCAAATATTTACCCCGCCCACTCACCTACCCTTTATTTTCATAGAGGATATTTCATTGGCCAAAAAATTTCAAGAAAAGGAGATAACATCAATCTGCTTTAACAATTTGGCATTAATTTGAATTTGAATTTAAAAAATAAATAAATAAAAAGGCAATTTTATCATGAAATACAAATTCTAGCCAAAGCTAGTTTTTCAATTTAATTTTACAGACAATGTGGCAACACAAAAATGCTACTTTTATTATGTGAACATTTTCGGTGCTGCGGGGATAGTAATGTGTTTGTTTTAAAAAGGTCAAGTTTATTTAAATATTAAACCAGAGATTTTGATTTGTTTTTGAAAAACATGAAAAAACGATATTGGATAAAGGTTTTTCCAGCCTTGCTCTGACGTATTTTTTTAAGAAATGAACATTTGAATATAAATATATAGGATGTTCAATTTACAAAAAAAGTATATTTCAAATTACTTTTAAACTGACGTCCTTTGGGACACCCTATATTATATAAACAGCGACAAAAATACGTTGTAAAGCTTGATTGCTTAGTGCATACCTTCGTGACACCTGTACAAATTCCAATACACCTCACCAAAAAAAAATAAATAAATAAATAAAAATGCACCTATGCAATAACAATCCCCTTCAACAATGTGCACTTTCTAAAAAAACTAATTTCAACTTCTTGCATCATCTGGACAGCCGACATTCCACACGCCCATATACGACAATAGCGCCGTGTCAAAGCCGCCTATGAAGCCGCTATTCTACCATTGTGTCCGCCGTGTTCGCCCATATCGCCGCCGCTCTTCTTGTGATGTCACGTGTCGACAAATTACATCTGCAAACCGACAACCAACAAACAGAAAGCAAAAAAGCATGCACACTTGGTGCCAACCATCACCATCACACACCATCGAGACGAGGACATGCGTTACAGTTAAGATGTTAAAGATTGAGATGGAGATGAGCGAACCTGAATGGTATCTCTTCTCATTGTGCGTGACACGCCGTTGCGTGCGCCGTCTCGTGTGTTGCTTGCCGCCGCCACCGCCGCCGCCTCCGCTGCCGCTGCCTCCGTCATTTCCGCCGCCTCCGGCTAAACAGCACAACACAATGAACACACCACCAGATCAAGTGTTAGTAAAGCATTTTGTGATATGGGAGAATGTGATGAGATGCGGAATGCTCTGTATACAGGGACGGGATTAGTCAATCGCGGGGGTTGGCGTCGTGACAGGTTTTTGATTTTGTTGTTTTAATAAATAATTAATATAAACCGACTTTTGTGAAATGAGTACCTTTTGGTTAATGTTTGCTTTTCGTTAAGTCTTAAAAGACTACAACTGCGTTAAAAATATTTTGATTTAGAGTTGGCTACGCCATATATGAAATAAATACACCTTCAGATTACAAAATTGGACATATTTCGCTAACAAAGTTGATTTAATATTTTAATTTAGCATTATCAAGTCAAAACGAGAGCGCAAAATATGTAATTCAATTTTTAAATATTATATTATATCACGAATTTATTATCCGGATATGACATCACAACAATAAAACACAAAAATTGCCATTTATTCACACACTATTTTTTATAAATGATATTTAGTGTTGCGAATATAAATTTTAGTCGTTAACGTCACAGTAAAGCATCGCTATAGTGTTAAAGAATGACATTAACGAGCAAAATTGATTGCTCGTCACTGTATATTACTAAATAATTTCATTATTGATTTATATGTCGTATTGAAAAGACATCGTAAAGTTTTATGTTGACATTAAATTATGTGGCGAAAATGTATACAGTCGGAAGCGTTCTGATAGAGCCAAGTCACATTAAATTTTGAAATTTCGGCTCTGTAAAACTATAAAAATCAACCTTATATTGTAATTATTCTAGGTTTATAATTATCCTCAAAAGAATTTTATCGAATAACTCCCCCAAAATTTATTTCTGAGAACTTAAGAATTAAAAAATGGTCCTACTTTCCCATATAACTTTAAGCGAGCTACATATATAGAGTGTTTATAAAAGACTTACATCAAACTGAGCAGATCTTTGCCACTTTGTTAAAACAGGAACTGTAAAATCAAATGTCAAACTGACCGGAAATTTTTCAAGGTTACTTTGGTGACGTTATTTATAAACACCCTGTACTTTGTGAAATTTAGATTTAGATTTTTTCACCTGAAAAAAGTTCTAGTGGTTCTTTCATTGTGAGAAGATTATGTCGAGTCTTCACAATCTGTCACTTAAGTTTTGACTTTAAAAAATATATATCGAGAAAAAATGTCGTCTAGCAACCACTGAAATTTAATGTCAAAAAAATTATGTTGGCAATCCTAACGCGTTCCTTGTTCAGTTTGACAGTTGCAGTCAAACAACAGTCAAATAGCTGCAAAGCTCGACGTCACGCTTTTAAGCAGGCTTTGAAGAACTCAAAAAAAAAATCCATGAACTAAATTTTTGAAAATATTAAACTTCAAAATGGAAGCATTAACTTCGTAGTTCCGATGTTTTAATGTAAATTTAATTGACTGTATAAAATTTCGATAAAAATTGTCAAAAATGACATCTGTCAAAAGTACAAAGTGACGTTGTAAAACAAATCAGAATTACGAAATTAATTCTTCAACTTTGAAGTTCATATTTTCAAAAATTTGGCTCGGCGATTTTGTATCCATTTTTTCGAGTTGTTCAGACCCTTCTAACAACGTCAACGTAACATCGAGCTTATCGGTCATTTTTGGAACACCTGTATATAATTGACTGTTCACACGTAGAAGTTTTATTGTATTTTCACCCTCCAGATAAAACTCCTAAATGGAGTGAAGAACTTTTCAAAAGATTTGTTTAAACCAAAAATGACAGTGAAAAATCCTTAAAGAAAGCACACTTCTGTCTAAAAATAAGTGTAAAATCCAGTAGAAGATAATTAATTCTGTCAGATACGAATTTACTGATTAAAAAATGAAAATTTATGTTGTAATGTTGTAGAACTGAAATGAAAAACCATTTCTTTGTCAAGTTTGGCACAGAAATATTTTTTGTTGTTCTCAAATTTCTTTTTTTTTTTTTGATTTTCTGACATTTTGATTAGAAAATTTTGTGTTTCGTTTAGTTAGTTATCAAAATAATGGCTCCAAGAAAACAGAGGGTGGGTGGGCGGGGTTAGTACGTATTTCAATTTGCAATTTCATTTATTTTGTTTTCTTTATTTTTTCAAATGTTCGGCTTTCCAGTATTTTTTTATCCTTTTCTGTAAGAAATTTTTAAATTTTTGAATTTTAGATTTTTTCGATTCGCAATTTTTCCGTTTTCAATTTTTCGAACTTTAGATTTTTAGTTTTCCTTTTTTGAATTTTTGATTTGCAATATTTCTAGTTTTCGTTTTAAATATGTAACATTAGTAATTTTTTAAATTTTTCATTGTATTTGGATTTTAAAACTTTTTCACTTGTGCGACTTTCCAATTTTTCGATTTTTAATTTTCCAATTTTTCGGATATTCAATTTTTGATTTCTTCAAATTTTCATTTTCAATTTTTCGAGTTTTCAAGTTTAAATTTTTCAGTTTTTCAATTTAACAACTTTTGAATGTTCCAATTTTTACATTTTGCAAATTTTCGATTTGCTGGTCACGAGTTTTCAATTTTTCGTTTCAGTTTTTAATTTTCTGTATTTTTTCAATTTACGGATTTTACAATTTTTCGGTTTCAATTTTCCGATTTTTCAGTTTCTCGAAATGTCGGTTTTTCGATTTTTGAGTTTGTCCCGTTTTCAATTTTTGATTTGCAAATTTTCTAGTTTTCATTTTAAATATGTAATAATAATTATGATTAAAAAAATCACTTTTTCAGTATTACAATTTTACAATGACTGAAAAATCGAAAAATTTATTAGCTGAAAATTGGAAAACCGAAGTAAAATACAAAAAGTCGAAAAACTGAACTGAAAAAAAAACGAGAAATCAAAAATTGTAAACTTAGAAAATCGGAAGATTGAAAAATAAAAAAACGAAAAATCTAACACCTGTACAAATTTCAATACACCTCACCAAAAACTTGTTAAGACAAGAGTGACTTTGGCAGTTGGCACAGCTTCCAAGAAAATAAAGGGCGGGTGGGCGGGGCTAGTATTTGCTAAGTAAGATAAGATTAATTTTGGCGAAGGACATATACTACAAGAAAATAGAGGGCGGGTGGGCGGGGCTACTACTTGTTAAGATAAGACTGACTTTAGCAAATCATACCTATTTTCTTAGAGGGTATCACTTGCCAAAATCCGTCTTATCTTAACAAGTACTGGCCCCGCCCACCCGCCCTCTATTTTCTTAGTAGGTATTTCATTGGGCAAAATCAGTCTTATCTTAGCAAGTACTTGCCCCGCCCACCCGCCCTATAGTTTCTTAGGGGGTATGTCATTTCCTAAAATCAGTTTTATCTTAACTAGTACTAACCCCGCTCACCCTCCCCCTTATTTTCTTAAAGTATATGTCATTTGTCAAAATCAGTGTTATCTTAGCAAGTACCAGCCCCGCCCACCCTTTCTCTATTTTCTTAGAGGGTGTATCATTTGCTAGTACTTGCTAAGATAAGACTAGTTTTTGGCGAAAGACATATACTTCAAGAAAACAGAGGGTGGGTGGGTGGGGCTGGTACTTGCTAAGATAAGACTGATTTTGGCCAATAAAGTATCCTCAAAGAAAATAAAGGGCGGGTGGGCGGGGCTAGTATTTGATAAGATAACACTGATTTTGGCGAATGATGAACCCTCTAAGAAAATAGGTATCATTTGCTAAAGTCAGTCTTATCTTAACAAGTACTAGCCCCGTTCACCCGCCCTCTATTTTCTTAGAAAGTATTTCATTGGCCAAAATCAGTCTTATCTTAGCAAATACTTGCCCCGCCCACCCGCCCCTTATTTTCTTAGAGGATATGTCATTTCCTGAAATCAGTCTTATCTTAACTAGTACTAGCCCCGCCCACCCTCCCTCTTATTTTCTTAAAGGATATGTCATTTGCCAAAATCAGTGTTATCTTAGCAAGTACCAGCCCCGCCCACCCGTCCTCTATTTTCTTAGAGGGTGTATCATTTGCTAGTACTTGCTAAGATAAGACTAGTTTTTGGCAAAGGACATATACTTCAAGAAAACAGAGGGTGGGTGGGTGGGGCTAGTAATTGATAAGATAAGATTGATTTTGGCCAATAAAGTATCCTCAAAGAAAATAGGGCGGGTGGGCGGGGCTAGTATTTGATAAGATACGACTGATTTTGGCGAATGATGTACCCTCTAAGAAAATAGGTATCATATGCCATAGTCAGTCTTATCTTAACAAGTACTAGCCCCACCCACCCGCCCTCTATTTTCTTAGAGGGTATTTCATTGGCCAAAATCAGTCTTATCTTAGCAAATACTTGCCCCACCCACCCGCCCCGTATTTTCTTAGAGGGTATGTCATTTCCTGAAATCAGTCTTATCTTAACCAGTACTAGCCCCGCCCATCCTCACTCTTATTTTCTTAAAGGATATGTCATTTGTCAAAATCAGTGTTATCTTAGCAAGTACCAGCCCCGCCCACTTGTCCTCTATTTTTTTAGAGGGTGTATCATTTGCTAGTACTTGCTAGATAAGCAAGTTTTTGGCAAAGGACATATACTTCAAGAAAACAGAGGGTGGTTGGGTGGGGCTAGTACTTGATAAGATAAGATTGATTTTGGCCAATAAAGTATCCTCAAAGAAAATAAAGGGCGGGTGGGCGGGGCTAGTATTTGATAAGATACGACTGATTTTGGCGAATGATGTACCCTCTAAGAAAATAGGTATCATATGCCATAGTCAGTCTTATCTTAACATGTACTAGCCACACCCACCCACCCTCTATTTTCTTAGAGGGTATTTCATTGGCCAAAATCAGTCTTATCTTAGCAAATCCTTGCCCCGCCCACCCGCCCCTTATTTTCTTAGAGGATATGTCATTTCCTGAAATCAGTCTTATCTTAACTAGTAGTAGCCCCGCCCACCCTCCCTCTTATTTTCTTAAAGGATATGTCATTTGTCAAAATCAATGTTATCTTAGCAAGTACCAGCCCCGCCCACTCGTCCTCTATTTTCTTAGAGGGTGTATCATTTGCTAGTACTTGCTAAGATAAGACAAGTTTTTGGCAAAGGACATATACTTCAAGAAAACAGAGGGTGGGTGGGTGGGGCTAGTACTTGATAAGATAAGATTGATTTTGGCCAATAAAGTATCCTCAAAGAAAATAAAGGGCGGATGGGAGGGGCTGGTATTTGATAAGATACGACTGATTTTGGCGAATGATGTACCCTCTAAGAAAATAGGTATCATATGGCAAAGTCAGTCTTATCTTAACAAGTACTAGCCCCACCCACCCGCCCTCTATTTTTTTAGAGGGTATTTCATTGGCCAAAATCAGTCTTATCTTAACTAGTACTAGCCCCGCCCACCCTCCTTCTATTTTCTTAGAGTGTATGTCATTTGCCAAAAACAGTGTTATCTTAGCAAGTACCAGCCCCGCCCACCGCTTCTCTATTTTCTTAGGGGTTCATTTGCTAGTACTTGC
Source organism: Zophobas morio (assembly GCF_036711695.1). Taxonomy (NCBI): domain Eukaryota; kingdom Metazoa; phylum Arthropoda; class Insecta; order Coleoptera; family Tenebrionidae; genus Zophobas; species Zophobas morio. The sequence continues at coordinate 1,072,237 of NW_026972136.1, read as the reverse complement.
TATGATAAAACTGATTTTGGCAAATGGGAAACCGGCTAAGAAAATAAAGAGAGGGTGGGCGGGCCTAGTATTTGCCTGACTGATTTTGGCAAATGACATACCTTCTAAGAAAATAATGGGTGGGTGGGCGGGGCTACCACTTGCTAAGATAAGACTGATTTTGACGAATGATAGACCCTCTAAAACATAGAGGGCGGGTGGGCGGAGCTAATAATTTTTATAAAGAAAGGAACAAGAGCTTGTGTTGAAATATGTAGAAAATTTTGTGTTTCGTCTAGTTTGTTCTCAAAATAATGGTAGTAAAAAGGGTTGCTGAGGAAACTTTTAAACAGTAAGCGTAAATTTTTGCATAATCACTAAAATACCTAAGACAGAACTTCGCTCGCCCCTAGTTTTAAGATGGCGTCATCAAATTATTATTATATATATATTATTCTTCAAATACATATAAAATTTGACACAGCGACAGACAGTGCTCATGAAATGTCACAAAAGTAGCCAAGATGGACCCCATTACAATACTTCCTCAAATTGTGTTCAGAAAGTAAAAAAAAATCAAAAACCATCAACCTATTTTTTCCAAGATTTGTGCATCCAAAAATGTTAAAATTTGTAAAAGCATTGGATAATTTTTAAATTTTACGAACTCCATTAAACATTTTTAAAAACATCAAAGCACAATAAATATTCACTTCCTAGTGACAAACCCTTAAGGATGACAGGTAACTGATAAAATTTCATGTGATATATATATAAGTATTAGTTCCTGTCGCAGAAACCTTTCAATAAAAAACTCCCGGTCATTAAATCTGGTGACCAAGCTGGCCATCTCCAATTAGGACGTGTAATTTAGTAATTTTCGCTCAAAACTATCTACAGAGCATCATGTAACGAAAAGCAACCACACAAAGACACTGATTTCAATTACCCACCCGTAACTAATAAACCCTCTCGCAATTTACTCCGACTTCGCATCCGTCCGCATTAAAACAACAACAACCGCTTGTCCGACGCTGCAAAATCACCAAAATTGTCACGACTTGCACATTTATTCCGCTGCATCCATGTGCAGTTACGTTAAAGACGTACAAATGCACATTATGCGTCGTTAGCGTCCCGTTTATGTGTTAGTTCACGATTTAACTGCACCTGCCGCCTAATTAAGACGAGATATGCACGCCGTTTAGCGAATTAGTATCTCTCACGTACACGGGAACTACATTAAGTTCACGGACAGAATTGGTACTGTTAGCAAAAGGCCATCATCATCTTGACAAGTGCCGGTGTGCAGCAAACCTTGAAGCCGCATCAAGGGAGGAGATCGGCGTGATTTTTAACGAGGCTAAGCGTCGGGACTGTTACGTCGAGTTCTACTTAACCTAGCTAATTTACTTCTCATATCCTGTTGATTAATCTGCTCTTCCTTTACGGTTTCACGCCCTTCGACACGAGAACTGAAGACCTGACGATTTAGGGGAATTAGGCACGGCGTGGGGAAGTCGGGGAGTTTCTGGCTTTGTTTGGAGGAAATGGTTAAGGGGCTCGTTATCGATAAGGAGGTATTTGTTTTTTTCTGGAGGTCCTAATTAATTAGGTACGCAGATGGAAAGAACGTACAATCGTGGATCGTTAAAAATGATGAAAAGGCGACTTACAGCAAACGAGGAAAAACGACGATTTTCAACAATATGTTTTACATTCATTATACCAGTTACTTATACAGGGTGTTTCATCTACAGTCATATAAATGCCATTTTTATATAAATATGTATGGTGTTTACGAGTTATTTTAAAAATTGCTTGAAAGGACATTTCAATGTAGAAAAAAGAAAACACATTTACTTAAACAAACTTAGTCTAGCTGTTCATGTGTTTGAACAATATATGTATAATTCAAGCTCAAAACTATAATATTCAAGTCAATTGTATTTTCCCAAATTTTCTAATCATAATTTTTTTAGAAAGATAAAAAAAGTGCACAAATTTGTCGAAAAAACCTGAATTATATTAATAAAAAAAAAAAAAAAAATAAAAAAGGAGACCCTTAGTTGAGGCAAATATAGCGGATGATTAATAAACATGCGGCAAAAATTCAGGGAGTTATTCCTTGGGTTATTTTAAGATTTTTTGTCTTTGGATGATTTTCGGAAAGACGCTTTGTTCTGAAGAAAAAAGATACGAAAATCATGAAACGACAAAAAAAATTTTAAAATATTTCAAGGAATAATTTTTGGCCCATGTTTGGTAAACTCCCTATATAAAAATGTATATCGTATGTTTACAACGTCTGGAATCATGTCAAAGTTAAAAGTAAAAATATTTTGAGGATGCAATTTTTATTGCAAGATTACTAATTTAATTAATTACCTACATTTTTTGGTAATTTTGACTTTTTCCAAGCACTTTCGAACTTTATTTAGAGATTTTTTTTGTCGTTTTCGACCTGCAGAAGTTATTTTAGCCCTAATTTCTTCGAAAAATCCAACTATCGCTCCAGAATTTCCAGAATCGTCAAAATGAAATGTAACAATTTTTAGAATGTAATCAAAATTTAATTTTGAAACCGAAAATTTCGAAAGTCTTGGTCTGCCTCCATCAACTGGCTGTTTTTTGTATTAGCTGGTCAAGATTTATATCCCAGAATTATTGGTGTATGTTTGGGCCGTTTTCCGAAAGTGCAAATTGTTCAAACCACTACGAAATTTTTTACTTTTCCCAAGCACTTTCGACTTTTTTTGTTGATATCGGGTTGCAGAAGTTATTACTTTAACCGGATAATTTGCAGTTTTTTCTGGATTTAGCTTATTTATAAAAGTAAAAAGAGAAAAAATCAAAAGTTACTTGTGTTTTAATGCAAAAAGCGCGGATTTTTTGGCAACTTTGCCAAAAGCTCAATTTTTCAATACCCTTCTTGATTCTTAAAAATTTTGACCTTCTTTCGAGCACTTTCGAAAGTTCCAACCATTTTTCCAAAATTGCCAAGATGAAATGTTGTAATTTTTGGGATATGTATTTTAAAAATTTCGAGTATGACACCGAAATCTTTCAAAATTTTGGTCTGGGATCATCAACATGTTATATTTTTCAAATCAGCTCTTCAATATATATATTCCAGTTTGTTTTGTGAATTTTTTTGCAACTTTGTCAATTTTCAACACTTTCAAAAATTACTTAAAACCTTCGTTTCTTCGATTTCCACTTGCAGAAGTTAGTTTCGGTTTCATTTCGTAGAAAATTGCAACCACTTTTCCAAAACTGCCAAAACGCAATTTGGCAAATTTTGAAAATCCAGTCTGGCTCCATTAACACACTGTTTTTCGAATTAGCTCGTCGAGATTTATTAGCTCACAATTATTGTTATTGGTGTATATTTTTAGGCCATTTTCCCGAAATTTCAAAGCCCTTATGAAATTTTTGATTTTTTCCGACCAGTTTCGCAATTTATACAGAAATTTATTTCGACCTGCAGAAGTCATTTTCGTCTTATTTTCTTCGAAAATTCCAACCATTTTTCTAAATTTGCTAAAATACAATGTAGCAATTTTTGGGATACTTAAAAAATTTTGATTTTGATACCGAAAACTTCGAAAATCTTGGTCTAGCTCCATCAACAAGCTGTTTTCGAATTAGCTCATAGAGATTTATAGTTCAGAATTACTGGTGTATTTTAAGGCCATTTTCAAAAAAGTTCAAATTTTCAAAACCCTTATGAATTTTCTAATAATATATGTGTACTTCAAGCTTGAAACGATAATGTTCAAGTCAATTGTATTTTCCCGTATTTTCTAATCATAATTTTTTAAGAAAAATAAAAAAAGTGCACAGGTTTGTCGAAAATGCCAGAATTTTATTAATAAAAAATTAAAAAGGAGACCCTTAGTCGAGGCAAATATACAGGATGATTAATAAACATGCGGCAAAAATTCAGGGAGTTTTTCCTTGGGTGATTTTAAGATTTTTTGTCCTTGGATGATTTTCGGAAAGACGCTTAGTTCAGAAGATAAAAAGATAAGAAAGTCATGGAAGGACAAAAAAAATCTTAAAATATTTCAAGGAATAATGTTTGCCCCATGTTTGGTAAACACCCTGTATAAAAATGTATATCGCATGCTTACAACGTCTGGAATCACGTCAAAGTTGAAAGTAAAAATATTTTGAGGATGCAATAAAAAAGATTACTAATTTAATTAATTAGCTACATTTTGATCAGGTTAATTCCAGTCTTTTGGACATACTGTATATACAGGGTGAGTCACTAATCGCGCAATTATTACAAAATATGCAAAATATGATCAGTCTATACTTGTAAATTATCATGGCATTCATATTTTTTATTTTTGCTTAAACAGGTTGCTCAAAAAAATTAATGAATGAGTCAGTTTATTTTATTGATTAAAGCAGGAACGGCGCACTCCGTTTCCCGAGAAAATTTTGTGAATACAATACTGTTATTGTTCAATTTTCATTTTAAACTAAATAAAATAAGTCAGTGAAATTGGGGAAAGGCGGAGCTAAATTTTGCTTTTTTCTAGTTCTATGAGAAAGCAGTAACCCCGCCCACCCACCCCTTCTTCGTTCCAGTGACTACCCTTAATATTGTTCAGTCCTACCAAGTTTTAATAATAATAATAATATTTATTCATTCAAAATATTCAAAGAAAGAGAACAAAAATAGACTAAGGTGCAGTAATAAAATACAGGGTTTTAGTATTGGATCGGATAATACTAACTTTGTAAGAAATTATTAGTTTCCACTCCCGCTCGACAGGAGAACATAATTAGGCCCGCCCACCCACCCTGCCTCTTTTTCAGTGATTGATTTTATCCAATCAGAATAAAACTTATACTTAACAGAAATAAAATTAGCTGTTAGAATGAAAAGAGAGGCTGTGGGTGGGGCTAATACTTGCTAAGATACGACTGATTTTGGCAAATGACATACCTTACAAGAAAACAGAGGGTGGGTGGGCGGGGCTAGTATGTGATAGGATAAGACTGATTTTGGCAGATGAGATATATTCCAAGAAAAGAGAGGGTGGGTGGGCGGGGCTAGTATTTGATAGGATGATACTGATTTTGGCAGATGAGATATATTCTAAGAAAAGAGAGGGTGGGTGGGCGGGGCTAGTATTTGATAGGATAATACTGATTTTGGCAGATGAGATATCCTCTAAGAAAAGAGAGGGTGGGTGGGCGGGGCTAGTATTTGATAGGATAAGACAAATTTTGGCACTTTTTACATTGAAGAGCATACATTAAATATTATTGGACTATACAGAGTGTTTTGTTTTCGGGAGATAACACACCACTTGTTTTTTTTTTTTTTATTAAAACACTATATTTGTACCCATTCTTATTAGCCTCTTCCCAGACTTTATAACCATAGTTTATTTACGAAAATCTATTGTGACGTTGCCATGTTATTCCAATTTCACAGAGGAAAGCGCTTTATTGTGGCATTAATTACTTCAAATTTTATACAGGGTGATCAAAAAATGACAGATGAACTCGATATGTTGTTACGAAAGCTCTGAAGAAATCGAAAAAAAAAATAGTTAAAAAAATTTAAAACTAAATTTTTAAAAATATAAAACTTCAAAGTTGAAGGATTTCGTAATTCTGATATGTTTTAATGTGAATTTAATTGACAGTCTAAAGTTCTGATGAAAATGGTCGAAAATGAAATCTGCCAAAGGTAAGAAATGACGTTATTATTCAACTGTCTAAAAGGATAATACTGATTTTGTCAAATAACATATCCTCTAAGAAATTACAGGGTGGGTGGGCGTTGCTAGTATTTGATAGGATAAGACTGATTTTGGCACTTTTTACATTGAAGAGCATACATTAAATATTATTGGACTATACAGAGTGTTTTCTTTTCGAGAGATAACACACAACTTGGTGTTTTTTTTTTATTAAAACAGTATATTCGTACCTATTCTTATATTAGCCTCTTTCCAGACTTTATAACCATAGTTTATTTATGAAAATCTATTGCGACGTTGCCATGTTATTCCAATTTCACAGAGGAAAGCGCTTTATTGTGGTATCAATTAATTCAAATTTTATACAGGGTGATCAAAACATGACAGATGAACTCGATGGTACGTTGTTAAGAAAGCTCTGACGAACTCTAAAAAAATAGTTTAAAAAAATTCCAAACTGAATTTTTTAAAATATAAAACTTCAAAGTTGAAGGATTTCGTAATTCTGATATGTTTTAATGTGAATTTTATTGACAGTTTAAAATTGTGGAAAATGAAATCTGTCGAAGGCAAAAAATTATGTTATTTAATTGTCTGTTAGACAAGCATTTCATTAAAACAAATCAGGATTACGAAGTTTATTCTTCAACTTTGAAGTTTAATATTTTCAAACGTTTGGGACAGACATGTTTTTAACCATTTTTTCGAGCTCTTCAGAGGCTTCTTAATAAAGTAACATCGAGTTTATCTGTCATTTTCCATTACGCTGTATACAGAGTGTTTATGAAAAAATCTAAAACGTTACAATTTTCAAATATCGATATTCCAGTTTGTTCCAATAAGAAAACCCTGCATTTTATTCTATTTTTGTTCTCTTTCTTTGAATATTTTCAATGAATAAATATTATTATTATTATTACGTTAAACTTTAAAAATAAATCCAAAGCGATTTTTTTTTAAGCTTTCTATCCTAAAAATTTCCATAATAAACTACAGTAATAATGACCACTAAGAGGTCTATCTAAATATGTTTTTGTTATTTTGTTACACCTTAAAAAACAGAACATTCGGTATAATTGAAAATAATAGCTGTATGACTTTTTTTCTACTTCTCATAATGAATGAGATACCGAGGAGTGCTGGCTTAGTGATTCACCCTGTATATAAAAAGTTTTTTCTTATTAGTACGATTTTTGAAACAGTTGTAAATACGAAATATCTTAAATTAAAAAAAAAACTTCGTAAGTGAAATAGTTTTTAGTTCATGTGCCCGAAAAACTAAAGAAAAATAAAGATTAATTTGTTTTTAAAAAATGAATAACAATACTGTTTCTAAAATTGGCCATTATGATCCAAAAATAAATTTTCAAAATTCTGGGTCGACGAATTTTCCATCTACAACATCAATAATTACAGAGACCGCGGTCATTTTTTCTAATCTTAATAGAGATTTAATTCAAATATATTTTTTAGTAAATCTATAGGGTGATTCAGAGCACGACTGAATAATTTTAATGGCAAAATATGTCAAAAATTTCGTTGAATATCAAAATTAATTTCCACTGTGGCCAATTATTTAAAAATTATTTTTTAAAAATTGTGAACTTTCTATATTTTTGAAAAATGATCATAATTTTAGTAAAATTATTACATATTTTTTGTTATATAATTCGCTGTCAAAATTATACAGTAGTGTTCTGAATCCCCTTGTAGATTTCCAAATTTTCAATTATGTATTTACTCTCTTGAGCTTTGTAGTTGAGAACTTATAAAAACTAGTATCTAAGTATTATTTCTGAAGTGTAAAAAATATTATTTGGTTGTTGAAAATTGTAAAATGTGTCTACCTACTTGTGTTTTACGTAAGCGAGGACACCACCCTGTATAATATTGTTAGAAAATAGGGATAGAAGCATAGCCAAGCATGTGCTAAAGCTTGTGAACAGGACCTACTTTTTTACATAAATAGTAAAAGGCAACCAAAAATGGAAACCAACAGGAACTTTTAATTAACTGTGGCGATAAATTCCACTAACTAATCCATTTGAAGCTACTGTTATTCATTTCCTGATGTTTATTCATGTACTGCATAATTTTTTTTTCGTTTATGTTTACAACATAAAAACGAATACACTTGCATCTAGTGTAAAAAAAATGCAAACCCGCATTTCAAACGAATCCACGTTCGTCCGTTTAATTTCAAATCAATGCCTATCGGAAAATCCCGTTCTCTCGTTCTAATATCCATCCACGTTCATTTGACCTAGTAAAATGTATCGACTAGGGTACTCCAACCAATAGTTGGGATTCCAGTTGCATACATCGAGCTCCAATTTAATGTTTAAATTTTAAACAAAATAAAATTCCTCCAAACAGTAAAAGCCCGGAATTTTACGTTCCATATTCACGGCTGCACGTTTATTTCATTTTTATGTAAATCCTGAAAATTCCGTGTCGTTTGGCGTAACTTGTAAAATACAATTTACATTTCGGGCAAACGTCACCGTAAAAATAGAGCGATTAATCAAACCGGCACGTCCGATTCCGATGGCCCTTTCGCCGAAATTAGTCACCGTCTCCCCACTATGCGCTACCAAACCATTAGCAGTTAGTAAACAAACTCGAAAGAAAACATTCCAGTTACGCAAAAACCAAAAAGTGTCACAGCAAGAAGAGAATTAATTAATAGGAGACCCGAAAATCCGTGCGGGCAACGAAACGATGAATTATCGCCCATAAAACATCGCTCCGTTTCCCATTTGCGGGAAAAATCATGCCCTACACACGTGACGTCACTAATTCGTTTCACATTCGACCGACATGAAAGTGCCCGACTCTCAATTGCCGCAAACAATGTAAAACGATTGTTTTGCTAAATCGAGTCACAAATTCAAAAGCTCCGGCCATAACTCCACAAAGAGAAATCTCGCGCTATTTCATATTTATAGGCCGGGCAAAAAACAGCTGCAGGACGCGAGTGAATTTTTCAGGAGGAGCGTGAGCTCTCGGAACGACTGTTGTGTAGTTTTTTCGGATACATATATTATAAAGTGTGTCGTCGGGGACTCAACTTACTTGTGTTTTGTTTAGGCACGTAAGGGGATAGAAGTCTTGTTCTCTTCTTCTCATATCCTTTCTGCGTTATATCACCTGAAACAAAAAAACATATTAGCGAAAATCGCACAAAAAACTTGTCTAAATACAGCTACAACGTGGTCGCGGGTGGAGTGGAACTGCGGTTCTCTGCGGAATCCGCTCGTCGTAGAAGGAATAGCGTCACTAGGCGTAGTCGCCGCCTTTTAATTACATTTCTGCGACTCCCCATTTGAAATGCAAATTTCACCCATGGCAACCAGTGGCGGAGTAAAGTTGGCGCAGTGTGATATGACATGTAATTTCAAAGCCGGTCGGCCCCTATCTAATAATTCGGGGCATCAGCCATAAATAATGGCAAATGGTGTGCAAGTGCGGTTAAAATTGGGAAGTTCGCATGAAAATATGACGCCGTTAGTCGAATAAACATTCTCCGAACGAGCTCTGAGACGAAATTTACATTTCGCCGAAAACTAAATATTAAATGATTATGCACAATTAAAGCGGCAATCCGTCCCAGCTCCGATTATGTAAATGGTACTCGGTGCCCGTTCATGGGTTATGCGCTCGATTGTGCGGAAAGCGCTCTCATTACGACGCGTTATTAAAACGGACGGACGCACGGACCAGCGACGGACACACCAAAGTTCGAGATTAGCCTCCCCCCGCTCCAATTAAATTTTCACGGCAACAGAATTTTCTCCTCCAACTTCAGCAGCGGCGATTCTTTCAGTTCCAGCTCGTTCCGTGACTTTAATTAAAGCATTGTTGTTGGTTTTCGAACTTTTTGTAATTAAATACCTCATCTTCGGAACGAATTACAACTTTTGCCTTTCAATATTCATCAGGCATGCTAAAATTGAAAACACTTGTGGTTCCAGCGCGGAACGGAGGGTAAGTGTTATTGATGAAACGCTAATACCGAGATTAATAGCCTTTGTCCACTTCGATTCAAAAACGTCAAAATCCGGACAGCAAATCGATGGTCCGTCATAAATCAAGCGCTCATTACCGGCGACGGTCTGTTTATGGAGCATCACAAACACACGGGCGAAATTCGACGAATGCACACAGGGTGGGTTAATTAAATTTGCTCTGACGTGCACTGAAGGGTCCAGGTGCATCAAATAGCGTCAATGGAAAACGTATTGTTCGGATTTCTTCGCTCCTTTGAACTAATTTTCGCTACGTTTGCACAGCCAGAGAACAAATAATACTTTATTTCGTCTACCCTTTATGTGTGCAAAATCTTCGCTGATGTTGACCCACGGAAGGTTTTGTGGTAGTTTGCTCAAGCAGACCTCAAACATTGTTATAATCTGTCTCCGGCATCACGATTTACGATTCCGTGATTTTCAGCGTTTTTACGGGCTTTTTTATGCAAATGTGGACATTGTTTTAAGTTTTTCCGAGCCATAAATCCGGCGCTTGCGGGTGTGAATCCGGAAATAGTGCACTCCATGTGTTCGGTAAACGCAGTATTCTCTGTATACGAAACGTCCGCAGCCGCAACGCCTCCATTTTATTTAATCTAAGAAAAACCAATTTCTTTGTGTTGTAATATTTTTTTGTTATTGCAGCTGGAAGGTTGCGCCATAAAAATGTGGTCTCGTAATAAAGATAAAATGAGCTTTAGAGATAAAGTCGCTATAGTGGCTGCAATTGACTTTGTCGACTGACGACATAAAACCAGAAACAACCACCCGCAACAATAGCATTCAATCGCGGCCTGCTGCCAATCCTCAAATCGCCCTCGACGTCCTGTAAGGTGTTACGTAACGACTTCGACACGTTCTCATATATAGCCCATTAAAAACCGGGCCGCCCGTAAAAGTTAGAGCTTATAAATGCGCGAATTGAAACCGTAAACTTCGTAATTTGTTGAGGGTCGGTAGCCGGCATCGAACGTATTCATTGCGGACTTTTACAGCGTTTTGACGTTTACGCGGGCGAATTAAGACGTTATGCGGATTCCGCTTCCGGGCGTTAAACCAGAGAACATGGAGAAGCGTCATAGTTGGCAACAGTGTTTGTTTCTAACTAGGAATAAAATTAACTAGGAAAAATATTTTTAACGACGCGTTTTACTTTCGACAGTTCGTCGTCTGAGAACTCGTTTGATCTACAGACCACAGCGCGCTCAGGCCAATGTCGACTCTAAGCGTTCGGAAACGATTTGATTTATAAGCTATGATCTGTGATGTAATACACATCCTAACCGGTTTCGACCATAATTTCTGGCTGTTTCAACTTTCGAATTCTAAGTTTTTCGAAATTTTAGTTTGGGGATTTTTCAGTTTACTCCTACTTATTATTCAATTTTTGAATTTTACAATTTCTCAATTTTTCAATTTCTCGGTTTTCAGTTTTTCTCTTCAATTTTACGATTTTTAAATATTTCGATTTTTCAATTTTTGACTTTTATAAATTCTTTATTTGTCGATTTTTCAATTTTTTAATTTCTCAGGTTTTGGACATTTCAGTTTTGGGATTTTTCAGTGTACTTGTTATTCAATTTTTCGACTCTTTGGATTCTCAGTTTTTGGATATTTCAGTTTTGGGATTTTTCAGTTTAATCAGTTTTTCTTTCATTTTTCAATTTTTCGATATTTCAGTTTTGGGACTTTTCAATATTTCTGTTCTTCGACTTTTCCATTTTTGACTTTTGGATTTTTCGATGTGCCGACTTTTTACTTTTTCGATTTTTAAATTTAAGATTTCTCAATTTTTTGGTATTTTAATTTTTCAATATTTAAAATTTTTGATTTTTCGATTTCTCGATTTTTCATTTCAGCTCTTCCATACTTCAATTTTTCAAATGTTTCGATTTCTTAATCTTTCGATTTTTCGACTTCCCGGTTTTAGATTTTCTGTTTTTCAATTGTCGTTTTTTCAATTCTTCGATTTTTAAATTTTAGATTTCTCAATTTTTCATTTCAGTTCTTCGATATTTCAATTTTTCAAGTTTTCGAATTTTTCAGTTTCGATTTTTTATTCTTTTGTTTTTCGACTTCTCGTTTTTCAATTGTCATTTTGTCAAATTTTCGATTTTTTAATTTTTCAAATTTGACTTTTATAAACTCTCAATTTTTCGATTTTTCAATTGCTCGATGTTTTGATTTTCCCATTTCTTGACCTTCGAGTGTTATTTTACATGTTCAATGTTTTAAATTTTAGAGTTTTCGATTTCTGGATTTTCTGATTTTTCGCTTCTTCAGTATTTCTATTTTTCAATATTTCAATTTTTGACGTTGCTAAATTTTCAGTTTTCCGATTTCTCAGTTAATCTATATATTTTTGATTTTCCCATTATTGACTTCAAATTGTTTAATTTTTTGTGTTCTTCAATCTTCGATTTTTCGAATTTTTTTTTTGCTTTTCGATTTCTCAATTTTCTAATTTCTCAATTTTTGGATATTTCTTTTAGTTTTGGAATTTCTCAATATTTCGATTCTTCGACTTTTAGATTTTTCGACTTTTCAGTTTTCCGATTTTTCAATTAATCGATGTTTTGATTTTTCCATTTCTTGGCATTCGAGTCTTACGATTTTCCTGTTCTTCAATTCTTTAATTTTTTGGTTTTTCAGGTTTTTGATTTTTCAATTTTTCGATTTTTTAAGGTTTCTATTTTCGACTTCACTTTTTTGATTTTTCGATTTTTCAGTTTTAGGATTTTTCAATATTTCAATTCTTCGGCTTTTCTATTTTTGACTTCTGGATTTTTCGATGTGTCTCCCTTATTACTTTTTCGATTTTTCAATTTTTGGATTTTTAAATTTTAAATTTTTCAATCTTTTGATATTTTAGTTTTTCAATATTTCTTAATCTTTCGATTTTTCGACTTCCTGGTTAAATGTTGTTTTTCAATTTTTTATTTTGGCCTACTTCGGTTTCTCAGTTTTTCCAATTTTTCACTTTTAACTTTTTGTTTGTCGATTTCTCTATTTTTCGACTCATCAATTTTCGATTTCCCGTTCTTTTGATCTTTCAATTCTCAAGTTTTTTGATTTCTTGATTTATCGAGATTTGGATTTTTCGATATCTTGATTGTCAATTTCTCAGTTTATAAATTGTTCAATTTTTAACTTTTCGATTTTGGCCTACTTCGGTTTCTCAACTTTTCGACTCCACGATTTATTGATCTTTTGATTTATCGATTTGTCAATTTTCTGATTTCCTAATTTTTGGATGTTTCGTTCAATTTTGTGATTTTTCAGTTTTTCGATTCTTCAATTCTTCTTCTTGTTTTCAATTTTTCAATATTTCAGTTTTAGTATTTTTTTAGTCTTTCGACTTTTCAATTTTTCGTTCTTAAATTTTAGATTTTTCAATTTTTCGACTGATTTATACTTCGATTTCTCAATTTTTCGATATTTTAACTTTTCAATTTTAAAATTTTAGGTTTTTCGATTTCTTGAGTTTTCAGTTCTTCTATATTTCAATTTTCCGACTCCCCAAAGTTTTGATTTTTTTCAATTCTTCAATTTTTCGATTTTTCAGATTTCTGATTTTTCAATTTTTTAAGCTAAAAATTTTTCGACTTTGCTTGGTTAGTTTTTCGATGTCTCAATGTTCCAATTTTTTAATTTCTCAATTTTTTGGGCATTGCTTTCAGTTTTGGGGTTTTTCAGTATTTAGATTTTTCGATTTTCGATTTTTGTACTCCTGGATTTTTTTATTTCTCGATGATTTTTTACATTTTGGATATTCAATTTTTCGTCAAAACTTAGATTTTTCAATATTTCGACTTTCTCAACTTTTCAACTTTTCGATGTTTTAATTTTTCAATTTTCAACACTCTAAGTTTTTAGATCTCTTTTTGTTTTTTTTTGAGATCTGGACTTCTCGATTTTTTCAATTTTGCGATATTTTACTTGTTCAATGTTTTAAATTTTAGAGTTTTCGATTTCTGGATTTTCTGATTTTTCGGTTCTTCAGTATTTCTATTTTTCAATATTTCAATTTTTGACGTTGCTAAATTTTCAGTTTTCTGATTTCTCAGTTAATCTATATATTTTTGATTTTCCCATTATATCCTCGATTTTTTTAATTTTTTTTTTTGGTTTTCGATTTCTCAATTTTTGGATATTTCTTTTAGTTTTGGGATTGCTCAATATTTCGATTCTTCGACTTCTCGATTTTTCGACTTTTCAGTTCTTCAATATTTTTTAATTTTACAAATTTCGACGTTGCTAAATTTTCAGTTTTGCGATTTTTTAATTAATCGATGTTTTGATTTTCCCATTTCTTGACCTTCGAGTCTTTCGATTTTCCTGTTCTTCAATTCTTTAATTTTTTGAGTTTTCAGGTTTTTGATTTTTCAATTTTTCGATTTTTTAAGGTTTCGATTTTCGACTTCACTTTTTTGATTTTTCGATTTTTCAGTTTTAGGATTTTTCAATATTTCAATTCTTCGGCTTTTCTATTTTTGACTTCTGGATTTTTCGATGTGCCTACCTTATTACTTTTCCGATTTTTCAATTTTTGGATTTTTAAATTTTATATTTTTCAATCTTTTGATATTCTAATTTTTCAATATTTCTTAATCTTTCGATTTTTCGACTTCCTGGTTAAATGTTGTTTTTCAATTTTTTATTTTGGCCTATTTCGGTTTCTCAGTTTTTCCAGTTTTCCATTTTTTCGTCTTTTGATTTTTCCGCTTTTCCAATTTTTCATTTTTAACTTTTTGTTTGTCGATTTCTCTATTTTTCGACTTCATCACTTTTCGATTTCCCGTTCTTTTGATCTTTCAATATCTCAATTTTTCAATTTTTTCAATTTTTCAGTTTTTTGATTCCTTGATTTATCGAGATTTGGATTTTTCGATATTTTGATTGTCAATTTCTCAATTTTTAAATTGTTCAATTTTTAACTTTTCGATTTTGGCCTATTTCGGTTTCTCAACTTTTCGACTCCACAATTTATTGATCTTTTGATTTTTCGATTTGCCAATTTTCTGATTTCCTAATTTTTGGATGTTTCGTTCAATTTTGCGATTTTTCAGTTTTTCGATATTTCAGTTTTGGGATGTTTTTAGTCTTTCGACTTTTCGATTTTTTGAGTTCTGGATTTGTCGATTTCGCGACTTTACTTTTTGGATTTTCAATTTTTCGTTTTTAAATTTTAGATTTTTCAATTTTTCAACTGATTTATACTTAGATTTCTCAATTTTTCGATATTTTAACTTTTCAATTTAGAAATTTTAGGTTTTTCGATTTCTTGAGTTTCCAGTTCTTCTATATTTCAATTTTTCAATTTTCCGACTCACCAAAGTTTCGATTTTTTTCAATTCTTCAATTTTTCGATTTTTCAGGTTTTTGATTTTTCAATTTTTTAAGCTAAAGATTTTTCGACTTTGCTTGGTTAGTTTACCAATTTTTTAATTTCTCAACTTTTTGGGTATTTCTTTCAGTTTTGGGGTTTTTCAGTATTTAGATTTTTCGATTTTTTATTTTTGTACTCCTGAATTTTTTTATTTCTCGATGATTTTTTACATTTTGGATATTCAATTTTTCGTCAAAATTTAGATTTTTCAAAATTTCGACTTTCTCAATTTTTCAACTTTTCGATGTTTTAATCTTTCAATTTTCAACATTCCAAGTTTTTAGATCTCTTTTTTTTTTTTTTTTGAGATCTGGACTTCTCGATTTTTTTCAATTTTGCGATATTTTACTTGTTCAATGTTTTAAGTTTTAGAGTTTTCGATTTCTGGATTTTCTGATTTTTCGGTTCTTCAGTGTTTCTATTTTTCAATATTTCAATTTTTGACGTTGCTAAATTTTCAGTTTTCCGATTTCCCAGTTAATTTATATATTTTTGATTTTCCCATTATTGACTTCACAAAATTTCAAATTTTTTAGTTCTTCAATCGTCGATTTTTCGAATTTTTTTTTTTTAGTTTTCGATTTCTCAATTTTCTAATTTCTCAATTTTTGGATTTGGAATTTCTCAATATTTCGACTCTTCGACTTTTCGACTTTTCAGTTCTTCAATATTTTTTAATTTTACAAATTTTGACGTTGTTGAATTTTCAGTTTTCCGATTTTTCAATTAAGCGATGTTTTGATTTTCCCATTTCTTGACCCTCGAGTCTTTCGATTTTCCTGTTCTTCAATTCTGTAATTTTTTTAATTTTCAGGTTTTTGATTTTTCAATTTTTTGATTTTTTAAAGTTTCTATTTTTCGACTTCACTTTTTTGATTTCTCTATTTTTCGACTTCATCACTTTTCGATTTCTCGTTCTTTTGATCTTTCATTCTCTCTATTTTTCAAATTTTCAAGTTTTTTGATTTCTCGATTTATCCAGATTTGAATTTTTCGATGTTTTGATAAGGGAAAAAAATATGGTTTAAAATTCTTTTGACACATTTTTCTGAATTTACGAACCAAAAACAAACACCTCTTGTTATTAGATGAGTGTTCCAAACCCTGCACTTCCAAACTTTCAACTCCCAAACTACACAGACCATGCAAATTCTTGCCCAGGCGCCACCGGACCTACTTCCCCACCGTAAATAAACTCGAACTACCACCCGAACTCCCTTCTTTGTTTCTTTGTTTAAACAATTATAACTTGCGATAATTTATGGAACACATAAATCCAGACTTATCTCGTAAAAAGCACGAGCGGGGAGATCAGACCGAGACAAATAACGTAGAAGCATCAAGACAAAGATTTATCTACTAGCAAAAAAACCCACCTCCGTCCAGTTTATTCGCAAAACTCTCATGATCCCGACTTTATTATATATAAATCACCCCGAAACGGAAAACATCAGCATCGCCAATACGTCGAGGAAATGCGAAATTATCGAAGCGATTTATTAAACAATTATGGTCCGCAGCGCGGGGGAACGATGCGAAAAAATGTCCCTACGAAACTTTGGCTCTTTCCCAGATTTAATCTCGTTATGTCGTCTGGAAAAAATGAATCTTGAAGGATTTGTCGCTGCCTCGAAATTCGCCGTTTATCGTCGATTATGAGGAATGAATTTTCGTTTATCGGCTAAGGCGATGGAACTGTTAAACGCGTTATTAAAAAGTGAATGCTGATTGATGAGCCTATAAAGGAGCTTAACAAATGCTGTCGTTCCGAAGGAGCGGAACATCTGCAGATGTTTATGAGTTGTGACGTGACGTGGAAACATTCGGGTTTATTTTTTCCTGGAGGAGTTCCATCGGTGGAATTTTTCTACTAGATGAGTGCACTTTCCAGTAAAAATTTGGAGGAGAACAAGATTAGTGAATTTAAAGAATGCGCAGAGAACGCAGATTCTCTACATTAATTTTTTTTTTCCTGATAAAATTGAGTTGTCGGAATCTGCATTCCGAAAAACTCATTTAATATCTAGACATATAACCGCTTTAAAATGCCCGTAATATAATAATTTTTCAACGAACGAGCATTATGGGGGCTCTTCGTCTGATTTGAACGTTATTCTTTGCGAATTTAAGCCCGATATTAATTTTATTCTCCTGACGGGCTTCAAAAGGGTAATAGACGTCTACTTGTTTGAAGGATTTTGCCTCACCTCTTGAATAATTTCCATATTTTAATAGACAGACGGAGATTTTGTTTGGCAGGAATTGTCACCGAACGTAAGAATTGCCACTTCCGGAATTTTTCCCGCAACATTTTGTGGAGAGGTTTGCTCACTTTATGACACGAACTAACTTAAGGCGGTATTACTCGGTTTGGTTTGGGACAGTTTTCATCCCATTTGAATGTTTTATTTTTGATGCTCAATGTAAATTGTTGAATTGTGAAAATTGGTCTAAAGTTATTTAAACAGCACTTTCCTGGCTCTTGAAGTCGGGTATAACATATTCAGTTTTGTCAGATAATTGTAAGATTCGATTTAGAGATTTTTTTGCTGATAACGCAGTAAAGAGATCCATCTGGCGAATGACTAATTTTATGTTTTCTCGACGTTTCTCCATTTTATTACACAATTTTTGGTTTCTTTATTTCCTTTATTTTTTTGTTGTTTCTTTCGATTTACAATTCTTTATTTATTCAATTTTTCAAATTTTCAGGCTTTCATTTTTCAATTCCGTGATTATCAACGTTTATAATTTTTCAATTTGCAATTTTTGGGTTTCCAGTCTCCCAATTTTTCAGTTTCTTTAATTTTCAATATTTTGATTTTACAATACATATTTTTTTTTCTTATTTTTCACTTTTTCGAATTTTAAGTTTTTCGATTTTTCGTTTCTTCAAATTTTCATGTTTGATTTTCACTTTGGACATTTTTCAAGTTTTAATCATAAACTTTTTCGATTTGCAATTTTTTAATTTTTTTTTTCACATTCTCAGTTTTTAATTTTTGTCATTTTCACTTTTTCGTTTCCTCAATTTTTCAAGTTTTTTTATTTTTCATTTTCTCGATTTTTGTAATTTTTATTTTCTCGATTTATATCACAATTGTCCGTTTCTTCAATTTTTCAAATTTTCGGGTTTTGAATTTTCAGTTCGTCCATTTTTCAATTTTTAAATTTTTCACTTTGCAGTTTTTGGATTTCCAGTCTTCCGATTTTCCAAATTCCTTAATTTTAAATATTTCTATTTCATAATACATATTTCTTTTTTTTTTTTGATTTTTCACTTTTTCGATTCTTGAGATTTGTCAAGTTTTCATTTTGTAATGTTTCGTTTTTTATTTTTGATTTTTCAATTTAACAATTTCTCGACTTCCAAAATTTTCAATTTTTCCTTCCTTCAATTTTTCGATTTGCATCAGTTTTTTAATTTGGCAATTTTTCAATATTACAGATTTTCATTTTTCGATTTTTCAGTTTCTCAATTTTTCATTTTTCCCTTTTCCAATTTTTTGTTTCCGATTTTAATTTTTCATTTTCCCGATTTTTTAATTTTCACTTTTTCGATTTTATATCACAATTTTTCTTTTTTTGATTTCCTTTATTTTTTGTTGTTTCTGTCGATTTTACAATTTTTCATTTATTAAATTTTTCAAATTTTCAGGTTTTTTCAATTTTTGTTCAAATTCTCAAGTTTGATTTTCACTTTTTACATTTTTCAAAGTTTTATTATTATATTATACCTACACTTTTTCGTTCTTTTATTTTTGATTTTTCAATTTTAGAGTTTGTCGACTTCCAAATTTTCCAATTTTTCAATATTACAATTCGATTTTTAATTTTTCCCTTTTTTTTTCGTCCCCTAAATTTTTCAACTCTCCGATTTTTATTTTGCATCTGCCTGATTTTTTATTTTTCATTTTCTCGATTTTATATCACAATTTTTGGTTTTTTCATTTCCTTAATTTTTGTTGTTTGTTTCGATTTTCCAATTTTTCGTTTATTCAATTTTTCAAATTTTCAGGCCAATCGATTCCAATTCGTCGATTTTCCAATTTTTAAATTTTTCAGTTTGCAGTTTTTGGGTTTCCACCCCTTTTTTACTTTTTGGATTTTCAATTTTTCGTTAAACTTTATATTTCTAAATTTTTTTCCAACTTTTCGATGTGTTAATTTTTCTTTTTTAAAATTTTTCATTTTTTTTTATTTCTCGATGTTTCGATTTTTAGATTTCTCGGTTTTTCGATGTTTCGATTTTTCAGTTATCCTATTTTTAATTTTTTTTAAACTCTGGAGTTTCAGTTTTTCGATTTTTAAGTTTTAGATTTTCGAATTTTTCTTTTTTGATTCTTTGATGTTTGGATTTCTCCATTTTTCAATTTTGCTATATTTCAATTGTTCAATGTTTTAAATTTTAGATTTTTCGATTTCTAGATGTTTTGATTTTCCAGTTCTTCAATATTTCTATTTTCCAATTTTTCAAATTTTGACGTTGCTAAATTTTCAGTTTTCCGGTTTTTTCAATTAATATTTTTTTTATTTTCCCGTTTCTCGAATTCACAGTTTCAATTTTCCAATTTTTTAATTTTCAAGTTTTGACGTATCTGAATTTTCAGTTTTCCGATTTCTCAATTACCTTATCTATTTTTTGATTTGCCCATTTTCGACTTGCCAAGGTTTCGATTTTTCAGTTTTTCAGTTCCTCAATTTTTCGATTTTTCAGGCTCCAGATTTTTCAATTTTTCATTTTTTTAATTTCCCAATTTTTGGATGTTTCGTTCGATTTTGTGAGTTTTCTCAGTTTTTCGATTCTTCAATTTTTCAATTTTGGAATTTTTTAGTATTTCGTCTTTTGGATTTTTCACGTTCTGGATTTTTCGATTTCTCGACTTTTTACGTTTTGGATTTTCACTTTGTACATTTTTTAAGTTTTTATTATACACTTTTTCCAATTTTTCAATAATACAATTTCTCATTTTCCCATTTTTCACATTCTCGAATTTTAATTGTGCCCTTTTTCAATTCTCCGTTCCTGCAATTTTTCAACTCCCCGATTTTATCACAATTTTTTATTTTTTCATTTCCTTAATTTTTGTTGTTTCTTTCAATTTTCCAATTTTTCGTTTATTCAATTTTTCAAATTTTCACGCCAATGGATTTCCAATTCATTGATTTTCCAATTTTTAAATTTTTCGGTTCGCAGTTTTTGGGTTTCCACCTGTTTTTTACTTTTTGTATTTTCAACTTTTCAACAGTTTTATACTTCGATTTCTTAATTTTTGTCAACTTTTGGATGTTTTAATTTTTCCATTTTAAAATTTTTCAATTTTTTTTTATTTCTCGATTTATCTAATTCAGATGTTTGGCTGTCTTGATTGCTCAATTTCTCAATTTTTTTCTATTTCTCGATGTTTCGATTTTTGGATTTCTCGATTTTTCGATTTTCCAATTTTTCGATGTTTCGATTTCTCAGTTATCCGATTTTTCAATTTTTTTTAATTCTGGAGTTTCGATTTGTCGATTTTTCAGTTTTTCGGTTAAGTTTGAGATTTTAGAATTTTTCTTTTTTGATTCTTTGATGTTTGGATTTCTCCATTTTTCAATTTTGCGATATTTCAATTGTTCAGTATTTCTATTTTACAATTTTTCAAATTTTAACGTTGCTAAATTTTCAGTTTTCCGATTTTACAATTAATATATATATATATATTTTTTTATTTTACCGTTTCTCGAATTCGCAGTTTCGATTTTTCAGTGTTCGACTGTTTTATATATATTTCGATTTGTGAATTTTTCGAGTTTTCAATTTTTTGAGAACTCGATTTATCGCTTTTTCGTTTTTTTACTTTTTGGCTTTTCGATTTTTGAATTTTCCGATTTTTCAATTTTCCAATTTTTTAAATTTTCAAGTTTTGACGTTTTTGAATTTTCAGTTTTCCGATTTCTCAATTAATCTATTTTTTGGTTTTCCCATTTTCGACTTGCTAAGGTTTCGATCTTTCAGTTTTTCGGTTCCTCAATTTTTCGATTTTTCAGGCTCCAGATTTTTCAATTTTTCGGTTCTTTAGGTTTGCAATTTTTCGGCTTTTCGATTTCCCAATTTTTCAATTTTTTAATTTCCCAATTTTTGGATATTTCGTTCAATTTTGTGAGTTTTCTCAGTTTTTCGATTCTTCAATTTTTCAATTTTGGAATTTTTTAGTATTTCGTCTTTTGGATTTTTCACGTTCTGGATTTTTCGATTTCTCGACTTTTTACGTTTTGGATTTTCAATTTTTCGGTTTTCACAATCTTTCAACTTTTCGATATTTTATCGATTTCTCGAGTTTTCAGTTCTTCTATATTTGAATTTTTCTATTTTCGAAATTTAAAGTTGATTATAAGTAACTTTTTTAAAAGACACATTAGAAGAACACGAACAAAAACAGAGTAAGATACGCACGGAACAACGGTAGCAATAGCAGGCATTAAGATATTTGAAAAGTGACTACAGAACACTAGCGAGTGTTTGGACTACTATACGTGAAGAGTTATTTATGCTCAACTGTTGTGTGACAATTCTGAGTGATACCACCTTAATGTTTGCTGGACGTTTCATGATTTCTAGTAGGAAAAAGTAGGTTTCCCGTTTCTTTATTGCTCCTGCTTTATGATGGAAACGCGTTTTCAAAGCACTTTTCGTCATCTTAGCGCCGTCGTAAATTTTAGGTTGCTTTATTGTTGCGTATTTTGCGTTATTGTAAAAATGCGCGGCCGCCTTGATGCGCAACGCCAGGACCAACCCGCATTTACATTTGGGGGCTTATTGTGATCCCGCGGAGACTTTTATGCTAAAGAAGGACAATTTTAATTTCATGGTTCACGTGACGTATCTTGCATCGAGCACGTAACGCTTTTAGTCGACCCCGCCTAAATGCCGTTTTCCATCATCTTTTCTGGCCACTTTTCGATTTGCGTTCGCAGATTGTTTATTAATGCGGAAGTTTAGAAAACGCACTTAATAAAACGAGCCGGAAGAGCGCACCCTCTGGAAGCACGAAACGGGAATTAGGAGAACGCCGCGCCACCTGGTGAGGCGGCGAAATTACGAAACTATAAACAACGGCGCTGCGCGAATTCCATATTATATGCAGAGAGGTCCCATTACTTACGGCGCCCCATTCCGGAGCGGCTTCTTTTCTTCCGGGGAAATTATTTGTGTTTTTCCGGAAAATATGAAACAGTTTTCTTAATTAACCGACGGACGGAAGGAACGAGTGGCTTAGGGTGTCGTTTTTATGGTAAAATGTGCGAATAATCAGGTCAAGGGGGATTTGCATGAATATTCCATTAAACAATAAATTATTCAGGGGAAAAATGCGCGGCGGCGGCGGGGGCGGATAGGTGGGATCAATTTTTCGAGCAAGGTTTGACAGTAACAGGAGGAAAAGGAACTGACATTAATGTGTGAAGTTCGGCGATGGCCATAAATCTGATTTTCGAGAATGACTTTTAATGAAGTTTGAATTGAAAATCCGGCTATGGGTAGTTTTGGGATCAAATTTAAGTGAGCCAAAAGTTTTCGGTTCATAAATTGCGGCCGTGCCGGGCTTTGTTGCGGGTCGTTACTTCGTTAACCGGCGCTGTCGAAGACACGCCGTTTCATGTGGACGTTTATTTTGCTTAATTCGAGAGAAAGCAATTTTGCTGTGGCTGAAGCTTGCCATAAAAGCGATGGAAGATTGTAGTAAAGATAGGAGTTTTGAGATAAAACGAACAGGTGAAGTTGTGGATTGTATTGTAGCTAAACCTATATTGCAATATTCTCAATATGTTATCCCACTCCTGATGTTTCACACTCTCCCGCGAAATATGTACCCGGGCCGTAAAATTTTTATCGCACTTTGCCGCATTTTCCGACCTCTCCCCTAATTGTCAGTCCGCGGCGGCGGTGCAAGTCGTTACCCCGAAACCATTTAGACGGAAACAGTAAATCTCCAATCCCCGTATTTTTCAGCGCTTTCGATAATAATTCTTCGCAACATCGCTATCGGCGGACATGCCCGGAATGCACCGCTCGCGCCGAGGTGACGAGAAGAAGCTCCACTAACGGCATTACCAGAATTAAATTTATGGAGGTTTATTGGCCGGGATTAGGCCAGGAGACCGCGTGTCCGACTCCATCCTCGCTCACTTTTCCGCCGAGGTATTCACTGTTGATTTACTACGACCGAAACACTGTTCGATAAGCTGGTGCAGCTACATACGTTTAACCATAGATTAATATAGATGCGACATACAGGCTGATTTTGGAAAAACCAGTCTTATTGTTTCACTACAACTCGTCGCCTGAGAACTTGTTTGATCTACAGACCAGAGCGCTCTCAGGCCATTGTCGACTCTAAGCGTTCAGAAGCAATTTGGTTGGTTTGGACTATTATTTCTGCGGGAAATAGTTGTTTGGTCGGTTTTTATAACGACTAAGCGAATATTTTTGCTACATATTTGGACGATTTTACATATTTTGTTTAACTAAGAATTAGTTCTTTATTTGTGTTTCATTCTTAAACTAAGAATATTTTTTCGGAAAAATTAGAGAATTTTGAGGGACTCTGGTGTTTCATTCACGGAAAAAATTTTGGGAGCTTCCGAGTTTCGTTTTTGAAAAGATCTTAAGGACCACGGTGTTTTTGAAAGAATTCGAAAAAATCTTGAGGGGAGCTTTGTTTTGTTTTGGGGAAAATTTGAAAAAATCTTGGGAGGTTTCTCATATTTGTTCTACAATTTATTTGAAAAACTTTTGGAGATCCTTGGTGTTTCGTTTTTGAAAAAAAAAAAAAAAATGATAAAACATGGTCCTTTGTTTTGGGAAGAATGAAAAAAGTCCTGACTCTCTTGGTGCTTTCTTTAGAAACAAATTTAGACATTTTGGAGACTCTTTATATTTTGTTTTTGAAAGAATCTTGATGATCCCTAATCTTTTTTTGAAAAAAAAAAAAAATTGAAAAAATCTTGGGTTTCCCGACGTTTTTGTTATAAGAAGATTTTGAAACTACCTGTTGAGTTTTGTTTTAGAACTAATTTCAAAGTTTTGGGGACTCTTGGTATTTTGTTTTTGAAAAAAAAAAAATCAAACACGGTCGGTCTTTTGTTTCAGAAAAAATAAAAAAAAAAAAATCTGAAGATAAAAAAAAAGAAATATCTTGGGAATTCTTCAGATTAGTATTTGAAAGAATTTGATGAAACTATATCTTGGAAACCCCTAGTATTTTTTTGAAAAAATTTGAAAAAAATCTTGGAATTTTCTCAAAGTTGTTCTGGAATTTATTTGAAAGACTAGGACTAATTTGAAAGTTTTGGGGACTCTTGGTGTTTTGTTTTTGAAAAAAGTTGGTCGAGCACAAAACAAAAAAAGAAATATCTTGGGGATTCCTCAGGTTAGTTCTTGAAAGAATTTTAAACAATCTCTTGGAGACCCCTAGTATTTTTTCGAAAAATTTGAAAAAATCTTGGGTTGCCGGTGTCTTTTTGAGGAAGAATTTAAAACAAAATTGGAGGTCTGTCGTGTTTTGTTGTAGAACTAATTTGAAAAATCTCGAGAATCCTTGATATTCTATCCTTTACCATACTTTTTATTTTTGAAAAAATTAAAAAGAATCCTGGAAAGTTTTTTTGTTTTTGTAAGAATTTGACAAAATTGTAGACACTCTTGGGTGCATTTAAAAAAAAAAAATAAAAATTTAAAAAACCTTAACGACCCATTTGAAAAAAAAAATTGAAAACAAACTTGGGTTCCTTGTGTGTGTTTTTTTTAAAGAAAGAATTTGAAACTATCTTGGAGACCTCTCAAAAAAAAAAAATGAAAAAGCTTGGGGACTCCTCATGTTGTGCTCTTGAAAGAATTTGAAAATAGCGACCCCTAGTATTTTTTTTAAGAATTTGAAAAAAATCTTAGGTTCCTTCTTTTTTAAGGAAACATTTGAAACAATCTTGGAAACCATTGGTGCTATATTTTTTTAAGAACCTGAAGAAATTTGGAAAACCCTAGTGTTTTGTTTCAGGAAGAATTTGAAAGAGCTTGGAAACTCTTGCTGTTTTTTATTTGAAACAATTTAAAAGTATCCTGGAGGCCCCTGGTTTTCTGTTTTCTAAGAATTTGGAAGCATTTTGGGGCTTGGTATGATGTTTTGGGCAGAATTTGAAAAAAACCTTGCAAATCCTTAGGGTTGTTTTTTAATGAATTCGAAAAAATCTTGATGGAACCCGGTCTTTTGTTTCGAGTAGAATTTGAAAAAAAAAACTTCGGCACTCATGTTACTTCCTTAGTGAAAAAAATTGAAGAATGTTAGAAAGACCTCGTGTCCGATTTTAGGAATTTGGGAGAAACTTCGGGGTTGCTCATGTTTTTTTTAAGAATTTGAAAGAATCTTGACGATCCCTGGTATTTTGTTTTTGAAAGAATTTGAAAAAATCTTAGGGTTACCGATGTTTTTGAAAGAATTTGAAAAAATCTTAGGGTTACCGATGTTTTGCTTTAAGAATTTTGGAAACCCATGGTGTTTTATTTGTAAGAATTTGAAAGAATTTTGGGGAACCCTAGTGCTATGTTTTGGAAAAAATTGTAAGAATTTTGGAAATTTGTGTCTTTTGTTTTGAAAAAAAAGGTGAAAACCAATCTTTTGTTACGGGAATATTTTGAAAATAAAAAAAAAACAAGACAAGAGCTAAGATGTTTCCGGTGAGTTTTTTTTTAATCAAAGATCTTGGAGATTCCTCATGTTCAACTTTTGAAAGAATCTTTGTCCACTCCTCGTATTTTGTTTTTGAAAGAATTTGAAAAAATCTTGTGTTCTCGGTAGAGATGTACCGACTACAGTCGACCGACTGTTTATAAATGCAACAGACAGTGGGTTTTTTTCTTCTATTTCTCTGACTACCTTAAAAACTTGTTTTATTTTAATAAAAGGAATAACTGAACTTTCTTTTTTTTCCAAAAAATGTGTTAAATTTTTTGGATAATTTTAACATTTAATTTTTTGTAGTAACTCAGTACAAAAATAAAGAATAACACAATTTAGGGTAGTTTATACAATACTTTACCAATTTTAACCACTTTTTTGGAAAATTTTTGGAAATTTTGAATTCGCTTTGCGTGTTTATTGGACCATATATCGTGACGGCGATTTCAGAATCGTAACTAGCGGAAGATTATCTACACTTTGACACCAATTTTCGGTCGATTAAACTAATTTTAACCGGTTTTGACAAAGCCGACTAGTCGGCCGACTGTAGTCGGTACATCTCTAGTTCTCGGTGTTTTTCGTTTTTGAAGGAAGAATTTGAAAGAATCTTGAAGATTCTTGGTGTTTCGCTTTTGAAAGAATTTTAATGGCACCCGGCTTTGTTTTACGGGGAATTAAAAACAACAACAAAAAAAACAAAGTGAACACGCTTGCGCCTTTTGCCAAAAACTAAAAAATTTTGGTGCTTTCTTTTTGAAGAAATTTGAAAAATCTTGGAGATGCCTGGTGGTTTTTTTTTTTTCAAATTAGAAAGGATTTTGATGAGACTTGCTTTTTTGTTTTGGGAAGAATTTGAGAAAAGATAGACGCCCTTGGGGCATCCGTTTAAAAAAAAAATTAAAAATTTTTGGAAACTCCTCATCTTTTGTATTTGAAAGAATTTGAAAAATCTTGCAGGCTTTTTGTTTTAGAACTGAGATGAAAGTATCTCGGGAAGCTTTGGTGTTTGATTTTTGGAAGAACTTAAAAGAATCTTCCTGGCACTCCATATTTTAGAAATTTGAAGGAATATTGCCTCGCTGTTTCGTTTTGGGAAGAAACTGAAAGAATTTTGGAGACCCTTGGGTTTTTTTTCTGAATGAATCTTGATGGTACCTGGCTTTGGCTAGAACTTGAAAAAGAAAAACTTGAGAGCTCCTGTTACATTCTTATTGAAAAAAATCGAAACATCTTGGAAACCCCTTGTCTTATTTAAGAACGAATTTGAAAGAACCTTGAGAGCTCTTCGTGTTTTGTTTTTTGAAAGAATCTTGGGTTTCCGGTGGTTTTTAGGAAGAATTTGAAACAATCTTGGAGGCTCCTTATGTTTTGTTTTAGAAGTACTTCAGGATACTTCGCATTTTGTTTGAAAACATTTAAAACAATCTTCTTGGAAACCCTGGTGCTTTATTTTTGTAATAATTTGAACGAATCTCTTGATGGACCTGGGGTGCGATTTTGTTTTTCTATCGAAAAAACCCGTTAGCGATAAAATCTCGTTTGCTGATTGGTTGAGATGCTACATTTCTGTCACATTTCTCGATTCTGTCACGAAATCAAGTCTTCATGGAGCGATCTTTTCTCGATAGCTCTGAGTAAAGTGATAAATTTTGGAGACATAACCTCAAAATTTATGTCAAAACAGAAGTTCAAAATCGTAATTCTGAGTTATAAGTTCTTAAAATTAAGGTGATTGTAAACTTTTGAGCATTTAATAAGCTTATATGCAAAGAATAAATGCAAACTTTTGTATTTAAAACCTACGTAATGACATTTAATTTATCGCTTCGATCGAGAAAAAAAATCGCACCCCTGGTGTTTTGTTTCTGAAAGAATCTTGATAGAACTCGGTTTTTTGTTTTCGAAAAAGTTTGAAAAAAAAAATGTATGCGCTCCTATTCTTTTTGGAAAAAATTTAAAAATCTTGGAGCCTTATCTTAGAACGAATTTGAAAGAATCCTACGAGACTCTGGTGGCTTATTTATAGAATAAGTTCCAAGAAGGACTGAGACATTTTTTTCCAAATGAATCTTTCAGTTTCAACCGCTTTTCACATATCTCCATTAGCATTCTCTGACTTGTTTAAAGCAATATTTGCGACAATAAACGTGTCACAAAGATGAATAACGAATTCAGCAAAGCGCTGGGTAAATTAATCACGTTAAGTTAGTAGCAGGATCTGTGCGCAGATACAATGGTCTACGTTTTGTTTCTGGAAGCACGCAAACACAGGATATAGACACCACAGTGCATCTAGTGCGGTTTACCAGTAATTTCCATATAAGCTGCATGCGGTGCAACTCAGTCGTGAATACTAATCTTTAATTAATTCTGCATTAGATTCCTCTAATTGTAAAGGAAGACGACGCAACAAACGCAAGCACAAAAGGCTCTATGAAACTGAGCAACAACTAATACATATAACAATTTATACAATCCTATTCTCCCTCACCAAAAACATCTATTGAAAAAGTAAACCCAGGATTTAACTAGTTTGCAAACAACCGTTACTAAACTGGTCACACTGGCCAAAGCCGTGGAAAAAATTCACAATTTCATCTAGTTTCCGCGAAAATAAAAATTTAATAAACCAACTGCACGAACATAAAACCGGGGGAATATTTAATTACTAAAGAGTTAAAAACTGCTCCGTTTCGCCCGTTCTCTCTAATAGAAACACTGCACATGCACACAGCAAAAAAAGACCCCGCTCGGTAATTAATAAAGGTCATTCTCTGAATATTTTTAGAGATAGTTGCTTTGACCCTAACTGGAATCTCCAAATGGAAACGCAACGCGAGTGGGAGCATATTTTAACAATTAATCCACCTCTCCCGTCCCTCGTGCGTGGTCACTTCCGCCGACAACCCAGATTAACAATTAACCGACGACACCTTCATCTCCTCTCGTTATTTTTATTTGGAAAACTTGTCTCCAGTCTCTTTTCGTTTGAAAAAGACGTGACGGCGTCTCGCTACATAAACAGCTTAATCTGTGCACTCGAGGGTTGCAACCACCCTCATGTAAAACACCAACACATCTGACCCGAATCGCCCGGTCAATGATCCTCCCCGATTGATCGAAATATTTAAAGGGTTTGCAGGTGAAAAGTGTTCAGTATTCCATCCGAGAGCAAATTAAAATTGAACATCGATCGTCTCGGGACATTTTCGCGTGATCTATCGTCCGTAAAGAGCATCATTCCGAATTTATATTGACGTTATAATGTCCCGGTGTCAGCTCGAAATTCATCTTGGATAAATCTTCGATTCGGCGGAGGATGCGTGGAAAGCAGACTACGTGAGAGCAGGAAGAATTCGAAATATCCACACGGTGGATTCGAATTAATTCGGTGTGTACAATTAATCTTCGGATTTTTCCCGTCTTAATCACGCCGAAGCACGAATCCAACTTTTAATGGCGAGTTTAATCGCCCCGGTTTTATAAGGCATAACTTTAAAACGGGGAAATTCGAGTCCGTCGATGGGACGTCAGGTAGATTTAATTTTCCGGCGCTTTTGAATTTACGGCGCCCTCACCCTTTCGCCCTCCTTAATTATCCCATAAATAAATATTATAAACGCGGACGAGATCGAAGGATCGATCGACGTATGAATAAATATCCTCGTTCCGACAAAAGCGGGAGGCATCGATTCGCGGCCCGCACTCTTCCGGATTCCGGTTAAGTCGTTCTATAAATGATACAAGATTATGCCAATAAATAACGAGATTATTAGCTTATTTCCCGCGCCGATGTAACGATTTTTCGAACGAAACCTGCACAGGTCGAAAAAAACGGGTTTGTGGATTTTTTCAGTCATGTTGGTCCTTCATTTCGAAAAGGATTCTCATGAAGAATCCTTAAGAGATTGCCTCAAGATAATGGCGAGTTATTGGATCACTCTGGGCCTTTTATTGCTTCACTTTTTGAGCAGTCGATCCAGCGGCAGATGGCTAATGAGAAGGGGCGGCTTGGCTGTGAAATACACTCGCATTAATTCTGCTTTGAGACGGACATAATTCAAAATAAATGTAGATATAGTGGAAATTGGATTTAATATCAACGGGAGAGGGAACCACTGGAATGAAACGTCGCAACTGCGTGCGCTTACAAAATTGGTTCCAGTGAGAAGAATTATTTTTTGTAACTATGCAACCCAAAGTACCAACCCACCGCAGGTACCGATGCAAGAGAGGAGAGATTATGGTCACTGTAGGGAGTTTGTCATAAAATGCAAATTTGTAAACAACACCAGATAAGCTTATTTATTTCCAAATGAAGAATATGTATGTATTTTGAAAGAGATTGAGTCGAAAGTTTAAAGCGCTGCAGAAAATAGACCCACAAGGTTCAGTCTAACAAAGCTTTTTATTTTCTTTATAATGTTGGGATTTTGCAATATTTCAATTGCTTAATTTTTAATTTTTGGACTTTTCGATTTCTGGATTTTTGTTTTACTTGAGATTTTTAAATTTCATATTTTTTAATTTTTCGATTTTTTAATGTTCCGATTTGTCGATTTTTCGATATTTTAATTTTTCAATTTTTAGTTATTTGGATTTCTCGACTTTTCGGCTTTTCCATTTTAGATTTTCCAATTTTTTTTATTCTTCGTGTTTCATTTTTTCCATTTTTAAATGTTGTTTTTCAGTTTTTAGATTTTTTGATGTTTCGATTTCTCAATTTTCCAGTGTTTCAGTTTTATAAATTTTCCGTTTTTCGAGTCTTCAATTTTTCGAATTTTTAATTTTTCGATTTTTTCTTTTTTAAATTTTTGCCGTTTCTAAATTTCCAAATTTTCGATTTCTCAATTTCTCGACTTTTCAATCTTTCGATTTTTCAGTTTCTCAGTTCTTGAATCTCAATTTTTCAGGTTTTTAATTTTTCAATTTTTCCATTTTTTCAGTTTTCTACTTTTCAATTTCACAATTTATCAATTTTTTGATGTTTCGGTATTGGAATTTTTAAATTTTCCAATTTTTTTATTTTTTTATTCTTTGTGTTTTCGATTTTTCATTTTTTCTATTTTTAAATTTTGCTTTTCAGTTATTCGATTTTTTGATATTTCGATTTCTCGATTTTCCAGTGTTTCAGTTTTTCATTTTTTCAAGTTTCGCCGTTTTAAATTTCCAAATTTTCGATTTTTCAACTTCTTAAGTAATCGATTTTTCCACTTTTCAATGTTTCCATTTTTCGATTTTTCAATTCTTCAATTTTTCAATTTTGCAGGTTTTTGATGTATCAATTTTTCCATTTTTTTAGTTTTCCACTTTTCGATTTCTCGATAGTTCAGTTTTAGAATTTTCCATTTTTTTGTCTCTTCAATTTTTTGTTCTTCCTGTTTTCGATTTGTCGATTTTTTACTTTTTCGATTTTTTAATTTTTCCATTTTAAATTTTGTTTCTCAATTTTTCGACATCTAGATTTTCCAGTGTTTTAGTTTTATGATCTTTCAATTTTTCGACTCTTCAGTTTTTCCGGTTTTAAATTTTCAATTTTTCAATTTTTACCGTTTCAAATTTCCAAATTTTGGATTTCTCGATTTCTTAAGTAATCGATTTCTCAAGTCATCGATTTCTCGACTTTTCAATGTTTCAATTTTTCCATTTTTTAAGTTTTCTACTTTCGATTTCTCGATTTGTAAATTTTCTGATGTTTTAGTTTTGGAATTTTTCTATTTTTCATTTATTTGATTCGTCGTGTTTTCGATTTTTCAAATTTTTCAATTTTTCGTTTTTGTGATGTTTCGATTTCTCGATTTTCCAGTGTTTCAGTTTTATTTTTTTCAATTTATTTCGACTCTTCAATTTTTGCCTTTTCTAAATTTCCAAATTTTCGATGTCTCAATTTTTCGGGTTTTAAATTTTTCGATTTTTCAATTTTTGCCGTTTCTAAATTGCCATATATTGGATTTCTCAATTTCTTAAGTAATCGATTTCTCGACTTTTCAATGTTTCGATTTTTCAGTTTTTCCATTTTTTAAACTTTCTATTTTTCGATTTCTCGATTGTTTCAGTTTTGGAATTTTTTTAATTTTCGATTCTTCAATTTTTTATTCTTCGTGTTTTAACTTTTTGATTTTTTGATTTTTCAATGTTTCCATTTTTAAATTTTGTTTTTCGATTTTTTGATTTCTCGATTGTCCTTAAAAATTTATAAAATAAACTGTTTATGTCCAAATATAACAGTAAAAAAAATGCAATTGTTTAATCCTGTTTTTCGACATTGTATGAAAAAATGTACTTCAATTTTGGGCATTTTCAAGTTTTCCATTCATCAAATTTTCGGTTTCTTCATTTTTTTATTTTTCGACTTTTCCATTTTCCGATGTTTCAATGATACAACTTCTCTCAATTTTTAGCCTCTTCAATTTTACGATTTCTAAATATTTCGATTTTCAATTTTTTAATTTTTCAAATTTTGTCGTTTCGAAATTTTCAGTTTTCTGATTTCTGAAGTAATCTTTTTTTTTATTTTCACTTCAATCCTTCAATTTTTCGATTTTTCAGGTTTTTGATGTTTCAATTTTTTAGTTTCTCAAGATTTTGATTTTTCAATTTTTTGATTTTATAAGCTTACTATTTTTCGACTTCTGGATTTCCCGATTTTCAGTTTGTCCTTTTTTAAACTTTGGGTTTTTCAATTTTCCGCTGTTTTATATTTCAATTTTTCAATTTTCGGGATTTTTAAAATTTTCGATCTTCCATCATTTTTTTTAACTTTTCGGTTTTCCAATTTTTCGATGTTTCGATTTTTCAATTATCCGATTTTTCAATTTCTCGATTTGTAAATTTTAGATTTTCCAATTATTATTTTTTCGATTTTTTCATGTTTGGATTATTTATTATTGCTAAAAGTAAAACTAAAAAATAACTACCAAAATTGTGACTAAAAATACGCAAAAATTAATAGAAAATAGAACACAATGCTGCAAAAACTTAAAAATAACTGTAGTTTCTTAAAAAAAAATTATTGCATGATTACGGTTCCACTATTGCTAATTTAGGACGTTTTGTTAGTATCAAACACAATTAAAGAATTAATTCTTAGTTAAACAAAAAAAAAAAAAATTAATGTTGATAAATTCTTAGTTTTTAGTTTTCGATTTGTTTTTTCTATTTTTCAGTTGAGACATTTAAATCTTCCGATTTTTTCTCTCTTTAATGTCCCGATTTTGAGTTTTTTGAGTTTTATATTTCAAATTTAATTCAGGTTTTTAAGTTTTTCAACTTTCAAATTTTCCAATTTATTCTGTTTTTTCAATTTGTTGATTTTAGAATTTCTCGACTTTAAATTTTTTGATTTTTTAATTATTTGTTTCTTCAAATATTCGTTTTCCAATTTTTCGAGTTTTTTTTATTTTTCAGCTTTTCCTCTCTTTAGTATTCGATTTGGAATTTTTAATTTTAAATTTTCCGGTTTTTTTTTCTCAATGTTTAAGTTATTAAATTTTTAGAAATTTTAATTTCTTGATTTTTCAGTTTCTCGATTTTTGATTTTTCGGATTTTCAGTTTTTTATTTTTCAATGTTTCGACTTGAATGTTTCAAAGTTGCAAATTTTTGAATCATCGATTTTTAAATTTTTAGATTAGATTTTTCATTTTGTGACGCTTCAGTTTTTCGATTTTGTATTGATTCATAACCCTTAAGCCGCTTTTAAACTAGTAATTCGGAACGCAGCAGAATCGAGAAATGGAGTAATGCGAATAAATAGTTCTACTATTTCAAATAATTTGATTTTAAGTTACACAGACACAAAATATTTTTTTTAATTGTGCTAGCACTAAAATTAATCAGTTTTAAATCACTTAATTGTTTCAATGAACGCGCCTACATCAAACTGCCATATCTGGACGTGACCTTTGCAAAATATTTTTCTGTAATGGTAATAATTTGCACTTTTATCCCGAAGGCATCGTCTATGTTGCGAAAGGTCAATATTGTACTTTCTAGATTAATATTGGCTAATTGCTACGTTTGAAAAAATGCTTCCAAAACGTTTTAATTGTTGATAGTGCGCTAGAAGTAGCTCAAGTTCGCCAGTTACCTAACCCTAAATAAAAAACTGATTATTAAATCGTTGCTTTCACTAAAATAGTAACTAAAGACGAATTAAAGCGCTAATGAGTTCTAAGTTTATGTAAACACGAAAAAAGTTGTTCTGATACGATTCAGAGATAACAGAATTATCAAATCTTCTTGTAGGTAGCGAAACAAGTTTTATTTGAAATTAACAAAAAACCGTAGTATGTTTATCAAAATTGGAAAACTTCAACTCGATTTACAACGTAACTAGTTGCGTAAGAAAGTCGTTATCAAACTATTTTATCTTAATAACTACATATTTGACATTTCAGCAACACCTACGTTGTGTTGTTGAGAAAAAGATGTGAAGCCATAATGAGAACATGCGGTCGGTAAAAAATAGCTACACCTCACTTCGACACAAAGATATGAATCAACTGGAGAATAATTTGACACAGGTGACACCTTATCGTAGATTAAATAATGCTAATCGCATAAAAACATTACTTTCACCTGACAAAAAACGTCGGATTAAAATTCAACATTAGGAGACTTGTTCCTAACGGAAATTTAAATTTAGACAGATAAATACATAATTAACATTGTTCCGTAAACAGTAATGTGTATAAACATATATGTACAAAATATGAAAATATACTTGACATAAAAAATATGAAGCAACGCGTTGTAACGTGATAAGAAAGAATTGAATTTAAATGAATTTGACGCATATTTTTATTTGACTATATCTGAAGACTGACAGAAACTTTCCAAGGGTTTTTAAACTGGTATAATTGTTTAGTTTTACAAGATTAAAGTAAAACAAGATTTTAAGTAAAATTTAGATTAGTGGTGTTACAAAAATATTAACACAAAATAAAAATATATGTTCAAAGTAAATAACAGAATGGCATAAACTTTCGGCGTTAAATTACAAATAATAACAAGAGAGAAAAAAACGCATAAAGAACTTAAGAGGCATGTTTGTAATATCGAGTTGTTAAAGGCTGCTTTGAAGATTGTTTGATTCTATGAAAAACAATTGCTGTTATCGGACATTTTGGTAGATTTTGTAACAAAAATACGAGATAACTAATTGTTTCTTGAACTAGTTTCCGTAACTTCTAAAATTTAAAAAGGATACGCCGTTCTGCTGTAATAAAATCTAGAATAAGGTCAAAATCACACTAATATTACATCTGATTTTGTTAACCACATGCATATAATTTACATTAAAATAAGTTACAGACATTGTTTGAAATGTTTATTATAGTTCGAAAACAAGATAAAATAAATAAATAAATAAATAAATAAATAAATAAATAAATAAATAAAATGTGCAGTTTATAAACTTCAGAATTTTAGTATAAAAATAATCATGTTTGAAGCTTTATTTTGTCTGTTCCATTTTATTGGGTGCATTGGGCCCCTCTCGGGATATAACACCGACATCAGTGCACCGACCCAACGTTCTTCAACCGATGGGATGATTTATTACTTCCGTTATGCTGGCCCTACACACAGCGATTTGGTTTTCGGATTTTCGGCTAGATCTGCACAGTTAACTCTTTGCGCACTGCACACTGACATAGAGTATTTTGTTCACGGGAGCATCAAAAATATTACGCCGAAAGCATTTCTTCAAGTGTTATTTTTTTTAAGATGTCATATTTGTCAGCGTTTCCAAAATTTTCTTCTTTGCACAGGTCAACTAATTTTTCGTAAACCGCATTTTAAAATTTTTGTTATTGTATTTTTTACTTTTTAATTTTCTAAGGCATGAAAAAATCCCATATAGGTTTCTATGAATTTATTAACGAAATCAACTGATAACTCGCGCGCCATTTTGTGTTAATTAACACCAATAGTGATTATGATAATTTTATAATTATCATTTTAATGAAATTGTGTTCTTCACTTCGCGAACGACAGCAAACAATTTAAAATTACCGCTAGTCAAGCACCTGAAAATCCATCTCTCCCAAATATGTCTTTCTTGACACGATTTGTAATCCGAAGTCTCCCTCCACATGCAATTTTTCGTCGCCTGAGAACTTGTTTGATCTACAGACCAAAGCACACTCAGGCCAATATCGGCTTTAAGCGATTTATCTATAAACCGATATTCGTTAGAGTTGATGTGATACACATCCACTACGAAGAACTAACCCATTTCGACCATTGGACTTTACAACGAATAAGTGAACAAAGTTCTTGAACATCTTAACGATTTAATACATAATGTTCCCGAATGGCAAAATTTACATTTCAAATTGTATTATCAAATTACACCCTCCAAAATTTGTCACGAACAATGAAATGACGCAATCTCTAAATTTTACAATAGTAAAATTGTAGTTTCGCCCCGTTTACGGTTTATGCATCCGTGTCGAGTCACCTTAGACGTCAAGATTTTTGAAAAAAAAAATCAACATTTTCCAATTTATAATGTTATTTAAATTTTAAAAAGTAGAATAGTCCTGATCTTGTGATTTATGCCTAAATACGCTATTGGGATTTTTCGGCTTGATGATTTCTCGATTTTTCAACTTTAAATGTCTCAATTTTTCAATATTTCAATTTTGGGCTTTTCCGATTCCTCCATTCCTTAAATTTTCTATTTCTCGATTTTTTTATTTTTCGATTTCTCAATCTTACGATGTTTCAATGATACGATTTCTCAATTTTTGTCCTCTTCAATTTTACGGTTTTTAAATATGTCGATTTTTCAATTTTTCAAATTTTCACGTTTCTAAATTTTCAGTTTGCCGATTTCTAAAGTATTTTTTTTATTTGTCCATTTCTGGATTTCCTAAAGTTTCGATTTTTCACATCTTCAATTCCTCAATTTTTCGATTTTTTAAGATTACGATTTTTCAATTTTGCTTTTTTAGATTTTCGATTTCTCAATTTTCCAAATTTTTAATTTCTCAATTTTTTGAATATTTCTTTCAGTTATGAGATTTTTCAATATTTCAATTTTTCGACTTTTCGATTTTTGAATTGATGGATTTTTTTTGATTTCTCGCTTTTTTCCTTTTTGGATTTTCAATTTATTGTAAACTTTAGATTTTTCAATTCTGGGACTGTTTAATGCTTCGATTTCTCAATTTTTAAACTTTTCGATGTTTTAATATGTATTTCATTTTTTAAAATTCTAGGTTTTTCGTTATCTCGAGTTTTCAGTTTTTCTATACATATTTCAATTTTTCAATTTTTCGATTTTTTGAATTTTAATTTTTGATTTTCCAGTTTTTCTTTTTTAAAATTTTTCGATTATTCAATTTTTTAATTTCTCAATTTATCGAATTCAGATGTTTCGTTGTTTTGATTGTTCAATTTCTCAATTTTTCAATTTTTAACTTTCCTTTTCGGCTTCCGACTCCTCAATTTCTCGATCCTCCGATTTTTCGATTTCTCGAAGTCTCAGTTTTTGAATTTTTCGATGTTTCGATCTTTGGATTTCTCGGTTTTTCGATTTTTTTCTTTTGAGCTTTTCAATTTCTGGATTTTCCAATTTTTCAATGCCCCGATTTTTCAATTTTTACTTCCCGAGCGTAAGCAAAGGAAGTATTGTAATCGAGTCCGTCGGCCGACTCTCTACTTTTACGTTTTCTCGATCTTTCATGACCCCTAGAAGACGAAGAAATAGGTCTCCCATTTCCGTCTGTCTGTCCGTCTGTCCGTCTGTCCGTCCGTCTGTCCGTCTGTCCGTCTGTCCGTCTGTTGTCACGGATTTTTATTAGACAGATAATCTCCGAAAGTACTCGACCGATTGTTGTGAAATTTTGTACTTATATTAAGAATATCATGTAGATGGTAAAACGCTAACCAAAATTTGTCGAATCATCCCCACCACTAAAGCGATGACGTCACTTCAAAATTGTACATAGTAAATGGGTTTTCAATTGTATAAAATAACATAGTCCTACACATGTAGTTTACAACTCTGAATCGACTTTTCACCCGAAACGTCCAGATTTTTGGAAAAAAAATCAAAATTATAAAACAACATTTTGAAATTTAATTTTTAATCTGCTAACCAGAATGCTTTGAAATGTTGCAGATGTTTTAAGGCTATAAAGAGCATCATAAATCTTTAGTCAAAAAATATTTGCTTATCCCCTCCAAAAACTTGATGACGTCAGCTCAAAAGTTTGTGGAATAAATCATATCTAAAATGTACAAAATATGATGAGTCTGTACTTGTGAACTATCACTCCATTAATATTTTTTGGATTTGCATATACAGGGTGACTCAAAAAAATTAATGAATGCGTAAATATATTTTATTGATTTAATCAGGAACTACAAAACCGAATGCTCTGAAATCTTGCAGATGTTTTAAGGTCATAAAGAGCATAATAAATGTTTAGTCAAAATATATTTGCTTATCCCCTCCAAAAACTTGATGACGTCAGCTCGAAAGTTTGCCGAATAAATCATATCTAAAATGTACAAAATATGATGAGCCTGTACTTGTCATTTATCACTCCATTCATATTTTTTGGATTTGCATATACAGAGTGACTCAAAAAAATTAATGAATGCGTAAATTTATTTTATTGATTTAATCAGGAACTACAAAACCGAATGCTTTGAAATCTTGCAGATGTTTTAAGGTTATAAAGAGCATAATAAATTTTTAGTCAAAATATATTTGGTTATCTTCTACAAAAAACTGATGACGTCAGCTCAAAAGTTTTCCGAATAAATCGCATCTAAAATGTACAAAATATGATGAGTCTGTACTTGTGATTTATCATTCCATTCATATTTTTGGATTTGCATATGCAGGGTGACTGAAAAAAATTAATGAAGGCGTGAATTTATTTTATCGATTTAATCAGGAATTACAAAACCGAATGCTTTGAAATCTTGGGAATATTTTAAAGTTATTATAAGCATGGTAAACTTTTGTTCAAAATGTATTTGTTCATCCCTCCTAAAAAAATTGATGACGTCACCCTTAAATTTTGCTGAATAAATCCTATCTAAAATGCAAAAAATATGATGAGTTTGTACTTGTGATTTATCATTCCATTCATATTTTTTAGATTTTCTTAAGAGGTGGTTCAAAAAAATTAATGAAGTCAATTTATTTTATTGATTAAATTAAAGGCAACACTTATTATTAGTATTACACCCCAACCAACCCAATTTGGTAGACACAAAATTTGTTAAAGGAAAAACTCGGTTGAAACATAAGGGTAGCACGCTTATTTACATCGACTTTAACGTTACAGATCTGCATTTGTTTTATGCGGTCACTTGGTTCCGCGAATGCGAAATAGAACATGTTTATAATCAACCAATTGTGAATTTCACCGTCAAGAATTAAAATAAAACCCAATGTTTTATATAATAAGCGGAAGTCGAAGCAATAAAACCGACGGTCGTTTTGTTTACAGTTTCTGTGTTTGGCTCTCACGTATGCTGTTACGCCTGTCATCTTAAATTAACAATGTTTATACATACACGATTTTTAGTTGCCTCTGATACGTAGGTATACGTGAGTAAATTGTTTCGTTATTTTATTGATTATTACAAATCAATATTCAAACGACCCAATTCATTTTCCCGAAAATTTGAGAATATAATAATTTTATTCTTAGTATTGCACTACATCTATCCCAACTGATATACGTGTCCTTGCAAAAATGTTGATGACGTCATCGCAATTTTTTTTTAAATTCCCACTACAAAAATGTAATGAGAAAAAAAACACAATAGGCATGCAGTCGTCAAGTTTCCGACAGCGAGGGAAGTACTGTCTAAACTCTTTAGACCAATTTTTCAAATTGAATTGGATCTATCGATTCTTCAATTTTGCGATATTTTAATTATTCATTGTTTTAAATTTTAGTTTTTTCGATTTCTCGATTTTTTGACTTTTCAGTTCTTCAGTATTTAAATTTTTGAATTTTTCAAATTTTTGCGTTAAATTTTCAGTTTTCTGATTTCTCAATTAATCTATTTTTGATTTTCCCACTTCTCAAAGTTTCGATTTTTCAGTTCTTCAATTCTTCGATTTTTCGACTTCGCTTTATTGGTTTGTCGATTTCTCAATTTTTGGATATTTCTTTCAGTTTTGATATTTTTTCAATACTTCGATTCTTTCATTTTTCGACTTCTAGATTTTTCAATTTTTTATTTTTGGATTTTCAGTTTTTTGTTTTTTATTTCAATTTCTCAATTTTTCAACTTTTTCGGTTTCTCGAGTTTCCAGTTCTATATTTTAATTTTTTAAATTTCCGAATGTTTAAATTTTTTGAGATCTCAATTCATTGAGATTCGGATGTTTCGATGTTTTGATTATTCAATCTCTCGCTTTATCAATTTTTCCATATTTAAGTTTTCGATTTTTCGATTTTGGCCTACTTCGGTTTCTCAGTTTTTTGATTTTTCGACTTCTCGATTTTTCGACTCCTCGATTTTTTTTGTCTTTTGATTTTTCGATTTCTCGATGTCTCAATTTTTGAATTTTACAATGTTTCGATTTTTCGATTTGTTGGTTTTTCGATTTTTTGTTTTTCGGTTTCTCGATTTTTCGATGTTTCGATTTTTGATTTCTCCGATTTTTCAATTGTCCAATTTTTTAAATTCTCGACTTCGTTGATTTTTTAGTTTTTCAATTATTAAATTTTAGATTTTTTTTTGATTTTTTAATGTTTGGATTTCTCCATTTTTCAGTTTTAGGATATTTTAACTTTTCAATGTTTTAAATTTTAGATTTTTCGATTTTTAAGTTCTTCAATATTTTTTTATTTTTCAAATTTTGACGTTTCTGAATTTTTAGTTTTCGGATTTCTCAATTAATCTATTTTTTTATATTTCCATTTCTCCACTTCCTAAAGTTTCGATTTTTTAAGTTTGCGATTTTTAGAGTCTGCTTTTTTGACTTTTTTGTTTCTCAATTTTTTAATTTCCTAATTTTTTGATATTTCGTTCAATTTTGTGATTTTTCAGTTTTTCGATTTCTCAATTTTAACTTTTCAATTTTTGAAATTATTAATTTTTTTCGATTTTTTGAGTTTTCAGTTCTCTATATTTCAATTTTTCAACTTTCGGAATTTTTAAATTTTCGATTGTCCAATTTTTTTTTATTCGATTTTCCAATTTTTCGATGTTTCGATTTTTGAATAAACCGATTGTTCAATTTCTCGATTTTTAAATTTTAGAGTTTCCAATTTTTATTTTTTTTATTTTTTTATGTTTCGATTTCTCGATTTTACAATTTTCCCATATTTGAATTTTTCAGTGTTTTAAATTTTCGATTTCGAGGATTTACTGTGTTACAGTAGTCATCAGTCATTACTCATCAAGAACGATTATTGCTGTGCGTTAAAATGCCTACATACTGATAAGGACGTACATACATACAAGACACATTTAAGGCTGTTTTAGTATAATTTTTGCAATTTTAAATTTATTTCTTGATATCTAAATCGTATATATTTAAATGGTGATGAATATTTTGTGATACAATCTTAGGATAAAATGCATTTTAGTTTCAAAAATAATATGTATTTAATGATTTGACTACTGTTAATAAAAAAAATACGTAAGAAGATGTTCATATTGAATGAATTTGGTGTTCATAGTTTGATGATAATCCATAGTTATTCTGGAGGCAAATTAGATGACTTGTTACTTATTAATTAAAGTAGTGGTCGTTTAATTTCGTATACCTTTAAAGTGGACGAAGGGACGCATATTTGTTAGCCATGCAGTTCATGGATAATAGGTATACCGCGATAATATTACATTTTTGTTACCTTAACCTTGAAACAGGTATGCACTACATATACATATATTAATCGAGTCTTCAACACGTACGTTTGCTTATTTTGTGACTGCTCCCCGTACAACGTACTGATTAATACGTCCGTTTACTACCTTATCGACATCACGTGCTTACGGACTATTTTACCCCCTTTCGTAAGGTACCGCCACTTCATGGTGAAGCGAGTGAGATGTAAAATATATATTCATTCTTTTCTACATGGGAAAGTGATTGTCCGTATAGGTTGTCCAACTATAATATACTTAAACAATGGTAGTACGCTCCTCAAGGCTCCAAGCTAAGACCGCGATCTTTGCACTTTTTCATGAATTTGTTTACCCAGCGCGTCTGTAATTCATCGATTCAGCTATCCTATAAGTATCGTCGTGACTGATATCTTCGAATAAAAAGTGGAGAAAAACTAAACCATCCATATTTTTAAGTTGGAGTATATTTTGACAACATATTTACGGAATATCGTCGAACATAACAAGCACCAAGTGCGAATCACAAAATACACAACTCGGTGTTTTTAACCGCCATAAAAATTCAACAACGTAAACAACAACTGGAACAAAACCCACAATTCTCACTAGACGCTTTTTTCACTTTCATTGATGATCCCACGGCGTCGAGTACATGGGTATCTCGTTTCAGCCATCCTGCGTTTCTCATGCACGTTTATGACATCCGAAACACACCAATCTGTTTCTCTCGCGGCGAAAAATTTAATTAAGAATCTGCAACACAAGCCGCTGGATCGCTTATACTTCCAGGTAAAAGCTCGATGCAAACGAGCGCCGACTTAATGAAAATTTATCTACCTGCTTCCACGGATTGACTGCAAATATCGAGCTGCTTTCCAATTAGTCTACAAAGTTAACAACAAAGGAGAATGCGGCGCGATTTTGATAAAATCCGGTGGAATGGGGTTCTAGTTCCCGGAATATTCCGCAGCGAGTTCTGCTGGTCTTGCGAACGAAAATTGTACAAATGTCGAACCCATCAAGCTCGCTGGTATTTTAGTTCCATCGGAATCTACTTAAGCTCGCCCACAATTCCTACAAAACGCAGCCGGAGATAAAGCTCGTAAAACAACCCGATCCTTCTTCACGCACCCGATAAAAAGCAGTAAAAGCTCGCACGCGCCAATCGCAAAGCCATCAATCAAACCGGTTCAGGTATTAAAATGACGAAAACTTTTAAAACGCCTCGGAAAATCAATCCTCCGGGTCGACATGTTGCGACCTTATTTTTCGTCTTTATGCTGGCAGTGTTGCGGCACGACAGTTTTCGTACATTAAGGGATGGACCGGCGCTGAATACCAACTAACTCCCTCGCACAAACTGATATGTAAATTCTGATTCGATACAAGTGGTGCTCCGCCCCGAATACACCGCCGCTCAAATCAAAACACCCACAAATTGCTGCACAATGTCTTCGTAACATGATGGGAATCGGATATTTTCGCCAAATAGGAAATCCATGAGGGGTGCGATGGCGGGAGCCCGAAAGTATTTACTCTGGTGTTTGCTCCCGACTGAATTTTTAATAGAAGTTTGGCGGAGGAATTTTCGGTTGTGGTGGTAGGTGGGAAGTGGAGTGTCGCCGATTGGCGACGGTTTAATTGGAAAGAACGCGATTTGGGGGGAGTTATGGCGGTTTGGCTAATTAGGGAAATTGCCACTAAAACACAGATTTAATTAAAAAGAGAAATTTTAGGGGGCGATTACCGATAAGTTTCGTCGTCGTTATATCGAAATCGACAGAAACACCGACTCTCATAGAGAGAGAAAACGAGAAATAATTTTCAACTTGGTAACGATGGTTCGATGGTATACATTCCATGAGCCCAGGAGTGGATGAGACCATCTGGAATTCGGGAATTTTCCAGAGTCCGATACCAAAATTTATGTACCCTTAAATGAAGTTAAATTTAGGCCTTTTTCACCAGCCTTTGATTACGGGACTCCCGAGATTGTTTCAAATTACTTCAAAAACACAACAAAAGGGGTCCCCCAGATACTTTCAACCTACTTCAAAAACCAGACACACGAGGTCTCCAAAATTGTTTCAAACTACTTCAAAAATAAAAACAAAAGGGCTCCCCGAATCTTTCAAACTACATACTTCAAAAACAAAAAGGGGTTCCCGTAATGCTTGATGCAAGAACAATACACAAAAAGATTTCGATTTGTATTTTTTTTTTCCAATTATTTAAAATATTTGATTCTTTAATTTTTTATTGATGTTTAGATTTTTTAAGTTTTCAATTTGTAGATAAAATTTTAGTCTTTTTTTGTTTCTTTAATGTCCCGATTTTAAATTTAATTCAGGTTTTCGGTTTTTCATCTTTAGTTTTCCAATTTTTTTTTGGTTTTTCAATTTTTTGAGTTTGAGTTTTTCGACATTTAGTTTTTTGACTTTCGTGTCTGCAATTATTCGATTTCCAAATTTTCGAGATTTTTATCCAAATTTTTCGATTTTTCGTTTCTTTAGTGTTTGATTTGCAATTTTTTCCTTAACTTTAAAATTTTTCAATTTTTAGAGATTTTAATTTTTTGTTTTTTCAGTTACTCGATTTGATTCCGCAACTTTTCAACTGTTCGATTTCCACTTTTTTGAGTTTTCAATTTTTCAAGTTCTCGATTTGGAAATTTTTCGAAGCCACAAATTTTCGAATAATTAATTTTTAAATATTTAGATCAGACATTTCATTTTGTGATGGTTCAGTTTTTCGATTTCTCAATTTGCGGTTATTTTAATTTCTCGAATTTTCAATTTATCGAATTTTTAATTTTTCAATTGTCCCAATTTTTAACTTCTAAATTCTTCAAGAGCAGTTCCCAGAATTCGTTCAAACTACGTCAGAAACTAGACATAAGAAATCCCAAGATTCAGGAACCTGGAGTTTATTTCAGACCATTTCATAACCAAAAGGGGTCCCTGAGATTCTTGTTTCAAGAACAATATACAGAAAGATTTCGGTTTGCAATTCTGGGATGCTACAAATTTTCGAAGCATCAATTTTTAAATTTTTGATTTGTTTTTTCTATTTTTTAGTCTGTTTTTAATCTTCCGATTTTTCGTTTCGTATGTCCTGAATCGGAATTTTTTGAGTTTTATATTTTAAATTGAATTCAGGTTTTCGGTTTTTCACTTTTCAAGTTTTCCATTTTTTTTGTTTTTTCAATGTTCTGATTTTCCAGTTTCTCGACTTTTAATTTTTGATTTTTCAATTATTCGTTTCTAAAATTATTCCATTTCCAATTT
Source organism: Zophobas morio (assembly GCF_036711695.1). Lineage (NCBI taxonomy): Eukaryota > Metazoa > Arthropoda > Insecta > Coleoptera > Tenebrionidae > Zophobas > Zophobas morio. Next base: position 1,027,271 of record NW_026972136.1, on the reverse strand, counting down.
TTTGAGTTTTTTATGTGAATTCTTCGCTTTTTAGTTTCCTTAGTGTTCGATCTCCAATTTTTAATTTAAAATTTTCCAGTTTTTCTTTTCTCAAGTTTTAAATTCCTCAAGTTTTACAAATTTTAATCTATTAGTTTTTCAATTTTTCGATTTTTCAGTTTCTCGATTTTTGATTTTTCAATTTTTCGATTTCGCTTTTTTGGGTTTTAAATTTTTTAATTTTTCGTCCTCGATTTGGAAGTTTTCGATTCATCAATATTTGAATTATTCAATGTTTCGACTTGAAACTTTTCGATGTTACAAATTTTCGAATTATCATTTTCAAATTTTTCACTTGTTTCAGCTTTAAGTTTTTTTATTATTCGTTCTCGATTTGGAAATTTCCGATCTTCAATGTTTCGACTTGAAATTTTTCAATGTTACAAATTTTCGAATCATTTTTAAATGTTTTCATTTTTCAATTTTTAATGGTTCAGTTTATCTATTTTTCAATTTCTCAATTTACGGAAATTTTAATTTCTCGATTTTTCGATTTGACGAATTTTTAATTTTTCAACTGTCCCATTTTTTAATTTTTAATTTTACAAAAGGAATCCCCGGGATTCTTTCCAAGTATCTTAAAAACCAGCAGAGGGGATCCCAAAAATTCTTTAAAATTATTCCAAAAACAAAACAAGAGGTTCTCGACATTCTTACTTCACGAACAAAAGACAGAAATATTTGAATTTTTAAATTTTTGATTTTTTAATTTTTGATTTATAAATTTTTAGATTTCTTAATAGTTGGATTTGTTTTTTCTAGTTTTTACTTCGTAGATATTTTAATCTACCGATTGTTTGTTTCTCTAATGTTTCGAGTTAGAATTTTTTGAGTTTTGTATTTTAAATTTAATTCAAGTTTTCGGTTTTTCAATTTTTGAATTTTTCAGTTTTTTCAATTTTTGATATCAGAATTTCGGGATTTTTAATTTTTTGACTTTTCGTTTCTTTAGTATTCGATTTGAAATTTTTAATTTTAAATTTTCCAGTTTCTTTTCTCTACTTTTAAATGTTTAGAAATTAAATTTTTTGTTTTTTTAATCTTTCCATATTTCAGCTTTTTAATTTTTCAAGTTCTCGATTTGGAAAAAGTTTTCGACTCTTAATGTTTGGATTTTTCAATGTTTCCACTTGAAATATTTCGAAGTTACAAATTTTCGAATAATCAATTTTTAAATGTTTAGATTTTTCAATTTTTAATGGTTCAGTTTTTCGATTTTTCAATTTCTCATTTTTTCGATTTCTCAGTTTGTCGATATTTTAATTCCTCGATGATTCAATTTTTAATTTTTCAATTGTCCCATTTTTTTTCTAATTTTTCAAAAGGGGTCCCCGGGATTCTTTCAAAGTATTTTAAAAACCACGCACAAGGGATTCGATATTACAAATTTTCCAATCATTATTTTTTAATTATTAATGGTTCAGTTTTTCGATTTTTCAATTTCTTAATTTTTCCGATTTTTCATTTTGTCAATTTTTTTGATTTTTCAATTTGACGAATTTTTAATTTTTCAATTGTCTCATTTATTAATTTCTAATTTTTTAAAAGAGGTCTTCGGAATTCTTTCGAAGTATTTTAGAAGCCAGGCACAAGAGATGCGAAAGATTCTTTCAAATTATGTCAAAAACCAGTACAAGAATCCCCGAGATTCTTTTAAACAACTTCAAAAACCAGATAAAACAGGTTCCTGCGATTCTTTCAAACTACTTCAAAAACAAAAAAAGGGGTCCCCGATATTCTTTAAAATTACTTCAAAAAGAAAACACAAGCGGTCCCCGAAATTCTTTAAAATGTCTCTATTTTAATAATAATTCAGGTTTTTGATTTTTTAACTTTCGAATTTTGCAATTTTTTGATTTCAACTTTTTCGGGTTTTCCGTTTTTTGATTTTTCAAATTCTCGATTTGGAAATTTTCAATTCTTTAATGTTTGAATTTTTCAATGTTTCGACTTTCGGAGTTACAAATTTTCGAATCATCAATTTTTAATTTTTTAGATTTTTCAATTTTTAATGGTTTAGTTTTTCGATTTTTCAATTTCCCAATTTTTTCGATTTTTCAATTTGTGGATATTTTAATTTCTCGATTTTTTAATTTTAATTTAAACAATCAAGGCGGATTCATAAACCACAAATACAGGAGTATGTTATTTTATAAAATTCAAATAGTATTTACTATGCAACAGTTTAAGACAATGTCTTGAAACTGTTAATAGAGAAAAAGGAATATTTACTAGTCTGTATAACCTTTTTTGTTTTTTCAATTTTTCGATTTCTAATTTTTCGCATTTTCAGTCTTAAGTCATCAATTTTTCAATTTCTTCAGTATTCCGATTTTTCCATTTGAAATTTTTCTGGTTTCCGGGTTTTTAGCTTTTCAGTTTTTCAATTTGGAATTGATATTTTTTTTTTATTCTTTAAGCTCTAGATTTGTTGTTTTCAGTCTTCAGTTTGTAGATATTTTAATTTTTCGAATATTCAGTTTCTTGATTTGTAATATTTCGAATTTTCGTTTCTTTAATGTCCTGGTTTGGAATTTCTTCTATTTTAAATTTAATTCAGACTTTTGATTTTTTAACTTTCGAATTTCTCAATTTTTTGTTTTTTCAATTATTCGATTTGAAATTTTTCGAGTATTTTATTTCAATTTTTCGATGTTTCAGCTTCTCGAATTTTGATTTTTCGTTTTAAATTCTTGATTTTTCAATTTCTCGATTTGGAATTTTGGGATTCTTGTTTGAAGTTTTCATTGTCGTGACTTGAAATTTTTCTACGTTACAAATTTTCACCAACCATCAATTTTCAGATTTTTCGTTTCTAATTGTTCATATTTTCGATTTGTGAATATTTTAATTTCTCGATTAGTGAATTTGTCGAATTTTTGATCCAATTGGTCAATAGTGTGCGTTCATCTTATACAGTTATAAAATGTTGTTGCACACATCTGGATTTCTTGAGTAAACAATCAAGGCGGATTCATAAACCACAAGTACAGGAGTATGTTATTTTATAAAATTTAAATAGCATTTACTATGAAATAGTTTGAGATGACGTCTTCAATTATTATTAGTGACGAAAAACACTTACCGCTGGCCAGTATTATAATTTTTAAGATGTTTATACGTACAGGTTTACGATCCGGACTTAAGGATGTTGTAACGTTACTTACCTGAAAAAGAAAACCTTGATTAAAAAATGCAACTATATTGAGTAACTTTCACAAGAATTTTAAATTGTACACATATTTAAACACAGTGCAGACGATACAGTCCGCCTTAACCGCCTAAACCCCGACCAATATTGACGTAATGTCCCAAACCGCCCCTCTTTCACGAGTCCAACCCTGTTCGATTCGTCGTTATTTTCCCCGGCTAATCTGAAGTGTAACGTCGTTAAACTTTTGAAAAACAACGTCCAACTAACCGAAAGCTACCCGAACTAAAATAATTAAAAGCCTGGAATTAATTTAGCCAATAAATGTGTTCCTGGCGGGTCTCTGCGGGACTCCATTCCGGACCTGTAAACACGTCACGATGGCTCCCTATGGATAAAGAGATAATGGTTTTCTCAGTTTGCTCGCAAAATTGTGAGCAATAAGGACGCTCAGTAACGAACGTGTTATTCGCAAACATCTCGGAAAAAACTCGACGATAACGGGGCTTCCAATTTATAAGATGACTGCGTATTTCTGTGCGTCTAATTAAAAACTGATTGAATTAATAGCCGGGTGATGATAAAACGAACTAACAAATTACACGTTCAAGTAGAAATCGGATTTCTATATTTAACTGCTTGTCCCGATTTCGTCGAAACGATTAACGATAGATCGGGAGAGTCTTAGCAGGACTCGAGTGCTTTTCTTGTGAAATACGACCCTGTATCGCACTATCTCTGCTCGGTAATTAGAGCCGTTGTGCATTCTGCTTCCCATCAAAGCGCCCCAGCCCACCGCAAGTGGGTCAATATTAAGCTGCCAACCCACAAGACCTAAATTATGTCATCTACAGCACAACCGCAACAACAACAAAAAGCTCGCTCGATACCCCGAAAACGCGCACTTTTCCGTCGATTTTCCGAGCTAATTTCGTTGGAAAATCGCGAAAACACGACACAAATCCTCGCCCGTTGATTATCTCGCGACGAGAAACTTTCATTTCTTTTTCGGCTCGGAATTCCGGAAAATAATCACGACTCAACGAAATAATAACGTCTGAGGAGTGCGCTCGAATAACTTTCCGGCGAAATCACAGGGTAAAGCAAATCATCAACTTATAGACAGACGTGCAAATTGTGCGACACTGTTTTGCAAGAGATAGTAATGGATTTTTCGCGTTGTATTACCCGGATAAAGTATTCCCGGAGCGGAATGGGGGTTATTTTTCGCCGGCTCCCTCATAAAATAAACATGCTTCTATACGTAGCATTTATCAAGCTAAATTGTCGGTGAAATTAAATTATTACGCTTTCTTTAATTAACCCCCGAAGAAACGAAAAAGAAAACAACTGAAGGGATTAAACGAGGAAAGTTAGCCAGTAACTCGGCGCGTAACGTTTTTAATTTATTCAAATGAGAAAAGAGAACGTAAGGGAAAAGGCTGATTTGATAAATCATTTATCGGGGACGTCGGGAAATATTCAAGACTTCTTTTATCCGAGGGTGTACGTCTTTGCACCCTCGTCAAAAAGTGTCTACGGAAAAGAAGACATCTTTTATTGATAAATACACTTTCTTTACCATACACAAAGACTCCCTGCGTGATTAATAGCGGCTACGTACACTGCCCAGACACAAATAGATGACCATGCCTATGCAACGATTTTCCAAAGGTTTTCCGGACCAAAGCTAATGGAAACAAATGCGTGGATTTCGGATGAATTTGTCCCAAAGCCACTGCACTGCAATGGCACCGCTAATGGCTTCATTTTCAACGTCCGGCTGCATTACTGTTGCGCCCTTTGAAGTGCATTAAGCGCTAATCCGTCAATTTTCAGCGCACTATGAAAAAATCCGTTTCAGGTGGGTTTTGTTCGCAAACGCGTTTTTTTAGTTTCAGAAGGAACGGAAGTTTTACGTTTCTGAAAAAAATGTTACGGAGCGAAATAATGAGTGCAGCTGTTGTTGCTTTTTAAAAATAGTTTGCTTTTACTTCAGCCAAGTGGAAGTGCTCACGTCTCATAATCGCTCGGAAAGTAACCGAACTATCGATTTTAAGAAACTGAGGATAATATTTTGAAACTTGATCTTCATATATAGATTCGGTGAAAGAGCGCTCCATTTACTTCAGACTTGCCAAAGTTTTCTGCTAAGAAAATGGGTATTCATTACCTGAAAGAACGTTTCATAATATCGAGATAATGATGCTTGGAAAAGTTGGCTGATACGTCAAAATTGCTAGTTATTTTTGGATCATAGGAAAACAAAAGGCTTTAAGTTCGTACTTTAAGTTTTTCTTGATTAAAGATAACTTGGGAATCTCGGACTCTTTTTTTTAATCTTGAATAAATAAAGAGATATCAAGGTATTGACGACTTACTTTAGATAGCCTTTTTTGTTTCTCGAATTTTCCGATTCCCAATTTTTCCAATTTTCAATCTTCAATTTTGTGTTAATGTTTTACTTTGAATTTTTTGTGTTTTCTAAGTATTTTAAATTTAATTCAGGTTTTCGGTTTTTCAACCTTGGAATTTTCCATTTTCTTGGCATCTTGTTTTTTTTATTTTTCAATTATTCGTTTCTTGAATTATATTCAATTTCCAATTTTTCGGGTTTCAATTTAGATTTTTTCAATTTTCTGATTTTTCCATTTTTTTTAAAGTTTTCAACAATTCAAACAATTTAATTTTTTTTATTGTTAATTATTAAATTTTTAGATTCATTAAATCGGTAATTTTTCGATTTGTAATTTTTGGATTTTTCGTTTCCTCAATGTGTCAATTTGGAATTTTCCACTTTCTTGTAATTTCGAATTTTTGTTTTCTAAATTTTTTCGATTTTACAGTTTTTCGGTTTCTATTTTTTTGATTTTTCGATTATTCGTTTCATCAATCATTCATTCCCATTTTTTCGGGTTTCTGTTTAAATTTTTTTAGTTTTTTTTATCTTTTTATTTCTTCCTACATATTTTAATTTTTCGATTTTTCAGCTTCTTGTACTTTAATTTTTCGTTTCTTGTGATCCGATTTGCAATTTTTTTAAGTTTACAATTTAAAATTTTCCAGGTTTTTGATTTTTAAACTCTTCAAATTTCATTTTAGATTTTTGGATGTTTTGTTTCTTCAATGTCTCAATTTGGAATTTTTGGTTTCTATTTTAAATTTAATTCAGGTTCTCGATTTTTCAACTTGGGTTTTCCACTTTCTTAAAATTTCTATTTTTTTGTTTTCCCATTTTTTTTTTGTTTTAGAGCTTGTCGGCTTGTAATTTATTGATTTTTAAATTATTCGTTTCTTCAGTTATTCGATTTCCAATTTTCCGGGTTTCTATTTAAATTTTTTCCAATTTTTTTTATTTTTCTCTTCCTTCCTACATATTTTACGATTCTTGTGATACGATTTGCAATTTTTTTGAATTCACAATTTAAAATTTCCTAGGTGTTCGATTTTTCAGCTTTTCAAATTTCATTCAAGATTTTTGAATTTTTACATTTTCGATTTGAAATTTCTCGATTTTTTTTTTATTTCAAATTGTTAAATTTTTAAATTCATTAAGTTCTCAATTTTTCGATTTATAATTTTTGGATTTTCAGAATCTTTAATGTCTCAATTTTCTTGATTTTACAGTTTCTAGGTTTTTATTTTATTTTTTTTGATTTTTCAATTATTCTTTCCTTCAATTATTGATTTCCAATTTTTCGAGTTTCTACTTATTTTTTTTAATTTTTTTATCCTTCTATTTCTTCCTACGTATCTTAATTTTCCGATTTTTCGGCCTTTTGTAATTTAATTTTTCGATTTTTCGTTCCTTTAGTGTCCAATTTGCAATTTTTTTGAATTACTAATTCTGAATTTACCAGGTTTTAGATTTTTCAGCTTTTCAAATTTCTTTTAAGATTTTTTGTTATCTCAATTAATTTTGATTTTCAGCTTCTCGTCTTTTAATTTTTTAATTTTTCAATTATTGATTTAAATTTTTCAGGTTTCTATTTAATTTTTTTTCAAGTGTTTGATCTTTCTACTCCTTCCTACATATTATAATTTTTCAATTTTTCAGCTTTTATACTGCAATTTTTCTATGTTGTAAATTTTCAGATCAACAATTTTATTTTTTTGTTTTTGTTTTATTTTTAAATGTTACATTTTCAGGTTCATTAGGTTCTCAAATTTTCGATTTGTAATTTTTGGATTTTTCGTTTCGTCAATGTATCAATTTGGAATTTTTTGTTGTTTCTATTTTAAATTTAAGTCAGGTTTCCGGTCTTTCAACTTTCGATTTTTCTATTTTCTTGAAATTTTCATTTTTTTTGTTTTCTCAATTTTTTTGATTTTACAGACTCTCGGCTTTTAATTTTTTAATTTTTCAATTATTCGATTTCCAATTTTTCGGGTTTCTATTTAAATTTTTTCAATAATTTGTTTTTTTTAACTTTTTCGTTTTTTAGAAATTTAAAATTTTCGTTTCGGTTTTTTTACAAATTTTCGATTTTTCAGTTTGCCAATCTTTTTATTATTCCATTTTCAACTTCAAAATTTTCAATTGTTCAATTTTTTTAGTCCTTCATTTTTAATATGTATTCTATTTTGAATTTTAAATTGTACAGGCTTTAAATAAATTTTTGATTTTTAGATTTTTCAGCTTCTTGAATTTTAAATTTTCGATTTTTCGTTCTTTAATGTTTCGATTTGCAATTTTTCAATTTAAAAAAAAATTAATAAAATTTCCATAAACTTCAATTTTTCATTTATTCAGTTATTCGATTTGCAATTTTTCAATTTTTAGAAATTTTAATTTGTTTTTTCAATTTTTCGATTTCCAATTTTTCGAGTTTTCAACGTTTTGATTTTTCACTGTTTCGACTTGCAATTGTTCGAAGTCACAAATTTTTAAACCATCAATTTTAAAATTTTGTAGATTTTTCAATTTTTATTGTTCCGTTTTTTGATTTTTCAATTTTTGGATGTTTTCGATTTTTTCGCTTGTGGATATTTTAATTTCTCGATTTCTAATTTCTCAACTGTTGAATCTTTTAGCTTCTTCATTTTTAATATTCTGATTTTTCAATTTTTCAACTCAAATTTTTCGATTTTTAACTTTTAAATGTAACACTTCTTCAATGTTTCGATGTGCAATTTTTTGAGTTTCCATTTAAAAAATGTGCAGGTTTTCGCTTTTTCTATTTCTAAATTTTAAAATTTTTTGAAAGATTAATTTTTTGTTTTTTTAATTTTTCGATTTTTCAGTTTGTCAAATCAATTTTTCATTCATTTCATTTAATCAATTTACAATTGTTCAATGTTTAGAAATTTAAAATTTTTGTTTTTTCAATTTTTCGAGTTTCCAATTTTTGATTTTCGAGTCATCAATTTTTTGAATTTTTAGATTTTTCATTTTTTTTGTGTCTAATGTTTCGATTTTTCAATTTCTCAATGTTTTCGATTTTTTGATTTGTGGATATTTTAATTTTTCGATTTTTCTATGTGTTGAATTTTTTTCAATTGTTCCATTTTCGGGTTCTAATTTCTCAACCGTTCAATATTTTAGTTTTTTTTCCATTTTTAATACTTACATCGCTTTTTCAATTTTTCAATGCAAATTTTTTGAGTTTACAATTTTAAATTGTGCAGCTTTTCGATTTTAAAATTTCTAAATTTTTCAATTTTTTGAAAGTTTAATTTTTTGTTTTCTCAATTTTTCGATTTTTCAGTTTCCCGATTTGCAATTTTTCAAGTTTTTTAATTTTTGAGTTATTCGATTTTTCAATTTCTGGACTTGCAACTTTTCGATGTCACAAACTTTCGAAACATCAATTATTAAATTTTTAAAGTTTCCATATGTCTTATTTAGTTTTTCGATTTTTTTTTAAATTTCTGGATGTTTTCGATTTTTTGATTTGTGGATATTTTGATTTCTCGGTTTTTTAATTAACTGTTCAATTTTTATTTCTCCGTTTTAATGTTTCGATTTTTCAACTTTTTAATTTCCAATTTTTCGATTTTGAAATTTTAAATTTTATCATTTTTTCGTTGTTCCGATGCGCATTTTTTGAGTTTTCAATTTTAAAATGTGTTGCTTTTCGATTTTTCAACTTTTGGATTTTTCAATTTTCTGATTTTTCAGTTTCTCGAGTTTTCAATTTTTCATTTATTCAATTATTCGACTTGCAATATTTTAATTTTTTGAAATTTTAAATTATTAGTTTTTCAACTTTGTAATTTTTAGTTTAGAGAATTATTGGATTTGCAATTTTTGGATTCTTCATTTTTCGGTTTCCAAGTACGTTACTTCAATTCTACTCACTGTACGTTGTTATTATGAAGCGGCACACTTACAACTTAAGCTGTAGGTATTAAAATGCGGCTATTACAAAGGATGAAAACGAAAACAAGGTGAAATGAATACGAGAAAGTTAAAAAATTAACAAAGCCTGAACGAAATACTAAATTAGCAGAATAATACACCAAATCCAATAATGCAAATTTGTTAAGAACGAAGTGAATTACGAGTCAAATTCACTAAAATTTTATAAGTTTTTGTCTTGTCAACAAATTCTTGGTTCACTACATCATAAATAAAAAAAAAAAATCATCCGGTATAAGGCTGACTCAGTGAGAGATATATGGATATGTGATAGCACAACAACTGTTCCACAGTCTTCAATTACGAAATTAATATTCATTTTGCTACTTCCGCATTTAATTTGGCGAACACTGAAATAACACACCGTGATTTTAATGTGCATATTATGAATAAAATTTGGCACAGATTCGGACGTTCCTGGAAAATAGTCAAGTGGCAAAATTTACATTCACTTTTATGACACTGAAGAATAATTAAAATCCTGTCAACGTGAAAAAATATAGCACCTATTTGAGACTATTAAAAGAAATAAACTTGTCTTTGGTCTTACACTATTTTTGTGAATTACGAAAAAAAAAAATCAGCAATTGGTAAAATGGAAATTTGAAGAGGCAAAAATTTCATTTATGCCGTTCTACCACCTAATCAACCACTGTACGTGCTTGTACAGCTCGGAAACCTCCCGAAGTTATTTTTCCCTTTTAACTTGCGACACAGTTAATCGTAATTCGGTTTATCTCGACCGGATTTTCCTCTTCGGTCTTGCCATTCAAGAAGTTTAGCTTTTTTCTTATTCTATTTTTTCGTTCGGCGGTCGTTCGTCTCTATTCCTTCCCCCAGATTATGCCATTCCGCATCGGAATTTGTAAAGCCGCGCACAATTTCGATGCTAATTTCCCGGAATGCGTGCCGAGCTGAAATTATTTCAACATCCATCAGAAGGAGCGCTGTTTTTCCGTTTAAAAAACGAGAAAACCCATCAATCGTGCGCTCAGCTGTTGACACAAATTCTAACCCCGACCGAGGAATTATTTAAATAGGCCGAAACTTTGTAACTTTCCTTGTTATCGTGTTTATCCTTAGGCGCGTAATTATGTTTTTCTTGGAGTGAAGACTCCCATAGAAGACCATGACACTGCCGCTCTTTAATAACGTACATCCGCCACAGTTCCGTTCGAGTTTTTAACGATAGTTTTTGTTAATGAACGCACAGTTTAATGTGTTATTTACGGAGGCATCCATCAACGTCGCTCCTCCCGTCCTACAAAAAGAGTTAAGTAAACGTCTAATGGAAAAAATCGACACACCGACCAACACAAAAGAATGCACTGCGTGAAGATTAACAACACGGGTTTAATAAACACTGATCAATTTGTCAGTGGACGTATTGAAAGCTCTCGGTGGAAGTTTTAAGAGTGAAGCGAGCTTCCGGAGCGCTCCGGTGCGCGATAAATCATTCGAAAAAAATTGGTCGGAGGGTATTTTAACAGAACCTCCCTAGACCCTGAAGTACAGTCGAACAACTATCAAACTTTACTTTGGATTTTATTTTTTCAAGAAACATCGTATGCATATGTTTCTAGTGAGTTTTTCCTTATAAAAATGTTGATAATTTTAGCAAGGACATGTATATCAATTTGAATAGGTGCATTCTAATACTATTAATAAGAGTAATCTATCCTGAAATTTTAGGACCCTTAACATTATGCATATTTTAGATTTATTCGGTACAATTTTGAGATGACATCATCATACAATTTTAATTTTACGTTATCTACTATTGTAAAAAGTTGCAAAATTTGACAACAATCGGCTCGGTAGTTTCGAAGATTATTTGTTGAATAAATATCGACACAGACGCAGACAGAGCAGTCGACAAAGGGCAGACGACAGAAAACAGACGGAAACGAAAGACCTGGATTTTCATATTTTAGGGATCATGAAACGTCGAGAAAACATAAAAGTAGCCAGTCGCCCAATGGCCACGATTACAATACTTCCTTAGCTTACGCTAATTTTTGGCTTCAATGCTTCGATTTGAAAATTCTCCTTTCGACTTATTAGTTTTCCATTTTTTAATTCCTCGGTTTTTAATTTTGCAGGTTCTCGATTTTCAATTTTTCACTTTTAATTTTTCGATTAGTATATACATAATAATTTTACGTTTATACAAAATGTATACATTTTAATTTTTGGATTTTAAGTTTCTCGATTTTTAATTTTTCAATTTCTTAGTTTAAATTTTTTAATTTTTAAATAATAATAATTTATTTAAGGAAAGTGTTTATTACATAAATCAAACTAAAGAAAATAATAATTCAATATAAATTAAATAATAATTTAAATTACCTTCTCGATTTTAATTTCACAATTTTTGGTTTTCAGAATATTTATGTTTAATTTTTTATTTTTCGATTTTTAGTCTCTCGATTTTTAGTTTTATGACCTGCAATTTTTCAATTTTTAAATATTTAGAATCTTGATTTTTTTTCTCAACACAGCGATGTTTCGTTTCTCAAATCTCAATTTTCGAATTTTCAATTTTTCGCTTTTACAATTTAACGATTTTCCAATTTTTGGATGTTTCATTCTTCCAATTATTTATGTTTTTCATTTTTGAGTATTCAATTTCTCATTGCTTCGAATTTTCAATCTTTCGATTATTTAATTTTTCAGTTTCAATTTTTCTATTTTCGATTCTTGAATTTTTAAATTTTAATTATTTTAGTTTTTAGTTGTTTTTAATTTTTTGCAAATTCTTGTGTCCAAATTTTTAGTTTTTAAGTTTTTCAATTATTCTATTTTCAATCTTTAATTATTTTAATTGTTTGTTATTTTCGATTTTGTGATTTTTCGTCTCTAAATTTGTAATTTTTCGATTTTTCCTATTTTGAAATTAATTTTCGATCTCTCCGATTTTTGAATTTTTGGTTTTTAATTCGAGTTTTTCAATTTTTCTATTTTCAATTTTTAGTTACTGTAATTGTTTATTGCCTTAAATTTTGTGATTTTTTTGTCTGTCAATTTCTAGTTTTTCGATTTTTCCTGTTTTGGAATTATTTTTCATTCTTCCGTTATTTTCATTTTTCGTTGTTTTCAATTTTGCGATTTTTCATGTGTCAGTTTTTAATTTTTCGATTTTTCAAATATGTATTAGATTTTTAAGTTTTCACTTTTTGGATGTTTTATTCTTACAATTTTAATGTTTTTCATTTTGGACTTTTCAATTTTTCGATTATTTGATTCTTCAGTTTCCAATTTTTCGATTTTAGATTCTTCAATTGTTGCGATTTTTATATTCTTAATTTAATACTTTTAAATTTTAAATTTTTTAGTTTTCAATTTTGTAATTTTTCGTCTAACAATTTTTATTTTTTTTTTAAATAATTTTTCCATTTTTCCGATTTTTGAATTAATTTTTGATTTTTACTTTCTCGAATTTAAGTTTTTCTATTTTTCAAATATGACTTTCACTTTTGACTATTCAATTTCTCCTTGTTACAACTTTTCAATTTTTCGATTATTTAATTTTTCAGTTTTCAATTTTTCGATTTTTATTTTCTTGATCTAATATTTTTCCTTTTTTTAAATTTTAAATATTTTAGTTTTTTGTTTTCAATTTTGCGATTTATGTGTCCAAATATTTCATTTTCAATTTTTACTCTCTCAATTTGTAATTTTTCGATTTTTCAGTGTTTCGTCTCTTCAATTTTACGATTTTGCAATTTCTCGATTTCTCAAATATGAATTAATTTTTTAATTTTTCAGATTTCAATTGTTCCATTTTCGATTTTTATTTTTTTGATTTTTCATTTTTTTGTTCCTCAAATTTTAGTATTTCGTTGTTTTTAATTTTGCGATTTTTTGTGTCCAAATGTTTAATTTTTAGGTTTTTCAATTTTCTTATTTTCAATTTTTAGTCATTTTAATTGTTTGATGTTTTCAATTTGACGATTTTTCGTCTATCAATTTTTAATTATTCAATTTTTCCTGTTTAGGAATGATTTTTCGGGCTTATCCGATTTTTGAATAAATTTTCCATTTTTACTTTCTCGAATTTAATTTATCGATTTTTCAACTTGTGATTTCTGTCTCCTAATTTTCAATTTCTTGATTTTTCGATCTTTCCGATTTTTGAATTTTTGATTTTTACTTTCTAAAATTTAAGTTTTTCGATTTTTCATTTTTTCAAATATGTATTAGATTTTTTAAATTTCCAGTCTTTGGAAGTTTCGACTTACCAATTTTTCAATTTTTATTTTGTTGATTCAATATGCAATCTCAATTTTAATTGTTTGTTGTTTTCAATTTTGTGATTTTTCGTCTCAATTTTTAATTTTTCTATTTTTTTTTGTTTTGGAATTATTTTCCGATCTTTTCGATTTTTACTTTCTCGAATTCAAGTTTTTCGATTTCTCAAAAATGTATTTGATTTTTTAATTTTTCACATTTTACTATTCAATTTCTCCTTGTTTCGACTTTCAATTTTTCGATTAATTAATTTTTCAGTTTAAAACTTTTCAATTTTTGTTTTGTTGATCTAATATTTTTCCTAGTTTTAAATTTTAGTTATTTTAGTTCTTTGTTTTTAATTTGGCGATTTTTTTGTCCAAATTTGTAATTTTCAATTTTTACGTAATTTAATTGTTTGTTGCTGTCAATTTTATGATTTTTCGATTTTTCCTGTTTTGAAATTATTTTTCGATCTTTTCGATTTTCAAATTTTTAGTTGTTTTAAATTTTCGTTATTTTCAATTTTGCGATTTTTCATCTCTCAGTTTTTAATTTATCGATTTTTCAATTTTTTGATTTTTCAAATATGAATCAATTTTTTTAATTTTTCAGTTTTTAGATGTTTCACTCTTACAATTTTTCGATTCTTTAATTTTTCAGATTGTTCCATTTTCGATTGTTCAATTTTTTCGATTTTTATTTTCTTAATTTTTTATTTGACATTTTTCGGTTCTTCAAATTTTAGTTTTCCGTTGTTTTTAATTTTGAGATTTTTTGTGTCCATTTTTTTAATTTTCCTATTTTCAATTTTTAGTCATTTTAATTGTTCGATGTTTTCAATTTTGTGATTTCTCGTTTATCAATCTTTAATTATTCGACTTTTCCTGTTTCGGAATTATTTTTCGACCTTCCCGATTTTTGAATTAATTTTAGATTTTAACTTTCTGCAATTTAAGGTACGAATTTTCCGTTATTTTCATTTTTCGTTGTTTACAATGTTGCGATTTTTCATCTCTCAATTTTTAATTTTTCGATTTTTCAAATAATTTTTTGGACGTTTCATTACTACAATTGTTAGGTTTTTCATTTTTGGTTATTCAATTTCTCGTTGTTTCGAATTTTCAATTTTTTCGATTTTTATTTTCTTGACTTAATATTTTTTGATTTTTTACATTTTAGTAATTTCAATTTTTCTATTTTCAATTTTAACTTATTTTAATTGTTTGTGGTTTTCAATCTTGCGATTTTTCGTCTCCTAATTTTCAATTTTTCGATTTTTCCTGTTTTGGATTTAATTTTTGATTTTTCCGATTTTTGAATTTTTGATTTTTACTTTCTTGAATTTAAGTTTTTCGATTATCCAATATTTAGTTATTTTAATTTTTCGATTTTTGAAATATGTATCAGATTTTTTAATTTTTCAGTTTTTGGATGTTTCATTCTTACAATTTATAGGTTTTTCGTTTTTGACTATTCAATTTCTGGGTGTTTCGACTTTCCAATTTATCGGTTCTTTAATTTTACAGTTTTCGATTTTTCAAATTTTAGTTTTCTTAGTTTTTCGTTCTTTTTAATTTTATCAATTTTTCTATTTTTAGTTTGTAGTTATTATCATTGTTTGCTGTTTTCAATTGTGTGATTCTTCGTCCCTCAATTTATAATTTTTCGATTTTTACTTCTCGATTTTAAGTTTTTCGCTTTACCAATTTTTGGTTATTTTAATTTTTCGTTTTCAATTTTGCCATTTTTCCTCTTTCAATTTTTAATTTTTCGCTTTTTCAATTTTTCGTTTGTTCAATTTTACGATTTTCCAAATTTTTAATAATTTTTTAATTTTTCAGTTTATGCATGTTTTATTCTTACAATTTTTAGGTTTTTCATTCTTGACTATTCAATTCAGTGTTTCGACTTTCCAGTTTTTTCGATTTTTATTTTCTTGATTTAACATTTTTCGATTTCTTGTCAAAATTTTTAATTTTCAAGTTTTTCAATTTTGCAATTTCCAATTTTTAGTTAATTCAATTGTTTGTTGTTTTGTAATTTTTTGTCTCTCAATTTTTCAATTTTTAATTTAATTTTTCGTTGTTCTGAATTTTGCGATTTTTCAATTTTTCGATTCTCGAATTTTTTCAGTTTTTCAATTTTGCGATTTTTCTGGTTTTTGAATAATTTTTCGGTTTTTTTTCCCGATTTAAAATTTTTCGATTTATCAATTTTTAAACGTAAAACACATTCATGAAATTTATATTATAAAATTCAAATAACATTTATTCGTCAAAATTGTAAGATGACGTCATGAGTTTTTACAGGGATTTTGATTGCGATTTACCATGTTTTTCACAACCTTAAAATTTTGCACGGTTTCAGAGGATTAGGTTTAAAAATTCCAAAGCTCAATTGTAGAGTATTGTTAATGTAATTAATGTTATTTTATAAAATTTAAATAACATTTATTATTGCAAAAGTCGACAACAATCGGTCTGATAGTCTGATAAATATTAACATAGACGCGGACAGACGGCAGACAGACAGACGGAAATGCGAGATCTATGTTTTCGTATTCTAGGGGTCCTGAAACGTCGAGAAAACATACGATAGACTCGATACACCCTGATTTTCTAGCAGGGAATGCAGAATAAATAATATTTCTGGTGTCGTGAAGGGTTAAAGTGGAGTATCAAAGACGCGTTTCGAATAGATCTCTTATAAATCAGCACCCGACTCTGAAAATAGGTCAAAAAAATATGATGCATGAACAGGGTATCACGCGGGGCACGTTGTAGGTGATAATTCTCCCAAAATTCCGTCGTACAATCAATAATTTCCCAGTTTCCTAAAAAAATCCGCGCTAAAACTCGTCCAATTTCCGCCTATACATGAATAAGTTGCCGATAGCTTTCGCTTCCCCCAGCGTTAAATCATTTGTAAAAAAGCTAAGATTTCCTCGTGGGCTAAATACACTCCGATTTTATAATAAAGACCCCCGAGTAAGTAATTTTTCCCGCGTCGCAACCCATTCCGAGTCGAATATCAAAAACGCGTTTGTACGTTAGGCCGAATGGAGTTATTTCATAAATCAGCGCGTGGCTGGCGAGGTAAAAACGACAGAAAAATAGAAAAAGTCTGATTAGGTCGACGATGATTTATGGCAACGGTGAATTCCGTGAGCAGCGAGCAATTTGTAGTTCTGGCTGAGGACTGGCTTCCCGTAGCATCTCCGAACATTATACGGAGGGAACATGACTCTAAATTACGAACGAGGCGAGTGATGTCATTGTGGCCGAGTAATGGTGATTCAGTAGGGATGTGTTGTTTAACCTCTTTGACCTAGCGTGACCTCGCCAAATGGAACAGGACTATATGGAGTCAATTGCTTTTACAAGCTAGACTATGCACTTTTTACCGGCCTTTTCCCGTAAAATTGCCCGCGTTCGATGTTGAATCGATTCCAATAAATTTTCAATGAAGCCCTTGGCAAAAAGACCCAAAATGGATACTTGCCGATAAAGCGTCCGTCCGTTCGCGTACCTGTCGAAGAACGGGGAACAATGGAAAAGTGGTCGGGGCCAATTATCGAACAACTTCTCTTAAGGAAACGACGAAATCGGTTTAGCGCGGGGGTGGAGAGAGAGGGGTGCTTCGGACAAATCGATTAATTGAAAATGTTTTATTTCCACTGGGGCGGTTTCGGATGCTGTAGCCAGCACGAAGTTCTAATTTTTAAGCCACATGGTTCAAGACACTTTTTTTTGAGCCCGAATTCTTGTTACGAAGGTTCGAGTTTACTAGGACATGAATTTTCATTAAATTGTGTTAGTTTGATATATTTGAAATGCCGAAAATTTCCATTTCCATTCCATTAACGGGACATAACTCCGAAACGATTTTAGACTCCGCATTGCGCTTTACACCATTCGATTTCTTGGGCTTTTTCGTCTTATAGGTTAATATTCAAGTCGGATACTTAAATTCGTTTAGTACTGAGAACTGAATAAATTCGACAGTCATTTTCCTTTGGGCCGACCACTTAAAAATTAACAAAAAAGTCAGGAGGCTGTGAAGACATTTTTTAGGCCCGGATTCTTCTATTTTTCAATTTTTGACATTGCTAAATTTTCAGTTTTCCAATTTCTCAGTTAATCTATTTTTGATTTTCCCATTGACTTTACAACGTTTCAATTTTTCAGTTCTTCAATCATCGATTTTTCGAATTTCTCAATTTTTGGATATTTCTTTCAGTTTTGGGGTTTCTCAATATTTCGATTTACAAATTTTGACGTTTCTGAATTTTCAATTTTCCGATTTCTCAATGAATATATTTTATTATTTTCCCATTTCTCGACTTCCCAAAGTTTCGACTTTTCAGTTCTTCAGTTCTTCAATTTTTCGAATATGCAGATTTTTAATTTTTCAATTTTTCGATTTTTTAAGTTTGTGAATTTTCGACTTTTTTGACTTTCCGGTTTCACAATTTTCTAGTTTCCCGATTTTTGGATGTTTCGTTCAATATTTTGATTTTTCAGTTTTTCGATACTTCAATGTTTCTTCTAGTTTTCGATCTTTCGATATTTCAGTTTTGGGATTTTTTAGTATTTCGACTTTTCGATTTTTTGTGTTCTGGATTTGTCGATTTCTCGACTTCTTACTTTTTGGATATTCAATTCTTCCTCAAAACTTAAAATTTTCAATATTTCAACTGTCTTATACTTCGATTTCTCAATTTTTCAACTTTTCGATGTTTGAATTTTTTAATTTATAACATTCCAAGTTTTTAGATCTCTTTTTGTTTTTTGAGATCTGGACTTCTCGATTTTTCAATTTTTTTTCAATTTTGCGATATTTTAATTATTCAATGTTTTAAATTTTAGAGTTTTCGATTTCTGGATTTTTTGTTTTTACAGTTCTTCATTATTTCTATTTTTCAATTATTGACGTTGCTAAATTTTCAGTTTACTGATTTCTCAGTTAATCTATTTTTGATTTTCTCATTGACTTCACAAAGTTTCAATTTCTCAGTTCTTCAACCTTCGATTTTTCGAATTTTTTTTTTGGTTTTCCATTTTTCTCAATTTTCTAATTTCTCAATTTTTGGATATTTCTTTCAGTTTTGGGATTTCTCAATATTTCGATTCTTGGACTTTTCGATTTTTTGACTTCTGGATTTTTCGATTTTTCAGTTATTCAATATTTTTTAATTTTACAAATTCTGACGTTTCTGAATTTTCAGTTTTCCGATTTCTCAATGAATATATTTTTTTATTTTCCCATTTCTCGACTTCCCAAAGTTTCGATTTTTCACTTCTTCAGTTCTTCAATTGTTCGAATTTATAGGTTTTTAAGTTTTTAATTTTTCGACTTTTTAAGTTTGTGAATTTTCGACTTCGGTTTTTTGACTTTTCGATTCTCCCATTTTTCTTCTTGTTTTCAATTTTTTGAGTTCTGGATTTGTCGATTTCTCGAATTTTTACTTTTTGGATTTTCAATTTTTCGTTTTTAAACTTTAGATTTTTCAATTTTTCGACTGATTTATACTTCGATTTCTCAATTTTGAATATTTCAACTTTTCAATTTTAAAAATTTTAGGTTTTTCGATTTCTTGAGTTTTCAGTTCTTTTATATTTCAATTTTTCAATTTTCCGACTTCTCAAAGTTTCGATTTTTTTCAATTCTTCAATTTTTCGATTTTCAGGTTTTTGATTTTTCAATTTTTTAAGCCAGAGATTATTCGACATTGCTTCGTTAGTTTTTCGATTTCTCAATTTTCCAATTTTTTAAATTTTTCAACTTTTTGGGTATTTCTTTCAGTTTTGGAGTTTTTCAGTACATATTTAGATTTTTCGATTTTCGATTTTTGGATTCCTAGATTTTTTTTTATTTTTCGGTTCTTCAGTATTTCTATTTTTCAATTTTTCAATTTTTGACGTTGCTAAATTCTCAATTTTTGGATATTTCTTTCAGTTTTGGGATTTCTCAATATTTCGATTCTTCGACGTTTTGATTTTTCGACTTCTGGATTTTTCGATTTTTTAGTTCTTCAATATTTTTTAATTTTACAAATTTTGACGTTTCTGAATTTTCAGTTTTCCGATTTCGCAATGAATATATTTTTTTATTTTCCCAATTTTCGACTTCCCAAAATTTCGATTTTTCAGTTCTTCAGTTCCTCAATTTTTCGAATATCCAAATTTTTGTTTTTTTAATTTTTCGACTTTTTAAGTTTGTGAATTTGCGACTTCGGTTTTTTGACTTTTCGATTTCACGATTTTCTAATTTCCCAATTTTTCTTCTTGTTTTCAATTTTTCGATATTTCACTTTTGGGATTTTTATTATTTCCACTTTTCGATTTTTTGAGTTCTGGAATTGTCGATTTTTACTTTCTGGATTTTTCGTTTTTAAACTTTAGATTTTTCAATTTTTCGACTGATTTATATTTTGATTACTCAATTTTTTTAATTTTTAATTTTAAAAATTTTATGTTTTTCGATTTCTTGAGTTTTCAGTTCTATATTTCAATTTTCGGAGTTTTTAAATTTTTCATTTTCCATTTATTCTTTAATTTTTCGATTTTCCAATTTTTCGATGTTTGGAAATATAAACAGGCCAAAATGGAAAAATCGAAAAGTTAAAAATGGAAAAATTGGGAAATCGAAAGTTAAAAAATTTGGAAAATTGAAAAATTAAAATACAGAAGAACTGAAAATTCCAGAAATCGAAAAATGTAGAACTTTAAAAATTGAAAAATTAAAACATCGAAAAGTTGAAAAATTGAGAAATCCAAGTATAAAAAAGTCAAAATATTGAAAAATCTAAAAATTGAACATCCAAAAAGTAAAAAATCATCGAGAAGTCCAAAAATCGAAAAGTCGAAAAATCTAAAAATTGAAAAACCTCAAAACTAAAAGAAATACCCAAAAAATTGGGAAATTAAAAAATTGGAAAATTGAGACATTGAAAAACTAACGAAGCAAAGTCGAAAAATCTTTAGCTTCAAAAATCGAAAAATTGAAAAATCAAAAACCTGAAAAATTGAAGAATTGAAAAAAAAAACCGTAAGTTTGGGAAGTCGGAAGATGGGAAAAGAAAAATAAGTACTTCAGAAATCGTAAAACTAAAAATTTATAAACGCCAAAATTTGAAAAATTGAAAAACCGAAATATTTATTTAAAAATCGTAAAATTGAAGAGTACAAAATTTGAGGAATCGTATCATTGAAACATCGGAAAATTGAGAAATCGAAAAACCAAAAAAGCAGAGTCGAAAAATCGAAGAATTGAAGAACTGAAAAATCGGAAAACTGAAAATTTAGGAACGTCAAAAACTGAAAAATTGAAAAATAGAAATACTGAAGAACTCAAACATTAAAGAATCGAGAAATAGGAAACTCTAAAATTTAAATCATTGAACAATTAAAATATCGCAAAATTGAGAAATCGAGAAATCCAGACATCAAAAAAACCAAAAGAGAAATCTGAAAACGTGGAATGTTAAAAATTGAGAAATCGAAGTATAAAACAGTCGAAAAATTGAAAAATCTAAATTTTGACGAACAATCGAAAATCCAAAAAGTAAAAAATCATCGAGAAATCAAAAAATCCAGGAGTGCAAAAATCGAAAAGTCGAAAAATCCGAATATTGAAAATCCCAAAACTGAAAGAAATACACAAAAAATTGGGAATTTAAAAAATTGAAAAATTGAGACATCGAAAAACTAAAGAACCAAAGTCGAAAAATCTTCAGCTTAAAAAATCGAAAAATTGAAAAATCAAAAACCCGAAAACTTGAAGAATTGAAAAAAATCGAAACTTTGGGAGTCGGAAAATGAGAAAAGAAAAAAAATACTTCAGAAATCGTAAAACTGAAAATTTAGAAACGCCAAAATCGAAAATTTTAAAATGGAAAAATTGATGCATCGAGATCTCAAAAAACTGAAAAATCAAAAATTTAAAAATTTGGAAAATTGAAATTTTAAAATATAGAAGAACTGATAATTAGAGAAATCGAAAAATGTAGAATTTCAAAAATTGAAAAATCTAAAGTTTAAAAAACGAAAAATTGAAAATCCAAAAAAAGGAAAAATTCGAAAAATCCAGAAGTCGGAAAATCGAAATATTGAAAAATCCCAAAACTGAAAGAAAAATCCAAACATTGAGAAATTAGAAAATTGAGAAATCGAAAAGGCAAAGTCGAAAAATCGAAGAATTGAAGAACTGAAAAATTGAAAAATCGAAAAGTTGAAAAATTAAAACATCGAAAATTTGAAAAATTGAGAAATCGAAGTATAAAGCAGTCGAAATATTGAAAAATTTAAATTTTGACAATAAATTGAAAATCCAAAAAGTAAAAAATCATCGAGAAATCAAAAAATCCAGGAGTCCAAAAATCGAAAATCGAAAAATCTGAATATTGAAAAACCCCAAAACCGAAAGAAATATCCAAAAAATTGAAATTAAAAGATTGGAAAATTGAGACCTCGAAAAACTAACGAAGCAAAGTGAAAAATCTTTAGCTTCAAAAATCGAAAAATTGAAAAATCAAAAACCTGAAAAATTGAAGAATTGAAAAAAATCGAAACTTTGGGAAGTCGGAAAATGGGAAAAGAAAAAAAATGTACTTCAGAAATCGTAAAATTAAAAATTTATAAACGCCAAAATTTGAAAAATGGATAAAACGAAATACTTATTTAAAAACCGTAAAATTGAACAGTACAATAATTGAGGAATCGTATCACTGAAACATCGGAAAATTGAGAAATCGAAAAACCAAAAAAGCAAAGTCGAAAATCGAAAAATTGAAGAACTGAAAAATCGAAACTTTGTGAAGTCAATGGGAAAAAAATCGAGAAATATGAAACTCTAAAATTTAAAACATTGAACAACTAAAATATCGCAAAATTGAAAAATCGAGAAATCCAGACATCAAAAAAACAAAAAGAGAAATTAAAAATTTGGAATGTTAAAAATTTAAAAATTAAAAATTCGAAAAGTTGAAAAAATGAGAAATCAAAGTATAAAACAGTCGAAATATCGAAAAATCTAAATTTTGACGAAAAATTGAACATCCAAAAAGTAAAAATCATCGAAAAGTCAAAAATCCAGGAATCCAAAAAACGAAAAGTCGAAAAATTTTAATATTGAAAAACCCCAAAACTGAAAGAAATATCTAAAAAATTGAGAAATTAAAAAACTGGAAAATTGGAACATCGAAAAACTAAAGAAGCAAAATTGAAAAATCTTTAGCTTAAAAAATCGAAAAATTGAACAATCAAAAATCTGCAAAAACTAAAAATTGAAGAATTGAAAAAATCTAAACTTTAGGAAGTTGGAAAATGGAAAAAAAACACTTCAGAATTTGGAAATCTGAAAATTTGGAAACTGCAAATTTGGAAAAATTGAAAAACGGAAATATTTAAAAATCGTAAAATTGAAGAGTACAAAAATTGAGGAATCGTATCATTGAAACATTGGAAAATTGAGAAATCGAAAATAAAAAAAATAATTGACAAATCCAAAATTTGAAAAATGAAAAAATTTAAAAAGCGCAAAATTGAAATATTGAAAACTTGAGACATCTAGCGTTGAAAAATCAAGAAATCGAAAAGCCGAAAAATCTCAATAGCCTATGTGTGCTACTTTTTAACATTTAAATAACATTTATTCAACAAAATTGTAAGATGACATCATCAATTCCTAGGGGGCATGAACGGATAAATTTTGACTAACGATTTAACATGCTGCCAATAATTAGACATAAATTGGAAAATGTTGTTGAATTTTTCTCCAATAAGCTTGACGTCTAAGGTAAAAACTCAACACGTAAACGGAGGAAATAAAATTTAAATTAAATCTACTATTGTAAAATTTGGAGATTACGTCATTTCAGTGTTGGTGACAAATTTTGGTGAGCGTTTTACCATTTGATAATACAAATTGAAATGTAAATTTTGTCATTCGGGGACATTATATATTAAATTGTTAAAATGTTCAAGAACTTTGTTCACTTATTCCTTGTAAAGTCCGACCAGATGGTCGAAACGGGTGAATTCTTCGCAGTGGATGTGTATCAGATCAGCTCTAACGAAAGTCAGTTTATATGTAGACAAATCGCTTAGAGACGATATTGGCCTGCGTGCGCTCTGGTCTGTAGATCAAACAAGTTCTCAGACGACGTAGCATTGAGATCTGTATATTGGACAGTGTCATTTTCCGTAAGAACTGGCCACTCAAAAATTAACAAAAAATTCAGGAGCTTGCGGAGATTTTTTTGAGCCCGGATTCTTGGTCGGTAGTTTAACAACCGTAAGGACGAACTGAACCGCAGTCCAGTTGGAAATATTAATGCTTACCTCAAAACCCGCTAAAGTTAACCTATTCGGACGACAAGTACAAAACGCACAATTATTTCAAACAATGCCTGTGTCTCACGCATTTTAATCACGAAAAATGAAAGGATCTTCGTGTAGCCCCGTTTTATTATTCCAACCAGATTGCTAAGAATTCCGCGCACACGCATGTCCAGCGACCGTTAAGTAAAACAGATTAAAATTTGTTTATCTTTAATCCGTCCGGCCGGCGCTTTGTCCCCATTTTTCCAAAACAAAACCTCGCATAATTACCGCAATCAACTTAAGCACCCTCACGTTTTCTCCGGTACGGACGAGGCGAGAAAACGCGAGTACAAATCTCTTCCTCCGGCCCGACATTCGGTCCACAAATCACGAGCGGCCATTTCCCGGCCGCATTTCCATAACAGCTTTAAAACAGAGGCTTCTTGGTCGCATAAAGACGACCCGGCTGTCGTTACGCGTTGCAATTCCCGACTTTCCAAGATGCCAGAAACTGGGTCGACGCACTATTTCTGGACGCCACCATTCAAAATATAAATCAAACCCCACCGATGATTTACGCCCCGATATCGTCTCTTATTGTACGAGTATTTATCGCGGAGGTAAACGATGAATAATTCGCAGCGGTTGCGATTCCGAGCATGCCCCTCATTTTCGACGTCTAAATCGGAACGGGAAATTGAACAAGCTCGCGAACGAACGAAAGCTATTTTTTCGCCGATGATGAATTAGAAATCTCATTTAGATAGGGGACGTCCACTATTCGTCGGATAAATTGGACGTTTTAATCTGAGGCTGCCCCGTTTTCGTTGTGTACAGAAAAATTTCGCTTCGATTTACCGGGCTCCAAATTGCTTTTATAATCAGCGATATTTATCTACGCCGAGGAAAAATATACGAAGCAATAACCCCAAAAATTAGCTCGGGACCGTTCTCCGTTTCGGCCTCGAGTTCACCTATTTGCAGGGCCGGGCTGCGACGCAAGAGTTTATGGTAAATCGTTACTAATGGGTATGTAGGTTAGGCGGCTGTGCTGGAAATGTATTTGCTCGTGGGAATATTGAAGCTCGAAATTAATATCGCGGCAAATAGAACGGTATTTTTGGTACCGGGAAGTCTGATTACGTGATTATGAAGGTCAGTCAAGAAGACGGGCCTTAAAATTAAACCCTGAGGAGTTCCTTTTTAAGCAATACTGTTTTCTGTTGTTTAATTAAACAAAAAACGTGAATCCGGTCTTCGCAACCACGAGCCCTCTTTCTGCTCCCGGAGCCGAAGAGAGGAATCGCGAATAATGATAAATCCGGGCGGTTCTTCCATAAAAACACTTATCATTGTTGCGCAAATTTGCCTCCGAATATATCCGTTAAAGTACGGTTCTATCGCTCCTCGCGCCGATAAAAACCCGAGTTCGTGATGTTCGCCGGTAAAAGAACGGAAAAAGGGCAACATATCAGAGAGGGTGATCGATTCAGGCAAGTACACCCTATCCATACGAAATTATTATCGACTGTTGTTGAGTAAATTTAGGCTAAGATATCTAATTCAATTTATATTTCAAGGGATCGGAGCGGCCCGGGATGAAAAAGGACAACGGGATGAGGCTCCGGGGATCCGGAATAAGAACTACGCGACGTTACATCACCGGCAGGAAGGAAAGTTTGCGGAACGCGTTGTTTTCGTTATGTTTCGCACAGTGGCGTGGGAGGTTCCGGTCCCGGAAAATATGGTCGGCGCCAGCGACGTCCAGACTTAAAAATCCACCAGTCATACGGGCATAGTGGAGCTTCTGGTTCACCATATTACCATCTCATGTGTTCTAGACTGACAAGCGATAGAACTTAGATTGATCCAATTAAAATATCGATGTCGCAGCGCCGCCGCTGGCTGGGGGCGGCGCCTCCGCGGCTCATGTTTGTCGAAACTTCGCAACGTAAACGCGACTAATTCAAATTAAATGTTAATCAGCGACATGCAGACGCGCATCTTTCCGTGAGTACACATTCCCGGAGATAAGATGCTCGGCTGAAGTTTGATGAATCGCTATTAGTATTACAAATATGAAATCCCGCCGCCTGCTCCACTAAATAAACTGCAACAATACACTTGATGAATAAGCGGAATTCGTCTGTGTGCTATGCAATTCCGACTTGTGCATTATTCGCGGTTGCTGTGTGTGCAGTCCACTCCGGAGTTGCCGCGGAGGATTACGGAAGCGTTTTATGGGTAAATAAATGGCGGGCCGCTGGTTCCGAAGTAAGTGGAATTGCAAAAAAAAACGTAATCCCCGATGGAGCATAAAGCGGTGATGGGGCCGGAGTCGTCGTGCTGTCGTTGGGCCACAATTAGGGGCATTTGTTTTATGATGGTTGGGAATGTTGAGACGAATCGATCTCATCGTTTATGTGCATGTGGGCGGTGTGTCTTTTTTATGTGTGTTAGTTTTATTGGTTTTCAAAAAGGGGCAGAGTTGGGGATTGTTTCCCACGAAAACTTCCGCTATGGAAAACGAAGCGGTTTTTGGCGGCGTCGTTCTGGAAGTTGGGAACTAATCCGGGGTGAATTTGGGGCGGGTAGGTCGCAAATAATCGGCTTCTTTGATTGATCTTGCTTTTGGCCAATTCTTGCTCTTTTAACTAAATTTAATTGTTTTTTAGATTGTTCGAGGTTCTACAATTTGTCGATTACGAAAATGTCCGATTTCTGTTTTTTGATTCTTAATTTTTCATTTTTCTTTTCACAATTTTTTGTTTTGCATTATTTAAATTTTTCAATTTCTTTAAATTTTATTTTTTCTTGTTTTCAGTTTATCGATTATTCGCAGGAATGTGGGATCTGATATAAAACTAATTTTAAATGTCGTAACTTTCAATTTTCAAATAAGAACTTGAAAAATTGAGATATTGAAAACCATTCAAAATTAGAAATCAAGAAATAATTGAAACATTGAAAACTAAAAAACTTTAAAAATCCAAACAATAAAAAATCGGAAAATTCAAAGGTTGACAAGTCAAAAATTAAGTCGAAAAACTGAAAAATTTTAAACCAAAAACTAGATAAAACTAAGAAATTTAAAATTGAAATGTCGACAAATTGTAAAATCATATTGGAAACTTCAAAAATCAAAATCGAGAACCTGAAAAACAAAAAGATTGTAAATCGGAAAATTGAAGAAACGAAAAACTGGAAAATCCAAAAGTTGGAAAGTCGAATCAATTGCTGTAAAATTTTGGACCTACTTTCAGATTACTGTGCACATTGCAAAATACTACACAAAACTGGTTGTCTAGTCTAACTGGAAATTTGATGATGTCATTCCAAAACCTTGCTTAGCAATGGATTATCGTAAAAAAATAAAATTTGTCTAATGAGTTTTATAATTCATTTTAGAACACAACGAAATGCTGTCTTTTTATTTGATTATCTAGAAAATGTGTTAAGTAGATGTTTGTTAAAAAATATGCCTCGAAATGCAGTATTGCTTGGATAATATATTTTTATTTTTTGGGATTATTTATACAGAAACATTTTTTCGATATTCTGAGAAACTGTTGTTAGTAACTAGTGTCACACTAGTTAGTAAAAAGCTCACATCAACTCAAAATTTTATTAAGAAAATAAAAAATCAAAGCGGATTCAGAAACCACAAGTACAAGAGTATGTATTTTTTATAAAATCTAAATTGCCTTTACTATGCAAAATTTGAAGGTGACGTCCCATTGTTGGTGGGGATGATCAGAAAAAACGACTACGTATATTAAGAAAAAAGGCAAAATATAAGCCCCGCCCACCCGCCCTATCTCAATTGCGATGATTTTTTAATTATCGACAGCCGAAGGAGCGTAATTTAATTGCAAAATCCTCATTATTTCTCTACAAAAATTTACCATTTTAAACGGGTTCTGAGTTTTTAAGATTAAAAAAAATTATCACAATTGAGATGGGGTGGGTGGGCGGTGTTTACATCTTGGCCCTTTTTCTTAATATACATAGTATTCTTTGAACAACACGATACTCAAAAACATGTTTTGAATTTTTTGTAAAGGAATACGTATTTGCAGTTAATCTTGGCCCGATTGATTCACGGCGAATAAAAAAATAATCACAATTGAGATAGGGCGGGTGGGCGGGTTTACGTGTTGCCCTTTGTGTTTTAATATGCGTAGACTTCTTTTCACAACAAGAAACTTAAAATATGCTTAAAATGGAAAATTTGTATAAGGAAATATCGATTTTGCAACTAGGCTCCGCCCCATAATTGCAAAATCCGTATTTCCATGCAAAAATGTACCATTTTAACAATGTTCTAAGCTTCTTGGTTAGTGTTTGACCATCTACATGATATTCCTAATATACATACAAAATTTGATAACAATAGGTCCAGTAGTTCCAGAGATGATTTGTCTGATAAAACACAGACGACAGACAGACAGACATATTTTTCGTTGTCTCGTTCGTGCGTTTGTCTGTCTGTCATCTCAATATTTTAGAAGGTAAATACTAAGTAAATGTTATAATTATACCATTCTTCTATACTTGTAATTTATGAATACGCCTTGATTTTTAACCCTTGGCATTCAGATTTTCGTAAAAAAAAAATCAATCGCCCGAAAATAGCTCTATAACATGTAGGTCTCGACTACGATCCTGTGACTGGTTGGATCATCTCATGGGTCATTCGATTTTTTTCTTACACTGTAACTGGTATTGTCTATATTCTTTTCTTAAAATATTACTACCACCCCTTATTTTTCGCCATACCTTATCGCAAAAATTTCAGAATTCGACCATTTTAACCTATCTAAGTTAATTAGGCTTTCAGATTTCCAAAAATTGGTATTTTTATTAATTTAAACTTCATGAATACGAATCCGAATTCAGACTTGACCTATAGAACTTTCGATCTCTCATTCGTTGCGACTAAAAGAACTCCAAGAAATCGAATGACAAATGGGACGTCGATGTACTGCAACGTTTTGAAATGATGAATCTGTAAACTCCAAAAATATTTTTTGACATGTCCGTTGGAACGCGATTTCGACTGTAATCAAAATAATATAACAACTGATGGCAGAAATAAATTCTGGAGTGGAACAACACTTTCGAAAGTCAATTTCAGTTCGATTTTTTCATTTTGTTTTCCACCTTACCCATACGTCGGAAAAATTTCAGACTTCGATCCGTTCCAACTATCTCGGTTAATGAGGCTTTCAGCTCTCTGAAAATTGGTTACCCTACTAATTCAAACCCACTGAATACGAATCCGAGTTCAAAATTGGTGTACGAAGCTTCCTGATTTTTTTTGCTTTTTATATGATGCTCCTTATGGAAAAACGACATCGTTAGATTTGTGGATCTTTCAGGACCGACCTGATAACATATACAGTCCAAAAAACTATTTATTCCGACTAATAAAATCCGAGGAATCTAATGGCAGTAACGCGAAGTCGATATTTTGAACCGTTTTGAAACGATGAATCCTTAAATTCCAAAAATATTTTTTGAAATGTCGACTGAAACGCAATTTCGATTGAAATCAAATTAATATAACAACTAAAGACAGAAATGACTTCTGGGGTGAAAAATTACTCTCCAAAGTCAATTTCAGGTAGATTGACAGAGTTTGACTTTTTTACCTTGTTTTCACCATATCCATTCTGTGGAAAAAATTCCTGATTTCGACCAGTTCGAACTATCTCTGTTAATTAGACCTTCACTTTTCTGAAAACTGGTCTCTTTACTAATTCGGACCCCCTGAATACGAATCCGAGTTCAGAATTAGTGTACGAAAGTTTCTGAATTTTTTTGATTTTTTTATAAGATGCTCCTTAAGGAAAAGTGACATCCTTAGATTTGTCGATGTCTGGGGATCGACATGACAACACACACAGTCCAAAAAACTATTTCTTTCGCCCAATAAAATCCGAGGAATCTAATGGCAGTAACGAGAAGTCGGTTTTTTGAACCGTTTTGAAACGATGAATCGCTAAATGCGAAAAATATTTTGTTGAAATGTCGACTGAAACGCAATTTCGATTGAAATCAAATTAATGTAACAAATGAAGACAGAAATGACTTCTGGGGTGAAAAATTACTCTCCAAAGTCAATTTCAGGTGGATCGACGGA
Organism: Zophobas morio; assembly: GCF_036711695.1. Lineage (NCBI taxonomy): Eukaryota > Metazoa > Arthropoda > Insecta > Coleoptera > Tenebrionidae > Zophobas > Zophobas morio. The sequence continues at coordinate 997,017 of NW_026972136.1, read as the reverse complement.
GTTTGACTTTTTTACCTTGTTTTCACCATATCCTTTCTGACGAAAAAGTTCCTGATTTCGACCAGTTCGAACTACCTATGTTAATTAGATTTTCACTTTTCTGAAAACTGGTCTCTTTACTAACTCGAATCCCCTGAATACGAATCCGGGTTCAGAATTGGTGTACGAACGTTCTCTAATTTTTTTGATTTTTTTATATGATGCTCCTTATGGAAAAATGACATCCTTAGATTTGTAGATCTCTGGGGATCGACATGACAGCATATACAATCCAAAAAACTATTTATTCCGACCAATAAAATCCAAGGAATCTAATGCTAGTAACGAGAAGTCGGTATTTTGAACCGTTTTGAAGTGATGAATCCCTAAATTCCAAAAATATTTTTTGAAATGTCGACAGAAACGCAATTTCGATTGACATCAAATTAATACAACAACTGAAGACAGAAATGACTTCTGGGGTGAAAAATTACTCTCCAAAGTCAATTTCAGGTAGATCGACAAAGTTTGACTTTTTTACCTTGTTTTAATCATATCCTTTTTGTCGAAAAAATTCCTGATTTCGATCAGTTCAAATTATCTCTGTTAATTATACCGTCACTTTTCTAAAAACTGGTCTCTTTACTAATTCGAACCCCCTGAATATGAATCCGTGTTCAGAATTGGTGTATGAAGGGTCCTGAATTTTTTTGATTTTTTTATATCATGCTCCTTATGGAAAAATGACATCCTTAGATATGTTGATCTCTGGGGATCGACCTGATAACATATACAGTCCAAAAAACTATTTATTCCGACCAATAAAATCCGAGGAGTCTAATGGCAGTAACAAGAAGTCGATATTCTGAACCGTTTTGTAAGGATGAATCCCTAAATTCCAAAAATATTTTTGAAATGTCGACTGAAACGCAATTTCGATTGAAATCAAATTAATATAACAACTGAAGACAGAAATGACTTCTGGGGTGAAAAATTACTCTCCAAAGTCAATTTCAGGCAGATCGACAGAGTTTCACTTTTTTTACCCTGTTTTCACCATATCTTTTTGTCGCAAAAATTCCTGATTTCGACCAGTTCAAACTATTTCTGTTAATTAGACCTTCACTTTTCTGAAAACTGGTCTCTTTACTAATTCGAACCCCCTGAATACGAATCCGAAAATGACATCGTTACTTTTATCGGTTTCTCAGGATCTACTTGATAACCTATCTAGTCCAAAAAAATTTTTATTCCGACCAAAAAAATCAAGGAATCTAATGGTACCAACGGGAAGTCGGTGTTTTGAACCGTTTTGAAACGATGAATCCCTAAATTCCAAAACTATTTTTTTAAATGCCGATTGAAACGCGATTTCGATGGAAATCAAATTAATATAACAACTGATGACAGAAATGAATTCTGGGGTGAAGAATTACACTCGAAAGTCAATTTCAGGTATATCGAAAGAGTTTGATTTTTCACATTGTTTTGCAGCATACCCTTACTTGGCTAAAATTTCAAACTTCGATGAGTTCAAACTATCTCAGTTGATGACGCTTTCAGTTCTCTGAAAATTGGTCTCCTTACTAATTCGAACCCTCTGAAACTGAATCCGGGTTTAGAATTGGTGTACAAAGCTTCCGGATTTTTTTTTATTTTCTTATATGATGCTCCCGATAAATGATTCAGTCCAAAAAAAATATTTATTCCGACCAAAAAAATCCAATGGGAAGTTTTGAAAAAATGAATGAATCCGAAAACTCCAAAAATATTTTTTGAATTCTACCAGTGCAAATTAACTCGGTTAATTAGTCCTTGAGCTTTCTGAAAATTGGTCTCCTTACTAATTCGAACCCCTTGAACACGAATCCAAGTTCACAATTAACCTATGAAGCTTTCGGATTTAAAAAAAATTGCTGCTTTTGCAACGCGAACATAAGACTATTTTTTTATAACAGCGGAGTTAATTTCTAAACTATGTTTTACATCAGTTGTTTTTTAAAAATTCCAAACATTGCCACTTTTTGCGATTTTGAAAAAAAAGGTGTTCCAAGTTTTGAAAAAAAAAGCTAGAAACAAATCTGGAATTCTAAATCGAAAAATGCATTTATTTTAGTAATTATTTTGGAGATGTCTGTGAAAAAGTCAAAGTCAAAAATAGAACTTTCAAGAACGTTATCTAAAAATCCGCAAAAAATTCTGGGAATTACATAGATATCGACTGAATGGAAAAATACAACTTGTTGCTGGTTCCGGCCTGAGATTTTGGAAATATTCGATACCAAGTTGAAACTTTTGAAAATCCGAAAAATTGGCAGATTTTAGTTTGGCGACTTAAGAAAAAATGTAGCTGAAAACAACTTTTAGAGTTCGAAATAAATAATACTCCTAACATCTTCTGCGATAATTTTCGAAAATGTTAGAAAAAAAGTCAAAAATTTCAACAGGGGGTTATGGAAAAAATAAACTTTTTAAAAATTGAATTTTTGCCGAAGTTGTTTCAAAATATGTATATTAAAAAAATAATTGAGACATATTCGAACACGTGAAACAAAGAAACATAGACCTGAATTAAGACTTTCGAAATATTCGGCTTCACATTGACTTTTTAAAAATACCAAAAACTGCTGTATTTTATTCTGGCGATTCTGAAAAAATGGTGGAAAGTTTTGGTCATTTTCGAAGATGCTCGCGAAAAGGCCCAAGTCAAAAATAAAACTTTCTGCAAAAATTGAAAAATACAATTCAGTCGATGATTCCGGAAGGAGATATTGGAAATATTTGGTTTCAACGTGAAATTTTTGAAAATTCCAAAAGCAAAAATTGCCATAATTTATTTTGGCGATTCAGAAGAAATGGTGGGAATTTTTAAAGAAATATAGCCGAAAACAACATTTGCATTTCGAAATCAATAATAATCCGTTTTGAAAATTTTCAAAAATGTTCAAACTATTTCTGTTAATTAGACCTTCACTTTTCTGAAAACTGGTCTCTTTACTAATTCGAACCCCCTAAATACGAATCCGAGTTCAGATTTGGCCTACGAAGCTTCCTGACTTTTTTATTGTTTTTTAATATGATGTTCCTTACGGGAAGTCGGTATTTTGAAACGTTTTGAAATGATGAATCCATAAACTCAAAAAATATTTTTTGAGATGTCGATTGAAACGCGACTTTGATTGAAATCAAATTCATATGAGAACTAATGACAGAAATGAATTCTGGAATGGAAAATTAGTCTCGAAAGTCAATTTCAGGTAGATCGAAAGAGTTTGATTTTTCATCTTGTTTTGCAGCGTACCCTTACTTGGCTAAAATTTCAGACTTCGATGAATTCAAACTATCTCAGTTGATGACGCTTTCAGTTCTCTGAAAATTGGCCTCCTTACTAATTCGAACCCTCTGAAACTGAATCCGGGTTTAGAATTGGTGTACAAAGCTTCCGGATTTTTTTTTATTTTCTTATATGATGCTCCCGATAAATGATTCAGTCCAAAAAAAATATTTATTCCGACCAAAAAAATCCAATGGGAAGTTTTGAAAAAATGAATGAGTCCGAAAACTCCAAAAATATTTTTTGAATTCTACCAGTGCAAATTATCTCGGTCCTTGAGCTTTCTGAAAATTGGTCTCCTTACTAATTCGAACCCCTTGAACACGAATCCAAGTTCACAATTAACCTATGAAGCTTTCGGATTTAAAAAAAATTGCTACTTTTGCGACGCGAACATAAGACTATTTTTTTAGAACAGTGGAGTTAATTTCTAAACTATGTTTTACATCACAACGCTTTTATAAAACCACAACAAAACCCCTCAAGGCTGAAATTGTTTTTCGGTTGTCGTTTGGGACGTGCAAAGAAACCGAAAATACACTCGGAACAAGTGGCGCACCTCAAGGTTCCGCGTTCTGACCGACCCATTTTTTCTCGTACGTCAGTGATGCAATAATGTCATTCAAGGTGAAAAACTTTAATTATAAATTGTGTTGCGCTTTTCGGAAAACGTGGGTCGTCGCACTGGGAAAAAACAACGCATGCACCTTGCCCGCAAAGTGCTTGTTTATCACTTTCCGCACCACGCCTAGGATGCACTATTTTTAACGCGATATGAAAGGGTATTTGTCACAGTTTTTGGTCGCGCCCACGTCGCCATGATGGAAATGCACATTGAAGATAACTCATTCCCCGAAACCGCGTCAGCCCGTTACAACTGTGATCCGCGGTCTGAAATTATGTTTCGGGTTTTGACTAATGCCGAAAGTTAACAAGTCGTTACAAGAAGTCTGCACCCCCAATTTTTTCCTCATAACCATGAATAATTCCCGCTTTTGTCGAACTTTTTATCTCCGTTATTATCCGGGGACAAGAGGCTCGCTGTCATCGAACATCGATCGCACCTCTTGGGAGAGTCCTCGTCCGCGCCTGATTTATCGAGCCAAACTAATGCAGAAATCCGTTTTTAATTAAATCGTTTGTTCTACAAGATAATTTAAAGTATGATTAATGGAATGTTTGATTTATATGAGGCAGAAAGTTGTAGAGCTTATCTTAGACGGGAGTTCGCCGGCTATTGTTCGCTTTTGTTTAATCACGTACTATTCCAATTATCGCTGTTTATACTTAAGTGGAGTTTGCGTCTGCTTTGAAAAACGGGAATTCGGCCCGGAAAGAACCCCCGAATTACTCATCCCAGTTTAATTGAGTCGTCGGCACTCCACGTCTCCGTGGACACATCCGATTTATGTAGATCACTTGTCCGGGAGATTTAGCCTCGCTGTTTTTGGATTTCGATTGAAATCTCGCTCTCAAAACAGATTTAATTTATTGCGGCGTTTACGATAACGGTTTTATTGGCCGCAAATCCGCGTTTTAGAGCCCGGCATTTTTTCAAAATTAGTCACCTTCAAAGCCAGATTGGAACAATGAGCGACAATCCAAAAGCATTGCTTGGAGTTATTGGACCATTAGTTCCCGGACTGCATTGCAGGAGATTTCGCTCATTGCAAATGCAGCAGCGACGATCCGGGATGAATAACGATTAGAGTGGATTTTTCCTCCAGGTTTCATTATACTTAACGTTGTTGGGTGATTTTCGCTTGCACGAACCGAGCGCATGTGTTTCAATTATGGAAATTTGAGTGCATCGCGGAATTATTCACACCAAGGGGGTTCTAATTCAATCGGGCCAACGATGGAACTATCCCCATTAAAATCGGTAAGTTGAGTTTAATGGAGCCGTCAAGTGAGTAATAGGTCCTCAATTACAGGTCAGTATGTTAAACTAGTGATGATATATAGATCATAAATAGCACTTGTGCTTTATGCGTTTTTTACAAGTTCGGGCTACTGGTGCTTTTTTACGACTCGAGCTGCAATTAGTCGACACAGTTTCGGCAATTTTTCGTAAATTCAATTTATGCAAAGTTTTCTCGTCGCAACACGTGTGCTGAGGAAACATGTGTTGAATTGCTGTTTTTAACAGACTAATAAGTTTCAGATGGACCAAGAGCATGCCATATAAAGTAAAGCACTTTTTCCTTTTCTGTTCTATTTTCTGCTTTGACGGTTGCTTTAGTTTAGATGTAGTTCAGCGACACAAGAAAATTTTTTGGAAAGTGGCCAGCAAAATTTCCAGAGGTCTTTGTTTATTTAATTCATTACAATGTTGGAGTTGATTCTAGTTTTTTTGTTAATTCGACTTTATATGCTAGACAGTGCAGACGTTATTTGCTGAATGCATTAAGTCGCCGATTTAGTTCCATTATTCGCAGTTGGTACATCTAGACGATGTTTCAAGACAAAATTGTAGGAATTTTTGTTGAAATGAAGCCGAAAACAATTTCTGGATTAATTTAATTCTCGAAATTTATTAGCATTTAAGTGAAAATTTGAACTTAAAAGAAGTATTTATTCAGTTTCAAGTTAAAACTTTAAAAAATTCAAAAACTGTAATACTTTATTTTGGCGATTTTGGAAAAATGGTACGAGTTTTTGAAAAGAAGTGGTCTAAAACAACTTCTGCATTTCGAAATCAATAACATATCTTTTAATATTTTTTGAAAATACTCGAGAAAAGTAAAAAAAAAAAAATTGATGGTTTTGGAAAAACTGAAATTTTGGCGGACAGAAAACAAAATTTTGGAAAGATCCGATTTCAAGTTGAAACTTTTGAAAAGTTCAAAAATCACATATTTTATTGCCGAGTCAGGAAATGAATCCTTGGAAAAATGTAGCTAGAAACAACTTCTGCAGTTCAAAAACAATAATGAATTATGATTTATAATTTTTAAAAATACACGAAAAAAAATCAAAAATTTCAAAAGAAAAAACTAAACTTTTGATGAGGTTGCCCAAAAAATACACAAAAAAAAAATTTTGACAGATTTCGAAGAGCTGAATTAAAAACATAATCTGGTGGTGGTCCCGGATTAAGATTTTCGAAATATTCGATTTGAAATTGGCATTTTTTAAAAATTCCAAAAATTGCCGCATTTTATTTTGGCGATTCTGAAAAATAGGGTACGAAGTTTTGAAAAAAATACTTTAGTAATTTTTTTAAGGTGTTTGGGAAAAGTCTAGTCTAAAATTGAATTTTACTTTTGAAAATTCCAAAAATTGACATATGTATACATTTTATTTTGGCCACTCAGGAAAAGCAAAACCCTTTTGATAATTTTTGAAAATGCTCGAGAAAAAGTCAAACTACAAAGAGGAGTAAAAAAATTAAATGACACAAATTTCGAAGTGAAACAAAAAAACAGTCTGTTGGCGGTCTTGGATTAAGATTTTTGAAATATTCGGTTTCACATTGACATTTTCAAAGATCCCAAAAGTTGCCGTCTGGCGATTCTGAAAACAAATTTAGAAAGTTTAAAAAAATGAAGCCAAAAATAAATTCTGGAGTTGGAAATCAAAAATAGCATTTATTTTGGTCATTGAAAAACCAATTTAGTTGATGATTCCGAAGAAGATATTGGAAACATTTGATTCCAAGTTGAAAATTGACATATTTTAATTTGGCGGGCCAGGAAAAATAATGACCCCTTTTGATACTTTTCGAAAAAACTCTAGAAAAAGTCAAAAATTTCAGGGGGAGTATGGAAAAATTGAAATTTTGGCGAAGTTGCCCAAAAATATTCGAAAAAAAGACATTTCTTTGATGATTTTCGAAAATACTAGAAAAAAGTCAAAAACTTCAAGAGGGGGCTATGGAAAAATTTAACTTTTGGCGAAGTCGTCTAAAAATACATAAAAAAAATAATTGAGGCAAATTTCGAAGATGTAAATAAAAAAAACATAGTCTGTTGATGGTATACATATTTGACTTCACATTGACATTTTTAAAAATCGCAAAAATTCCCGCATTTCATTTTGGCGATTCTAAAAAAAAATGAAAAAGTTTGAAAAAATTTAGTCAAAAGCAAATTCTCGAGTTCTAAATAAAAAATAGCATTTATTTTGGTAATTTTCGAAGATGCTCGGCAAAAGTCAAAAACAGAGCCTTTCGCAAAATTGACTAAAAATTTGTAAAAAAATCTCAAACTAAATAAGTTGAAAAACACAATTCATTTGATGATTCCGGAAGTTGATATTGGAAATATTTGGTTTCAAGGTGAAACTTTTGAAAATTTCCGAAACAAAAATTTCTATAATCTACTGTGGCGATTCAGGAGAAATGGTAGGAATTTTTAAACAAATATAGCCGAAAACAACTGCTGGATTTCGAAATCAATAATAACATCCATTTTGATAATTTTCGAAAGTGTTCGATAAATGTCAAAAATTGCAGGAAGTGATTATGGAAAAACTGAATTTTTGGAGAAATTGCCTAAAAATACACACACAAAAAAAAGATATAGATTTAGAAGAGATAAATAAAAAAAAAAGTCTGTTGATGGTCCCAGATTTAGATTTTCGAAATATTCGGTTCAAATTGACATTTTTTAAAAATCCCAAAAATTGCCGCTTTTTTGCGATTTTGAAAAAAAAGGGTACGAAGCTAAAAACAAATCTGGAATTCTAAATAGAACAAGAGCATTTGTTTTAGTAATTTTTTTGGAGATGCTTGTAAAAAAGTCAAAGTCAAAAATAGAACTTTCGACAAAGTTGTCCAAAAATCCGCAAAAAATTCTGGGAATTATGTAGATCTTGACGTACTGAATCGAAAAACACAACTCGTTGCGATTACGGGCTAAGATTTGGGAAATATTCGATCCTAAGTTGAAACTTTTTAAAATTCGAAAAATTGGCATATTTTTGTTTGGAGACTCAGGAAAAAGTGTAGCTGAAAACAACTTTTGGAATTCGAAATAAATAATAACATCTTTTGTGATAGTTTTCGAAAATGTTAGAAAAAACGTCAAAAATTTCAATAGGGGGTTATGGAAAAAATGAACTGTTGGCGAAATTGTTTAAAAATATAATAAAAAAATTAATTGAGACAAATTTCGAAGACGTAAAACAAAGAAACATAGACCTGGATTATGATTTTCGAAATATTCGGATTCACTGAACAATCCCAAAAATTGATGAATTTAATTTTGGCGATTTTGAAAAAAAGTGTAGCAAGTTAACAGAATAAAGCCAAAAATCAATTCTAGAGTTTGAAATCAAAAAAAATTCTCGACTGAATTGAAAAATACAATTCAGTCGATGATTCCGGAAGGAGATATTGGAAATATTTGGTTTCAAGATGAAATTTTTGAAAATTCCAAAAACAAAAATTGCCATAATTTATTTTGGCGATTCAGGAGACATGGTAGGAATTTTTAAAGAAAAATAGCCGAAAACAACATTTGGATTTCGAAATCAATATCTGTTTTGAAAAATTTCAAAAATGTTTGAACAAGGTCAAAACTTAAAAGAAGTGGTTATGGAAAAATTGAACTTTTGGCGAAGTTGCCTGAAAGTACAAAAAAAGGGACATAGACTTCGACGAGCTGAATCAAAAACACAATCTGTTGGTCGACCTGGATTAAGATTTTCGAAATGTTAGGTTTCAAATTTACGTTTTTAAAAATCCCAAAAATGGTCCTATTTTATGTTGGAGAATCTAAAAAATTCTAACAAAACGAAGCAATAAGAAATTTTGAAGCTCTGAGTCAAAAATTGCATTATTTTGGCAATTTTTGAAGATGCTCGTGAAAAGCTCAAAATTTATTTAAAGTTGTTTAAAAATAGGCAAACAATTTTGCGATATACATAGATCTCGATGAACTGATTCGAAAATCACAACTTTTTGATGCTTCCGGACTGAGATTTTGCAAATATTCGAGCCCAAGTTGAAACTTTTGAAAATTCGAACAATTTTTGAAGTTCGAAATCAATAATAACCTCTTTTGATAATAATTTTCGAAAATGATGGGAAAAAAACACAAAAATTTCAACAGGGGGTTATGGAAAAATTGAACCTTTGGTGAAGTTGCCTAAAATTATATAAAAAAAATAATTGAGACAAATTCAGAAGAGGTGAATCAAAAAGACATAGTCTGTTGAAGGCCTCGGATTAAGCTTTTAGAAATATTCGGCTTCACATTGACATTTAAAAAAAAAAACAAAAATTGCGCAATTCATTTTGGGGATTCTGAAAAAAAAATCCTAGTGTTTGAAAAAATTAAGCCAAAAACAAATTTTGGAGTACGAAATCAAAAATAGTATTTACTTTAGTGATTCTCGGGAAAAGTCTCAAGTCAAAAATGGAGCTTTCTGCAAAGTTGTTCCAAATATTGGGTTTCAAGTTGAAACTTTTGAAAATTCCATGAACAAAAATTGCCATTATTTATTTTGGCGATTCGGGAGAAATGGTAGGAATTCCCAAAGGAACATAGCCGAAAACAACTCCTGAATTCGAAACTAATAATATCTATTTTCGAAAGTGTTCGATAAATGTCAAAGAAGTGGTGATGGAAAAACTGAATTTTTGACGAAGTTGTATAAAAATATAAACAAAATATTGAGACATAAACTAAGCTGAATCAAAAACATAAGATGTTGATTGACTTGGATTAAGATTTTCGAAATATTCGGTTTCTAAAAATGCCAAAAATTGCCCTGTCTTATTTTGGCGATTCTAAAAAGCGATAAAAATTCTGACAAAATGAAGCAATAACAAATTTTGAAGTTCTAAGTCAACAATAGCATCTATTTTACTAATTTTTGAAGATGCTCAGGAACAAGTCAAATTCAAAAATAGAAATTTGGCAAAGTTGTCCAAAAATCCGGAAAAAAATTCTGAGATATAGACGAACTGAATCAAAAAACATAACTTTTTGGTTTGATACTCTGGAAATATTCGATATCAAGTTGAAATTTTTGAAGAAATGTACCCAAAACCAACTTCAAGGTGCTCAAAAAAATACAAAAACTTCTACAGGAGGTATTCAATGAAAAAAAAACATATTCTGAATTAAAAGCATAGATTTTCGAAATATTTGGTTTAGATTACAATTTTGAAAAACTCGAAAATTTGTTGTTGGCATGTTATTTATATTGGCAATTTATAAAAAAATAAAGTCAACACAATAGAATCTCATTTGTTTATTTTAAAAAGTTAGGTAATAAAAGGGAATTTCAAGGAATCACCTTCAATAAATCACCCGTTGTTTTATTTTTAGAAAAATCTAAAAATACGTCAAATTTTATTTTTAAGACATATTTTGTTCAGTTCTAAAGTGAAAAATTTTAAATGTCAAGAGTTGAATAAATAAAACTTTGTTTTGAAATAAAGTTAGGTCACGAACAAAACGCCACTTCCTCGTATAAAAGAGTCGATTTCGTTTAATCCTCAACATTTAGCTTAAAATAACACATTATCGTTAAATTTCAGAATTAAATTTATCGTTTTTCAGGATAATATCGCTAACGTCACGTAAGTTATTGGTCTCGCCACGCCAAAACTATATTTTTCGTAATTTTGCAGGTTTATAGGTTGTATCCAAGCTATTTGGTATGCGAACCTAAACAAGAAAATAAAATTTACCGCAACCATAAACTAATGACTGTATGCATAAGTTTTCCTGGTCAATAAAAGGTCTACTATTTAGTAGAAGTATACTTAGTAAAATTTTATTACACTGTGAGTTAAAAACTGCAATAACCATATATGGATTCCATGCCAGAGACGTACTCTTAAAATTTCAGTGTACAAGTTATAGATGGTAACTAGTTTTTCATACGAATGAGATTACTTTCAAAACACCTGGAAAATTTCCTTCATTAGTGCAAATGATCGCTTTTCGCAAACCGAGATACAAATATCAATCACTTAACAACCTGTTATTATTTTTAGCTTAAAGGGAAATTCACCAAACGATTTAACGATTTCAATATTTACACGGTGCTAGCCCCCGCAACCTGAAAAATCCCCCGTCCTATTATTAGAATATCGTTAGGTGCGCTTATGATGTGTGTGCAGGCACGAATTAGTCGAAAGTAGAAAGCCATGTCCGTTACCAATTCATTATGTCATATTATTCCGCCAGACAATAAAATTTCAAATTCGATATGACTTTCCTTTTCAAATTATCGATATCTGGCTGCGGTTTGCGCAATTATTTATTTGCTCACACCATTGTCAATCAACATCACCCGGTGTTACGGTATTCAACTTTATTAAGACATCCACTTCACATCGAAAGAATACACGCCTGATTAAAGACCCGCTGTCGAAATGCTAAATGTGAACAGCCGTGTGTCAAAAACGCAAACGGTACTTTGTGCGAAAATAGTTTCAATGGTTAACTTCTGACCTTTGCAGCCGAAATAAATTCGCTGAGGATTCGTTCACGAGCGACAGAAATTCTCGTTTGTTTTTGTTTTTCGGTCATCCTCTAAAAGCTCTGTTTAATTTGTTGCAACGTCGGGAACGTAGACACCGACGAAGTTTGACAAAGATCTTAACAGTGTTGTCGTCAACAGTGTCATAATTAAACTTAATTTAAATTTAAGTAATTTTAATCATGTTCATGATGCAAGCATTCTTGGCAATCGAGTTGACGTTGAGAATCTGTGTTTGGCGGGTGAAGTTGCCTGCACTGTTCCGGTTTCAACAAAAAGGTGTTTATCAAAGCTATTTTGAATAATGTGTGGAAGCGATTTGCTAATTTATGGGTTGCGAAAGGTAGTTCCAAAAATATTATTGCATCATAAATTGTTTTTTTGCCAGAAAAGTTGGACCATTTCGGAGAGAAAAATACCATAGGGAACCTGATTTCTACAAATCTGATAAATACACCTGTAAAATATCGCCAAAGAATGTTGGCTCTGTTTTGTAAAATCCTTATCAATTTTATTTTTTGTTTTATAATTGATTACAGCTACTTTTTCACGTTCCTAAGGCTCGAATTTTAAAAATAAACCACTCTAATCGGAAGTAATAAAACCTGCTTTATCCTCCGACCGAAACCCATCATTTAAACCTAACTTCTTGTGTTGCGCCAACACATTCTCGTGCAGAAAATTATCATTTCGTGCACCGGTTACATAATTAACCGTTCCCTTTTTAAAAATATGCACATGAAACTTGGCTGCTGTTACAGTAAATTTTATGGTGCAAATCACAACAAATAATAAAACTGATATCAAAATTTAATTTACGACACTTTATGTAAAAATATTAACGTTCCATGGTTTCATAACTCCTTTAATGACTTGCATTTATATGCTAACAGATTTAAAAAGTAAAGGTATTGATAACCTTCAATCAATTAAATGATAAACTAATGCATATGTGATGTAATATTTTTCTCCACAGTTAGTTATTAATTATATCAACGTTGTATGTAACAAGTTGCAAGGTTTAAATTGTTGGATAACTAATGTCAAAACTTTGAACAGAATCGATCGAATTGGAAAAACAATGAAAATTTCCTATATTTAGGAAAAAAAAAACCGCCCACCCACCCTAAACTCCGCCTTAATGATCCTGTAATTCGTCATTAGCCCAGAGTAAAGCTTAACCGCAAACAAATTATTCTGAGAAAAATATTGAAGGAATAAGTCCCACCCACTCACGCCTATTCGCTTAAATTAGTTTTTTATTCGTTGTGAAAAGATAGGCGGAGCTTAATTTTAAATGACGATTTTTTGTAGCGTTACTTAATTTTGAATGATTTTAGGAAAAAAACGTGCCCTCGTTTATTATTACTGTGTTAAAAAACGAAGCCCCACCCGCCCACCCTAGACTCCGCCTTAATGATCCTATTTATTCGTCACACGTCCAGAGCAAGGCTTTTAAATGCAAAGAAATTATTTTTGTGGAAGAAATTGCACTCACTCCTACTCGCTTAAATTAGTTTCTTTATTCGTCGTGACAGGATGGGCGGAGCTTAATTTCAAATGAGGATTTTTTGTAAAAATGCCTATATTTTGGACACGTTTCAGGTACCTGTTAATTGAATATTGATAATTTTAAGAAAAAAAGTGTCTTCGTTTATTGGTTACTGAGTAAAAAAAGATGCCCCACCCACCCGCCCTAGACTCCGCCTTAATGATCCTTTATATTCGTCATGAACCGACAACGGAGCTTAAATGTAAACAAATTTAGTATTTCTGTATAAGAAATTGCCCTAGGTAGCTAATTTTAAATTATGCGTGTCTGAAAACAAACTATTCTGAGACAAATATTTAAGGAATAAGCCCCGCCCAGTCGCCCCTACTTGCTTAAATTAGTTTCTTTATTCGTCGTGAAAGGATAGGCGGAGCTTAATTTCAAATGAGGTTTTTTTGTAGCAATACCTAAATTTTGAAGGTGTTTCAAGAACTTCTTAACTGAAAATTATTGATTTTAGGAAAAAAAGTGCCCTCGTTTATTGATTACTCTCACAAGTCCAGAGTAAGGCTTTTAAATGCAAAGAAATTATTTTTGTGGAAGAAATTACCTTTTGACGCTAATTTTAAAAAATGTATTGTTGAAAACGAACTATTCTGAGACAAACAGTTAAGGAATAAGCCCCGCCCACTCACTCACTTAAATTAGTTTCTTTATTCGTCGTGACAGGATAGGCGGAGCTTAATTTCAAATCAGGATTTTTTGTAGATATGACTATATTTTGAACGCGTTTCAAGTACATGTTAATTGAAAATTCATAATTTTAAGAAAAAAAGTGTCTTCGTTTATTGATTACTGAGTTAAAAAAAGATGCCCCACCCACCCGCCCTAGACTCCCCCTTAATGATGCTTTATATTCACCATGAGCCCACAACAGAGCTTAAATGCAAACTAATTATTATTTCTGTAGAAGAAATTGCTTTTGAAGCTCATTTTAAATATTGCGTCACTGAAAACAAACTATTCTGAGACAAATATTTAAGGAATAAGCCCCGCCCACTCACCTCTACTCGCTTAAATTAGTTTCTCTATTCATCGTGAATGATAGGCGGAGCTTAATTTCACATGAGGATTTTTTGTAGAAATACCTACATTTTGAACGCGTTTCAAGTCCCTGTTTATTTAAAATTGATGATTTAAAAAAAAGTGCCCTCGTTTATTGATTACTGTGTTAAAAAAACGATGCCCCACCCACCCGCCCTAGACTCCGCCTTAATTATCCTTTATATGCGTCACGAACCCACAACGGAGCTTAAATGCAAACTAATTAGTATTTCTATAGAAGAAATTGCCGTTTGAAGCTAATTTTAAATAACGCATTGCTGAAAACAAACTATTGTCAGACTAGCATTTAAGGAATAAGCCCCGCCCACTCACCTCTAGTCGCTTAAATTAGTTTCTCTATTCATCGTGAATGATAGGCGGAGCTTAATTTCACATGAGGATTTTTTGTAGAAATACCTATATTTTGAACGCGTTTCAAGTACCTGTTAATTAAAAATTGATGATTTTACAAAAAAAAGGTGCCCTCATTTATTGATTACTGTGTTAAAAAGCGAAACCCCACCCACCCACCCTTGGCTCCCCCTTAATGATCTTGTATATGCGTCTTGAACCCACAACGGAGCTTAAATGTAAACAAATTTAGTATTTCTGTATAAGAAATTGCCCTATGTAGCTAATTTTAAATTATGCGTGGCTGAAAACAAACTATTCTGAGACAAATATTTAAGGAATTAGCCCCGCCCAGTCGCCCTTACTCGCTTAAATTAGTTTCTTTGTTCGTCGTGAAAGGATAGGCGGAGCTTAATTTCAAATCAGGATTTTTTGTAGATATGACTATATTTTGAACGCGTTTCAAGTACCTGTTAATTGAAAATTCATAATTTTAAGAAAAAAAGTGTCTTCGTTTATTGATTACTGAGTTAAAAAAGATGCCCCACCCACCCGCCCTAGACTCCGCTTTAATGATGCTTTATATTCACCATGAGCCCACAACAGAGCTTAAATGCAAACTAATTATTATTTCTCTAGAAGAAATTGCTTTTGAAGCTCATTTTAAATATTGCGTCACTGAAAACAAACCATTCTGAGACAAATATTTAAGGAATAAGCCCCGCCCACTCACCTCTACTCGCTTAAATTGGTTTCTCTATTCATCGTGAATGATAGGCGGAGCTTAATTTCAAATGAGGATTTTTTGTAGAAATAGAACGCGTTTCAAGTACCTGTTAATTAAAAATTGATGATTTTACGAAAAAAAGGTGTCCTCGTCTATTGATTACTGTGTTAAAAAGCGAAACCCCACCCACCCACCCTAGGCTCCGCCTTAATGATCCTGTATATGCGTCTTGAACCCACAACGGAGCTTAAATGCAAACAAAATTAGTACTTCTGTATAAGAAGAAATTGCCATTTGAAGCTAATTTTAAATAATGCGTCGCTGAAAACAAACTATTCTGAGAGAAACATTTAAGGAATAAGCCCCTCCCACTCACTCCTACTCCTTTAGTTTTTTATTCGTCGTGAAAGGATGGGCGGAGCTTAATTTCATAAGAAGAAACTTACAACATGGTTAAAATGGTTTTTGCAAGGAAATATGGATTTTGCAATGATGGGGCGGAGCCTAATTGGAAAATCGATATTTCATTATGCAAATCCATTTTTAACATCTTTTAACTTTCATGTTGTGGAAAAAAGCCTGCACATATTAAAACAAAACAGCAAAATGTAAGCCCGCCCACCCACCCTGTCTCAATTGTGATGATTTTTTTTATTCGCCGTGAACCAAGGGGGTGGAGCTTAACTGCAAAATACTTATTTCTTTACAGGAAATTAAAACCATGTTTTTAAGTATCGTGTTGTTCAAAGAATATTATGTATATTATGAAAAAAAAAGGCAAAATATCGCCGCCCACCCACCCCGACTCAAATGTGACGATTTTTTTAATTTTTAGAAACTTAAAACACGTCTAGGTCTGCCAACGAATGAAAACTTCATTACTATTTAGATCAGGGCAGGTATGGGTGGGACTAAATCTTTGGTTTAAATTTTTTCTTACTATTCATACTATTTTTTTAATTAAACGATACTCAAAAACGTGCCTTACATGATCATTTCTTGTAGAGAAGTAATAAGGATTTTGAAATTAAACTCCGTTCCTTTGGCTCTCGACGATTAAAAAAAAAAATCATTACAACTGAGATAGGGCGGGTGGGTGGGGCTTATATTTGGCCTTTTTTAATTATAGGTACGTAGTGGTCTTTTAAGAACAAGAACCTTGAAACATGTTGATATATGGATCTTGCAATTAAGCCTTGCCTCTCAACGAATGAAAAATTCATCACGATTGAGAATTGAGATCGGGGCGGGTATGGGTGGAGGGGTGGGGCCTAATCTTTGGGTTTATTTTTTCTTAATATATACAGTATTCTTTGAACCAGACGATACCCAAACACATATTTTTAATGTCTCGTGGAAAAATAAGGATTTTGCAGTTAAACTCCGCCTTCTTGGCTCAGGACGAATAAAAAAATCATCACAATTGAGATAGGGCGGGTGGGTGGGGTTTACATTTTGCCTTTTTTTCTTAATATGTGTAGTCACCTTTTCAAAACAAGAAACTTAAAACATGTTTTAAATGGAAAATTTGTATAGGGAAATTTTGCAATTACGATCCCCTCGATCTGAAAACGAATGAAAAATTCATCAGGATTTAGATCGAGACAAATGGGTGGGCCTTATCTTTTGGTTTTCTTTTTTCATTAATACATTTAGTTCTAAATAAAATAACCACTTTATTTAAAAAGACACCATTTATTATTTCTAGCAACAACAACATTTTGAACGCGTTTCAAATACCTGTTAATTGAAAATTGATAATTTTAAGAAAAAAAAAAGTGTCCTCGTTTATTGATTACTGTGTTAAAAAAAAGATGCTCCTCATTTGAGGAATAAGCCCCGCCCACTCACCCTTACTGTATTAAATGAGTTTCTCCATTCGTCGTGAATAGAAAGGCGGAGTTTCATTTGAAATGAGTTGAAAATGGGGGTGAGGGTGGGGCTTGTTTTATATTTTTCGTTTAAAATCGACCATTTTTCACTATAAAAGCCATTTTTCGTCCAATAAAAAGAGTGATCGAAAGGAAAACGGGGTGGGTGGGCGGGGGCACTTTGAAGTGTTTTTTTTTAAGCGACCACTTGACAGAATAAAATTCATTTTTCATCTCACAGTAAATAAAATAAGTCAATGAAATTGAAAAGTGCACCTAAGTGGGGTTAGTTTTACATTTTTCGTATGTTAAACCATGGTGTGGGACAAGGGTCAAACCTAGGGCCACTGCTATTTAATATATTTTATAATAACCTTGAGAAACATTTGAACTGAAAGGCAGAGGTTATAATAAGTGTTGCAGATTGCATCGAACTGCAAAATAGTCTTGATAGCTTACTGAACTAGTGTGATAAGAACCTGCTAAGTGTTAATAAAATTAAATGCAAAAAAATAACGATCGCCCGAATACACAATCCAGTTAACTTTTACTATAACACTAAGGGACATGTGCTTGAAAATTGTAAAGAATTATTTGATTTAGGTGTACAGTACGTTATTATTTTGTACACTATTTACTGTTAATCAAAACTCTGTAATTAGTAGAAGGAATATGTCATGTTTAGTATTTTTACCAAAGATTGATAACTGGAAAAAATTATAGTCAAGCTTTATTCAATGAAACTAAATTTAATGTACCCAGATTGAGCAACCGTAGTCAGATAGGTTTCTCATATAATATTCCAAACACATTTTACCACTTCAGTAGTCCCCTTTATAGCTTGTTTTCGTTTGTATGGTTATATTATTTGCAGAGGAAAAGATATTGACATCTACCATGATAATTTTGGTACCTCTAGAAACTCAGAAATAAGATATTGAAAATGGAATAGGTACTAATATTGCGGTTATTATTTGTTGTAAATTCCACTGAAACTTAAAAATCGCGCAATTTTGCGTACATATTAATACGAAACTTGCTTGTTTAAGTTTTTGACATATATTAGAAATCACCCTGTATATCTATCAAAAATCTTTTTTATATTTATATGACAGAAACAACTCACTAATTCAGCGCTAAAAAGCCAAATCTCCGTAAAAAAGCCATTCCACGTTCGCGACTCCACGGATCAAATTCGCCAACCCCTCGAGCCCGTTTTTATTCTCGTCTCGTCCTTAAAACTTCGCCGGTGCAAAAAAGTACATTCGTTCCACGCTAATTAAGACGTACTTTCTACCAGACACCCCTAAGAAAGTAAGTTCGTTGGCAACCCCAGTCTACGCACCGTTCCTGAACTGCTGAGGCGGAGGAGGCCTAGGGGTAGCCGGAGGATCCTCGAACTGCTGCAGCCACTCGTACAACTGCTCCAAATCCCTCAGACTCTGCTGCCTTTCGGCCTCCTCGCGGGCGGCCACCTCCTCCAGGCTCTCCATCGTGGAATCACCAGGGGGTTCTAGTCATCGTCGATCGGCCTGCCCCGAGGGCTCGCACCACGCAACCCTTATCGGTGGACACGCGACGTTCCGACACCTCGCACCTTAACCTTTGACACTTCATAATAGTCGCGTCCGAACGACAATGTCAGGGGGTGGTGCCGGCGACGGGGTTTAAGGTTAGTTTCGTATGTACACTACGTAGCGCCTGGACGCCGGTAAGCTACGTCAAATTTAGAATGCTGCTTTGTGTGGCTATCGCTATTCACTTATCCTAGTCACTAACTTTAAGCACTAGATAAAATTTGGGAACGCACCAGCCTTCGACGGGGTTTCAAAATACCATTAGACTTATCTCAGCATCAACAAGGTTACTCTAACAAGTTCAACAACTTCAACACCAACACTAATCTTCTTAATTTACAAAACTCAACTCAACAAAGATCACTCTTCGGCGTGAGAGGGAACGAACGGATCACAAGTTGCTTTATTATCTTGGGTTTCTTTGTGTTAGTACGACGAGTGCGACGAGGCGAGTGTCTTCTTGTCGTGCCAGCTGCACATGGATGGTGGCAGCAATTGGACATGATAAACGTGTGTCATGCCGCCTTCTGTTTGATCGGAAGAGGCGTCGTGACGACTGACTCTGCACTGGTAGACGCGTCGCGAGTTCGCCGTACCCGGACCGAGGCCTGACCTGCGCCTCGCGACTCTTATTTTAAATACGTGCTCGAAACCTATTGTTTACCCTATTTATTAAAAACGGGATCGTGACAGATCGCATTCGAAGGCGACCTTTGCCGCCGATCTCTACGCACACACGAGCGGGGGCTCTTCCTCGACGGATAGGCGGGGCTGCGATTACTTTTAACGCACTCTGCATACAAAATTTTATCCAAAACTGCACGTTGCGATTTTTGACGAGCATCGTTTTGAAAATTGGCCGCATTTTCTTATCTTATTTATTCTTCAATGCAAACATGTCAATATTGTGTAGTTGTACTAGTTTTGGCAAAAACCATTCCATGACAGTGCTTCGCTTAAACCGCCCTCGTGAGACCGCTTAATCGCGGCTGATCGTCATTT
This sequence comes from Zophobas morio, assembly GCF_036711695.1. NCBI lineage: Eukaryota > Metazoa > Arthropoda > Insecta > Coleoptera > Tenebrionidae > Zophobas > Zophobas morio. The sequence continues at coordinate 977,138 of NW_026972136.1, read as the reverse complement.
TCTAATCAACGACAATCAAATTAATAACACAGGCCTGCGAAATATAACTTTTAATTTCCCTTTTAAATAATATTGTCTTTTTTTAGGTATTTATGTATGCCGAATTAAAATATAACTCTAGTTTTTTTGTAGCACATCGAGATTTATTTTTATGTAGGCCTAAATATTCATAGTTTTTCAAACAATTTTTATGAAAAAATAAAATATAAAGAATATAAAATTGAATGTTTATTTATTAAATGAACTAAATTAGTTATAAACAAGACTTAAAAAAGCAAATAAATCAAGAAGCTTCTTTTTTTCTTTCTTCAAAGCTCTGATTTAAGCGTTTTCTCTTGTATTCACGATAGGATATGTTATTGCTGTTACATTTTTCGCATTATATCATTTTATATTTGAACAGCAAAAGTAACAATCGTCTCTATGATTTTGTGGCTCCATCCAAATCATTGGTGTCAGCAAACTTATCTGAAGAATTAACCCATTTCCGAGAAGACATTAGTAATTTTTGTTTAAATTCAGGGTAGTAAGCGCATAGTCGACACAAATAACTCTTACTAAGCTGAACACGAAATGAAATATCAACAGTCAACACATATTATTACCACAAAATCTAGAAGTTAATTTTTATAGTACTAAGAACAAAACTGAAAAAAAAATTTTTTTGCAGAAACTGTACGTGATAGAAATTTTTGCAATTTTTCTTTATACATGAGTATCTAAGACCTACCGAAATTACTACTTGATTTTGTTGGGGGAAAACCATCGCAGGCCTGTGTAATCGTTGAAAATTACTATCGAAAAAAATTATATATCTGTTAATGTTATTGATTTGGAGGTTGGAATCTCTGCTACTTTAATTAAGGAAAACATAGCCAATGTTAATTTACAAACTAACATTGTAAGGTTAACAACAGAATACGGCAAATGTATGTTTTCTGATCTTCTGTGATTTTTTACACACACTAAATTTTCCATGCTTTTGAATAATATTGTTCATAATTCCAATTTGTGTTTTCCATCAGAAACAACTCCAGATTCTCACATATAATGTGGTTTTCGAACGAATTGAATAAAATGCGTGAACCTTTACATCTTATTTCATCCAACTATTTCGAAAATTTATAAAATTTGATTTTGTAAATTTAATTAATAAAATAAATTGTCTCATTCATAAATTTTTATGAGTTATTCTATACAACGAAAGCATTTTCCCAAGAAACCATAAACTCAGAACAGAACATGATTATTTCCGATTCTACTTGTATGATAGTTTGAATGTAAAAAATATTTCTTAGCATTTTGTAAGTAAAGAAGTACAGTCCAAGAAATTCAGTTTCTTCGGAAAATTATAAAACCCAAATAACCCTTATAATTTAAGGCCCAGAAATGTATGGATTGTTAAAGTACACGTTACGAGAAACAAAAAATGGTTATATCGAAGATCGACCCCAAATCTTCAACAATTAAAATTACAGTTATAACAACCAAAATTAAGGCAAATTCATAAACTATTAGTACGTTATGTAGTATGTTATTTTATAAAATGTAAATGATATGTACTAAAAAAAAAAAAAAATTGAAACAGACGACAGACACACAGACAGACGGAAACAAGACACCCATTTTTTAAAGGAATTTCAAATTCAATATTTTGGTTAACGATTTTAGAAAAACAGAAACAGAATTAAAGAAATGGGGCCGAAATTAACCTTTGAAGAAAATATATTGAAAAATTTGCCAAAACGACCCAAAAAATTCTTGGGTCAAGACTTCAAAGTTTCGGTTTGAAAATCAATTTTTTTTAAATAAAAAAATTGCAATATTTTGGTGGACAATTCTGGAAAAATGAAGAAAGCTATCGAAGAAATAGGGCCGAAACCAACTTATGGAGAACGAAATCCATAATAAAATGTCTTTAATTAAATTTAGAAAATTGTCAAAAATTGGCCGAAATTGTTATATTTTTATATATTGAAAAATTTGCCCAAAAAAAAAACAAAAAATTCTGGCTGTATGATTTCATCTTGATAATTTCAAAAATATAGCGTCTTTTGTTTATACTCTCGGGATAAAATTAAAAAATTTTCGCTTGAAAGTATTTTTTTAATCTAAAAGATTACAATATTTTCGAGAATGTTTTTGAAAAAATGGAAACAGTTATCGATGATATGAAGCCGAAATTAACTTCCAGAATAAGAAAATGTATTCAGTTAAAAATTTCGAAAATTGTTGAAAATTGGCTGAAATTTGTATATAAGGGGCAGTGAAAAATCAGCCAAAAAAAAACAAAAAATTCTATTTTATGTATTTCGTCCTGCTGATTTCAAAAACAAAAAAAATTGGGTGTTTATGCTGTCGGGACAAGGTTAAAAATTTTCGCTTTGAAAATGAAATTTTTTAAAGTCTAAAAAATTTTAATATTAATGCAAAATTCTGGAAAATGGCTTGCGAAAAGTAGAACAGAAATTAACTTTTGGAGGACGAAATCCATAATAAAATGTGTCTAATTAAATTCCGAAAATTGTCACAAATTGGCCGAAATTTTTAAATGTTTTTTACACAGAATTTTTTTTTTTTTTGTAAATTGCCATAAAGAAACCCAAAAAATTATGTTCATAGATTTCGTCGTGCTGATTCCAAAAAAATAGCGTGTTTAAGCTCTCAGGGTAAGATTAAAAATTTTCGTTGAAATTCAATTTTTAAAGTCCAAAAAAATTGCAATATTTTAGCGAAAGATTCTGAAAAACGGAAGAAGTTATCGAAGAAATAAGGCCGAAACTAACTTCTGGAGGTAGAAATACATAAGAAAATGTATTGGCTAAAATTCGAAAATTGTCGAAAATTGTTCGAAATTTTTAGTGTATAAAATTTTCGGCTTGAAAATCAATTTTTTAAAAATCCAACAAATTACAATATTTTATCAAATGAAAGGAGCTATCCAAGAAATGAGGCCGAAACTAACTTTTGGAGATCGAAATCCGTAAAAAAATATCTTAGATAGATAGATAAAATTTCAAAATTTTGGAAAATTGGTCGAAATTTTTAGGGTAAAAAATCTTTGGTTTGAAAATAATTTTTTTAAAAATTACAATATTTTACAAAATAAAAGGAGCTACCCAAAAAATGGGGCCGAGACTCACTTTTGGAGTTCGAAATCCACAAGAAAATGTCATTTGTTAAATTGCGAAAATTAAAAAAATTGGTCCAAATTTTTAGAGAAACAAATTTTCGGCTTGAAAATCACTTTTTTTTAAATCCAAGAAATTACAATATTTTACAAAATAAAAGAAGCTATCCAAGAAATGAAGCCGACATTAACTTTTGGAGAACGAAATCCAAGAAAAATGTGGAAAATTATTGGAAATTTTTATATAATTTTTTTTTTAATTGAAAAATTTTGTTTATAAATAATTTGCCTCAATGAAACTGAAAAAACTCTGTTTATTATAGATTTCGTCGTCCTGATTTCAAAAAAATATCGTGTTTATGCTCTCAGGGTAAGAAATTTTCGGTTTGAAAATCAATTTTTAAAGTCCAAAAAAAAAACTGCAATATTTTAGCGAGAGATTCTGGAAAAATGGAAGGAGCTATCGAAGAAATGAGGCCGAAACGAACTTCTGGAGGTCGAAATTCATAATAAAATTCAAAAATTGTCTAAAAATGGGCTAACTTTGAGCGTAAAAAATTTTCGGCTTGAAAATTATTTCTTTAAAATACAAGATATTACAATATTTTAAAAAATAAAAGGAGCTAACGAAGAAGTGAGGCCGAAAATAACTTTTGCAGTTCGAAATCCATAAGAAAATGTCTATATGTAGTTAAATTTTGAAAATTTTGGAAAATAGAGCGAAATTTTTAGAGAAAACAATTTTTGGGTTGAAAATTATATTTTTTTAAATCCAAGAAATTACAATATTTTACAAAATAAAAGGAGCTATCCAAGAAATGAGGCCGACACTGACTTTCGGAGGACGAAATCCATGAAAATTTTGGAAAACAAGTCGAAATTTTTATGTATTTTTTTTTATTGAAAAATTTTGTTTTTAAATAATTTGCCACAATCAAATCCAAAAAATTTTGTTTATAAGTTTCGTCGTGCTGATTTCAAAAAATTAGCGTGTTTATGCTCTTAGGGAAGATCAAAAATTTTCGAATCGAAAATCAATTTTTTAAGATCCAAAAAATTCCAACATTTTAGAGACAGATTCTGAAAAATGGAAGAAGTTATCAAAGAAATATGGCTGAAATTAGAACTGGAGGTAGAAATCTGTAAGAAAATGTATTAGCTAAAATTCGAAAACTGTCGAAAATTGTCCGAAATTTTTAGGGTAAAACATTTTCGGCTTGACAAACAATTCTTTAAAAATCCAAGAAATGATAATATTTTACAAAATAAAAGGACCTACCCAACAAATGGGGTCGAAACTAACTTTTGGAGTTCGAAATCCACAAGAAAACGTCTTTCGTTAAATTTCGAAAATTTTGGAAAATTGGTCCAAATTTTTAGAGAAAAGAATTTTCGGCTTGAAAATTATTTTTTTTTTATTCCAAGAAATTACAATATTTTACAACATGAAAGAAGGTATCCAAGAAATGAGGCCGACACTAACTTTTGGAAGACGAAATCCAAGATAATTTTGGAAAATTGGTCGAAATTTTTTTATATTGAAAAATTTTGTTTTCAAATAATTTGCCAAAGTGAAACTCAAAAAATTCTGTTTATAGATTTCGTCGTACTTATTTCAAAAAAATTGCGTGCTTATGCTCTCAGGGTAGGATTAAAAATTTTCGGTTTGAAAATCAATTTTTAAAGTCCAAAAAAATTACAATATTTTAGCGACAGATTCTGGGAAAATGGAAAGAGCTGTCGAAGAAATAAGGCCGAAACTAAGTTCTGGAGGTCGAAATACATAAGAAACTGTATTGGCTAAAATTTGAAAATTGTCCGAAATTTTTAGGGTAAAAAATTTTCGTCTTGAAAACCATTTTTTTTTAAATCCAAGAAATTACAATATAAGACCAAGACTAACTTCTGGACGTCGAAATCCATAACAAAATGTCTTTGGTTGAAATTCGAGAACTGTCCAAAGTTCGCCTAAATTTTTTAGATACAAAATTTTCAGCTTCAAAAACTTTTTCCTAAATCCAAGAAACTACAATATTTTACAGAATAAAAGGAGCTATCGAAAAAATGAGACGGAAACTAACTTTTGTAATTCGAAATACAAAAGAAAATTTCTTTCGTTAAATTTCGCTAAATTTTTGGAAATTGGCAGAAATTTTTATATTTTTTTATTGAAAAATTTTGTTTTTAAAAAATTTGTCACAATGAAACAAAAAATTCTGTTTATAGATTTCGTCGTGCTGATTCCAAAAAACAGCGTGTTTATGCCCTCAGGGTAAAATTAAAATTTTCGGTTTGAAAATCAATTTTTTAAAGTCCAAAAAAATTGCAATATTTTAGAGAGAGATTCTGGAAAAATGGAAAGAGCTATCGAAAAAATAAGGCCGAAACTAACTTTTGGAGGTCAAAATCCACAAGAAAATGTTTTTTGCTAAAATTAGAAAACTGTCGAAAATAAGCCGAAAATGTAACTTCTTTTTGAAAATCAATTTTTTAAAACCCCAAGAAATTAAAATATTTTACAAGAGAAAAGAAGCTACCGAAGAAGTGACACCGAAACTAACATTTGGAGTTTGAAATCCATAAGAAAATGTCTTTAGTTAAATTTCCGAAATTTTGGAAAATTGGCCGAAATTTTTATATTGAAAATATTGTTTTTAAAAAAATGTGCCACAATGAAATCCAAAAAATTCTGTTCATAGATTTCGTCGTGCTGATTCCAAAAATAGCGTGTTTATGCTCTCAGGGAAAACATATTTTTTTAAAACCTAAAAAATGCGATACTTCAGTTAGCGATTTTGGAACAGTAGCAGGATTAAAGGAATTAAAAAACGATTTTAATGATTTGTTTTTAGAATCTACGTGTTATCGACGTATGCAAAAATATTTCTGTAAAAAAAAACACTCATTTCTCACGCACATGAAAATTCCAAACCACTATTAAACCAAAACGTCAATTTGTAAAAAATTCTAGCCCCCTGGACCAATTAATTCGTTATAAAAACGTGTTTTGTCGGATGAATGCGATTAGTACACGGGTTGCAATCAATAATTCCCCGTCAGTACCCAATCCCTACTTACAGCGTGAGTAATGGGGTGCTTTACTCGTGGGTTATGACCAAGTGCAAAACTGTAATTTCGATATTATTTATGACGACAGGGTGCAACCTTGACGCCGCGAATATGATAATTTGTATTTTGCGCACGCCTCCTACTCAGAAGAAAGTAAAATGATTATTCTGGTTAGTCGTACACAAAGAACAATATTCGTTTCGCATGTTAAAACGATTACTCATGCCGATTTAACGAAGTTCGTCCTTATGACTCTGATGAGTAATCCCACTATTACGTGCTCGTTGAATAATTCCGGCATTATTTTACTGCAAAACTATAAAACACATTTTTATGTCTTTTACCAACGCTTCAGTCCTCACGGAAAACCACCCCCGAATTTAAAAATTACAAACGTCGCTTTATCGCAAACCCAGGTGTAAACGTCGACCCGTGTCCTCCCCGCCCCCGCACACCCGACACGAGGGATTTTTTCGCCCTTTTCACAATAATAATTTTATTGTCGTGGGGCACCAAATGAAGATCGAGATAGACGTCGACAGGAGGTGAAACCTGCATCAAAATTCCGGCTCCGTGCGGTTTTCGCGTTAATAATTCAACGAGATGGGGCATAAAGTTTTGAACCGAACTTATTCGCCGAGTTGATCAACATTACACCTGACCCAATTTTACCGCGGAATTTTTCCTGCTTTCATCAGTAGTGGCGAGGCATTTAATTTATTTGCCGCGCCGGGATTAATAAACAAAACTTTATTGGGATTCGGTGTTTGTTATTTGTTAGCGTAATTGAATCGATGCGTTAAAAATTAGCAGCGACGCTGACCCATAGGGGGGTGGGAAAGGTGCAAAAATTGAAAAGGGATGTTCATTTTTAATAGGGGTTAATTCAGCTTTATAATAATAATAATACTGAATGGCACAGAACTACAAGGATTAAGTTGGTTGCCATCGTTGATTTTTCGATTTGTTGATGATTTGATTGCTCGATTTTTTCAATTTTCCATTCTTCGAATTTTTAAATTTTAGTTTTTTCACTTATCTCAGTTTTTCGATTTAACGGTTTCGATCTTACGGGTTTCTTTTGATTTTACGTCTTTTCGTTTTTAGATCATCACATTGTACTGTAATCGAAATCAAAAAATTGAAAAAACGCGAAATCGAAACATCAAAAGATCGATATATCGAGAAGTCAAAAAATCGAAAAATTGAGATATCGAGAAAGCTACGAAAAATAGGAACAGTTAATCAAACTTAAAAACCCAATAAACCGAAAAACTGAAAAATCGAAATATCGAGAAACTGAAACATTAATTCCGAAAAATTGAAAAAACGAGAAATCTAAAAGTGAGAAGGCAAAAAATCGAAAGATTGAGAAATCGAAACAACAAAAAAGTCAAAAATCGAGCAAAGTGAGATTTAGCAAATCGCAAAATTTTGAAAAATCGAATAAGTAAAAAATCAAAAAAGAGAAAGTCCAAAAATTTATGAATTTAAAAATTGAAATGTATATTGAAAATTTGAAAATCGAAAAATTGAACGAAAATTCGAAAAATAAAAAAAAATCGAAGAAGTAAAAATTTGAAAATTGAGAAATCGAGAATTCGAAAAAGGCCAAAAATTGAATTAAATATACGAAAAATCGAGAATTAAGAATTCGAAGAACTGAAAATCAAACATTCCAAAAAACAAAAAAATGTGAATTCGAAACATGGAATAATTGAAAAATCGAAAAATCACCAAAGTAAAAATTCGAAAAATCGAGAAATCAAGAAACTGAGAATTCGAAAAATTGAAAATCGAAATACTGAAAAATTGAGAATTTAGAATTGGAACAACTGAATAATGGAAAAACCAAAATATCGAAGTTTCAAAAAAGTAAAAATACGAAAAATTGAGAAATGGAGAAATCGGGAAACCGAGAAATTGAGAATTCAAAATTCGAAAATCGAATAATTAAAAAATCAAAAAAGCAAAAAGGAGAAATTAGGCAATTCAAAAATCGAGGAATTGAAAGTCAAGAAAACGAAAAATCGAAAGAGTGAAAAACCGAAAAATTGATAATTCGAAAAAAAAAAACAAAAAGTGACAATTAAGAATTCGATTAATCGAAAATGAAACAATTCAAAAATCAAAAAATTGTGAATTCCAATTACCGAATAATCGAAAAATTAAAAAATCGAAAAATCCCTAAGGAAAAATTTCGAAAAATCGATAAATTGTGAAATCGATAATCCGAAAAAACGAAAAATCGAAATAGAACCATCGCCGCATCGAAAAAGTTAACAACTGAAAATAAACCAAAAATTGAGGACTCAAAAATAAAAAATTCCAAAAGACGAAAAATTGAGAATTCGAAAAATCAAATAATGGAAAAATTAAAACAATTAAATTTCAAAAAATCGAGAAATCGAGATATTAAAAAATCGAAAAATTGAGATATCGAAATAGCTAGAAAAAATGGAAAAATTTAATTAAACCTAAAAAATCCGATAAACCGACAAATTGAAAAATCCAAAAATCTAAAAGTGACAAGGCAAAAAATAGAAAATTTGAGAAATTGAAAGAACAAAAAAGTGAAAAATCTAAAATTTAAAAATTCGAAAAATTGAAAATTTACAAAATCGAGAAATCAAAATATCAACGAAACAATCCAAAAAATTATGAAATCGAAATATCGAATAATCGAAAAATCACCAAAGGAAAAATTTGAAAAATCGAGAAATCAAGAAACTGAGAAATGGAGAATAGATAATTCTAAAATCGAGAAACTGAGAAATTCGAAACACCTATTAGTCGAAATTTGAGAATTCGAAAAATCGGAAAATCAAAAAAGTAAAAATTAGTAAAAATTCGAGAACTGAAAAAAAACAACGAAAAATTGGGAATTCGGAAAATGGAAAGTCGAGAAATTGAGAATTCGAAAAATTGAAAATCGAAACGCCGAAAAATTGAGAATTTAGAATTGGAAAAATTGAAGAATGGAAAATCCAAAATATAGAAATTTCAAAAAAGTAAAATCCCAAAAATTGGGAATTTGAAAAAAAAAAACGAAAAACTGAGACTTCGAAAAATCGAATAATCAAAGAATCAAAAAAGTAAAAAATAGAGAAATTATGAAATTATTAAAAAAAATCGAAACAAAGTAAAATTGAAAAAACGAGAAAAAGAAACATCAAAAATCGATATGTCGAGAAGTCAAAAAATCGAAAAATTGAGATATCGAAAATTGAAAATTTACAAAATAGAGAAATCAAAATATCAACGAATCGAAAAATCAAAAAATTAAAAATTCGAGCAATGTGGGATTTAAAAAATCGCAAAATTTTGAAAGAGAAAGTCGAGAAATGTAAGAATTTAAAAATCGAAAAATCGAAAAGTCGAAAAATTAAAAAATCCAGTAATGGAGAAATTGAGAAATCGAAAAACCCAGAAATTTAGAAACGCCAAAAATTGAAAAATCAAAAAAATTAAATACAAATCCCAAAACTGGAAACTCGAATAATAATAATCGAAAGGACGAATAATCGAAAAACTGAGAAATCGAAATCCAAAAATTGATAATCAAAATAGACCAAGACCGAAAAATTGGAGAACTCAAAATTGAAAAATTTAAATTTAAAAAACGATAAATCGAAAAATTGAAAGATCGAAATATCGAAAAACTGAAAAATTAATCAAGAAAAATTGGAAAATCCAAAAATCTAAAAATGAGAAGGCAAAAAATCTGACTGAAAAATCGAAACAACAAAATTGTGAAAAACCTAAAATTTAAAAATTCGAAAAATTGAAAATTTACAAAATCGGGAAATCAAAACATCAATGAATCGAAACATCAAAAAATTGAAAAATCGAAAAATGTGAGATTTAAAAAATCGCAAAATTTTGAAAAATCGAATAAGTAATCAATCAAAAAAGAGAAAGTCGAAAAATGTATAAATCGAAATGCATTTTGAAAATTTGAAAATGGAAACATTGAAAAGTCGAAAGATTAAAAAATCCATTACTCGAGAAAGTGAAAACTCGAAACACCCACAAATTTAGAAACACCAAAAATTGAAAAAATTAAATATATAAATACCAAAACTGAACGTCGAAAAACTGGAAACTCCAATAATCGAAAGGATGAATAATCGAAAAACTGAGAAATCGAGAAATCGAAATCCAAAAATTGATAATCGAAATAGCTAAAGATCGAAAAATGGGTAAATTTAAAATTAAAAAATTTAAACTTAAAAAACGATAAATCGAAAAACTGAAAGATCGAAATATCGAAAAACTGAAAAATTAATCAAGAAAAATTGAAAAATCCAAAAATCTAAAAATGAGAAGGCAAAAAATCTGACTGAGAAATCGGAAACAACAAAATTGTGAAAAATCTAAAATTTAAAAATTCGAAAAATTGAAAATTTACAAAATCGAGAAATCAAATCTACGAATCGAAAAATAAAAAAATTGAAAAAACGAACAATATTAAGATTTACAAAATCTTGAAAACTTTTGAAAAATCGAATTAGTAAAAAATCAAAAAAACAGAAAATCCAGAAATCTGAAAATTTAAAAATCGAAATACATATTGAAAAATCCGAAAACTTAAACACTGAAAATTTGAAAATCGAAAAATTAAAAAAATCATTAATCGAGAAATTGAGAAATCGAAAAATCCAAAAATTTAGTAACGCCAAAAATTGAAAAATCCAAAAATTTAAATACCTGCCAAAATAAGACTGATTTTGGCAAATTCCATATTCTCTAAGAAAATAGAAAACGGGCGATTTTGGCAAATGACATATCCTTTAAGAAAAGAAAGGGTGGGTGGGCGGGGCTAGTACTTGCCAAAATAAGACTGATTTTGCCAAATAGGATACCCTCTAAGAAAAGAAAGGGTGGCTGGGCGGGGTAGTACTTGCCAAGATAAGACAGATTTTGCCAAATAGCATAACTACTAAGAAAATAAAGGGCGGGTGGGCGGGGCTAGTACTTGTCAAGGTGAGATTAATTTTGGCAAATGATATACCTTCTAAGAAAATAAAGGGCGGGTAGGCGGGGCTAGTACTTGCCAACATAAAACTGATTTTGGCAAATGACCTACTCTCTAAGAAAATAAAGGGTACAGGGTATAGCATTTGGCAAAATCAGTTTTATCCTGGCAAGCACTGGACCCGCCCGCCCGCCCTTTATTTTCTTCGAAGGTATGGGATTTACCATCTTGACAATTACTAGCCCCGCCCACCCGCCCTTTATTTTCTTATAGAGTAGGTCATTTGCCAAAATCAGTTTTATTTTGGCAACTGAAACGTTGAAAAATTGGAAAATCGGACAATCGAAGAGATGAATTATCGAAAAACTGAGAAATCAAAATCGAAAAATTGAAAAATTTTAAGTTAAAAAAGCCGATAAACCAAAATATGAAAAATAGAAATATCGAAAAACTGAAAAATCTATTCCGAGAAATTGAAAAACTAGAAAATCTAAAAACGATGGGGCGAAAAATCGAAAGAAAACCGTTAAATCAAAAATTGGAAAAACGAAATAACGAAAAGCTGAAAAATTAATTCCGAAAAATGGCAAAATTGAAAATCGAAATGGCAAAAAATCGAAAGATTGAAATATGGAAACAAAAAAAAAGTGAAAACTTAAAATTTAAAAATTCGAAAAATTGAAAATCTGAAAAGTCGCAATATTTTGAAAAATCGAATAAGTAAAAAATCAAAAACACGAAATGTCGAAAAATCTACCTATGATAAATAATTAATATTAAAGTAAAAAACGTTAACGAGTGTAAATAATTTATTACAAGCCTCCGCGGTCACCCGATCTCAATCCGTGTGATTTTTGTCTGTGGGGTTGGATGAAACAGTTAGTTTATGGAAATCAACAAAATGGTTTATACTGAGTGTTCAGACCGGGTGGCTACACTATGGAGAACATCACATGGTAGACAAAAACAGCGGAATTTAAAGGCGGTTATGAAAACAAGGCATGAATCACTTTGTTAAAGTAAAGTGGATCATAGAGCTCATAGTTCACGAACGCTCCAAGTGTTTTGTGGTAGTTTTTAGCGCTGAAACGTTTTCCCAGTGAACCTGCGTCTTCTATGTGACGTTTATCGCCGAAAAACTTACCTCCGCTGCAGACGCAATCTGTAACGGAAGGAAGCGCAGTGACAAAGCAAAAGGCTTATCGCTGCATCAAAACAAAAGTCGTATGCATTATTCTGCTTTAGCAAACACAAAAGACATTAATTATGGATAAGGTCCTTCTTTATAAATTTCGTCCCGCATCCGCCTGTAACTCCACTACACAATAAAATCCATTACGTAAGAAATTCAATATCTATAAACTTCGGACACTGTGCAAACCTCCCTGCCGAAACAAACCCCTCATTACCAACAAAATTGCAGCCGAATCATAAATTAGGTCAACGCGGAAATTAATTCTCGTCCCAAAAACTATCCTCACCAACAAAGAAAACTCATCATCGCAAACTTGTACCCTTTATGCGACGCGTTGAAAGGAAAATAATCTAACCAGTTTAGTCCATTGTTGTTTTAATTTGATTATTTAACTCAATAAAGAACTTTTCCATTATGATTATTATTATAAACGATAGTAGGAAGCTAAGCAGGTTTCCTTCATTTGCGGCTTCCTTTACTTCCTCCAACCCTTCGAATTAACGGGCACGCATTAATGAGTTGTGCGCGCCTGTTTGTTCTAATCATTTTGTGATAAACACTAAAACACTTGGAAACTTGGCGCGACTTATTTTAATATTAAAAACGCGGAAGCCGGGGCTCGTTCATGCACCATTAAGGATGCGCCCATTAGTGCAAAAGCGAATGGTTAAAAATTAATGCAGGCATGGGAGAAGGCACTATTAAATTAAGCTTTTGAAGCTAGAAAATGCACCTTTTATAACAGCATTCTGAGAACGGTAGTTTGGAGTAAAATTATATAAAGACGTAGCAACTGGGTAAACATTGTAGTAGGAGCAGACAGAAGCCCGTGCCAGGAAAAATTTCAGCACTTAAGGGGTGCGTTTGATCTGGTTTCGTCCTAAAAAAATTATAAATTTGACCATTAATTAGACCACTCTAAACGATATTTAGACACAACATTCTCCCCCCCTAAATTACCAATAAATCTGTTTATGTAACATTATTTGTTTTTAACTCTCTGTGAAAAGATTCCCGTAAAACCCATTTTTTTTTACTAATTACTAATCCTTTGAAAACTTGTTAGCGAGTTCTTGGTGGAGATCAAAGAAATAAAATTGTCAATGTTTTATAATCAGCCGACGCCGACATATGTATGATTAAAAAGAAGAAAAGTGTATTACTTTGCATATTTTGAATTCAATTTACTCAGCAAAATTGTAGATTTTGGTCCTTGTCCACTTTACCCTATATAGGTGTTTATGGGATTATGGAAACCCGTAACGAGGAGGCGGAGAAGCCTAATACCTCTCGCTGCTAGATATCGACAATACGTTTGCGTTTCTGTCTTACGGAGGTATAGGTTTCCGCCCCTAAAATGCTAAAAAATGCCGGCGTTCTTTACTTTCGTAAATACAATGTATCGGACGAAGACAGAAACAGAAACATACCAGATGTCGCAATTTTACAACAGCTTATCAAAATTAAAATAATCCGCTTCCGGTTTCAATCATGTCGAAGAGAAGCATTAGTAAAAACCTGAAATTGAAAAGTTCCCAAAATAAAATTGAAAAATCGAGACATCTAAAACTCGAAGTCGAAAAATTTAAAAAATCGAATACCGAGGAGATATCTAGAAATCGAAACAGCAAAAAATCAAATAATTGAAAAATCAAAAGAGTGAAATCAAGAAGTTGAAAAATCTAAAATTTAAAATTTAAAAATCGAAACATTGAAAAACTGTATATAAAAATTCCAAAGATCGAAATCTGGAAAAATTGGAAAATCGAAAAATCGAAAGCCGAAAAGTTAAGAAATCGATAAACCGAGAAATCCAAAAGGCAAAACATGGCAAAAAAAAACGAAAAATTGAAAAATTGGAAAAACTGAAAAATCGAGAAACTGGAAAAATTCCAAATCTGAAACCGAAGAATTTTAGAAATTAAAATATCGATAAATCGAAAAATTTAAAAATCTACAAATTGGACAATCAAAAAATCGAACCTTCGAAATCTGGATAAATCGAAAAATCGAAACATTGAAAACTCGAAGAATCTAAAACCGAGAAATCGACAAATCAAAAAATTAAAAATGTAAAGAAACGCTGAAGTATTGAAATACGAATCGGAAATTCTAAAACTTTAAAAATTGATTAAAAAAATGTCGAAAAATGGAAAAATCAAGAAATCGAAGTATCAAAAAAATCGAAAAATTGAAAAATATAAAACTTAAGACTTGAAAAATTGAAGAATTAAAAAATCTAAAATCTAAAAATTGAAAAATTGAAAATCCCAAATTTAAGAAATTGAAAAATCGAAAGCCGAAGTCAAAAATTGAAAAATCGAGAAATCTAAAAATCGAAATCGAAACATCAAAAAATCAAATACTTGAAAAATCAAAGGATTTGAATCAAGAAGTGGAAAAATCTAAGATTTAAAAAACTGAAAAAATAAAACATCGAAGAACTGAAAAACCGAAATATTAAAAAATCGAAAAATTGAAGAATCAAAAAACCAAAAATCTAAAACCTCACGTCGAAAAATCGAAGGATCGAGAAATCGAAGCATAAAAAAACTTAAAAATGCGAAACATTGAAAAATAGAAATATGGAAGAAATGAAGAATCGAAAAAACGAAAAACTGAAAAATTGGAAAATGTAGCGCGATCAGTACCCCTAGCGCCCTCTGTCACGCCCACGCACCACCACTACCCTGCCGCAGCACCCCGGTACTCGCTCGCTCCCTTACCAGAGGGCGGTGCGCCCTTTCACTCCCACGCGACGCATTTCTAGCCGCCTTTACATAGGACCCGAGCGGCCAGATTCGGCAAGTTTTTCCATCTGCGAACTTCACAGCTCATTTGCGTATCACCTTGCATCCGAGGGGTCTTGGAGGTCCAAATCGAGTAGTAAGTCGGCTTGAGTATCAGCGGCGTATCCGAGGGGTCCCGCAGGTCCGGCCGTGGAAAAACGCTCCGGGTGTTCGCGAGTGTACGAGTTATCAGGACTGTTCGTCCGCGGAGTGACCATTTTTAAGAACTCGTGTAACCAGTCTATGTCTATGCAGTGTATATACTATGTTTTGTTGAATAAAGTTTTTACGGAATAAACCACGTGTTATAAAAAGTGGCGTACAACGTGGGGCATTTGAAGAAGACTGCGTGTTATAAAAAGTGGCGCCCAACGTGGGGCACGAAGAAGGCGTCTGTTATAAAAAGTGACGCCCAACGAAGCGGCCCGAAACCGACCACAATTTCGCGAAAAACGAAGATTCCGACGCGAAGAAGTCCGCGAACCAACATCGGGATGACGATTCAAATGTCCGCAGAACAATTCAACGAACTGATAAACGGCATCAGGGATGTCGCGAGGCCCCGAGAAGCCGATCTGCACCCATCTTCAGGGACGAGACACTTCAGCCATTGCCCGGCCCGGTTCAACGGCTCCCGCAACGCCTCGAGTGTAGAGGAATTTATTACAACCGCGAGCCTGTACAAGAGGTTGGAGAAAATTAGTGACGAAGACGCCCTAGAAACTCTACCGATCCTGCTACGCGAGGAAGCGCTGACGTGGTGGAACGGAGTAAGGAATTCCGTCAACACATGGCCAGCCGCAGTCCAACTAATCAGGGACGCCTTCGCCCCGAGAGCCCCGAACCACCGCCTGTTCAAGGAGATATTCAACGAACCTCAGGGGGACGAGGTCTCCACCGACGCGTACATCACGCGCCAACGCGAACGGCTGTCGCGGATGTCCCGGCAGCTGGACGAACAGTGGCAGATGGATATCCTCTACGGACTGCTGCGACGTAGACTTAGAGACCGCATCGCCCGTACGGAAGTGGACACCTTCGCAGATCTCCTCCACAAGGCCCGCGCCGTCGAAGAGAGCGAGCGAGAAGGGAAAAACTCGCACGCGAAACCAAATGGTAAGGGCCCCAAAGCAGACGAAAACCGAAGTCGCGGCCCCAGACTCCGCTGTGACGTCTGCAGAGCTTTTGGCCACGACACAACCGCTTGCCGCCGGAGACCACGAGGACCTGCCCCAGCTCCCGGACCGGCAACCCGGACGCCCGCTGAGCCAGTGCGTTGTTACGGTTGCAACGCCCCGGGGGTGTTTAGAAGAAATTGCCCCACCTGTAACACGACCGACGCCAGCCAACCCGCACGCAACATGGCATTCTGTGCGCTGAGGTCCGGCACGATCCAACCACGGTCCCGCCCGGCAATCCGCATAAAAATCGCCGGAGAAGAAGGCACCGGCTACCTCGATACGGCCGCGTGCAATAGCGTGGCCAGCGCTACATTGTACCGCCACCTGATAAAAACGGGACACAAAGCAAGGACGGAAAACGTGATCGCCACCCTTGCAGACGGCACGAGCAAGCACCTGCAGGTGCCGGCCGTCACGACCAAGGTAGGCGTACAAGGACGACACGTAGAAACCACCTTCATCGTGTTGTCCGACTCTTGCGACACCCGCACCCTGCTGGGCGCGGACTTCATAGAGGACGCGAGAATCATCCCCGACTTGGCGAGACGACGGTTCTATTTTGGCGGCGACATCACGCGGACCTACCCGTTCGTCGACGTCGACGGAGCCGAGGCGCCCGCCAGAAAAGGAGTTCCCACGACCATAAAAGAAGTTCGAATCACACAATCGGAACCCATGGAAGCGGGAGACATCGAAAAAGGCTACGGGCCCCCGCCACCAGCACCGCCGAAACGCGATACCTCCAAGGGACTGGTAACCCCCCACGGCATATGGACCACGTATCAGGCTCCGTACGCGACGGAACACATGTGGGAAGACGCGGAGACCGCGATGACGACGGGCGAAATGGACGAATACGAAATGGGCCTCTTCCCCGACGGGCCCCGGCGACTGTTCATAACATCTCTGCACCTGCAAGCCAACGAAGGCACCGGGTTCACCGAACCGACCCGCGCGAAGTTTGACGACTTGGTGGATGACTTCGCCGACGCTTTTGAGGCGCACGGCCCGCCTACCCCATACGCCGAGCATCGCATCGACACAGGCGACCACGCCCCGATCGCGGTGCCTCCTTATCAGCTGAACGCCACGAAAAGGCAATTGCTCAAGGAGGAAGTAAAGAAAGATGCCACATGGCAATGGAACTCCGCCCACCAAGAAGCGTTCGAGGAACTGAAGCAGCGATTGGCCGACGCCCCCATCCTGCGACAAGCCAACCCCGAAGAACCGTTTGTCTTGCGCACGGACGCAAGCGCTTACGCCCTAGGAGCGGCTCTACTCCAGGGGGAGGGCCCGGAGGAGCGCCCGATCGAGTACGCAAGCCGCCTGCTCACGAACCACGAGCAGAATTACACCACCACGGAGCGCGAAGCCCTCGCCATTGTCTGGGCCGTGCGAAGATTCCGTGGGTATCTAGAAGAATCCTCAACCGTGGTCATCACCGACCATCAGCCCCTCCGATGGCTGATGACATTAAAGACACCGACCGGACGTCTAGCGAGGTGGGCACTGCAGCTGCAGCCGTACCACCTGACCATCGAATATACGCCCGGTAAGGCCAACGTAGTAGCAGACATGTTGTCACGACCCCACCTACCCGAGGTGGCCATCGACTCCGTAGAAGTGGACCTCCCCACACGTAAAGCCAACGAACTACGAAGCGAGCAGCGCAAGGACGAAGAAATTAGGAAGATTATGGACGACCTGGTCCACGCCCAAGCCGAGATTTCCCAGCAGTGGACCTCTCGCGGCTACCTACTCAACCAAGGGGTTCTTTACCGATACTCTCAAGATGGAGAGAGTGAGGAGGCTCAGCTAGTAGTCCCCAAACACGAACGACCCCGAGTACTGGCCGAGTACCACGACTCACCCACCGCCGGCCACTATGGCGTCGAAAGAACATACTATCGGATCAAGCGAAGATACTATTGGACGGGTATGCGACGATATATTACCGACTACCTGAAGGGATGTATCGACTGCCAACGCTACAAAGCCCATGCCACCGGTACAACCCTTGCGACGACGAGGCCGCCCCAGAAAGATCCAGCAGGACCAATAGGCGGGGACGCACCCTATGGTCCTGAGGGGGAGACTGTAGCGCGATCAGTACCCCTAGCGCCCTCTGTCACGCCCACGCACCACCACTACCCTGCCGCAGCACCCCGGTACTCGCTCGCTCCCTTACCAGAGGGCGGTGCGCCCTTTCACTCCCACGCGACGCATTTCTAGCCGCCTTTACATAGGACCCGAGCGGCCAGATTCGGCAAGTTTTTCCATCTGCGAACTTCACAGCTCATTTGCGTATCACCTTGCATCCGAGGGGTCTTGGAGGTCCAAATCGAGTAGTAAGTCGGCTTGAGTATCAGCGGCGTATCCGAGGGGTCCCGCAGGTCCGGCCGTGGAAAAACGCTCCGGGTGTTCGCGAGTGTACGAGTTATCAGGACTGTTCGTCCGCGGAGTGACCATTTTTAAGAACTCGTGTAACCAGTCTATGTCTATGCAGTGTATATACTATGTTTTGTTGAATAAAGTTTTTACGGAATAAACCACGTGTTATAAAAAGTGGCGTACAACGTGGGGCATTTGAAGAAGACTGCGTGTTATAAAAAGCTGAAAAATCTAAAACCGAGAAGTTGATACATCAAAAAAATGAAAAATGTAAAGAAAAATTGAAATATTGAAAAACGAATTGGAAATTCGAAAACTAAACATTGGTAAATAAAATGTTGAAAAATGAAAAAATCCAGGAAGGACCAAAAAAAATCGAAAAATCGAAACAGATAAAATTTGACAAATGAAAAATTGATGAATCGAAAAAGCAATAAATCGAAAAATCGAGAAAACGAGAAGTCGAGAAATATATAATTTAAACTGAAAAAAATTAATCTTAAAAAATTGAAAAATTGAAAGCCAAAAAGTCAAAAACTGAAAAATCGAGAAATTGAAAAGCGAAACTTAGCAAAATTGCAAACCTGAATGAAACACTGAAAAATCCGAACATCTAAAGATCCAGAAATTGAGAAATTGAATATTTAAATATTTAAAATCCAAAAAAAATTGATAAATCCAACGATCGAAAAATCTAAAAATCCACAAATTGAAAAATTGAAAAACTGAAAAACCGGAAAATCTAAAACCTCAAGTCGAAATACTGAAAAATCGAGAAATCGAGAATTAAAAAAGCTAAAATTTAAAAAATTGGAGAATTACAAAAAATACAAAATTTAAGAAATCGAAAAATCGACAGCTGAAAAGTCAAAAATTGAAAATCCGAGGAATTCAAAAACGGAAACATCGCTAAATTCAAAAACTGAATCATTGAAAAATCCAAACACCAAAAGATCCAGAAATTGAGATATCGAAAATTAAAAAAATTTAAAATAAAAAAATCCACAAATTTAACGGATGAAAAATCGAAAAATTCACAAACTGAACAAAAAAAAAAATCGAAACATCGAAATATCGATAAATTGAGAATCGAAAAACTGAAAAAATGGAAAAACTGAAAAATCTAAAACCTCATGTCGAAATATCGAAAAATCGAGAATCGAACAATCTAAAATTTAAAAAATTGAAAGAAAGAATCGAAAAATTGAAAAATTAAAATATCTAAACTTTAAAAATCGAAAAATTGAAAATTCAAACTTTAAGAAATCGAAAAATCGAAAGCCGAAAAATCAAAAATTGAAAAACCCAGAAATTCAAAGAGCGAAACTTCAAAATTCCAAAACTAAAATAGTAAAAATCCGAACATAAAAAGATCCAGAAATTAAGAAATCGGTAATTTTAAAAAATCCAACGATTGGAAAATCGAAAAATCCACAAATTGAACAATCTAAAATTCGAAACATCGAAATTTCGATAAATTGAGAAATCGAAAAATTGAAAAATAGAAAAACTGAAAGATCTAAAACCGCTCGAGTTGAAAAATCCAGAAATATAGAAATCGAAGCATCAAAAAACTGAAAAATCTAAAACTTAAATATCCGAAAAATTGAAAAACAGAAATATGGAAGAACTGAAGAATCGAAAAATTGAGAAATGCACAAATCGAAAGTTTTATAAATTGAAAATTGAATAATTGAAAAATAAAAAAACTGAAAAATCAAAAAATGGAAAAATTCCAAAATTCAAATGCTGGAAAATTTGATTATTAAAACTTCGAAAAATTCAAAAACTGAAACATCGATAAAATCCAAACAGCAATCTAGAAATCGTAAGTCGAGGTGTCGAAAAATCGAAATAGACCAAATTCGAAAAACCGAAAAGTCAAAATTGAAAAATTGACAAATCCAAAAATCGAAACCGAGAGGTCCAAACATCAAAAAACGGAAAAATCTAAAAAAATATTGAATATCGAATCGAAAATTCTAATATTTTTAAAATTAGTAAATAAAATGTTGAAAAACTGAAAAATCCAGAAATCGAACTATCCAAACTGAAAAATAAAAATTTAACAATAGAAAAATAGAAAAAGTAAAAAATCGAGAAACAAAAATTTGAAACGTCAAAAAATCGAAGAATTGAAATTGAAAAATCCTAAAGATGAAATATCGAAAAATTGGAAAACAGGATAATTCAAGAACTGAAACTTGAAAATCAAAAACTTGAAAAATCGAAAAACTGAAGAATTGAAAAACTGAAAAAACCAATCATGGAGGTCTAGAACTCGAGAAATAAGAAAATCAAAAAATCGATGATTTAAGAAATCAAAAAATGAAAAATAGACATTTTGGGAATTCCAAAAATTGTAGAAAAAAATACTGGAAAACCGCAAAATTGAAATATCGAAAAATTGAGAAATCAAAAAATTGAAGAATCTAAAACATCAATAAACTGAAAAATTTAAAGAAAAATTGGAATATCTAATAACGAATCAAAAATTCTACAATTTTTAAAATTGATAAATAAAATGTTGAAAAATTGAAAAATCTAGAAATCTAAGTTTAAAACAATCGAAAAATATAAAATTTAACAATTGAAAAATTGAAAAGTAAAAAATCGAGTAGTAGAAAAAAATGAAGTCGAAAAATCGAAGAATTGAAATATTGAAAAATCCTAAAGCTGAAATATCGAAAAATGGGAAAATGGGGAGAAATATTTAAGAACCGGAAGTTGCAAAATCGAATCATTGAAGTATAGAAGTTGAGAAATGAGAAAATTAAAAAATCAATTATTTGAGAAACAGAAAAATGAAAAATCGAGAAATCCCACTACTGAAACATCGAAATATTGAAAATCAAGAAATTGATCAATGAATAACCGAAAAATTGAAAATTTCAAAAATTGTGGAAAAAATTACTGGAATATCGATAAATTGAGGAACTGAAAGCTGACAAATCCAGAAATCGAAAAGCCGGAAAATCGAGAATTCTAAAAACTGAGAAAACGAAAAATTGTCATAGCTACAATCTTACAAAACTCTGGATGTCTAGGATAAAAATTCAACATCAATTCCAAGAGGAGCATGAAGGGATAAATTTTGAATTAACAATTTGCCATACTTTCCACAATTTTAAACCTTTTCCAAATTTCAAACCACTCGATTTTGCTAAAATGTTGTCTAACTTTGATTTTTTTTTCTAAAAATCGGGATGCCTCTCGGAGCTCAGTTTTGGACTTTCCTCAACTGGTAAAATTCGTTTTTCACGACTTTTCTTACCGACAAACAAGTATACACTATTCTCCCAATTTGTGACCTCGAACTGTCGACCAGAATGCAGCGAAAATAATACACTTCAGTTGCACTCCTACAACTCCATATTTCCGGCTAGATTTAGTTCGTTATTTCGCGAGACCTCCCGTCTGCGAGATATATGGCAAAAATGGCTGGAAATAAATAAAACGCTGCACCGCGTTGATGCAATCAGCTTGATAAAGGACCCCGCGACAGCTGCACATTAAGCTCGTTCCTCCGGAATGTAGTTTCCAGTTTTATCAAATTTCCAGGTTGAAATGCGCAATTTTCCGTTGTTAGTACCGAGTTAATAAAAAAGTTCCGTTCTCCCGCTACGAAACATTCGGCATATTCGTCGCCGCATGCAAAGAGGCCTTTAAAACGGGATCGTCAAAACAACGGACCCTTATGCACGCTTGTACAAATATAATCGTACGAAATGAAGACATTATCCTGGAGCTAATGGCCGGCGGTGCGGGAGACTTCGAAACATTATAACGTTAATTAAGGCGTTTACACGGAAGCGTTGTTTCTGATGGAAATGGCGTTCGGAGTTGGCGCAGCGATCGAAAGAAGTCGACCCCCGATATGAGATAGAGACGGAATATAAATAAATCTCTTTTATATAGCAACAGAATTTCAAGTGCTTACGATACAAAAATTGGAATTCGATAAGAAAGAGGAAATCCAAACGTGTCCGGAGGTGTTCGAGTGCTAAATGTTAAAAGGTATAAAGGCGAAATTATGTGAGAGGGAATTGGGTGCATGAAAAGATTTGATAAAGTCGATTTATGGCTAAATAAAGAAGCTATTGGCTTTATGCGTGCCAGAACTGATTGAATTTTCGAGAAATTAACCGAAACAGGGCGGCGATAAAGCGGAACGCCGAAGATAAGGGAGCTGATTTCTTCCCATGACTCATGTTAATGAGAATTCGTAGTTCGGTATTGGTTGTGCGTTTTTTGATTGGGAAACCAACAAAAATAATATGTATAATTGTAGTAAAGTATAAATAATAAAAAAAAAATACACCCAGTCTAAAAAAAAAATTCTTCTCAACCGCCTCAAATTGTTAGGTCGCAGGGTTCTAAACAAGTGTGACCTTATTAAAGAGAAATTCCAAACATGAAGTGAAAAATTGAGAAAATTAAAATTAAAAAAAAATCGATAAATTCAAGAAGTCAACAAATCGAAATATCAAAAAATTGAAATGAAAATTCGAGAAATTATAAAATCAAAACAACGAAGAACTGAAAAATCGAAAAATCTAAAACAGAAAAAATTTAAATTTTAAAAATTAAAAAATTAAAACATTGAAAATTTGAAAAATCGAAAAATCGAGACATCAACAAATCAATAAACTGAAAAACAAAATTTAAAAATGGAAAAATTGAAAAACCAAAAACCTGAAACTTTGAAAAATTCAAGAATTGAAAAATTGAAACATTGGAAAATCGAGAAATCGATTGATTACTTAAGAAATTGACTAATCGAAAATTTGTAAATTTAGGAACGGCAAAACTGAAAAATTGAAAAATCGAAAAACTGAAAAAACACAAGAAAATCGAGAAATCGAAACATCAAAAAAATAGAAAAAGTAAAATATTCAGAAATCGAAAAATTGAAAAATTCCAAAGCTGAAAAATCAAAACATTGGAAAGTCGAAAAATCGTTTACTTTAGAAATTGAAAAATGGAAAATTTGGAAATTTAGAAACGGCAAAAATTGAAAAAGTGAAGAATCATCAAACTGAAACACTGGAAAATCGAGAAATCGACACATCACAAGATCGAAAAATTGAGAAACAAAATTTGAAAATGGAAAATTTGAGAATTGGAAAAAGTAAAATATCGAGAAATCGAAAAATCTAAAAATTCAAAAATTCCAAAGGTGAAACATCAAAAAATTGATAAATCGAGAAATCGAAAAGTAGAAAACTTTAATTAAATGAAAAACTTGGAAAATCGAAAGATTGAAAAGTGGAAATTTGGAAATTTTGAAACGGCAAAAACTGAAAAATTGAAAAATCGAAAAATTTAAAACACGAAAAATTGCAGAGTCGTAAATTTCAAAAATCATAAAACCGAAAAACAAAATTTAAAAATGGAAAAATTGAAAAATCGAAAACACGAAGAATAAAAGAATTGAAGAATCGAAAACTTCAAAAATGGAAGAATTGAAAAATCAAAAACCCGAAACTTTGAAAAATTCAAGAATTGAAAAACTGAAAAAACGAAACATTGAAAAATCGAGAAATCGATTGATTACTTAAGAAATTGACAAATTGAGAATTGGTAAATTTAGAAACGGCAAAACTGAAAAATTGAAAAATCGAAAAATCTAAAACCCGCAAAGTTGATAAGTCGAAAAATGAAAAAATCATAAACTGAAAAAACGCAAGAAAATCGAGAAATCAACACATCACAAGATCGAAAAATTGAGAAGCAAAATTTAAAAATGGAAAATTTGGGAATTGGAAAAAGTAAAATATCGAGAAATCGAAAAATTCAAAAATTCCAAAGGTGAAACATCAAAAAATTGATAAATCGAGAAATCGAAAAGTAGAAAACTTTAAAAATGGAAAACTTGAAAAATTCAATGATTGAAAAGTGGAGAAATCGATTATTTAAGAAACTGAGAAATCCAAAATTTGGAAATTTTGAAAGGGCAAAAATTGAAAAATTGAAAAATCGAAAAATTTAAAACACGAAGAAAATTGAAGAGTCGTAAATTTCAAAAATCATAAAACCGAAACATCAAAAATTCCAAAAATTGAAAAACAAAATTTAAAAATGGAAAAATTGAAAAATTCTAAAACTGAAACATCAAAAAATGATAAATCGAGAAATTGAAAAGTAAAAAACTTAAAAAATGGAAAAATTGATAAATCAAACACCTGGAAAATTAAAAAATTTCAAAACTTAAAAACCGAAAAATCCAAATAGTGAAAGGTCGGGAAATCGATTACTTAAGAAGTTGAAAAATTAAGAAATCGAAACATCAAAAAATCGAAAAATTGAAAATCAAATTTTAAACATGGAAAAATTGAAAAATCGAAAAAGTGATAAATCCAGAAATCGAAAAATCTAAAAGTTGAAAACTCGAAAACACGACAAATAAAAAAATTGAAGAAACGAAAAATTGAAAAATTCCAAAACTGAAACATCGAAAAATTGATAAATCAAGCAATTTAAAGTACAAAAATTAAAAAATCAAAAATTTGAAAAATTTAAAAATTCAAGAACTGAAAAACTGAAAAATCGAAACATTGAAAACTCGTGAAATCGATACCTAAAAAATGAAAATTTGGATATATAGAAACGGTAAACATTGAAAAAATTGAAAAATTTAAAACCCGAAAAATTGAAGAGTCGAAAAATTTTAAAAATCACAAGACTGAACACTGGAAAATCGAGAAATCGAAACATCAAAAAAGTAAAAATCGAGAAATGGAAAAACCCAAAAATTTGAAAAATCGAAAACACGAAGAATTAAAAAATTGAAGAATCGAAAAATTGAAAAATTCCAAAACTGAAACATCAAAAAATTGATAAATCGAGAAATCGAAAAGTAGAAAAGTTAAAAAATGGAAAAATTAAAAAATCAAAAACCTGAAAATTTGAAAAAATCAAGAACTGAAAAACTGAAAAATCGAAACACTGAAAAGTCAAGAAATCGATTGGATTACTTAAGAAATTGAGAAATCGAAAATTTGGAAATTTAGAAATAGCAAAAATTAAAAAAACGGCAAAAATTGAAAATTCATAAAACTGAGAAACACGAAAATCAGAAATCGGAACATCAAAAAATCGAAAAATTTAAAAACAAACTTGAAAAATCGAAAACACGAAGAAAAAAAAATTGAAGATTCAAAAAATCGGAGAATTCCAAAACTGAAACATCAAAAAATTGATAAATCGAGAAATCGAAAAGTAGAAAAGTTAAAAAATGGAAAAATCAAAAAATCAAAAACGTGAAAAATTGAAAAAATCAAGAACTGAAAAACTGAAAAATCGAAACACTAAAAAGTCGAGAAATCGATTTGATTACTTAAGAAATTGAGAAACCGAAAATTTGGAAATTTAGAAACAGCAAAAATTAAAAAAACGGCAAAAATTGAAAATTCATAAAACCGAGAAACACGAAAATCAGAAATCGGAACATCAAAAAATCGAAAAATTGACAAACAAAATTTAAAAATGGAAAAATTGAAAAGTCGAGAAATCGATTACTTGAGGAATTAGAAAATCGAAAATTTGAAATTTAGAAACGGCAAAAATTGAAAAATCGCAAAATCTAAAATCTGAAAAATTGACGAATCGAAAAAATGAAAAATCATAAAACTGAAACACTGGGAAATCTAGAAATCGAAACATCAAAAAATCGCAATATTGAAAAACAAAATTTAAAAATGGAAAAATTATAAAATCGAAAAAGTAAAAAATCGAGAAATCGAAAAATCGAAAATTTGACAAATTCCAAAACTCTAACATGAAAAAATTGATAAATCGAGAAATCGAAAAATAGAAAACTTAAAAAACGGAAAAATTGATATATCAAAAGACTGAAAAATTGAAAAACTGAAAAATCGAAACATTGAAAAGTCGGGAAATCAGAAATTGAGAAATCGAAAATTTAGAAATTTAGAAACAGCAAAAATTGAACAAAGAAAAACCGGCAAAAATTGAAAAAATGAAAAATCGTATAATTGAAGAGTCGAAAAATTGAAAAATTGAAAAACAAAATTGAAAAATGCAAACATTCAAACATTGAAAAAATGAAAAATCGAATAATTGAAGAGTTGAAAAATTGAAAAATGTAAAAAGAAAATTTAAAAATAGAAAAAGTAAAAAATCGAAAAATTAAAAAATCGAATAAAATTGAAGAATCGAAAAACTGGAAAATTCCAAAAACTGAAACTTCGAAATATTGATAAATCGAAGTACAAAACTTCAAAAATTGATAAATCAAAAACCAGACAAATTGAAGAATTCAATAACTGAAAAATCGAGTCATTGAAATGTCGAGAAATCGATTACTTAAGAAATTGAGAAATCGAAAATTTGGAAATTTGGGAACGGCAAAAACTGAAAAAATGAAAAACCGAAAAATTGAACAGTCGAAAAACTGAAAAAATCATAAAACTGAAAGACTGGAAAATCAAGAAATCTAAAAATGAAAAAATCGAGAGATCGAAAACTTTAAGAATCGAGAAATTGAAAAATTCCAGCGCTAAAATATCGAAAAATTGGATCATCAAAAAATTGAACTTGGAGAAATTGAAAAATCTATAAATTGTAGGAAAAAATGGAAAATTCCAAAACTGAAACATCGAAAAATTAAGAAATCGAAAGGTGAAAAATTGAGAGATTATATAGATACAAATTTTACTATAATAAAATACGACATGTTTCCTATGAATTATATTTAAATCTAGATAATAATTTATTATCTAAAAACAGCCTACTATTAAAAATTATATATTTATTATAATATAATAGCATTCACATCCCTTTGAAGGAACATATAAGCCGCAATAGAACATATTTTGATAAAAATTTTCAAGCTCACAGCAAATAACAGTTTTTGATTTGTTATAACGTCCACTATGTCACCACTTATGAATAACAGAAACAATAGAGGTCCAAAACTGGAACCTTGTGGTATCCCAGATGAAGAATTGTATGACCCAGAAACGTAATTTCTGTACGTTACGAACTGTTCTCTATCAAGCAAATAAGATTTGAATAAATTAACAATAGGAACCAATCTGGTCAAAGGTTTTCCAAAAATCGGTATATATAACATCTACTTCACATATCGACAGAAGCAGGCCAGATTGGTGACTGTAATCTTTTTTTGCAATAAAGCCATTCGCTGAATGAAGAACTTTCAACTTTTGTATATTAATTCTCGAAGTTCTGCGCTGTGGCACCATCTTGCTGAATTCCCCAGTTCAACCCACTCCCCCGCTACGCGCAACCCCCAAAAATCCGCATCGTCTCCCTCCTCCCCGCCGATTTTTCCACAATCCGTAATTCATTTCGGTAATGGCGCCCCGCGTCTCCCCCCACTCTTCGCCCGGCCTCCTCCGATATCGGCTGATGCGGTGCTTCCGTAGCGAAAGTATATTATTGATGCGGCCATGAATCTCGCAAGGTAATTGCAACAGGGGGAGCCGTGTTGTTAACTCAACTTCTTGTAAGTTATTCGTCCGACGGCGCTTTCGCCCTCAAACTTAAACGCGTTCGCAGTAAACATGTCATTTCTCGCGGTAAACGGCCCATGCCGAATATAACGGAAGAATGAAAACGTGTCGCCCGAAAGCCCAAACCGGCGATGCTCAATCAACCACCGAGAAGGCCGACGATTCCACATTCACAGTTCGTTTGTTTCGCCCGCCGCACACGCATATGTGTCGGCGAATATGGAACATCGAAGGTGTGCGTGCTCTTTTTATATAAGCTCGCCGGAATAAAGTTCCAAATTGGTGTCGTAAGTTTCGGCTGCTGCGAGCTTTCGGAATTGGCGGCGGTGCGGGCGGCGGCGGGCGCGGCCGGGGGGCGAAAAATGCGTAGCATTTCGGTATTGGCGGCGGCGGGATTATTACTCATAATTTCCAAGTGGAGAGTTACGTTCTTTCGGTGTTTGCGGTGATTTACAGCTGTTGGGAAGATCGCGACTGTATCGTAAATAGCGCGTTAATTTATCTCAAGGCCGGGATGTCTTGTTGCTGCTTACGGATCAATGTAGTGAACGCTTTTTCGGACGGTGTTTTCACCGACGACGGATGGTTTGTTTGTCTGGACTGGGAGAAGTGGAAAGGACAAGTGAATTTCATTTAGATCGAGGATGTGACAAAACACGATAAGATCTTGATTAGGAGGATTAAATGTGGAGGATATAGGTTTAATCGGGTTAGTAAAGTAATTGGATATGAAATTTTTGATAGATGGTATCGAGGTGGAATCTAAAAGGATGAAGCATAATTGTGTTTTTAGATAATTGGCTCGATTTTGAAGGGGAATGAGCACAACAGGTGGCGATCGGAGGGTTTAGTTCATCATTATTTCCACTTATCTAACAAGAAGATTAAATTATAGAGAATTCCAGGTGGTCTTTAGAAGTTCCAACATAAAATGTCTCAGGATGATTAAAAAAAAAATGCTTACGGTAGCAGTTTTAGTTTCCAAATTTTATTTTTAACCTTTTTTTGACCTCTCCAAAGACACTCCTCGTCACGGGTAAAAGGAATTGCGGCTCTCTGCGCGATCCCCTTGTCATTCAAGGAATTGCACCGCAACATCTGAAACAGCCCCGTCTGGTGAGGAGCCGCCGCTAAGGAGGCCGTAGGACCATTGCCACCGAATTTTTTTTTTTTTTGTTTAATGTTTCCTCCGTTAATTTCTTTTCTTACAAGCAAAGTACTTTTATCTCAGAATAAATCATAAAACGATTTTATTGGATTCGAATTGGACTCAGTAGTAGACAGAAAAGAAAACTGTAGCGCTTAGCTAGAAGTGTCACAATAATTTTATGTAGTTACCTTAACCTAAAACTTGATGGCGCCCAAGGAACAATCTTTCAATGCGTCACGAAGTCTTACCTGAAACAAAAAAATAACATTATATGATGAACAGTCGGAAATTTCTAGCTACATATATTAATTATTTTTACCAGTGTGTGAAAAAAAGGTAAATAAATTTTGTATTGAAATATACATATTTTTGTAGATCGGCGGTCGGCAAATGGCGAACAGGGACGGAATTGCTTCATTCTGTAACCCTTGTATGTAATTCATTTTTGGCTTCTATATTATCTCATATTTGGCCTAATGAATTCTGCTAAATATAACCCTGAATTTTACGCACTGTTAATATGTAAAAAAGTGGGTCACTCTCCACATTAATTTTTGGCGGGACTTTCAAAAATTTTGTCAAAACTGTGGAAAACTCGAACCGAAGCTTATTTACATTTTTTCCGTTTTGAAACATTCAGAATGGGTATTTTTTCCAGTGACACAATTTTTAATTTTTCCAAATTTTTTGGACTTTCGCTTCAAAAAATACATACAGGAAAATTCTGTTGTCATAAAATTTCATAATAAAAATCCGGTCAAGGTACAAAGTAAACATAAGAAATTTGATTTAAATTTTGTTTATTTTCAAAATTTACCCTTTCGAAAAATTAAAAGATAAAAATATCGAAGTGAAAAATCGAGAAATCGAGGAATTTAAACATTTTAAAAATTGAAAAATAAAATTTTAAAATGGAAATTTAAATTGAACAACCAAAAAATTGAAACACCGAAATCTCGATAAATCGAAAAATTGAAAAATCAAGAAAAAAGTAAAAACATTTTAAATTGAAAAACTCAAACATCGAAAAGTCAAAAAATCGAGAGATCGAAAAATCAAAACATTAAAAAATCGAAAACTTGAAAAACATAAAATTTACAAATCGAAAACGTAAAGAAATCGAGAAATGGAAAAGTCGAAAAATCGAAAAATTAAAGAATAGAAATATTGGAAAATCCCAAAACTGAAACATCGAAAAAATGGCAAAATCGAAAGCTCGAAAATTTGAAAACATCAAAAACTGAAAAATCAAAACATTGAACAGTTCAGAAATCGGGAAATAAGAAAATCAGAAAAAAGATTATTTGGGAACGTCAAAAATTGAAAAATCTAAAAACTGAAATATAAGAGAATTGATAAATCGAAGTGAAAATTTCGAAAAATCGGAAATTTGAAGAATCGAGAAATTGAAGAATCGAAAAACTGAAAAATTTAAATATCGAAATATGGGAAAATTGAAAAAAATAGAAAAATTGGAAAATTGAAAAGGCGAAAATTCGAAAAATTGAAAAATCGAAGAGAGAAAATTTGGAGAAATCGAAGAAACGAGAAAATGAATCGAAAAATTTAAAAATCGGGGAATAAAAAAATCTAAAACCGAAAAATCGAGAGATTAAAACATCAAAATTTAAAATGTAAAAATTCGAAAAATTGAAAAATCGGTAAATCGACACATTAAAAAATCGAAAAACTGAAAAATATAAAATTTAAAAATCGAAAAAGTAAACAATCGAGAAATCGAAAAATTAAAGAATATAAATATTGGAAAATCCCAAAACTGGAACGTCGAAAAAATTAATGATCGAGAAATCCAAAGCTCAAAAATTTGAAAACTTCAAGAATTGAAAAACTGAAAAATCGAAAGATCGGAAAGTTCAGAAATCAGGAAATGAGAAAATCAGAAAAAGGATTAATTGAAAAATTGAGAAACAGAAAAAGTGATAATTTTGAAACCCCAAAAATAGAAAAATTCAAAATCGAAAACTCGAAAAATTAAAGAATAAAGAATAGAAATATTGGAAAATCTCAAAATTGAAACATCGAAAAATGAATAATCGAGAAATCGAAGTCGAAAAAACAAAAAATTGAAAAATCGAAAGGCCAAAAATTTGGAATCGAAGAATTGATAAATCGAAAATTTGAAGAATCGAGAAATTGAAGAATCGAAAAATTGGAAAATTTCAACACCGAAATATCGGAAAATTGAAAAAAATTGAGAAATCGGAAAATTGAAAAAGCGAAAATTCGAAAAATTAAGAAATCGAGAAGTAAAAATTTGGAAAAATCGAAAATTTGAAGAATCAAGAAAATGGAGAATCGAAAAATTGAAAAATTTCGAATCGAAATATCGGAAGATTGAGTAATCGAAAAATTAAAAATCAAGAAATCGAAAAATTCAAAAATCGGGAAATTGAAAAATTGAATAATCGAAAAGTTGAGAAATCGACGTGAAAATTTCGAGAAATCGGAGAATTGATAAATCCAAGTGAAAAATTCGAGAAATCGAAAATTTGAAGAATCGATAAATTGAAGAATCGAAAAATTGAAAAATTTCAACACCGAAATATCGGAAAATTGGAAAAAAAAATAGAGAACTTGTGAAATTGAGAAAACGAAAATTCGAAAAATATAGAAATCGAGAAGTGAAAATTTGAAGAATCGGGGAAATGAAGAATCGAAAAATTGAAAAATTTCGGACCGAAATATCGGAAGATTGAGTAATCGAAAAATTGAAAATCGAGAAATTGAAAAATTTAAAAAAATCGGGAAATTGAAAAATCGAACCGAAAAATTCTAGAAATCGGAGAATTGATAAATTGAAGTGAAAAATTCGAGAAATCGAAAATTTGAAGAATCGAGAAATTGAAGAATCAAAAAATTGAAAAATTTCAACACTTAAAATATCTGAAAATTGGAAAAAAATTGAGAAATTGGAAAATTGAAAAGGCGAGGAATCGAAAAATTAAGAAATCGAGAAAATGAAGAATCGAAAGAAAAATTTCAACACCGAAATATCGGAAAATTGAGTAATCGAGAAATTAAAAAATTGAAAATCGGGAAATTGAAAAACTGAAAAATCGAAAAGTTGAGAAATCGAGAAATCAAAACATCAAAATCTTAAATTTAAAAATTCGAAAAACTGTAAAATAGAAATGCCGGAGAACTGAAAAATTGAGAAATCGAATATATAAAATTTCAAAAATTGAAAAATTAAAATATCGAAAAATTGGAAAATCAAGAAATCGAAACATTAAAGAAAAATATAAAATTTGATAATCGAAAAATTAAAGAACTGAAATATTGGAAAATCACAAAACTGAAATATCGAAAAAATGAAATCGAGAAATCAAAGTCGAAAAATCGAAAAATCGAAAATTCAAAACCCCGAAAATTTGAAAACTTGAAGAACTGAAAAACTGAAAAATCGAAAGTTCAGTAATCGAGAAACGAGAAAATCAAAAAATAGATTAATTTGGAAATTGAGGAACAGAAAAAGTGAAAATTTAGAATGGTCAAAAATTGAAAAATGTAAAAATTAAAAAAATCGAAAAACTGAAACTCCGGAAAAAATCATAGTGAAAAATTTGAGAAATCGAAAATTTGAAAATTCCAAAACTGAAATATTGAAAAACTGAAAATAGAGATATTGAAAAATCGAAAAACCGAGAAATCAAAAAGTGAAAAATTTGAGAAATCGAAAAATTGAAGAATCGGGAAATTGAAGAAGAATCGGGAAATTAAAGAATAGAAAAACTGAAAAATTCCAACACTGAAATATCGAAAGTTGAAAAACTGAGAAATTGAGAAATCAAAACATCAAAATCTAAAATTTAAAAATTCGAAACATCGAAAAATTAAAGAATGCAATTATGGGAAAATCCCAAAACTGAAACCTCGAAAAAATGAAAAATCGACAAATCGAAGTCGAAAAATCGAAAACTTAAAAAATCGAAAAATTGAAAAATCAAAAGCCCGAAAATTGGAAAACTTGAAACGTTCAGAAATTGAGAAATGAGAAAATCAAAAAATAGGTTAATTGAAACTTGAAACATTGAGAAACCCAAAATGTGAAAATTTGGAAACGTTAAAAATTGAAAAATCCAAAAACTGAAACATCGAAAAATTGATAGATCGAAATGAAAAATTGAAGAAATAAAAAAATCGAAAAATTAAAAAATTCCAAGATTGAAATATCGAAAAATTGAAAAATTCCAACATTGAAATATCGAAAAATTTAAAATAAATCCAGAGAAATGGAGAAATAGAATGTTGAAAAATTGAGAAATCGAATAGTCAAAAAACCGAAAATTCGAAAAATCGAGAAATCGAAAAGCGAAAAATTCGAGGAATCGAAAATTTGAAGAAGAATCGAAAAACTGAAAAATGTGCACTCTTATTTACTTTTTTTCAGATTTGAAATATTCAAAATGGGTATTTTTTCCATTGAAAAATTCGGAAAATCAAAAAATTTAGGGTTAATTTTTTGAGTTTCCGAATTTTTTTTTGAGCTTCAAGAAATACATAAAGGAAAATTCAGTGGTCATAGAATTTTATAATAAAAATCCGGTGAAGGCACAAAGTAAATATAAAAAATTTGATTTCAATTTTACTTATTTTCCAAAATTTACCTCTTTCCTTTATTTTCAAATGTGCAAACTCTAATGTAAAAATATATCTGAAATTCCAGTCGGCAAACAATGAACAGGTACCAATTTAACTATGACCTTCCTAAATACAACCCTGAAATTCAAGCACTCTTTACACAATCGAAAAGTCCGCATTTTTCGTTTTTTTTTTCTTCGACTCTCTTTG
This sequence comes from Zophobas morio, assembly GCF_036711695.1. Taxonomy (NCBI): domain Eukaryota; kingdom Metazoa; phylum Arthropoda; class Insecta; order Coleoptera; family Tenebrionidae; genus Zophobas; species Zophobas morio. Next base: position 942,946 of record NW_026972136.1, on the reverse strand, counting down.
CCTCGTTTCCCCTACGCCACTATGACACAACAAGCCATGATTTACGAACACTTGACCTCCGATGTGCCTTGTATATGCATAACATTGACACCTACACGACTATCAAATTAAGAGCGTTGAATATTCTGACATTTTCGATCGTAAATTTCCTCGGAACAAATCGATGATTATCCTCGCGATCAAGTGTCTCTAATGGCATCGCATACAGAATTAGTCGCTTGAAAAAATAAAATAATGTCGTATCGACCTTCGGCGAGGTTCACTGACCACATAAAAATGCTAAAACGAAAGTTTGTTGTATCTTTTATAAAAGTCTTTAAATTTTCTTGACTCACGCAACGGTGTGGGAAGCGCTAGCAGTACAAACTTGGCTTTCGCGAAACTTCTCCGGGCTCGATTTTTTTTCTTTAATTCGGGCAATCATGAAAACGGGAACGCATGATCGGGTATGTAAATGAATGCTGGCTTAAAAACACTGTCACTTGGAGTTTTGTTGGTTTTTTAGATGCGGACGCGGATGGGAAAACTAACGACTGACCGCAGTTATGTATGCATTTTTTGCCCAACCGGTGTAATGAGGTTGTTCGAAAAAAAAAAAGAAAAACACGCGTTCGGTAATGTTATGCACAATTATCGTAGTTTCAACACGTACGACTCTGGTTGGAAATAAGGACGTAATTCTCACCATTGAAGAGTTTAATTACTTAACGTACACAGAATCGCTAAAACTATCATTATGTCACTTGTTGCAGACAATGCTTTCGTTGCGCCAACAAAAACAAACGCGATTTGCATATCTGCTGTTTTTGAGTGAAACGGTGACATTGTAATCTACGAATCAAAAGACATACATTTTGTAGTAATATCCCGAGGGCACAACAATTATCAACGAATTTTTTAGTTGTTTTCGAAATCATATTTGGTGCCGCAAGAAACGTGCGTGACAGTGTTCGTTTAATTTTTTCTGCAATATTTTTTCTACGATTTCTATATCTTCTGGTGGTAAAAGTACTTGTTTTGTATCCTCAAATTAAATTAACTTAACCGAGAGAAGTATGTTTTGCAAAAGTCGTAAAAATTCCTCCACTGAAAGGGACTACAGTGAGCCATAAAATCGTTTCTGCTTATTCAAATTGATTTTAAACAGATTCTGTAGTCGTAGATAAAATCTTGTAGGTTACACGTGTGTTAGCGCGGTATTATCATACTCGTGGGATTACACAACTATGCTAATGCCTCGTTGTAAGCAAACTTCGTACTCGTACGGTAACAGATGCTTTTATCCCACTTGTAGAGTAAATTACTTGCGTGAAAAAAATTCCACTTCCAGAGAACTCTTTGTTATTTTCTATTTCCATCAGTTTTATAGGGTTTTTGAATTGTTTTTTAATTTCCCGAATGCTTCCATATCATTCGGAAATATATTGAAATATTTTTGTGTGGGCACCATTTATAACAAAAATGACGTTGATATGTATTTTATGTCATTCGGATTTTGTTTACTAGGCTCGATAGCAATAAAATCGGAACTAAATCGAAAAAATCGAGCGCAGCAGTTTTTTTCAGTAGTTTTTTACCAACAACGAATGCCGAAATAAAAATTGTTTTATTTATGCCTCCTACATATGAGCTTAAAAAAGCGCCTCTCTTATTTAAACGTTGGAGGAAAATTTACACCGCACCTACTGGGGCGCAATTTGGCACAATTCATAAAATTTATAGTTAATAAACTTTTGTATCGCGTCTACTTTATGGGCAATAAATGCAAAGCCCTCGCTAGTGTTGATAACATTATTCGAATCCAGTATTGTATCGCTCATATATTTTCGATAATTGATGAAAAGTTTTATCGCCGAACTCGAAACCCGGCGCATCCGCCATTTTCCTCGCCACCATATTTGGCCGCTGCAAAAGTGAACAATTCGAACTGCTTCGATCCCGAAAGCTTTTTATGAGCCGACGATAAATTCGTTCTTAGATTAATATAAAAAAAGGCCGACTCGCCATTCAGTCCGCTCCTCGCGCCCATATATCTGATTTAATTTCAGGTGGATTTATTGAATGGTGAACATTTTCAAGTAAGATAAAGTGAAGCCGTTGCAATAAAATATGACAAGGTCACAGGAGGCATTTATCTCGGCGCGGAGAAATTTCTCCTTCTTAAGAATTTTCCCCATACCGGGTTCTAATGTAGCAGACATGAATAACGGCGGCACGTCCACACTTCTCCAAAAGAAACAATGTAAGATAAAGTGCCGTCGCGGCATTGTCCCGGGTTGCAATGAGTGCAAGCAATTTGGTTGATGAGTCACATAAAAGCGGATTCATAAACTACAAGTACAGGAGTATGTTATTTGACGAAATTTAAATAGTGTTTAACATGTATGCATTTAGGATTCATCATCATCATCACCAACAAAAACAACTTAAACTCGTCCTCGAAAGAAGTTTTTTCAAGAGCAAAATATTTATAAATACCAGAAAGAGTAAAGCACCCAAACTGGATTCTGGTGGAAATCTTGACTTTGGTATTTATTATCTGGTTAATAAATATGACCTCCATAACATCCAACTCCTTTAGAATAATCTAAACGTGTTCTTTTTTGTTGAATGCTTGCTCACATTTCTGTATTCCATTAACCCATGTTACATAAACGTGAAGGAATGTTTTTGAGTGGATTAAATTTATCTATGTATTTGCAACTAACTTTGACGTAAAACAATCCGATTTGTGGAAACATATCGAGTTCTTCAATTCTGTGAGGCTGACGACTTGTTACCATGTAAAAATATCGCGGTGGACTTTGTCGCTAAATTCAGTGTTTGAAAATGGGTCACTTATTATAAATTTTTGTTGTGGGGTAATTTTAGTGTGATGAGATCCATATACTCTCTACTAGTAAAACAGCCATTTATTCCCAACCTGCGCCTTTCATATCTTCCCATAAAGTTTCAATTAAAAATCAATTTGGGCAATTGACGCAAACCGCAAACTTTATCTAGAAACTCTAATTAGCAGAATACAAAACGCAAATTTTCGGATTTTTCAAAGTTTAAACTCAAAACCGATATTTCCAAAATCTGTATCCGGAACCATTACCGAGTTGTTCGGTTTGTCGAGATTTATATCCCTGATTTTTTGCGGATTCTAAGGCAATTTTCCCAAAAGCTCTATTTTTGACTTTTACTTTTTCCCAAGGACCTACGAAAATTACAAAATAAATGCTGTTAATGATTTCGAACTCCAAAATTTGTTTTTGGCTTCCCTTTTTCAAAATTTCCTACCAATTTTTCAGAATCGCCAAAATAAAATTTGTCAATTTTTGGAATTTTTAAAATTGGCAATTTGAAACAGAATAAAGCGAAAACCATAGTCCAGGACCATCCGCAGGAGATGTTTTTCGATTCAGTTAGTCGAGATCTCTGTCTAATTTTTTCTGTGTATTTTTTGGCAGATTTGCCAAAAGTCCAACTTTTCATAACCCCCATGAAATTTTTGACATTTCTCGAACACATTCAAAAATGGTTAAAATAGATGTTACTATTGATTTCCAACCCGGAAGTTGTGTTCTTTAAAAATTCTTACGAGCTTCTGAATCGCCAAAATAAAAATTTCTAAATACGAAACAATCAACAAGAGTTTGAAAGAATGTAATAATAATATGGATTTATTGACTTACAGAACAAAATCTGAAGAAATCTGAAAGAATCTGAGAGAATGAAAAAGCATCCGAAAAGATCTGGAAGGATCTGAAAGAATTTTATAAAATCGGTGAGAATTTGGGAGAATCTGAAAGAATCTTAAATAAATCGTAGGAATTTGTTGAAATTTGAAGGAATCTAAAAGCAGCTGACACCATCTGAAAGAATCTGAATTAATCTGAAGGAATTAGAAGGAATCTGCAGGAATATGAAGGAATCTGAGAGAAGTTGGAAAAATCTGAAAGAATCTATAATAATAATTTATTGACTAACAGAACAAAATTTGAAATAATCTGAAAGAATTTGAAGGTATTTGAAAGAACCTGAAAGAATCTGAGAAAATCTAAAAGAATCTGAAATAATTCGAAAGTATCTGAACGAATCTGGAAGAATCTGATAGAATCGATCAGAATTTGATGGAATTTGGGAGAATCTGAGAAAATCGAAACAATCTGAGAGAATGTGAAAGAATCGGAGAGAAATTGAAAAAATCTTAAATTGAAATTTTAGGAATTTGAAAGAATCTGAAGGAAGCTGAAGGAATTTGAAGGAATCTGAAAGAATCTGAAAGAATTCGAAAGGATCTGGAAGGATCTGAAAGAATTTGAAAGAATCTGAAATAATTTGGAAGAATCTGATAGAATTGGTGAGAATTTAATAGAAGTTGGGAGAATCTGAGAGAATCGAAACAATCTGAGAGAATGTGAAAGAATTCCACACAAACTAAAAGAATCTTAAACTCATATTGTAGAAATTTGTTGGAATTTGGAGGAATCTAAAAGCAAGTGACAGAATCCGAAAGAATCTGAATTAATGTGAAGAAATCTCAACGAAACCAAAAAAACCTGAGAGAATATGAAGGAATTTGAAGCAATCTGAAAGAATTTAAAAGAATTTGAAAGAATCTATAATAATAATAATAATAATTTATTGACTAACCGAACAAAATCTGAAAGAATTCAAATCTTAAATTGAAATTTTAGAAATTTGAAAGAATCTGAAAGAATCTGGAGGAAGCTGAAGGAATTTGAAGGAATCTAAAAGAATCTGAAAGAATTCGAAAGGATCTGAAAGAATCTGAAGGAATTTGAGAGAATCTGAAATAATCTGAAAGAATCTGAATTAATATGAAGGAATCTCAAGGAAACTAAGAGAAACTGACAGAAGCTGAAGGAATTTGAACGAACCAAGAGGAATTTGAAGAAATCTGAGGGAATCTAAAAGAATCTGAAAGAATTCGAAAGGATCTGGACGGATCTGAAAGAATTTGATGTAATTTGAGAGAATCTGAGAGAATCGAAACCATCTGAGAGAATGTGAAAGAATCCGACAGAAACTAAAACAATCTTAAATTCAAATTGTAGGAATTTGTTGGAATTTGGAGGAATCTAAAAGCAGCTGACAGAATCCGAAAGAATCTGAATTAATGTGAAAGAATCTCAAGGAAACCAAAAGAACCTGAGAGAATCTGAAGGAATTTGAAAGAATGCAAAACAATCCAAAACAATCCGAAAGGATCTGGAAGGATCTGTAGGGATCTGAAGGAATTTGAAAGGATTTGAAAGAATCCGAAAAGATCTGGAAGTATCTGGAAGTATCAGGAAGGATCTGAAAGAATTTGAGAGAATCTGAAATAATGTCAAAGAATTTGATAGAATCTAAAACAATCTTAAAAAATGTGAATGATCTTGAAAGAATATATAATAATAATAATTTATTGACTAACAGAACAAAATTTGAAATAATCTAAAAGAATTGGAAAGAATTTGGAAGGATCTGAACGAATCTGGAAGAATTTGAGAGAATCTGAGACAATATGGAAGCATCTGATAGAATCGGTGAGAATTTAATAGAATTTGGGAGAATCTGAGAGAATCGAAACAATCTGAGAGAATGTGAAAAAATCCGAGGAAACTAAAAGAATCGTAAGTTCAAATTGTAGGAATTTGTAGAAATTTAAAAGCAGCTGAGAGACTCTGGAAGAATCTGAGAGAATCCAAAAGAATCTGAAACAATCTGAAAGAATCTGAAATCATATGGAAGAATCTGATAGAATAGGTGAGAATTTGACAGAATTTGGGAGAATCTGAGGGAATCTAATCAATCTGAGAGAATGTGAAAGAATCCCAGAGAAACTGAAAGAATCTTGAATTCAAATTTTAGGAATTTGAAGGAATCTAAAAGCAGCTGAGAGAATCCGAAAGAATGTGAATTGATTTGAAGGAATCTCAAGGAAACAAAGACAAACTGAGAGAATCCGAAGGAATTTGAAGGAATCTGAGAGAATCTAAAAGAATCTGAAAGAATTCGAAATGATCTGAAAGAATTTTAAAGAATCTGAAATAATCTGGAAGAATCTGATAGAATCGGTGAGAATTTGATAGAATTTCGGAGAATCTGAGAGAACGTGAAGGAATTTGAAGAAATCTGAAGGAGTCTAAGAGAATCTAAAAGAATCTGAAATAATTCGAAAGGATCTGGAAGGATCTGAAAGAATTTGACGGAATCTGAAATAATCTGGAAGAATCTGATAGAATCGGTGAGAATTTGATAGAATTTGAGAGAATCTAAACAATCTGAGAGAATATGAAAGAATCTGCGAGACACTAAAAGAATCTTAAATTTAAAAATTGTAGGAATATGAAGGAATCTAAAAGCAGCTGACAGAATCTGAAAGAATTCGAAAGGATCTGGAAGGATCTAAGAGAATCTGAAAAAATTTGAAAGAATCTGTAATAATCTAGTCCAGTCTGATAGAATCGGTGAAAATTTGATAGAATTTGGGAGAATCTCAGAGAATGTGAAAGAATCCGGGAGAAACTAAAAGAATCTTAAATTCAAATTGTAGGAATTTGTTTAAATTTGGAGGAATCTAAAAGCAGCCGACAGAATTCTTGAGAATCTGAAATAATGTGAATGAATCTTAAGGAAACTAAAAGAACCTGAGAGAAACTGAACAAATTTAAAGGAACCTGAAAGAATTTGAAAGAATCTATAATAATAATAATATCAATTTATTGAGTAACCGAACGAACTCTGAAATAATCTAAAAGAACCTGATGGAATCTGAAAGAATTTAAGAGAATTTAAAAGAACCTGAAAGAATCTAAACAGTCTGAGAGAATGTGAAAGAATCCGCGAGAAACTAAAAGAATTAGAAGAATCTTAAATTCAAATTATAGGAATTTGTTGGAATTCATGACAATCTGAAGAACTTTGAAGGAATCTGAAAGAATTTGAAAGAATCTGAAATAATCTGGAAGAATCTGGTAGAATCGGTGAGAATTTGATAGAATCTGCGAGAAACTAAAAAATCTTAAATTCAAAAATTGTAGGAATTTGAAGGAATCTAAAAGCAGCTGACAGAATCTGAAAGAATTCGAAAAGATCTGGAAGGATCTGAGAGAATCTGAAAGGATTTGAAAGAATCTGTAATAATCTAGAACAGTCTCATAGAATCGGTGAGAATTTGGGACAATCTGAGAGAACGTGAAAGAATCCGAGAGAAACTAAAAGAATCTTAAATTCAAATTGTAGGAATTTGTTAGAATTTGGAGGGATCTAAAAGCACCTGACACAATCCGAAAGAATCTGAAATAATGTGAAGGAATTTCAAGTTCCTTGAAATTAATAAATAATTAAGAAATAAGAGAACCTGAGACATTCTGACGGAAATTGAATGAATCTGAAAGAATTTGAAAAAATCTATAAATAATAATAAGAATGTCAATCTATTGACTAGCTGAACAAAATCTGAAATAATCTAAAAGAACCTGAGAGAATTTAAAAGAATATGAAAGAATCCGAAAGGGTCTGAAGAAATTTGAAAAAATTTGAAATAATCTTAAAAAATCTCAAGGAATTTGAAGGAATCTAAAGCAATCTGAAATAATATGAAGGAATCCCATGGAATTTGAAATGATCGGAAAGGATCTGGTAGGATCTGAAAGAATTTTAAAGAATCTCAAAATCTGAAAGGATCTAAAAGAATATGAGAGAATTTGAAAGATTCTGGGGAATCTGAAAAATTCTGGAGAATCTGAATCGGAAACAATCTGAAGGAATTTAAAGGAATCTCAAAGAAACTGAAGGAATTTAGAAGAATCTGAAGGAATCTAAACAAATTTGAAGGAATGTAAAAGAATCTGTAGGAATAAAAAAAGCAATTTTTGCGTTTGACGGTCCATACCTTTTGAATTTATAAAGAGACCGCATATTGGTTTTTACTATGCGATTTAGTACAGTTTTCTGGGTATTGGAGTATATTTTAGCTAGGTATCTATGTGCGTTTAGAATCTACACACACATTTATTTAATGGTGTTATTTTCAATTAAAAAAAAATGCCAATTTTTGGAATTTTGAAAAGTTTGGACTTGAAATCGATATTTTCGAAAATCTCTGGCCAGAACCAACTAAGTATAAGTTGTTTTTTTCGATTCAGTTCGTCGAGATCTATGAGTATATCCCATAATTTGTTGCGGATTTGTGGACAAATTTGTCGAAAGCTCCACTTTATATTTGGAACTACAAAATTTGTGTTTGCCTTTATTTTTTCAAAATTTTTCGTACCACATTTTTAGAATCGCCAAACTAAAATACGGCACTTTTTGAGATTTTTAAAAATGTCAATTTGAAACCGAATAGTTCGTACATCTTAATCCGGGACCATTAACAACCTATTAAACCTGAAGTTTTTAATTTTTGGAAATTAGAGTTTATGTTCTAAGAATAATTAAGAAAATGTAACTTGAATTAAGTGAATTCCTGACACGTGGTTTATAAAACGAATTAGTACATTGTATTAATGAAAAATCACTAAAAAATCTATAAATTTCTTCAATAAAGAGGCATCAATCAAATAGGTTTGAATTTAAATTGCGACTCATCGCGGAGTATCGATAATTTTAAAATTCAAACGAATGAACGACGTCTGAGATTTAGGTCATTTTGGCGCGATGTGGTAAATAAATTACGAAAATTCTGCTATATGAACTCGTGTTTTTTCCGAACGCGTGCTTAAGACTCAAGCTAACCTATTCCGAGGCCACCAGCTCCAAATCTATTTCCCATATTTCGTCTATTGAAGGACAAATTGACTTCGTCGGCTCGATTCTCCCGAGATTCACCGTCGTCGTTTGTGGCGTGGTGTATGGGAGAAAAACACCTACGATCCTTCTATTACAGCGTAAGACATTAAATATGAAAAGGTTTTTCCAAAATAAATTTATTTAGTTTTTGTGGATATTACACAGAAAGAAAAAAAATCAACAAACTGAACGACGTTTGAAAATCTTGTTCGTACAATATTTGTGTTAGGAACGGAATTTCCAAAATTGACGTTTCTGGATCAAGCTTTTTTCGAGCTTCCGAGTTTTTTCACGAACGATTCTCCGTTCGAGTGGTGACTTTCCACTGCCTTTCAGACATTTATTTATTTGTCTTTCGATCAATTATTCGGCGATGCGGGCGAAGCCCCGGCCGATACTTTCCCTCCGCGACCTTTTTTGCTGCGTACCGGCCATCTGGACCATCAACATTCAAATTAAGACTATCAAAGGCAGTCACGTCATATTTCCTTTACTTAAATCTGAACGTGGCTAGGGAAATTCGGGGAGATAGAAGACGAGGATCGCACGAAAGGGTCGCTTTATGCGAGGGTTTTTATGTGCCTCGTCGACACAGGGTAATAAACACACATCAGGGAAATCGTTTTATACACTTAAAGTCACCAGGAGGACCGCGTTTGGATGAGAATGGTATACACGTACCTTAATGAGTTTTTCGCAGGATGTGCTGGCGGAAGGACATTACATACTTCATTATGTGTCTGTTTGAAAGTAATCACCGACTTGCTGAAACGGCTGAAGTGGCTGAAGAGGGGCAGGTGTGCGCGAGATTTGCGGTGCGTGATAATGGAAAGGGTTTTTTTTGTAAATTTTCAGGGTTGTGGTAATTTCGATTATTACGCGATGTTCATTAAGTGGGGCTGCGCTTATTGGAAAGGGATTTATGAGGGTGAACTTCGCTTTAATATTAAACAGATGGTTTCCGAGGATTTTAATATGTCCTTTATCGCAGATATTAATCAAAACCAATTTGAATCTAGTTTGTTTATAGAGGCTTTCAACTATGAAATGTTTATTGTCTGTTTCTCCGGTAATTACTGTTTCAACAATGTATAGACGCGTTTCAACAACTAGGGTGTTACTTCGTCAAACTAAACTATCCTACTTAGTACTTACTTGTTATAAACGACCTGCGGCTCCCCCCACCACTATTTCTTTATATATATTTATTAACTGCTTTCGCCAACTTTAAGCAATTTTCATCGGTTTTTTGGTTTTAAAATCAGCTTTTTTTTAATCATATTTCATATTGGAGATTTTGGAAAAACGCTACCAATTTTCGAAGACATAGAGCCAAAAATAACTCCTGGAGGTTGAAATCTACAAAAAATGTTTTTAGATAATTTTCGAAGGTGGTCGAAAATTAAGCTTGAGCTTTCGGAAAAGTTGCTTAGAATCTTAAAAATCCACATAAAATTTTTGAAAATTAATCTTAAAGCGCCGAATCTAAAAACACAAAATATTGATGGTCTCAGACCAAGATTTTCAAAATATTCACTTTGAAAATATTTTTTTTTTTAATCATAAAAAATGCAATATTGAGGATTTAGAGAAAAGCTCGGAAAGAGATGAACCTCAAAATTACTTCTGGAGGTCGAAATCTACCAAAAAATTGCCTTCAGATACTTTTAGAAGGTAGTCGAAGATTAGCTGGATTACTGAAAAATTGAGCTTTCGGAAAAGTTGCTTAGAATCTTAAAAATCCGCACAAAATTTTAGAAAATTGATCTCAAGACGCTGAATCTAAAAGCAAAAAAATGTTGATGGCCTCAGACCAAGATTTTCAAAATATTTAGTTCGAAAATCTTTTTCTTTTAATACAAAAAACGCAGTATTTCATATTGACGATTTACAGAAAAGCTCAGAAAGAGATGGAGCTCAAAATATTTTCTGGAGGTCGAAATCTACCACAAAATTGCGTTCAGATACTTTAAGAAGGTGGTCGAAGAGTCCTGAAAAACTGAGCTTTCGGAAAAGTTGCTTCGAATTTTAAAAATCTACCCAAAATTTTAGAAAATTGATCTCAAAGCGCTGAATTGAAAAGCATAAAAATGTTGTTGGCCTTAGACCAAGATTTTCAAAATATACAGTTTGAATTTTTTTTTTTTAATCCTAAAAAATGCAGTATTTCATATTGAGGATTTAGAGAAAAGCTCGGAAAGAGATGGAGTTCAAAATATCTTCTGGAGGTCGAAATCTACCAAAGAAGTGCTTTCAGATACTTTTAGAAGGTGGTCGAAGATTAGGGGGAGTCCTGAAAAACTGAGCTTTGGGGAAAGTTGCTTAGAATTTTAAAACTCCACACAAAATTTTAGAAAATTGATCTTAAAGCGCTCGATTGAAAAGCATAAAAATGTTGATAGCCTCGGACCAAGATTTTCAAAATTTACAGTTTGAAAATCTTTTTTTTTTTTTATCCTAAAAAATGCAGTATTTCATATTGAGGATTTAGAGAAAAGCTCGGAAAGAGATGGAGCTCAAAATATCTTCTGGAGGTCGAAATCTACCAAAAAATTGCTTTCAGATACTTTTAGAAGGTGGTCGAAGATTAGGGGGAGTCCTGAAAAACTGAGCTTTCGGAAAAGTTGCTTAGAATTTTAAAAATCCTCACAAAATTTTAGAAAATTGATCTCAAAGCGCTGAATTGAAAAGCATAAAAATGTTGATGGCCTCGGACCAAGATTTTCAAAATATACAGTTTGAAAATCATTTTTTTATCCTAAAAAATGCAGTATTTCATATTGAGGATTTAGAGAAAAACTCGGAAAGAGATGGCGCTCAAAATATCTTCTGGTGGTCGAAATCTACCAAAAAATTGCCTTCAAATATTTTTAGAAGGTGGTCGAAGATTAGGGGGAGTCCTGAAAAACTGAGCTTTGGGGAAAATTGCTTAGAATTTTAAAAATCCACACAAAATTTTAGAAAATTGATCTCGAAGCGCTGAATTGAAAAGCATAAAAATGTTGATGGCCTCAGACCAAGATTTTCAAAATATACAGTTTGAAAATCATTTTTTTAATTCTAAAAAATGCAGTATTTCATATTGAGGATTTAGAGAAAAGCTCGGAAAGAGATGGAGCTCAAAATATCTTCTGGAGGTCGAAATCTACCAAAAAATTGCCTTCAGATACTTTTAGAAGGTGGTCGAAGATTACGGGGAGTCCTGAAAAACTGAGCTTTGGGGAAAGTTGCTTCGAATTTTAAAAATTCACACAAAATTTTAGAAAATAATTCTCAAAGCGCTGAATCTAAAAACATAAAGTAGTGACAGTCTCAGACCAAAATTTTCAAAATGTTCAGCTTGAAAATCATGTTTTTTTAAATCCTAAAAATGCAGTATTTCATATTGAAAATTTAGAGAAAAGCTCGGAAAGAGATAGAGCTGAAAATAACTTCTGGTGGTCGAAAGTCCGGTAAAAATTTCGGAAAAGTTACCTAAAAATTCACAAACAATTTTGAAAGATAGATCTTGATTCTAAATCTAATGCTAAAATTAAAACGATAATAGCGTGTTCATGGATCTGAACCACCATTTTCGAAATATTCGATTTAAAAATATATACATTTTAAATCCTAAAAAATTCCATATTACAAAATGGCGATTTTGGACAAACGCTATGAATGTTCGAAGAAATGGAGCTGAAAATAATTTCTGGTTGTTGAAAATTCCGTAAGGGGAAAATATAAAAAAATTTCGGAAGCGTTATCTAAAAATTCACAAATAAATTTGTGCTGAATTTAAAACCATATCATGTTGATGTGGATCACGATTTTCGGAATATTCGGTTTGAAAACATATGTAAGGACATATTTTTAAATCCTAAAAAATACTATATTTTAAAATGACGGTTTTGGAAAAACGTAAGAATTTTCAATGTAATGGAGCCCAAAATAACTTCGGGAGGTCAAAATCTACAAAAATTACCTTTAGATAATTTTCGAAGATGGGTGAAAAGAGGTTTTCAAAAAGCCACCTTTCGGAAAATTTACCTAAGAAATTACAAACAGTTTTGGGAGACAGACTTTGAATTTTTGGTTTGAAAATCAATTTTTTCAAAAATCATATTTCATATTGGTGATTTTGGAAAAGTTTCGGGTATTTTCGAAGCAATGAAAGCGAAAACAGCCAGCTATTCTCAAACTGCGCCTCTCACGTCTTCCCATAAATTTCAATTGAAAATCCTTTTGGCCACTTGAAAATCGCAAATTCTGTCTTTCTCGAATTTATAATGAATGTTAGATAAGTGGAAAAATTCCTCCTTAAAATTTGTAACCTTTTCTCGAGTGCTTTACCAAAAGAGGTGTTATAATTGATTTCGAAGACCCAAAATTCATACCATTTCTCCTTAACCGGAAGAATACAACATGCCAATTTTTGGGATTTTCAAAATTTTCAAGTTGATACCGAATATTTCCAAAATCAGCGAGTTGTTCCGTTCAAAATGTTGTCTTTTTTACCGTTATATATCAAAACACTACTTATTCTAGCATCAGCGGCAAATATATGAAGTACGGTTTCCTCTGTCTGATCATGGCATCAAAAAATTGATGACGTCGTCTCAAAATTGTGCTATGTAAAAATTATTTAAAATATGCAAAATAAGTACCCCGTCACAGTGCGGTTCATTTGCTTGGCAAATCAATAGCTGTGTAATGGGGCCTTTAGTTATGAGTCAAGTCTGGAAAATGCTTTAAAGATTTAATAATTTCAATAGAGTTGAAGTACCACACTTTGTAAGCCAGAAAATTACAACATTACAATCTGACAGCGAATAAATTCAACTATTGAAATTACTACAAGCTTAATCCTAACGCCACGTGAAAATGTCTCCAGGATAGTTTATTATTAACGACTAGTAATTTGCATAAATCACACCGGTACAAATGGATTATCATACTTAATGTAAATAGTGACAAATTACGATCATTAATACCATAATTTATTAACAAAATTTATTTAGTATGCGTTGTAAATCAGCTTAGAGCAAAAGAACGGCTACCGCTGTTTTCGCAACCCACTACAATAACTGTACCTCAAAGAAAGAAAGAAAAAAAAACACCGGAAGATCTCTAGTTCCTCTTACATTCCATTCCACCTCCGTAAGCTCTATCCATAATCTTCTTTATTGGGTATTCACGATTCACATGGTAAAATTTATACCACTTCCAGGCCCTGCAAGCTGCTCGGTCAAGAAGTGCAGCGAGCACTTTATAAATTGAAAGCTCGAGGGCACGTACTCGGCTTTACAAACAGCGGTTGGCTTTATAGTTTCTTCACTAAGAAGCATCTATACTACATTTTATTGTTATGTACCTAGAGCTCCTACCTTCCTTTACGTCAATTTAACCACTTTGAAAATTCCATAGTGCCGCTGTCATTCGAAAAAGTTCACCGGACGTGCCGCCGAAAAAGGAGACCCAGGCTTCGAATATCATCAACTTTAGAACATTGTTAACACATGTTTAAAACTTTGAGCCGGACGTGGAAGCGCGGGGCTTTCATTAAGTCGCGGCTATTTCAAGAAGCGACTTTTAGGGCTCTCCGCATGGCTTTCATAATCCGGGCAGCGTATTGTCGATAGGCCATTATACGGAGGAAGTTGGTTGGTCGACGACGCTTCAAAGATGCAATGTTGCCGGAAATAAAACTGAAACATGGGCGGAACATCGAAGTTATGGGAGCTTATATGAATTAATTAAAAGCTCGGAGTGGATCTAGACGATGGGGCTTTTCATTTACCTAATTGGACCGGAATAATTCCGCTCTGCTAAAAATACCTTGTTTGCTTAGCGGCAAATTCCTTCCGACGGAGGTGCACTATTGAAATAGTTGGCACACACAAATACAACGTATTAAAATTTTATAAAATACTTGTAGTTTATGATTTTGTTTTTATTTTTGTAAAATAAGATATTTAAAAAAAAAAACAAAATTGTATATTTTGCAACAATCTTGCAAACGTTTGAATTTATCAATGCACTCATAGTTTTTAGAATCACGGTTACTAAAAAAAAAAATAATGAATGAGGTAATTTATTGTATTAGTTAACAAGAACTCCGTTTTCCCTAAAATTTCGGGATTACTGTTAGGTATAAAAAATAAAATTCGCAAAATAAAATTTTTCCAAAAAGAATTTTTTGAAATTATAATTTTTCGATCTTTTCGGTTTTAGAATTTTTGCTTTTCTCATTTTATCTAATTTTTCAATTTTACAATCTCAATTTCAAATTTTTAAATTTTTCGTTTCTTCTATTTTCCAGCTTCGGAATCTTTCGATATTGCAATTTTGCATTTTTCGAATTTTCGGTTTCCCAATTTTTAATTTTTCCATTTTTCAACTATCCGTTCGCTCAATTTTTTAAATTCTTGACTTAAATTTTTTATTTTGCCGTTTTTTTAATTTTAATTTTCTCGTTTTTACATCAGTTTGTCGCTCTTTCATTTCCTTTATTTTTTCAATGTTGCTTTCGATTTTCAATTTTTCAATTCCTAAACTTTACAATTTTGCAATTTTTAGATTTCCAATTATCTAATTTTCCTATTTTTTTAATTTTAAATAGGTATTTAATTTTTTTCTCCATTTTGCACGTTTTCGATTTTCAAGTTTCTCACTTTTTAATTTTTCGATTTTTCAATTTATCGCTTCTTCCATTTTTCAAGTTCCTGATTTCCAATTTTTGGATTTTTCACAGTTGTCATTTTATACTTTTTCGTTTTTAATTTTTGATTTTTCAATTTTACAATTTTGCGATTTTTCCATTTTTTTTACTCGAACAACTAAAAAATCAGAATAAAAAAAAATCGAAAAACCGAAAAAAATACAAAATGGAAAAAGTGGAAATTCAAAAAATTGTAAAATCGAAAAATTATAAAATCTTCAAAATTGTGAAGTCGTAAAACATTGAAAGATAGAAAAATTGAAAGGTTATATATCGGGAAATTAAAAATATTGAAAAATCGAATAAACGAAAAAGTTTTATAACCCAATAATAGAAAAATGGAAAAATTCTAAAATTGAAAAATTGAAATCTGGATAATATAAAAAATCGTAATTATCACATATTTAAAATAAAAACTAGATAAATTGCAGATCGGAAATTGAATAACTGAAAATTCTGAATTTAAAAATCTAAAAGTTGAAAAATCGAAAAATTAAAAACCGGAAAATGGCAAATCGAAAAACTGAAAAATGCAAAAACTGGAAAAAGAAAAATTATAAACTCAAACATTGAAAAACCGAACAATTGAAAAAATAAAGAAAATAAAAACTGAAACGAAAACTGAAAATATGTAAAATTGCAAATCGAAAAATTGAAACATCCAAAAGTTGGAAAATCGAAAAAATGAAAAACGAAAAATTGAAAATATTGAAATTGAAGAAACAATAAATTATAAAATTGGAACATTGGAAAATTAAACAAGTGTAGAAAATAAATAAAATGAAAAACCGAAACAAAAAATTGCAAATTGAAAATTTGAAGAAATTAAAAATACAAAAATTGAAAAGTTGAATAAATGAAAAAGTTTTAAAAAAATGGAAAAATTCCAAAATCTTTAAATTGAAAAAGTGTTTTTTTTTAATTATTATACATTTAAAATCAAAAATTAAAAAAACGAAAAAAAAAAATTAATAACGCGAAAAATCGGGAAGAAGAAAAAACGAATCGAATCGAAAAATTGGAAAACCTAGAAATTGTAAAACTGAAAAATTATGAAATTTTTAAAATTGTGAAATCGAAAAATTGTAACATTGAAAGAGAAAAATTGAAAGATTAAATATCGAGAAATAGAAAAATTGAAAAATCGAATAAACGAAAAAGTTTTAAAATCCAATAATTGACAAATGAAAAAATTCCAAAGTCGTAAAACTGAAAACCTGGACATTTAAAAAAAATTATTATTACATATTTAAAATTAAAACTAGCAAAATTGCAGATCGGAAATTAAAGGAACGAAAAATTGAAAAACCTAAAAATTGAAAATACTAAAAATTAAAAAATTTAATAAATAAAAACCGAAAAATGGCAAATAGAGAATATAAAAAATCCAAAAAATTGAAAAGAGGAAAATTACAACATCAGAACATTGAAAAACCGCACAATTGAAAAAATAAAAAAACTAAAAAATCGGAAAGAAGAAAAACGAATCGAATCGAAAAATTGGAAAACCTAGAAATTGTAAAATTGAAAAATTATGAAATTTTTGAAATTGTGTAATCGAAAAATTGTAACATTGAAAGAGAAAAATTGAAAGATTAAATATCAAGAAATAGAAAAATTGAAAAATCGAATAAACGAAAAAGTTTTAAAATCCAATAATTGAAAAATGAAAAAAATCCAAAGTCGTAAAATTGAAAACCTGGATATTTAAAAAAATTTAATTATTACATATTTAAAATTAAAACTAGCAAAATTGCAGATCGGAAATTAAAGCAACGAAAAATTGAAAAATCTAAAAATTGAAAATACCAAAAATTAAAATAAAAGTTGAAAAATCGAATAAATAAAAACCGAAAAATGGCAAATAGAAAATACGAAAAATCCAAAAAATTGAAAAGAGGAAAATTACAAAATCAGAACATTGAAAAACCGTACAATTGAAAAAATAAAAAAATAAAAAAACTGAAACGAAAAATTAAAAACTCGTAAAATTGCAAATCGAAAAATTGCAAGATCTAAAAGGTTGGAAAACCGATACAATAATTGAAAAATGGAAAAATTCTAAAATCGTCAAATTCGAAAAGTGATTGTTTCTTAAGTTACTACAAATTTAATATCAAAAATTGAAGAAACGAACAATGAAAAATCAAAAATTTCACATTGAAAAGAAGAAAAATTATAAAATCAGAACAATGAAAAATATAAAAAATTAAAAAAAAACGAAACGAAACATATTGGAAAATTAAAAATTGAAAACTCGTGAAACTGCAAATCGAAAAATTAAAATCTAAAGTTGAAATATCCAAAAGTTGAAAATGGAAAAGCTGAAAACACGAAGAGCTGCATATTCAAAATTGAAGAAACAAAGAAAACGAAAAATTGAAAAACTGGAATTGTAAAAACAAAAAATATATAATCGAAACAATGAAAAGTCGAATAACTGAAAGAATCAAGATAATGAAATACGGAAATGAGAAATTAAAAAATTTAAAAAAAATTGAGAACTCAAGAAAATCAAAACAAAAAATTGCAAAATCTAAAAATTGGAAAATTGGAAAATTTAAACTTAAAAAGTAGAAAAATTGCAAATCGAGAAACTGAAGAAACAAAAAAAAAATGAACAATTGAAAAATTCTAGTCATAAAAGCTGGGAGTGTTATTTACACAACTGGTTTTTACAAGTTACCAAAAAACAAAAATCGCAAAGGATGTTTATAATTTTTAAATAATTTAAATAAGTGTTCAAATTTATCGAATTCCCTTCTATTTTTCAAAATCGGTAATGTCAATAATGTATGTAACAAAATGTAAAGGACAGAGTGCGAACCTCTGCAGCACCTCAATATACTTATTTAACACAGATGCAATATGTAATAATGCATTGATTTCAAAATTAGTTAAACACTTGCAACTACTTTGGAATCAACTGGATTAATATTGGACATAATTTGCGAAACCATGTAGTATTAAATTCGCGTGCATGCATGCCAATGTTGCTTCGATTACTAAACTTGTTCTAATGAATACAGTTCGCTATTCCGACCAGTTTATTTGGCTTTTAGCGATTTTCGCCAAATATCGAAGCGAACACTGCAGCCACTTTGAGGATCGGATTACCGGATAAGTTACACAGACCGGAACACCGCTGACAAACTGCATAGAATTTCAAAAGCTCTCACACATTAACGTAACATAAAAAAAACATCAATTTTTCAAATTTCCCCCACAGCTCGAAATTCCTTCCGACAATGTCCGCCTATCGAGCCGATCGACTACATTCGAAATCCGGCGGCTATTTTTAGAATGGCGGCGGTGTTTACATGCAGAATTAGCAACACGGAACCTGATAAAGCAGAACATTCCACCAATGCGACATGATCTATGCTACACCCGCGTAAATGTTTAACGAGATATGTCCAGCGGTACGGACGCCGAGCAAATGTTCACTCTTACTCATTTTAATGGAAATTTTATTCAAGCGAGCGTCCGAACGAGTGGCTTCTTTTATCTATCCAGCCGCGTTGTTTCCAAACTGGGGAGTAGCTCTCGGAGTTCCTGCCCAACGAAACTTAACAAGTCCTTGCGCAACCCTCAACAGAACATTCTGCATTAATAACTCACGGAAGACGGAACCGTATTTCGTACAAACTTTACATTCTCTCATACACTCGAAAAGTTTCAAGAGATATTTCCGGTGGTCATGTGAAATTGCCCACGTTGATGCGACTTTTTCGCTTCTTTATTGTGAGGGAGATATATATAAGGGGCGTAAGTTAGGGGAAGTTGGGGAAAATGGCAATAATAACTCGGCTTTTTCTACGTTTGTGGCCTAAAATTTTCTACGGTTTAGAAAGTTTCGTGGGGGTTTATCGTCGTGGGCGGCACTTGAATAGTCCCAATATAGGCTTTATTTTCAGGTCAGATACCCTGTCCGGGTGCTCAATTTTTTTTAAATGTTACTGTTAATTTACGAAACACAAAACAGCATAGATGCAAAATTCCGTCTATTTTTGAAGTTTTACCGCACGACTTTAAGGATTTCTTAAAAACTTCATTGTCACATATAATACTGAGATAATCGTTTTCCAGGACCATCAGTACGCTGATTTTAGAATCAGCGCTCCGAGGTCTATCTCCCAATATTTTTTGTAATTTTTGTACCAATTTTCCGAATCCTCAATTTTTCAAAAGTCCCATTTTCGACCTTTTTTCAATCAGTTTAATTTCTTCGAAATTTCGTATCCTTTTCCCAAAATCGCTAATACGCAATTTTTAGGTGTTTTGAAAAATGTAATTTTCCAACCAACTGTGGTCCAGAAACAGCGCTTACATTGATGCGTCGAGATGTATTTCCCAAAATTTTTTGTTGGGTTTTAGGCAACTTTTTCGAAAGCTCAGTTTTTCAAAACGAAATTTTGACCCTTCGAAAATTACCTAAATGTACATGTATTTTGTAGATTTCAACTTCCAGAGTTATTTTCGGTTCCATTTCTTCTAAAATTCCTAGCATCTTTCCAATATCGCCAAAATGAAATATGTTTTTTTGGATCATTACAAATTTAGATTTTCGGACCACATTTTTAAAAATCAACAAATTTTATTTATCTCTTGAGTTTTTTGTGACATTTTAGACAACTTTTCCGAAAGCTTGGTTTTTGTTATTTTAGTTTTTTAGGCGGAGATTATTTTTTTAGAATAATTTTTTCGACTCCCCCCATGCAAAATTTTCGACCTTTCTTCAACCCCCTTCGAAAATTGCAGAGGCAATTTTTTTGTAAATTTCGCAGCCTGGAAGTTATTTTCGTTTTCGTTGCTTCGAAAATACCCGGCACTTTTCCAAAATCATCAATATGAAATATGTAAGTATGTAACATTTTTGAAAAAAAAAAAAAAAATCAAACTAAAAATGTTTTTAGATTCAGAGCCTCAATATTCAATTTTAAAAAACCCAAAAATTGGCAAATTTTATTTTGGCGATTCTGAAAAAAATTAGAGAAAGTTAAAAAAAACAAAAAACTAATTTAATTTGGTGTTCGAAATCATCAACAGCTTTTATTTTGGTAATTTCGGATATATTTAAATATGGATACGGATATGACGTGATAAAGAACTAAAAAATGCAACTTGAAAAAATTATGAGAATTCAAGAAAAAATTCAATTTACTATAAAATTTTAATAAACAAAGATCAAATTTTGACACGAATAGAAACGGAATTACAAATGATAATAATTTGTCGAAGATTCATGTATCAACTCTATCATTAATCGGTAGGAATTTAGGATTTCACAACAACCGTTTCACTAGTTTCGGAGAAACCGACGGAAACGGAGGGCCTACTTTACTTTCATCATATTCTAGGAGCTACAAAACGTCGAGAAAACAAGATCGATCTTTTTAGCATTTTGGTGAAATTTTTCATCCAGTATATTAAAAAATCAGTATCTCTATTATTGATGGAAATTTCATAATGCCATTTTCACCATTGTTTTTTTTGTCGGCCAATCAGATATACTAAAAAGAAGCTTGTGTCGAAGAAACTAAAAAAATTTTTCAAAAATAAAGCGGCACAGATTTCACTAATTGTTGATTTTTTTTTAATAAAACACAAGGAATCGTGATTAATTTTTCAACGTAAAAAGAGACATTAGCAGAGTCCAAGATTTCAAATAGTTAAAAAAACAAGTCCTCGAAATTTTCAAAATTTTTTCAAAAATAAAATCCAGGAGGCTTCAAAGATGTTTTTACAAATGAAAAAACCACTAGGGACACACTAGACACATATTTTCAAAGTTTAAAAAAAAATTAAATGCAAGAGATACTGAAAGTTTATTTCAAAAAAAATATCGGATCCTCAAAATTCCTTCAAATATTTTCAAAAATTTTTCAAAAATAAAACGTCACCGCTCCTACAGATTGTGTGGATTTTTTTTAAATAAAACACGAAGAATCAAGGAGACATTATGGGACTTTCCAATTTCAAATTGGTAAAAAAGCAACAAACCCACTTTCAAAATTTTTCTAAAAATGAACTCCAGGAGACTGCAAAGTTGTTTTCACACAGAGAAAAAACCCTAGAAATCCCCTAGATATTTCCAAAAATTAACATAAGCCGTCCCGAAGATTTTTCAATAAAAAAAAATTAGGGCCCCAAAATTTTGCCAAACACTTTCAAAAATAAAACACAAGGGGTTCCCGACATTTTTAAAATTAATAACCTGAATTGATATGACCTGACGTAACATTACATGATTTGGCCTCATACGACCTGACCTAACTCGATTTGACACGACTTAACATGACTTGGCCTGACATGTCCTGACTTGCGTCATTTTCCCTGATATGACCTGACTGGATATGGCTTGTTCTGACATGATCCAATATATCCAGACCTACCCTCACATGACCTGACTTGATACGATCTGACCTGACATTTGGGCTTGACATGGCCCACCTTAAAATAAATTGATTTTGCTCTACCTGACGTGACCTGGGTTGATATGACGACTTATTCTGTCATAATCTACTACGTCCAGATCTACCCCGATATAATCTAACTTGTTACGTTTTGACCTGATATAATTTGGACCTCTCTTAAAAGAGTTCTCCTCAGTTCTAAAAATACTAGCTCCGCCCACTCATCCTTTCTTTTCTTAGAGTGTATGTCATTTGCCAAAACCACTCTTATCTTAGTAAGTACTAGCCCCGCCCACCCACCCTTTCTTTTCTTAGAACATATGTCATTTGCCAAAATCAGTCTAATCTTGCCAAGTACTATTCCAAAATTTCCATAAATAATTGAGATATTGAATTTTAAAAATTTAAAATTTTACGAAAACTTAATGATGGTAAAGCGTTAAAAAAAATTGCCAGATGTGTTATATAAAGTGACTTGAGGACAATTTATACTTAAAATTTCATTGGAATAAATCTGTTAATAATGGAGATATAACATTCTGAAAATGTAAAGTAGGGACTGGCCTTGATCAAGAAGTATACTTTTTATTAAATACCGAAATAGTTTAAATGCAAATCAGAGTAACAGAGTAATTATTTAAGAAAAAAAAAAATAGAAAAATGCTGCAAAATATGACAACAAAAACTATTAAAAAAATTTGTTTAGAAAAATTGTTGGAAGGTTAGATCCACAGGACTTCCCTAGTCCCTGAATTACAGTACGACACATTCGCTTGATCGAAAAATATGAAAAAAATCAAGAACGCTTGACTCTATTGTTGTCTCGAGAATGTAAGAATACAGTAATGTCGCGCTCGCCTATATTTAACATTAATAAAGTAATAATTATCATAACAACAGCTCGTCCAAAATTATTCTCCTCTGTTTTGAGGAGACAAAATTAATCAAATTTCATTTATTTACTTTTTAAGCAAATGCTTATTACCGGGACGTACTAATGGTTGAATTCTTTCATAGCATAAACATATACAGTAAAAAACTTCGATAGAAAGAGAAAAATTCAAGACGGATTCATAAAGCACAAGTGTAAGCATATATTACTTTATAAACTTCAATTAATATTTACTGCACAAAATTCGGAGTTGACGTAATCACATTGTTGGTGGGGATGATTACACAGATTTTGGTTATGGTTTTACCACTACGCAATACTCATTTTTGTGCACTAAAAATTATTTAGTTCCGCTAATTTTACAAAAACGTTGTTCAAAAGTAGTTCACTGTTACGAAATTG
Source organism: Zophobas morio (assembly GCF_036711695.1). NCBI lineage: Eukaryota > Metazoa > Arthropoda > Insecta > Coleoptera > Tenebrionidae > Zophobas > Zophobas morio. Next base: position 919,746 of record NW_026972136.1, on the reverse strand, counting down.
TTTATATTTTTTTAACTCAACACAAGGATGTGAGAATCAACAGAATTATCTCAAAAGTTTTATTACTGCATTATACGTTTTATTCTAAATGGAACGCGCATACCATAAAGTTTATCATCGTTTTAATTTGTAACGAAATGTCCACCAACAAAGACTACAATGGATTTGGTGCGCAAGAACTCATTAAACACACAATATTATTATCTTAATGCCATAAACCAAAGTTCTAAAATAACAATAAACATTTTGATTTAATGCAAGTGTGTCAGATTTTAGACTTCGTTTCCCCTGTCATTACTAGAGAGATAAGTGTGAGATAAAAGCCAAGTTTAAGGTGAAGTTCAGCAGTAAACAAAAATGGAGTAATTACTCAGACATTTAGTGAAAAAACTCGCCGACTACTACGATTTATGTAGTGAACACAACAAGTCCGCCCCGATATACTCGAATTGAATTCCGGAACTGATCGTAATGTATGCATGAAGTTGTCCGTAATTAGCTCAACCGGCTAACTACGTTGAAATGAAGTACCCCTTAACCTAATTCTCTGATTAAAGTGGCCAAGCCGTATGCTAATTTGGAATTCCACCAACTTGCACTATTATTCCCACGTGTTACACAATCCTGTGAAATGCACAAGCTCCCTCGCGATAACGCCCGTACCTGGGACTCAATCGAGATAAAATTCTCTCCCCGGCTCCATTACCGAAGAACAGGGTCGACGATGCGCCAACTCGGCTAGGAAGCGCAAACAAGTAAACAAAAAACGACGTTATATAACGGCAGAAAATAATAGCTCGGGCACCATTTTTCCAAAACTTTATAAAACTTCACATACATAGATACTTTAATGGACAAGCTACCGCTCCACCGCCATTTTTCCCCAAAATTACTTCCGCGACGTTAGCCACCTCGGATTCTTTTCAATCCAAAGATCAGAATCAATTTCCCTGAAGCATCCTCCCATAAACCCACATCCTAGCGCCACAATGCAAGCGCAGCTTTTCCCGGAATTAAGTGGATCGCCTGCGAGCTTCCGGCGTACCCGGAGCCAAGGTCCCCGGACATAAGTGAGAGCCGTAGATCGCGTGACACTTCGACACATGTTCTGGCGCGTTCCGATCTGACGGACCAGGAAGAAATCTCGCAGAGTTGACGGTCGCTGCCTCGCCCCGAGTCGTCTAGGATCACTGCACATCAGTGAGAAATGCTGCTGCTCATTCTAAATGGAATTTACTGCATTACCATCTATCTTGTTCGTGTCGTGACCTCTCCACTTATTTGTTTGGTGCCTTTGAGGTTGCCTTGCTGTTTCGCAGCATTTTTCACCACGGCCGGACTCGAATGCGCGCCGCGAATCATAGGAGTCGACAGACCTGATGGATGTATTTTGTTAATGAACGAAACGGGGGCGATTTTTGCGACGGGTTGAGGATTGGCTCGCAGAAAAAGAGGCGAAAACAGTGGGAAAACGAGGGTGCAAACAAAAATTGGTCGAAGGTTATTTCGACTGGAGTTCCCTGGCCCCTGAAGTGCAACCCAGGAAATCCCGCTTCTTTGGAAAATTATAACAATTCTTTGCGATTTTTGTTTTGTAATAAACTAACTCTATGAAGACAAAGCCAGTGGCGTAGGTAACGCTCCCACAGCTTTTATGACTTGAATTTTTCATTTCCGTTTCTCGATTTGCAAGTTTTCGAGTTTTCAAGAATAAATTTTTCAGTTTTTCAATTTTTCTACATTTGAATTTTTCAATTTTTAGATTTTGCATTTTTTCGATTTGAGTTTCTCGAGCTCTCAGTTTTTAATTTTTCATGTTTCGATTTTATTATTTTTGGTTTTTCAATTCCAGTGTTTTTAAATTTTCGATTTTTTTTTTGTTTTTTCAATTTTACGATATGCAACTGTTTGAGTTATGATTTTGTAATCTTTGAGTTTTTCGATTTTCCAGCTTTTGGATGTTTCAATTCTTAGATTTCGTAATTTTTCGTTTCGGTTTTGTATTTTCCTTATTTTTTCAATTTTTCTGTTTTTCATTTTTTTTTGTTTATTCAATTTTACGATATGCAACTCTTCGCCGTTCCATTTTTAAATTTGGGATGTTTGAATTTTTAGATTTCGCAATTTTTCGAATTGCTGTTTGACGAAATTTCAATTTTTAATTTTTTAATTTTTCGCATCGGTTTTTATTTTCCTCACTTTTTTAATTTCTCGGTTTTTCAATGTTCTATTTTAAATTTTTTTTCTATGTGAAATTTTTCAATTTTTCGGTTTTCCACATTTTTGATTTTTTTTAATTTTGTAAATTTTTCACTTTTTCAATTTTACGCTTTACAATTCTTCAATTTTTCAATTATTGGATTTAAAACTATTTCATTTATTCCACATTTTTCGATTTTTGACTTTTCAATTCTTCAATTTGTGATTTTTTTGTTTCTTCAGTTTCTCGATTTTCGATTTGCTGTCTCACGAATTTTCAATTTTGAATTTTTCAATTGTTCGTTTTGACTTTTTTTTCCTTATTTTTTTCAATTTTTTGGTTTTTCAATGTTCCGACTTTATAATTTTTCTTTTTTTCAATGTAAAATTTTTTAATTTTGATTTTTTAGTTTCCGTTTCTTCAATTTTTAGATTTTGCATTTTTTCGATTTTTGGTTTCTCGAGCTTTCAGTTTTTAATTTTTCATGTTTCGATTTTATTATTTTTGGTTTTTCAATTCCAGTGTTTTTAAATTTTCGATTTTGTTTTGTTTCTTCAATCTTACGACATGCAACTGTTCGAGTTATGATTTTTTAATCTTTCGAGTTTTTCGATTTTCCAACTTGGATGTTTCAATTTTTAGATTTCGTAATTTTTCGTTTCGGTTTTGTATTTTCCTTATTTTTTTTTATGTTTCGGATTTTCAATGTTCTAATTTCATAATTTTTCTTTTTACAATCTGAAATTTTTCAATTTTTTTAATTTCCACCTTTTTGATTTCTTAATTTTTCGTTTCTTCAATGTTTGATTTTTTAGTTCTCAATCTTAATGTGTACAAATAATTTCTAAATTTTTCATTTTTTTAATTTTACGGCTTTAGAATTTTTCCATTTTTCAATAATTAGATTTAAAACTTTTTCGTTTAATCGACTTTTGAAATTTTTCGATTTTTAATTTTTCAGATGTTCATTTTGTCATTTTTTGTTTCTTCGGTTTTTCGATTTGCAATTCAAGTATAATTTTCAGTTTCTTATTTTTTGTATATTTCAATTGTTCAGTTTTACGATTTTGAATCTTTTCAATTTCAGTTTCTCGAGCATTCATTTTTAATTTTTCAATTTCGGTTTTTCATTTTCCTTATTTTTTCAATTTTTCGGTTTTTCATTTTTTTTTTTTTTTGATTATTCAATTTTACGATATGCAACTCTTCGCCTTTTCATTTTTGAATCTTTCAGTTTATCGATTTTTAAATTTTGGATGTTTCAATTTTTAGATTTCGCAATTTTTCGATTTGGTGTTTCACGAATTTTCAGTTTTTAATTTTATAATTTTTCGTTTCGGTTTTTATTTTCCTTATTTTTTCAATTTCTCGGTTTTTCAATATTCTATTTCATAATTTTTCTTTTTTTCAATGTGAAATTTTTCAATTTTTCGATTTTCCACCTTTTTAATTTTTTGAATAATACGCTTTACAATTCTTCCATTTTTCAATTATTGGAATTAAAACTTTTTCATTTATTTTACATTTTTCGATTTTTGATTTTTCAATTCTTCAATTTGTGATTTTTTTGTTTCTTCAGTTTCTCGATTTTCGATTTGCTGTTGCACGAATTTTCAATTTTGAATTTTTCAATTTGACTTTTTTTCCTTATTTTTTCAATTTTGATTTTTTACGGTTCCGTTTCTTCAATTTTTCTAGTTTTCATTTTAAATATGTATCAACAATTTTAAAAAATTTCACTTTTTCTATTTTTCAATTGGAACTTCTTCGACTTAATTTTTGATTTTTAATTAATTAAAATAAAAGTTAAAAATTTTTCAATTTTTCGATTTGCAACTTTTCGTTTAGATTTTTTATTACTCTTAATTTTTACAATGTTTCAATTTTATAATTTTTTCTTTTCTCAATTTATATTTCTTCAATTTGTGGTTTCTTCCACTTTTTTCGACTTGCAATTTTTCAGTTTTTTTGATTTTTGACAACTTTTGGATGTTTGAATTTTGAGATTTTGCAATTTCACGAGTTTTCAGTTTTTCGTTTCGGTTTTGTATTTTCATTATTTTTTCGATTGCTCGGTTTTTCAATTTTTCGATTTTTAATTTTTCAATTTCTCAATATTTAATTGTTCAATTTTTCGATCCTTCAATGTAACAGTTTTTCGACAGTTTTTACGATTCTACAATTTTTCAATCTTCCAATTTTTGTGTTTTCCAATTTTTTGAAACGATTTGACTTTTCTTCATTCTAATTTTTCGAATCATTAATTTTTTCGATTTTTCAACTTTTCGTATAAAAGAAAATGGAAACATTGATTGCAAAATTGTAAAACTGAAAAATCAAAAATGAAAAAACGAAAAAGTATAAAACGCAAAATTTGAAAAATCTAAAAATTGGAAACCACAAACATGAAGATCGAGATTTCGAAAAACTGAAAGTCGAAAAATAAGAAAATTGAAAAATCAATTAATCAAATATTGAAAAACCGAAAATAAGGAAATTTAGAAAATCGAAAATTCCAATCGACATAAACAATGCAAAATTTGAACAATAAAAAAATAAAAAAAACGGAAATCCAAAAATTCGAAAATACGAAACCTAGAAAAAATCGAAATTAGAAAAATTGAAAATCGAAATCCGCAAAATCGAAAAAATGAAATTTTGAAAAATTGAAAAATCTAACTATCGATAATGGAAAATCGAGAAATCGAAAAACCGAAACTTTGAACAATCGAAAACTGAAAAATTGAAAATTGAAGAGTTGGAAATTCGAAAAATTAATAATCTAACACCGATTCGAAAAGGAAAAACTCGAAAAGCTGAAAAATCGAAAACAGGAAGATCGAGATTTTGAAAAATTGAAAATTGAAAACTTAGAAAATTGAAAAATAAGAAAAGTTAAAAATCCATGAGCCAAATTGTATTGTTTGTAATCGAAAACAAGGAAATTTAAAAAATTCGAAAGATCTAACAATCGATAATAGAAAAATCGAGAAGTCGAAAAACCAAAAATTTGGATAATTAAAAACCGAACAATTGAAAAATCGAAAAAACAGAGATTTAAAAAATCGAAAACTCGAAAAATTAAAAATTTAACAACGATTTGAAAAGGGAAAAATCGAATAAAACGAGAAATCGAAAAGCCGAAAAATCGAATACTAAGATTCAGATTTCCAAAAATTGAAAATTGGAAAACAAGAAAATTGAAAATTCGATGAGCCAAATATAACATATGAATCAAAAATTGCCAACAATCTAAAATGGAAAACTCGAAAAATCAAAAATCGAAAAACCGAAAAAACGAAAATTCGTACAATTGAAAACTGAAGAAGTCGAAAAATGCAAATTAATCGAGATTCGAAAAAATGGAAAGTCGAAAATTGAGAAACTTATAAATCAAAAAAGTGCAAAATTGAAAAAACGAAATTTTGTAAAATCAAATATGTTTTGCAAATTAAAGGAATCGGAAAATCAGATCAGAGAAATCCAAAAATTGCCTAGTTGAAAAATTTAAAAACAGAATAAACGAAAAATTATAAAATCGAAGAAGCATGGAAAAAATAAAGGAAATGATAAAAATAAAATGAAAAACTGTGACATAAAATGGAAAAAATGAAAAATATAAAATTGGGAAAATGAAAAATAAAAATCAAGAACTTGAAAAACTGAAGAAACGTTAAATCAAAAATATATTAATTTGTTTGGGTTACCCCGTATAAGTAATTCTAAAATCTGAGCACACTAATATTTTGGACATTTCAGAGAGGATTTATTCGACAAAATTTGAGATGATGTCATCAATTGTCTGGAAGGGGATAAATGAATAAATTTTGATTAACGACTTACCATGATTACGATAACTTTAAAAGGTTTGCAAGACTTCAGAGCATCCGGTTTTGCAAATTCAAAGTTGAATTGCAAAATGTTTTTATAGAATTTTGATTTTTTTCCAAGAACTCGGATTCATAAACCACATGCGAATGACTTGCTTATTTTATAAAATTGAAACAATATTTACGAATGTAAATTTTTGAGATGGCGTCACCCTATTGTTGGTGGGGATGTTTATCCAAATTGGTTAGGGTTATAAGATTTGACAACAATCGGTCCAGTTTCGGAGTAAAGTAAAAAAAAACGGTTCTTGTTCTTGAATATTTTTTAGATAGTACTAATCGAGGAGCACAATCCGATCTACTCACTTCGACGCTTCCCAAGGGCTACGAAATCGGCGCACAAAAAGCGTCTTTGCAAATCTAATCTATCGTGCCCTCTAAGTAGCTAACGCTCTAGGTGATACATACATTAATTAACGCTAACTAGAACATCTGTCCGACAAAAGGAACAAGGCGGGGCGGTTGTCGCCGAGAGGGTTACTTTGTATTTGAAAGGTCCTACCGTTCGCTGCAGTCTTAGTAATTCGCCCCATAAATCGGAACCAAGAACATAATCCAAATTTCCTGATGAGAATTCTCCGCAACACTTTACATGCAGCCGAGCCGCTCTTAACCTAACTACCGCCATTATTTATCGGCATCGTTACCGGAAAAACGTAAAGTAGAAAATAAAGTAATAAACATTAAAAAATTATGTCTTTCATTTTTATCGCGTTACGTCGGGCTCTCTCCGGGGCGCGCTAATGTTTAATGCCGTAATGGAAATAAATTTTCGTTTAATGCTCCCTCCTGCGACGACTTTCGTTCATTGATTCCCGGGATCTTTGAACTTCAAGACGTTGTTTAATCAACACTAGAATTTTCAGCATTCACGCTTGGGAATATTGTTCGATAACGGATTAAAGGCGACTGTACGCCGTTTACCGAACAGATGGAGCTGGAGGGTTTCTCGTGTTTAAACCCGTAATGGAAATAAATTCTCGTTTAATGCCCCTTCTTCCAGCGACTTTCATTTCAAGCCCTCGTCATGAAAAATGCATCATTCGGCGGGCCATAAAACGACACCGTCCTTCCGTTATTAGCGGCCTGCTAACGTCCTCCAGCCGGCAGTTTGGCACACTTCACACGTTGCATCATCGCGCATTAGCAGGAGCATGTTATGGTTAGCAGGAACAATCGTGAGAAAAACGTCGGACGGGGTTAAAACGCGCTCTGCGTCCTTGCGGTTGTAAACATAAATTAGTTCCGCTTGCGCGATCTCGAGTTTGTTCAAGAAAGTTACACCCGCGAAATAAAACCAACTAAATCTCAATTTGCACACAATTAGCTTTGGATCGGGTGTAGTTGACCTGTGCGAGAGTCGCCGGCGGGATCGAGAATGTTGGGAATTCTTTGGGAAATGGTTCAGGGGCGATTTTTACTTCCGCGGGTTTTGTAAGAGGCAGAAGTGGTTATTTGCGAGGTATTCATTAGCAGGAGACGAGTTATTAGGTTTCAGATTGGGTTGCATAATTTGGCAGTTTTTGTCTTCTAATTGTTATTTGTCACTCACATCCTATTGTATTAATATTTTATGTCTTCCTGTTCTACTTCGTAAGCATTAATTAGTTACTTCCATAATTTATTTGTTATTCATTGTTGCCGTTTTAAGGCTGCGATTAGTAATATTTTCTGCTGCTTTCTCCTCTATTGTTATTTTCTTTCTCACTTTCAGCCTGCGTATTATTTGTAGCAAGCTAATTTTGGTGTCTTTTTTCTTACAGACAAAGATGTGACTTAGTTAACAAAATTGATCTTTTTCCATTTCTGTTTTTCGCGCATTTTTAGGAACATTTTGCCCAAAAATTCAAAAAAATTAAATTTGTTATTACACTGCCACTTCCAAAGGCGTACTGATCTATTCAACAAACAACTATTTAAAATGACGTCATTACATTTCTGGAGGGAATATATGTATTTAAAAAAATCGCTCAATTTACAATTAGCTGTTATGAAGTCGATCAACAAGAAATTGATGAGAAGAGTATTCTTGGTTTGGCCAAAAACTCAACGTTTCGTCACCAAACTAAAGTTGGCGGTGGCACCTGAGAAATCAAAGGCAATAGTAGTGGTCGGGAGAAGAAACGTACAGCAAATGAATTTCATGTTACAACAAGAGGTGGGCAATGTCCACAATGTTGTATGGGACAGAGATTTAGGGACAGGCGTTTGTGATTCTCCAGTATCGAGTCAATTTGGAAAGATTGGTCTAAAGAGTTTAGACATTAGTTCCCTAGCTGTCGGAAACGTGACGACTGCATGTCTATTATGTTTTTTTTCGCAATAGATTTCATTTTTTTTTTGAGTCACCCGGTATATGCAAATTCAAATAATATGAATGGAATGACAAATTACAAGTACAGACTCATCATATTTTGTATATTGTAGATAGGATTTATTCGGCAAACTTTTGAGCTGACGTCATCAGTTTTTTGTAGAAGATAACCAAATATATTTTGACTAAAAATTTATTATGCTCTTTTTAACCTTAAAACATTTGAAAGATTTCAAAACATTCGGTTCTGGAGTTCCTGATTAAATCAATAAAATATATTTACCCATTCATTAATTTTTTTGGGTCACCCTGTATATGCAAATCCAAAAACTATGAATGGAATGATAAATCACAAGAAAAGACTCATCATATTTTGTACATTTTAGATACGATTTATTTAGCAAAATTTTGTGGTGACGTCATAAATTTTTTAGGGGGGATGAGCAAATACATTTTGATCAAAAATTTACCATGCTCATGATAACTTTAAAACACCTTCAAGATTTCAAAGCATTCGGTTTTGTAGTTCCTGAGTAAATCAATAAAATAAATTTACGCATTCATTAATTTTTTTGAGTCACCCTGTATCTGCAAATCAAAAAAATATGAATGGACTGATAAATTACAAGTACAGACTCATCATATTTTATACAGTTTAGATAGGATTTATTCGGCAAACTTTCGAGCTGACGTCATCAATTTTTTGGAGGGGATAAGCAAACATATTTTGACTAAACATTTATTATGCTCTTTATAACCTTAAAACATCTGCAAGATTTCAAAGCATTCGGTTTTGTAGTTCCTGATTAACTCAATAAAATAAATTCACGTTTTTATTAATTTTTTTGAGTCACCCTGTATATGGAAATCGAAAAAATTTGAATGGAATGATAAATGACAAGAAGAGACTCACGATATTTTGTACATTTTAGATAGGATTTATTCAGCAAAATTTTGTGGTGACGTCATAAATTTTTTAGGGGGGATGAGCAAATACATTTTGATCAAAAACTTACCATGCTTATGATCACTTTAAAACACCTTCGGTTTTGTAGTTCCTGAGTAAATCAGTAAAATAAATTTACGCATTCATACATTTTTTTGAGTCATCCTGTATATGCAAATCCAAAAAATATGAATGGAGTGATATATCACAAGCATAGACTCATCATATTTTGTACATTTTACATAGGATTTATTTGGCAAACTTTTGAGCTGACGTCATCAAGTTTTTGGAGGGGATAACTAAATACATTTTGAGTAAAGATTTATGATGCTCTTTATAGCCTTAAAACATCTGCAACATTTCAAAACATTCGGATTAGCAGATTCAAAATTAAATTGCAAAATGTTGTTTTATAATTTTGATTTTTTTTCCAAAAATCTGGACGTTTCGGGTAAAAACTTAATTCGGAGTCGTAAACTACATGTTTAGGACTATATTATTTTATACAATTTAAAACCCATTTACTATGTACAATTTTGAAGTGACGTCATCACATTAGTGGTGGGGATGATGACGCAAATTTTGGTTAGCGCTTTACCATCTACATGATATTCCTAATATAACTACAAAATTTCACAACAATCGGTCCAGTACTTTCGGAGATTATCTGTCTAATAGAAATCCGGGACAGCAGACAGACGGACAAACGGACAGACAGACGGACAGACAGACGGACAGACAGGCGGAAATGGGATATCTATTTCTTCGTCTTCTAGGGGTCATGAAAGATCGAGAAAACGTAAAAGTAGAAAGTCGGCCGACGGACTCAATTACAATACTTCCTTTGCTTACGCTTGGGAAGTAAAAATTTTAAAGAAAAATTCTGACCAGTTCCCATGGAACAGTGTCAACACAGACTTTCAAAGTGTTGGTCAAAAACGTAGAAAGCTATACAAGCTTAATAAGAACAAAAAGAAACTCACAAATATAAGGAATTTTTAGCGTTAATAGATGTTTTCGTTTGCGGGTGGTACTCTTTTTCGATAATTTACCGATCGCTTTTGATGAAAATTAATCCAACGTTTCCCTAATTTGCAAACTCGACCCCTTCGTTCGCGACACGGATATTTTGGATGAGCTTTTGGGAAGTTTCCGAATCGGGACCACTTTAATCTGATTTCATTGCAGTTGATAATTTTATTTTGAGTTTATCACTTCTCAATATGATCCTATTTTCTGATTATTTTGCCATAGTTTTGGGAAAACTTACTACAAAAATTTACCATTTTAGACATGTTTTAAGTTTCTTGTTGTCGAAATAAGTCTACACATAGTATGAAAAAAACGAAAAATGTAAGCCCGCCCACCCACCCTGTCTCAATTGTGATGATTTTTTTATTCGTCGTGAACCAATGGAACGAAACTTCACTGCAAAGTTGCAAAATCCAAATTGCCTTATAAAAATGTACCATTTTGAACGTGTTTTAAGTTTCTAACTTAAAAAAATCATCACACTAGAGATGGGGTGGGTGGGCGGGGTTTATATTTTAACTTGTTTTCTTGATATACATAGTCTTTTTTGAACAACACGATACTCAAACATGTTTTTAATTTTTTGTAAAGAAATAAGTATTTTGCAGTTAAGCTCTGCCCCCTTGCTTCATGGCGAATAAAAAAAATCATAACAATTGAGATAGGGCGGGTGGGCGGGCTTGCATTTTGTCTTTTTATTTTAATATGTGTAGACTTCTTTTCGCAACATGAAACTTAAAACATGTTTAAAATGGAAATTTGGTATAAGGAAATAAAAATTTTGCAATTAGGCTGCGCCCCATAATTGCAACATCCATATTTCCTTACAAAAACCATTTTAATCATGTTTTAAGTTCCTTGGTGTGAAAAGATGGTCATGTTATAAAGAAAAAAAAAAACGGCAAAATAGACGCCCCGCCCACCCACCCTATCTCAATTCTGATAATTTTTTTATTCGTCGTAAGCCGAGGGGCGAAGCTTAATTTCGAAATCCTTGTTTTTCTACGAGAAATTACCACGTGAAATATCTTCTTAAGTAATCGTGTTATACAAAGAAAACTAAATGTGTTAATTAAAAAAGAAAATCATAAAACAAGCCCCACCCATCCGTCCCGTCCTCAATCGTGATGAATTTCTCATTCGTTGTCAGATCGAAAGGCGGAGCGTAATTGCAAAATCGATATTTCGCTAAACAAATTCACCATTTTAAACATGTTTTAAGTTTCTTGTTGTGAAAATATGACTACACATATTAAGAAAACAAGGCAAAATGTAAAAAAAGACGGTAAACAGAGGGAACGGGGACCTATGTTTTCGTAATCTACAAGCCATGATACGTCGAGAAAACATGAAATTAGCCTGTGGAAATAAGAAAACTGTTCCGTGATGAATATTCGTCAAATGGACCCCATTATAATACTCCCCTAGACTACGATCAGGAAGTAATAACATTAATATTTCGTAGTACTTTTCAACAATTATCAAAACCTGATCAATTTTCTTCGTACTGTATTTTAATGAAACTGGAACTACAAAAATTCAGATAAAATTTATTTATTTTTTTTTTGATTTTGGTAAATTTGAGAGAGACGATTTTGTACTGTGAAAAACTATGGAAAAGGATCACCGAATGGATAACAGGAGTAATGAATAACCGGGTGGGCGGGGCTAGTACTTGCTAAGGTAAGATTGATTTTGGCTAATCCGATACCCTGTAAGAAAAGAGAGGGTGGGTGGGCGGGGCTAGTACCTGTTAGGATAAGACTGATGTTGGCAAATAAGATCCTTCTAAGAAAATAAAGGGCGGGTGGGCGGGGTTAGTACCTGATACTGATTTTGACGGTTTTGATATACTCTTGGAAAAGGTTTTCCACGATTTTGATCAACACCAAAGTCAGTCAGCAGACATGGAAAACTCTACAGATTTACAAACAGGGGAGGGATTTCAAAATTTTTCATTCGAACTGGTCACTACAGAGCTCAATTCTTGAAGTGGTCGAGAAAGCTGGTTTTGCTCTGAACTTAAATTTTACTTGGAACTTGCATCCAAAACGTAAAACAACTGGAATCATGACAGTGATAGATCCATAGATAACATCCTCCACGACCTTATTTTAAAAAACTGACGACATTCATATTTCACAAAATACGAAACTCCAAAAAAACGTGAACTTTGTTATCTAACTTGATGTAAATTTTGCCTTTGTTTCGTCCTTATCAAGAACATTTATTTTAAATAAAAGCAAGATATGTTAATTTGTTTTTAATGAACAGATTTAAATGGAAATCATTTTTACAAGTTCTGGGTCCTCGCTCTTCGCCGGTCTATGTAAGTTGTACCATCTCTGGTTGTTAGTTTGCTTCAACGAGTAACGCTTTCAATATACAATTCCGTTTTTCAGATCAATAATTCGCTTAGAAACGACGAATTTTGTGGGATCTTTTTTTAATGTTGGGTATTAATAATTAATTGGAAAGTTTCCTGAGCTCCTTAAATCCTATCCATTGTTTCGTTTTTCATTACTTAAAAAACATTAATAAAAAGGTATCTATAATTAAAAATTCAGTCACTTCAATCATTGTTTCCTCTAATTTGACCATTTATCTGGATTTTGTGATAATATGTTACGTAAACCTCACAAATCAACCATTTTTTTCGAACATATTGATGTATTGAGCAAACTTGCAAAAGTTTCACATTCGAACCAGATCTTACTGGTCGCTTCCATTTAGAAGCCATTATCCCCAACAATTATGTTCTCTATCAGAATCGCATCCAACTTGTCCAGCCACAATTCCCACTCCACCGTTTCGAAAAACTTCGACATTATATAAGAGTTTAATTTAAATCACTTTAATCCCATCGAACAACGTCAGAACCATTCCCGTTTCAGCGCTCCAAGCTCAACGTATATCCTCTATTCAGCGCAACTCAAACATTTTAAAACACGAAGCACTCAAGCTTATCTTTATTAACTTTCTTAAGTAAAATCAAACCGCACGCGAGTACTGCCGGGTTAAAGAATGTCTAACGTTCATGCAACGGTTTTATTTTTATTGGGTAATAGCACAATGTTTACCATGACATGCATATTGGATCTAGATCAAAGCGATTTACGGTTCACAACGTTTTTGCAATTATTCGCATTCAAAAAAAAAATCCATAATTGATTACCCGTCTGCGTAGACAAAAATCTAAACGCTGGTGTAAACGAAACGAAAAACGGTTATCCCACGACGGGAAATTAATTAACTGTGTAATTAACAAATTACTCCCAACGGGACTGTCGGTGGAGTCGGATAAAGACACAACAAAAATTAATATCCATTTTGGCTTGGCCTGGCGAAGCCCCATTGAATATGTATGGGATGGGCTAAGAAGGGTCCGATCATATTGCAGGATCAACAGTGGACGATGATTGCTCAATTATTAAAGTGCTGAACGGTCGAAAATAACCGCTCGACTTCCGAATTCAAATTCGCCGCATAAAGGCGCAGCGGGCGTATTTTGACGAGTCGCGGCTCGCTTTCTGGATCAGGGACGTATTTATAGTTTTTACAACCTATTCCATATCTCATCGAAATTTGTTTTCGAATAAAAAGCGGATAAATGTGTCGCGGCGAGGCTGCGGCCCCGAAGGTCCTAAAAAATTGCCGCCACAAATCTTTCGGATGGGGCTGACGACAAGGTTAGAGTTGGTCGGAGTCTACTATTTGTTATGTTAGTGTTCTACGTCGGCCTATAAGGGAAAGAATCCGACGTCGATAGAATATTTCGAGATTTCATTTTGACGATTCTGGAAAATTGGTAAGAATTTTTGAAGAAGTTAAGCCACGAAAAACTTTTTTCTATATAAAAAAAATCGTGTTTGTGCAGAAACGATACGAGTCCTAGAGACCTCAATCCAAAGACGATATGGCGAGCCGTTTTCCAGATATTGGTGTTCAAAGTCAAAATATTACATTATCTCAAAATTTTTTACATTTCATTGTGACGATTCTTAAAAAGCATTGGAAAGTTTCGAAGAAATAAACTGATGAAAAATTTCTATAAGTCGAAATTAACAAAATACATTTATTAGTGATTTTTGACGGTGCTCGGAAAAAAAAAATAAAAAATTTTGTATAGGGGATGATGTCGAAAAATTGAACTTTTGGAGAAATTGTACAAAAATCCGTAAAAAATTCTAAAGGTTATATTTTGACGACCTGAATGGAAAAATAGCGTGTTCATGGCTCTAGGCAAAGATTGTAAACGAACATCGGAAATCCAGGAGAAGTCCCATCATTTTCCTCCAGGACTCATTTAGGGCAACTTCAGGAAAAATGGGTGAAAAAATATGAAAAAAAAAACGTCTATATATTTCTCGTATTTTCGATATTCAGGAAAGACGGTACGAATTTTCGCAAAATAAAGCTCTGAAAAACTTCTAGAGGTAGCAATTTATAAAAGAACAATTTGTTTTGGTAATTTTTTTATGGTACTCGGAAAAAAGATAAAAAAATTCATATAAGGGGTGGTACTGCAAAATTGAACTTTTGGTGAAGTTGTCTAAAAATCCATTAAAAAAATCTGAGGGCAGAGTTCACGGGTCCCAGCAAAGTTTACACAGGAACATTGAAAATCCAGGGGCCATCCTACCATTCGTCCTGAGGATTCATTTAGGGAAAGTACGTGAAAACCAGGTGGTCAAAAATTATGAAAAAAATCATGTTTGCTCAAAAATAATACAACTACCAGGGAGATTAACTCAAAGGACATATGGCGACCTGATTTCCAAATATTGAGGTTCAAAGTCAAAATTTCAAACTAAATATCTCAAAGTTTTTTACATTTCATTTTGAATATTCTGGAAAAAGGTAGCAATTTTCCAAGAAATAAAGGCATGGAAAACATCTAGAGATGCAAAATAACACAAGAAATTTTTCGTAATTTTTGACGGTTCTAAGCAAAAGATAAAAAATTTCGTATTGGTGGAGGTATTAAAAAATTGAGCTTTTGGTGAAGTTGTCTGAAAATCCACTAAAAATGTTTAAAGGATAGATTTCGACGAGCTGAATGTAAAAACATAATGTATTTATGGTTTAAGGCTAAGTTTGTAGACAAACATCGAAAATCCAGGAGCAACCGTATTTTTTTCCCTAAGGATTTATTTAGAGGCAAAAATTATTTAAAAAATCGTGTTTGCATAAAAATGATATACCTACTGGAGAAAATAATCCAAAGTCGATATAGCGAGCAGTTTTCCGAAAATTAGAATTCAAAGACAAATTTTTAAATTATCTCAAAATTGTTCACATTTCATTTTGAAGATTCTGGAAAACGGTAAGAATTTTTGAATAATGCCGTGAAAAACTTCTAGAGATAGAAGTTAACGAAAGAAATTGTTTTAGTAATTTTTGACAGTGCTTGGAAAACTATAAAAAATTCATATATGGTGGTACTGAAAAATTGAGCTTTTGGTAAAGTTGTCTTAAAATCCACAAGAAAAATTCCAAAATATAAATTTCGACGAGGTGAATGAAAAAACATAACCTATTCATGGTTTTAGTGCAAGATTGCAGACGAACATCGAAAATCTAGAAGCAATCATATTATTTTTCCTAAAAATCCATTTCGAGCGACTTCGGAAAAATTAGGAGGTCAAAAATTGCTTAAAAAATCGTGTTTGTATAACAAACATATACCTACCAGAAGAAATAAGCTAAAGTCGGTACAGCAAGCAGTTTTCCAAATATTCGGATTCAAAGACAAATTTTTAAATTATTGCAAAATTGTTCACATTTCATTTTGACGATTCTGGAAAAACGGTAAGAATTTTTGAAGGAATAATGCCGTGAAAAACTTCTAGAGATAGAAGTTAACGAAACAAATTGTTTTAGTAATTTTTGACAGTGCTTGGAAAATTTTAAAAAATTCATATACATATGGTGGTACTGAGAAAAATTGAGCTTTTGGTAAAGTTGTTTAAAAATCCACAAGAAAATTTCTAAATTATAAATTTGGATGAGGTGAATGAAAACACATAACCTATTCATGGTTTTAGTGCAAAGTTGCAGACGAACATCGAAAATCCAGAAGCGATCGTATTATTTTTCCCAAAAATCCATTTAGAGCGACTTCGGAAAAATTAGGAGGTCAAAAATTGCTTAAAAAATCGTGTTTGTACAACAAACATATACCTACCAGAGGAAATAAGCTAAAGTCGGTACAGCAAGCAGTTTTCCAAATATTCGGATTCAAAGACAAATTTTTAAATTATTTCAAAATTGTTCACATTTCATTTTGACGATTCTGGAAAAACGGTAAGAATTTTTGAAGGAATAAAGACGTGAAAATCTTCCAGAGACCGAAGCTGACCAATGAAATTATCTTGGCAATTTTCGAAGATGCTACGGAAAAAATGAAAAATTTCGTGTAGGGGATGGTACTAAAAGATTGAGCTTTTGGTGAAGTTGTCTAAAAACACACAAAAAATTCTAAATTATAAATTTCTAAAAGAGGAATGAAAAAACAACCTATTTATGGTTTCATTGCACGATTGCAGACGAACATCGAAAATTCAGAAGCAATCGTATTAGTTTTCCTAAGGATTCATTTCCAGCAACTCCGGAAAAATTAGGGGGCCAAAAAATATTAGAAAAATCGTGTTTGCACAAAAGTCATATACCTACTAGAGAAAATAAGCTAAAGTCGATACATCAACAAGTTTTTCAAAAATTCTGATTCAAAGACAAATTTTTAAATTATCTCAAAATTGTTCACATTTCATTTTGACGATTCTGGAAAAAAACGGTAAGAATTTTTGAAGAAATAAAGACACGATAAACTTCCAAAGATCGAAATTGACAAAAAAATTGCCTTGGCAATTTTTGAAAGTGCTAGGGAAAAAATAAAAAATTTTGTGTAGGGGATCGTACTGAAAGATTGAGCTTTTGGTGAAGTTGTCTAAAAATACACAAAAAAATCTAAATTATAATTTCGACAAAAGGAATGAAAAACCAAAACCTCTTCATGGTTTCGGTGCAAGATTGCAGACGAACATCGAAAATCCAGTAGAAAACGTATTGTTTTTCCTAAAGATCCATTTTGAGCAATTCTGGAAAAATTAGGAGGCCAAAAATTGTTTAAAAAATTGTGTTAGCACAAAAATCATATACCTACCAGAGAAAATAAGCTAAAGTCGATGCAGCAACAAGTTTTCCAAAAATTCTGATTCAAAGACAAATTTTTAAATTATCTCAAAATTGTTCACATTTCATTTTGACGATTCTGGAAAAAAACGGTAAGAATTGTTGAAAAAATAAAGACGCGATAAACTTCCAAAGATCGAAATTGACCAAGAAAATTGTCTTGGCAATTTTTGAAGGTGCTAGGGAAAAAATAAAAAATTTTGTGTAGGGGATCGTACTGAAAGATTGAGCTTTTGGTGAAGTTGTCTAAAAATACACAAAAATTCTAAATTATAATTTCGACAAAAGGAATGAAAAACCAAAACCTATTCATGGTTTCGGTGCAAGATTGCAGACGAACATCGAAAATCCAGAAGAAAACGTATTATTTTTCCTAAAGATCCATTTCGAGCAATTCTGGAAAAATTAGGAGGCCAAAAATTGTTTTAAAATTGTGTTAGCACAAAAATCATATACCTACCAGAGAAAATAAGCTAAAGTCGATACAGCAACAAGTTTTCCAAAAATTCTGATTCAAAGACAAATTTTTAAATTATCTCAAAATTGTTCACATTTCATTTTGACGATTCTGGAAAAAAACGGTAAGAATTGTTGAAGAAATAAAGACGCGATAAACTTCCAAAGATCGAAATTGACAAAAAAAAATGTCTTGGCAATTTTTGAAGGTGCTAAGGAAAAAATAAAAAATTTTGTGTAGGGGATCGTACTGAAAGATTGAGGTTTTGGTGAAGTTGTCGAAAAATACACAAAAAAATCTAAATTGTAGATTCCGACGAGGTGAATGAAAAAACATAACTTATGTATATATTCATGGTTTCAGTGCAAGATTGCAGACGAACCTCGAAAATCCAGAAGCAATCGTATTATTTTTTTCAAGAATTCATTTAGAGTAAGTTCGGAAAAACTTGGAGGCCAAAAATTATTAAAAAAATGGTGTTTACACAAAAATCATATACCTAACAGAGAAAATAATCCAAAGTCAATACCGCGAACAGTTTTCCAAATTTTCGGATCCAAAAACAAAAATTTTTAATTTATCTCAAAATTGTTCACATTTCGACGATTTTGGAAAAACGGTAAGAATTTTTGAAGAAATAAAGACGCGAAAAACTTCCAGAGATCGAAATTGACAAAAGAAGTTGTCATGGCAATTTTTGAAAGTGCTCGGAAAAACATAAAAAAAATTCGTGAAAGATTGAGTTTTTGGTGAAGTTGTCTAAAAATCCACAAAAAATTCTGAAGGATACATTTCGAAAAAAATCGCGTTTGCACAAAAGTACCAGAGAAAAAAATCCAAAGTCAATATGGCGAGCGGTTTTCCAAACATTCGGATTCAAAGTAAAATTTTTAAAAACTGAAAGGAAAATCAACGAACAAAACTACATCTCGACGTTCCTTGATGCGTTATTGAACTCGTAGGATTACGCGGTGGGCAATTCGTTAGGTGTTAACTCGTTCTTTCATGGTCACCATAACGGTAGTACTGAAAACTTTCACCGATGGTCTGCAATGGTCATGTTTGTAGAAAGCATGCGTTTAGCTGTATATGGCAGTCGGTAATTTAACATCGGGCTTGAGGTTACATAATCGCGCAACCTTATTTACTGCCATTAATTAGGGTGTGGTCAATGTCATAGTCACAGCGCTGTGCTGTATTATTACGACTGGCATGGTCAAGTCGTCTTCGGTAGGTGTTAACACTTCAAAACGTATATCTATAGGTAATTACAGATTGTGAGTTAATCAAACTCTGACCGTATCTGTCAGTCGAAAACGGAAATTAGAGGCTTTCAGAGGATGTGTGCTAGGAAGGAGTGCTGAAAGGAAGACAATTCAAATGCGTTTTCCCCTTGTGGTGTCGATAATCTAATTACGGGGCTCGAACACCAGAAGCCACTATTTTCAAAAATATCTCCATAATTACTAAAGTGAAACTGAATGAAAAATTCGTTAAGTCCAGCGGCTATTACGACAAGCGAGTTCTCACGGTGTTGTCGGACCCCAGGCAAGAAAGCGAGTATTCGGAAGTGCGTGAAAGAAAAAGGGAAAACGCCGAAACATTCTAATCGAAAATAAAACTCCATAAGGAAAAACTTCATTAGCGAAAATATACGCGAGACGGCGTTTCTTTTATCCGAATCAACGCTTACGGCTTCGACGTTTTGATTTTAATTTGATAAGAACAGGTATTTGGATCCGCATCAGAAATTCATAACCGTGAGGATATTACAACGTTTTTTCTGTTAAAGTGTGGCTCTGCGATGGCTTACATTGATCAGTTATGGAAATTAGAAATTTTCGGCTTGATTTATGCGCTAAGCAAGCGGCTAAATGAGTCTCGAGGCGCGATTTTTGCCATGCAGAGCGTTATCCGATCTTAATTTTTATTTGTTAAATTAGGACCAATTTTTTTGTACCAAATCCAATTGGCAATGATGAAATAGCTGATGTCTGATTAGATAGTTCTTTGGAAGATTGATATCAAAAAGAATTTTCAGAAAGACAAGGGTTGGCACATTTTTCATGCAAATTTCTGCGCATTGGAGTTTTCACTGGTAGCCAACTTCCAGAGATAATACGAAGAGAAATTAGCGTATAAATGCGAAATTATGAAAAAAGCGAACCAAGAAGAACGTGGATGCAACAGTTTAATTTATTCAGAGAAATGTTATAAAATTACTCAAATCCACTTCCGCCACTTTAGCAACATCTGATAACATCCAGATCATTGATAACGCTCGGTGGCAGCTCGCCCATTTTAATTTATTTTACACGAAAATTGCTTTCTTTTTTATTCTCGTTCTGGTCAGTGATTCCAACTTGCTTGCCAAAAATTTCTTGTTTTCTTTCCTAAACTAAATTCTTAATATTTCAATTATCGCAATCGTTACAGTTTCGTTAAAAGTTTAAAGTTTGTCTGAGCGACCTTTGCATCGCGTCGTTATGGAAAAGAATGTGGGATTGCGATAGTTCAAAATGTCAAATTATTGTTATGGCAGTATTTATTGTTTCAAATTGTTTTAAATTAAGGTTAATGATCGTCTATTTTTGTGGAAATGACAAAGCGAACGATCGTGATACGATGTTTGTAATTAAGTCAATTAGAAGGCGTAGTGGAATGAAAACACGTGAATTTGGAAACCGTGATTAATGCTAATTGTCGAGATAATAAAAAAGTGATTACGGCGAAATGTCAGGTATTCGAGCCACCACCTGATTCGACTAACGGCTTCGTGATTAACCTGTTACCTTGCAAATTTGATAGAGCCAAATTGAAACTATTAATCAGCACCGAATTATCCGAGTTCCTTTCAGAGGTTTGACTCGACGACGTGCGGAAATATATTCAAAGTAGATTAGATCGAAACTCCGTAAGTTTCATCCGTAGCTTTGATATAAGACGTCGACATATAATTACCCGCGGAATTACCAGGTTAATTTCGTCCGAAGCCGTATCCTTGAATCCTTCCTTGCCCGCCAGCCGAAAATCCCGGTCCCAGTAACCGTTATAAAATAGCTTTGCGCAATAAAAGAAAATTATCAGTCATTAGCCAAGGAAAACGCCCACGCAGTCGCAAATGAAAAGGTAGATCACAACAGATAAATTTATTTGAATAGCGAAGTGGGTTTCGCCCACCGGACGAGTGAATATCGCGTATCGCGGCGATACTTGTAACTACATAACGATAATGGCACGAAATGATACCCCATTAGACGAGCTCGAGCGATAACTGTAAATCAAAATGAAGTGCAATAAAGAATAATCGACGATCCCGCACTCCACGACCATGGGCGATATACTTTTTCTCGAGCGGTTAAGATCCCATCCAAGGTGATCTAGGGATCATCCCAAAGTCTTTAGTTGCCGCTTTAATGCGACGAGTCTTATCGAGATGAAAAAACCAGAAAACGCCGAAGAGTTATGTCGAGGATACTGCAAGTCGTGACTGTATTTGGTCAAATGTTACATTATTTTTGTTTAAATATGTTCAGATTTTCATATTATGTTCATATATGCATCTTTCTAAAATTAACCATGTTCTATTTACCATGGGTGACAGTTTTTGTTGTCAAACTGCAAAAGCATTTTGCGACTTCATTTCTTTGAAAATTCCTACCATTTTTCCAAAATCGTGACACTGAAATGTGAAAAATTTTGAGATAATTTAAAAATTTGATTTTACCCGAATATTTCGAAAATCGCGTGTCATATAGACTCTGGATTATTATCTCTGGTAGATGTTTCATCTGCGGAGATGCGATTTTTTTCCACAATTTTTGACCATCTAGATTTCCCCGAGTTGCCTTAAATGAATCCTTAGAATCCTAGAATTTTCTTTGGAATTTTGGACAACTTCGCCAAAAGCTCAATTTTTCAATACCACGAATTTTAATATGTTTTCCACTACCGTCAAAAATTACCAACACATTTTTTTTGTTAATTTCGACCTCTAGACCTTTTGTTTTTTCGAAAATTTCTGTTGTTTTTCCAGAATGTTCAATCAAAATGAAAAGTGAAAAATTTTGAGATAATTTCATTCTGGTTGCGACGGTCCATTAATGGGGTTCCAAGCACACTAAATGTTAAGAAAAAGGTGAAATTTCCAAAAATATAATACATATCAGCCGTTCGATATTTTGTCCATAAATTACTTTTTTAATAAAAATTAGCGTTTGCACTGTTTCAAGCATCAACGTAGAGAGAGAAAGTTGTTTTCGTTGTTTTTTTATTATTATTATTATTATTTTAGATTTTAGAGCTGGTGGAAATAGAGTCGGAATATTTTTAAACGCTCTAACCAACTGAGCTATCGGCCAAACCACTGCGTACCTTTTATATTAACATAAGAGGTTCTTACACAGTGTGGACTGTTTGCAGCAATTTAAATACCCAGGGAAAAAAATCAAAGGAGATTCATCAACTACAAGTACAGGAATATGTTACTTTATAAAATTTAAATAGCATTGAAGTTGCAAAACTGAGGTGACGTCATCAAATTATTGGTCAGGATGATTAAACCCGATCCTTCCCTAATACGAACCTCCAGAACAAGAACTTGTTGTCAAAAAAATTTCAAGACGTCTCCTGATTTTTTTTTGTTCGAGTCTTCGGAAAATAACACCGTCTGATAAATGTCACCATAGACTCTAAACGGGTGAAAATTTCAGACTGAAAATTAACCAAAGCGACTAGAAAACTTCAAAACAGTGAATGCTGAAAACCGGAACTCTGAATTTCATCCGGTTCCGGAGTTATGGACGGTCAAACTCAAAATTCCGTTTTTGAGTGTAGGTTAAACAAGGATTTCGTTTAAAGCAGCAAAAATTATCAACAACTGATGCCATAAGCGGACTCAGCTGAGCAACGTTAGTCTACAAACCGAATTTCAGGCAGATTGAAAATTATTTATTTTTGACCAAATTTTTCCGTGGCCAAAATTTTCGGATTTAGACCATAATGAAAGTATCTTGCTTGAATGGACCCCAATTTGTTTGAAAATTGCTCTCTTTCCTAATTTGACACTCATGAACAAAAATGTGGTGTTAAATTAATTGCAAGGCGCCTCGTGATTTTTTTAATTTTTTTTTTATGTTCAAATCTTCGGAAAATTACACTGTTCGATAAATGTGTGCATAGAATCTAAACGCGCTAGGATTTCATTCTGAAAATTAACCTAAGTGACTAGAAAACTACAAAAAAGTGAATGATGAAAACCGGAACTCTGAATTTCAGGCGTTCCAGAGTTATGGACTGCCAAACTCAAAATTTGATTTTTGAGTATGGGTTAACAACGAAAAATTTCTGTTAAAGTAGTGAAATTAAAATAACTGATGGTAGAAATGGACTCAGAGGGGCAAAGTAAGTCTAAAAATCGATTTTAGGCAGACTGCAAAGTGTTTATTTTTTGAACAAACTTTTTCATTCTGGTCAAAATTTTCGCATTTAGATCATTATATCAAATTATTTTGCTCAACGGACCTCGATTTGCCTAAAAATTACTCCTTTCGCTAATTAAAACCTTTTGAACAAGAATGTGGTGTCAAAAAAATTGTAAGACGCTTAGTGATTTTTTTTATTCATTTTTTTATGTTCGAGTTTTTTAAAAACGACACCGCCCGATAATTGTTCGCGTAGATTCTCAACGAGCTAGGAATTTGGTGTGAAAATTGATCAACGCGACAAAAAAACTTCAAGAAAGTGAATGACGAATGCCGGAACTCTAAATCTCAGCCGGTTCCGGAGTTATGGACTGTCAAACTCAAAATTTCGTTTTTGAGTACAAGTCAAACAAGGATTTCGTTTAAAGCAGGAAAAATTTTCAACAACTGATGCCATAAACGGACTCAGCGGAGCAAACTTAGTCCACAAACTGAATTTCAGGCAGATTGAAAAGTGTTTATTTTTTGATCGAATTTTTCAGTGGCCAAAATTTTCGGATTTAGGCCATATAAAAGTATCTTGCTTAAATGGGTCCTGATTTGTTTCAAAATTGGTCCATTTCCTAACGAAGCTCCTGAACAAAAATGTGGTGTAAAAAAATTGCAAGACGCTTCGTGCTTTTTTTAAATTTTTTTTATGTTCGAGTTTTCGGAAAATGACACTGTTCCATAAATGTGTACGTAGATTCTAAACGGGCGAGAATTTCGGCTCAAAAATTAACCACAGGAACTAGAAAACTTCAAAAAAGTGAATGATGAAAACCCGTACTCTGAATTTGAACCGGTTACGGAGTTATGGACGGTCAAACCCAAAATTTCGTTTTTGAGTATAAGCTAAACAAGGATTTCGTTTAAAGCAGCAAAAATTTTTCAACAACTGATGCCATAAACGGACTTAGCGGAGCAAAATTAGTTTACAAACCGAATTTCAGACAGATTGAAAATTGTTCGATTTTTACCAAATTTTTCAGTGGCGAAAATTTTCGGATTTAAGCCATATAAGAGTATCTTGCTTAAATGGACCCCGATTTGTTTGAAAATTCCTCCCTTTCCTAATTCGAAGCTCCTGAACAAGAATGTCGTGTTAAAAAAATTGCAAGACGCCGCGTGATTTTTTTATTTTTTTTTTTATGTTCGAGTCTTCGGAAAATGGCACTGTTCCATAAATGTCTGCGTAGATTCTAAACGGGCGCGAATTTCGGCTCAAAAATTAACCACAGGAACTAGAAAGCTTCAAAAAAATGAATGATGAAAACCCAAACTCTGAATTTCAGCCGGTTTCGGAGTTATGGACGGTCAAACTCAAAATTTGGTTTTTGACTATAAGTCAAACAAGCAGTTCGTTTAAAGCAACAAAAATTTTTCAACAACTGATGCCATAAACGGACTTAGCGGAGCAAAATTAGTCTACAAACCGAATTTCAGGCAGATTGAAAAGTGTTAACTTTTTGACCAAATTTTTCAGTGGCCAAAATTTTCGGATTTAAGCCATACAACAGTATTTTGCTTAAATGGACCCCGATTTGTTTGAAAATTCCTCCCTTTCCTAATTCGAAGCTCCTGAATAAGAATGTGGTGTTAAAAAAATTGCAAGACGTCTCGTGACTTTTAAATATTTTTTTTTATATTCGAGTCTTGTGAAAATGACAGTGTTCGATAAATGTCTGCACAGATTCTAAACGGGCGAGGATTTCGGCCTGAAAATTAACCAAAGCGACTAGAAAACCTCAAAATAGTGAATACTGAAAACAGGAACTCTGAATTTCAGCCGGTTCCGGAGTTATGGAAAGTCAAACTCAAAATTTTGTTTTTGAGGATAGGTTAAACAAGGATTTCGTTTCAAATACCGAAAATTGTCAACAATTGATGCCATAAACGGACTCAGCGGAGCAAAATTAGTATAGAAACCGAATTTCAGGCAGATCGGAAGCTGTTTAGTTTTTTTCCAAATTTTTTGGTATGGCCAGAAATTTCGGATTTCGGTCATACCAAACTATCTTGCTTAAATGGGCCCCGATTTGTCTGAAAATTGCTCCCTTCCCTAACTCGAACCTCTTGAAGAAGAATGTGGTGTCAAAAAAATTGCAAGACGTCTCCTAATTTTTTTTATGTTCGAGTCTTCGGAAAATGACACCGTCCGATAAATGAGTACGAAGATTCTAAACGGGTGGAGACTACAGTTGGAAAATTACCCAATGCGACTATAAAACTCCAAAAAGGGAATGACGAAAACCAGAACTCTGAATTTCGGCCGGTTCCAGAGTTATGGACTGTCAAACTCTAAATTTCGTTTTTGAGAATAAGTTAAACAGGGATTTCGTTTAAAGCAGCAAAAATGTTCAACAACTGATGCCATAAACGGACACAGCGGAGAAAAATTAGTCCACAAACCGAATTTCAGGCAGATTGAAAAGTGTCAATTTTTTGACCAAATTTTTCAGTGGCCAAAATTTTCGGATTTAAGCCATACAACAGTATTTTGCTTAAATGGACCCCGATTTGTTTGAAAATTCCTCCCTTTCCTAATTCGAAGCTCCTGAACAAGAATGTGGTGTTAAAAAAATTGCAAGACGCCGCGTGATTTTTTTAATTTTTTTTATGTTCGAGTCTTCGGAAAATGGCACTGTTCGATACTTGTGTGCGTAGATTCTAAACGGGCGAGAATTTCGGCTAGAAAATTAACCACAGGAACTAGAAAACTTCAAAAAAGTGAATGATGAAAACCCAAACTCTGAATTTCAGCCGGTTGCGGAGTTATGGACGGTCAAACTCAAAATTTCGTTTTTGACTATAAGTTAAACAAGGATTTCGTTTAAAGCAACAAAAATTTTTCAACAACTGATGCCATAAACGAACTCAGCGGAGCAAAATTAGTCTACAAACCGAATTTCAGGCAGACTGAAAAGTGTTTATTTTTTGACCAAATTTTTCAGTGGCCAAAATTTTCGGATTTAAGCCATATAAAAGTATCTTGCTTAAATAGACCCCGATTTGTTTGAAAATTCCTCCCTTCCCTAATTCGAAGCTCCTGAATAAGAATGTGGTGTTAAAAAAAATTGCAAGACGCCTCGTGATTTCTAATTTTTTTTTTGAGTCTTGTTAAAATGACAGTGTTCGATAAATGTCTGCGCAGATTCTAAACGGGCGAGGATTTCGACCTGAAAATTAACCAAAGCGACCAGAAAACTTCAAAAAAGTAAACGATGAAAATCGGAACTCTGAATCTTAGCCGGGGCCAAAGTTATGGACTGTCAAATTCAAAATTCGGTTTTCACCTCATGCCAGAAATGGACTCAATGGGGCAAAGTAAATATAGAGACTAAATTTCAGGCAGCTTGGAAAGTGTTTTTTGACAGATGTATAAAGTTTGACCACAATCAGTCCGTAATTCGAAGATTAGGAAAGTAAAAATAGAAAAAAAAATTGCAGAAAAGAATTTTGGCCAAAAATTTTATAACCCAGAATATTTTCAAAAAGTACAACGATTTTCTTTAAGGTACTGCAGCGATCTTCATCAGATTTGGTACAAAATCAGTCCAGATATCTTTTTCCTATTGTCGACAGTGGGTTCTAAAGCTAATTTTCAGGTTAATATTTTTAGAAAAAGCCTTTTTTGTTCGTTAACCAATAATCTCGACAAATTCGCATGAGAGTCATAGTTTCAGAGATAAGTAAAACTATATCTTTGGATAATAGATAGTGTTTCCAAAGTTTGATTCTACATTATCTCTGAAACTATGCGTTCTATGGGAATTTATTGATATTTTTATTCATAATTCGCATCAAAAAACCAAATCCAAAGTAGAAAAACTGGCACGGTTTTACATATTTGGTACCCATTTCCCAGGCGATGAAATATATGTATCTGGGTAGGTGTTTTTGGTAGATTTCCGCAGAAAAAATATGAAATTATATTGAAAATTTCATCATATAACGTGGGGTACCTGATGAACTTAAGCATATTCATATCGCGTTATTTGGAATTGCACCATAAAACAAATCAACTTTAAACTTATACAAAGCTCCATGGCCAACCCAAGGACCACTCGCAATCAGCCAAAAATCCCCGACCCCATTTCCCGATTGCATCCCCATGCACATCCTTGCCCCGACAAATTGCAACATCAATAAAACTCCGGTCGCAATTTATCCTGATTAAAGCCACGTTGCGTCCGCGAAGACGAACTTCAACGATAGACCGTTAATGAATCTAATTAAGTGTTCGAGTGCAGTAATTCTGTTTGTCTATTGGCAGTGAAAAGCACATCCACGGCTCGCAGCGCGGCCTCTCCGAGGCATCACGAGCTCACGAAGAGCGTGTCTGGTTGCTGCTTGCCTCATAATAAGAATCACGAACTTTGCGGGTGGCGCAAGAACCGCGTTGACACCAGTTCTTCTTCGTGCGACGAGGACAAAGGCTCTGGTCAAGAGGGTAAGGTCCTGTTAATTCGGCCGCGTTTCCGGAATTCGCGCCGAATATGGAGACGTCGTCGGATTGAACTTTCGGTCACAGGTTTAAACGGTGCACGTCGTGGGGAAATTTCCGCACGTTTGATGCGGTTGGCAGGAATGCGAAGTGCAATCGTTCGTTTGTAGCGGGGTTGGGTTATTGATGTACGTACCGGTGTGGACGCAGGGGGTGGAAATTGGCACTCACCTGAAAAAAATAAAATATGTTAGTGATGCTGACAGAGTGGATGGTACTGAAATTTATGTATGAACATGTTCGGGGTGGTTTTGTTTAGTTGCTTTGTGTGATAGAAATATAGCTTTTCCGGGCTGAACTTAATCAAGTGAGGCGATATTGACGTTTGGATATTGAAATAAATGTTACTATTTTCAATATACATATATATCTAGTCGTTCGTCTTGATTTTCTGATATATTGCTATGTAGCGATTCAGGTTGTTATTAATTAGTTATTAATTTTTAAATGACCCTCGTACATATATTAACTAATAAACTGAACGACATCAGTAATTACTAATTAGTTACCTTTCAATCCCATATTTATACTTCCATGGCTACTTTCATAAAATACGACAAAATAGGTTCGTCAGTTCGTATGTCTGTTCGCCGTCTGTCCATATTTTTCTTAGACAGATAATTTCTTAAACTACCGGACCGATTGTTGTCAAATTTTGTAGGTATGTTAAGAATCTCGTGTAGATGGTAAAAGGCTATCCAAAATTTGTGTGCTTATCCCCACGTCATCTCCAAATTTTACTGTATCAAATGTTACTTAAACTGCATTAAATAACGTACTCCTATAATTGTGGTTTATAAATCCGTGATTTTTGAAAAAAAAACAAAACAACAAAAATTTAACTTTAAGATTGCAAAATTGAGTGGTATGAAATCTTGCAAACGTTGGAATTGTCGAATAAATGTTATTTAAATGTTAAAAAGTAACTTTTCGATTTTTCAGTTTTTCAGTTAACCGACTCTCGATTCTTCAAAATTTCGATTTCTTCAATTTTCGATGCCTCAATTTTCCGATATTTTTGTTCTAGGATTTTTCAATTTTTCGATTTTTCGATTTTTCGATTTCCGACTTTTCTAAATTTTCTCAATTAATCGACTTTTTGATTTCCCCATTTCTCGATTTCTTCACTTCAATAGATTTTTTAGGTTTTAGAATTTTCAATTTTTCGATTTTTCAGCTTGCTCAATTTCCGACTTACTGATAATAATTTTTAAATTTAAATTTTCCAGCTTTTAACTTATCGATTTTAGAGAAGTTCGACTCCTCAATCTTTCGATTTTTGGACACTTCGATTTCTCGATTTCTTAATTTTTAGATTTTTGGATACTTTAATTTCGGGATTTTTCACTTTTTAGAAATTTCAGTTTTGGGATTATTCATTATTTTTTTTACATTTTCAATTTTTAATTTTTCTATATTTTCATTTTTAAATTTTTAAAATTCTAGATTTTTCAGATCTTCGATATTTCTATTTTTAATTTTACGACCTTGTAAATTTTAGATTTTTCTATTTTTCTATGTTCCAATTGTTGTATTTTAGTTCCATTTCTCAATTTTTTAATTTTTCGATTTTTTGACTTCTCGACTTTTCGATTTCTCGATCTTCTGATGTTTCGATTTCTCGATGTTTCAGTTTTTGCATTCTTCGACGTTTCAATTTTTGACGTTTCTATTATCTATTTTTTGATTTCTCAATTTCTCGATTAATTGATTTCCTGATTTCCTCATTTCTCGGTGTCTCAACGTCTTAATATTTCGGTTTTGCAGTTTTTCAATTCTCTAATTTTTCGATTTTTCAATTTCCTTTTTTTTTTAATTTTCAATTTTTCGACTTTCGATTTGCCACGAAAATTAAATTTTTCGATTTCTCAAAACAATCGAAAAATTGAAAATTCTCCATTCATCGATGTTTTAGTTCAGCGATTTTTCAATTTTTGACTTTTTTCCTTCCTCGATTTCTTGACTTCTCGAATGTTTCGATTTTTCAAGTTTTTGAATTTTCAATTCAATTCAATTTTTCAATGTTTAACTTCACGATTTTAGACAACTTTGGTTTCTTAATTTTTCGATTTCTCGATTTTTTGCTGTTCAGTTTTGCATTTTTTGGATTTTTCGATTTTCCAGTTTTTCAAATTCTCGATCAATAGTGTTTTTTATTTCCCCATTTCGTGACGAATATTTCGAATTTTCAAGTTTTCAAATCGTCGCATTTCTCAACTTTCCGATTTTTCGACTTGAATTTGTCGATTTCTCAATTTTTTGATTTTTTAATTTTTCGAAGTTTCAGTTTTTAGAATTTTTCATTATTTATTGTTTAATTTTTCGATTTTTGTACTTTCCGATTTCTATATTTTTGATATTTTCAACTTTAAAATTTTTTATTCTTCAATTTTTCAATCGTTAAAATTTTAGATTTTTTACTACTCGATTTTTCGATTTTTCATTTATTTGATATTTTTATTTTTAAATTTTTGGATTTCTCTTGTCGATTTTTCCAAGTTTTCGATTTATCAAGATTTCGAAGTTAGGATATTTTAATTCTTGAATTTCTCAATTTTTTTTATCGTTTTTTCAAATTTAAAATTCTTAGTTTTTAACTTTTCGACGTTTTGATTTCTCAAATTTTCGATTGTCGTCTTTTCGATTTCTGGATTTTTTGATGTTTCAATTTCTCCATGTTTCAGTTTTTGAATTCTTGGATTTTCCATTTTTCAACTTTTGACGTTTCTATTTTCAATTTTTCGCTTTTTCAATTTCTCGATTAATCCATTCTCTGATTTTCTGATTTTTCGTTGTCTCCACTTTTCACTGTCTCAATTTTTCAGTTTTGATTTCTCGTTTTTCCAATTTTTCGATGTTTCGATTTTCCAAACATCATTTCAGTTTCAGCATTTGTTTGAATTTCTCGATGTTTGAAATTTTACATTAATGAATTTTTGGATTTTTTAATTCTTTGATATTTTTGTTTTTCAATTTTTTGATTTTTAGATTTTCATTTTAAATTTTTCAATTTTTAACTTCTCGATTTTAAACGATTTCGGTTTCTCAATTTTTCGATTTTGTTGTTTTGAATTTTTCGATTTTCCAATTTTTCAATTTTTGACGTTTCTAAAATTTGATTTTCTTGATTTCTCAATTTCTCGATTAATAGTTTTTTATTTCATTTCTCGACTTTCGAATATTTCGATTTTTAGTTTCTCAGTTCTTCAATTTTTCGATTTCCCAAGTTTTCCATTTTTCGATTTCAGTTTTGGGATTTTTCATTATTTTGATTCTTCAATTTTCGGATATTTCGACTTTTCGATTTCTAGATTTTTTACATTTTCTCAATTTCCTTTTTTTAAATTTTCAATTTTTCGGCTTTCGATTTGCCACGAAAATTAAATTTGTCGATTCCTCAAAAGAATCGAAAAATTACAAATTCTCGATTCTTCAAATTTTCGATTTCTTTATTTTTCGAATTGTCAAATTTTCCGATGTTTTAATTCTACCATTTTCCAATTTTTCAGGTTTTTGAATTTTCAATTGTTGCAAATTTTCGATAATTTATAATTTTAAATTTTTCAATGTTTAAGTTCTCGATTTTTGACAATTTTGATTTCTCAATTTTTAGATTTCTCGATCTTTTGATGTTTCGATTTTGTTGTTGTTCAGTTTTGCATTTTTTGAATTTTTCGATTTTTCAAATTTTACATGAATGAATTTTGCGATTTTTTAATTCTTCGATATTTTTGTTTTTCAATTTTTTTAATTTTTAGATTTTCATTTTAAATTTTTGGATTTCGATTTTGTTGTTGCTAAGCTTTGAATTTTTCGACTTTCCAATTTTTCAATTTTTGACGTTTCTAAATTTTGATTTTCTTGATTTCTCAATTTCTCGATTAATAGTTTTTTATTTGATTTCTCGACTTTCGAATATTGCGACTTTTTAGTTTCTCAATTCTTCAATTTTTCGATTTCTCAAGTTTTCCATTTTTCGACTTTGATTTTTCGATTTCTCAATGATTCACTTTTGGGATATTTCAATTTTTCGAAATTTCAGTTTTGGGATTTTCATTATTTTGATTCTTTAAGTTTTGGATATTTCGACTTTTCGTTTTGTAGATTATTTAATTTTTAGATTTATTTAAGTCTTTTGATGTTTCAATTTCTGAAATTTTCAATTTTTAATTTTTTGATGTTTCAATTGCTAGATATTTCGAATTTCCAGTTTTTCGATTTTCCGAAAAGTATTTTTTAGCTCGCGGTTTCCCTTGGAATTTGCGAAATAACCTTCAACCAATTTTAATATATTTTAGGTTGAGTTGATTCAAGTTAAAATAACAAAAGCTCTGCTATTAAGCAAAGAAAAAGCGTAAGTAACTTCAGGTTTTCCAGATTTTCATAGTCTTCTATCTGCGCCTGTAATGAATCTTATTATTTCGAGTCCTCCAAAAAAAGCCAATCACAGTTTCCCTTAATTACTCTTCTAAGAATTTCCATTATATTCTTTGGCTGCCGGGTTCGGTGGGCCGGATTAATTCGTTTTTAATTAAAAAAGCGTTAATTCGGATGATCTTTCGTCGTCCTTTCAGTTGATTTAGTCGCGACTGTAGGAAAGCGTTCAGGGGAGCGTGCGGTAGTAAATCGACAAGGTTGATCCGAACTACCATGTTCTTGTGCAATTCCACGGTGGGATGCTCGGGGCCTTTTAACACCAGTTTTGTAAGACATCATTGTAAAACCGGTACACGTTTAACACTCGTAATAATTTCTCGCTCAGATGAAGATTTCCAAGCGAGGTTTTAGTTATCATTATCACTTAGAGCCGTCACGGTTCTGCTCCTCGTCTCGACTATTCCTAATTCGGAACATCCGAAAACAATTAAATTTGACTTTGGATAAGTGACACGAGCTAAATTGGCCGATCGGTGTGGATAGATAACATCGAGTCGAGATAAAAAGCGTTTTCATTGTTCATTTGGAACGGGCCGATTCATTACGTAGCTATATATCTTAACGAGTAAATGCAATTTAACCGGGGAAATGCTTAATTTCAAGTAATCACAGAATAACGCGCGTTGTTCGTCCTTTTCTAATTAATCTCTTTGTTCCAAGTTAGAGTGAGATATAGTTGGCGATAATTCTGAGAGCTGTATAAATTATACAGAGGCAAGAATGCAGACGGAAGGGAGAATTTTGCGATACAATTTAGAGAACTCGGATCGAACCGGGCTCGAGGTAAGATAAATTTTAAGCCGTATTATATCAGAGTTAACGCAGAAACACGGATCGCGCGAAGTTTTTGTTATTGATTTCACATAAAATTTTTATCTTGATGGAAGTTGATGCGTCCTTCGGAACTTGCTCCTCATTTATAAGAAGTGATTTATGGCCCAGGACGACTTAAAGTTTAACATTTAATATTTTGTCCTTTTTGGGCGATGTCGCAGCTGCACGATTGCGTATTTTTGCGAAATTCGGCCCGGAAACTTCCGGACATAAAAACTACGATTTAAGTCTTCATATTGTACGTGCAACTTATTCGGATATCCTATGGCCTAGAGATTGCGGTTTTATATTTTATGGAAAACTTTCGCTGGAGCGTTTCATTCAAACAAAGCCGGGGCGTGGGAACTGTACCGACGTCCTTTGAACGACACCGACTTCACGAGATAAGGAGTAAAAGGATCAGCGCTAGATTTTGTGATCCGCGGAACGGGAATTATTTATTGGGTCTTTTAGTTTCTTACTGCCGAGTTGGCGCAGGTCGCGAGATTGCTTTTCGCTCCGGTTTAGACTAAAGGGATAACGAAAATAAAATAACTGCAAATCCTCGACTTTGTATTGACGAACGATTAAACGGGAGGAGTTTAATCAAAGGTTTTGTTCGCGGCGCGTCGTTGTTTGGTTTTTATTTTGCAAATATTTGCAGGGGATGATTGGGGACAAAAACGTGAGGGATCTTTCCGTTTCAGATTTTCAAAATGAAGAGCTGAGTATTGTTTGTAGAAAAATTGGTCGAAGGTTATTTCGACAAAACTTACCCTGGAAAATTGGAAATTTGATTAACCGAAAAATTGAACAATCAAAATAAAAACAAATCGAAAAATCGAAAAATGGAAAATTCGAAAAATCGAAAAATGGAAAATTCGAAAAATTAAAAAAACCGAAAAAGCGATCACGAAAACGGAACATCAATCAATCGTAAAATCGAAAGACGTAAGATTTTAAAAAGTCGGAAAATTGAAGTATCGAATAACTGCAAAATCAACAAATCGAAAAATCAGAATTTAAATTTAAAAAAATTGAATATTTAAAAATCGAAAAATTGAAAAATGGAAACATTAAAATATCTACAATTTAAGAATCAAAATCCGAAATATTGAAAAATTGGAAAATTCCGAAACTGAGTGAAAATTGGAAAATCGACAAATCTAGAAGTCGAAAAATGGAAACTTCCAGAAAACGAAACATCCAAAAACTGAAAAATTGAAAATTAAAAAAATTCGAAAAACTCAAAAATAGGAATATCCAAAAACTCGAAAACCGAAAAATCGACAAATCGAAAAATCCACACTGTTTGAAAATTGACAAATTAAGATTTCGAAAATTGAAAACTCGAAAAATGGAAACACCAAAAAATTAAAAAATTGGTAAATCTAAAATTCAAAATTTAAAAATTCGAAAAACTAAGATTTAGAAAAGTTGATAAATCTAAAATTTTAACATCGAAAACGTAAATATCGTGTAACCAAAAAGTAAAAAATCGAAATATGTCCCTATTGAAAAATCCCAAAATTGATACACTGAAAAATTGAGAAATCGATAAAATTGAAATATCAAGAAATCGAAGTCGTCGAAAAAGCGAACATTTAAAAAAAATTAAAATTAAAAAACCAAAAAGCTGAAAATCGAAAAACTGAAGAACTGAAAAGTTGAAACATTGAAAAAAGTCGAGGAATGGGATAAACAAAAATTCGATTAATTGAAAAAAATCTATAAAACCACAAAGTCGGAAAATCTAAAACCGAAAAGTCAAAAAATCGAGACACCAAGGCATTAAAAATCGAAAATTTAAAAATTCGAAACATTGAATAGAAATATCAAATAACTGAAAAATCGAAAAATTGGAAATCCAGAATTTAAAACTCGAAAAATCGGAAAATTGAAGAAACGAAAACATGAAAAATTAAAGAATCGTAACATCGAAAAATTGGAAAACCAATTGAGAAAATGAAATAAGTCAAAAACGAAAAATCAGATAATTAAAAATCGAGAAATTTAACATTTAAAAATAATCGATAAATCGAAAAATTTAAAAATCAGAAATTGAAGAATCGAAAATCCGTAAAATCGAGACATTGGAAAATTCCGAAACTGATGAAAAATTGGAAAATTGAAAACTTGAAAAATCTAAAACCGAGAAGCCGAAAAAATTTACATTTTTTGAAAATTGACAAATTAAGATTTCAAAAAATTGAAAACTCGGGAAATGGAAAGATCAGAAGAACGAAAAATATATCTATAAATCTAATTTCAAAATATAAAAATTCGAAAAATTCAAAAATAGAATTATCAAAGAACTGAAAAAGCGAAAAATTGCGAAAACGAAAAATGCACAATTTTCAAAATTGAAAAATTAAGATTTAGAAAAATTGAAAAATCGAGAAATGGAAACAGCGAAAAATTGAAGGCCTGAATATTAAAAAATTTGAAAAACTGAAAAATAGGAACATCAAAAAACTCTAAAACCGAAAAATCGACATCAAAAAATCCAATGTTTGAAAATTTACAAATTAAGACTTCGAAAAATTGAAAACTCGACAAATGGAGATACCAAAAAATCAAAAAATTGGTCAAAATAAAATTCAAAATTTACAAATTCTAAAAATTGAAAAAAAAGTATCACGACTGAAAAAGCGAAAAATCGAGAAAACAAAAAATCCACAATTTTAAAAATTGAAAAGCTAAGATTTAGAAAAGTTGATAAATTTAAAATTTTTAAATCGAAAACGTAAAAACGAGAAAGAAAAAAGTCGAAAAATCGAAATATCACGAAATCGAAGTCGTCGAAAAACCGAAGTTTAAAAAAAACTAAAAAATCAAAAACCTGAAAATCGAAAAACTGAAGTACTGAAACACCGAAAAATTGAAACATTCAAAAGTCGAGGAATATAACAAACAAAAAATCGACTAATCGAGAAAAATCTAAAACCACAAAGTCGAAAAATCTAAAACCGAAAAGTCAAAAAATTGAAACATCAAAACACTGAAAATCGAAAATTTAAAAATTCGAAACATTAAATAGAAATATCAAATAACTGAAAAATCGAAAAATAGATGAATCGAAAATCCGTAAAATCGAGACATTGGAAAATTCCGAAACTGATGAAAAATTGGAAAATTGAAAACTCGAAAAATCGGAAAATTGAGAAACGAAAACATGAAAAATTAAAGAATTGAAAAATCGTAATATCGAAAAATTGAAAAATCAATTGAGAACACGAAATAAGTCAAAAACGAAAAATTGGAAAGTTAAAATCCGAGAAATTTAACATTTAAAAATAATCGATAAATCGAAAAATTGAAAAATCAGAAATTGAAGAATCGAAAATCCGAAACTGGAGTGATGAAAAATCTAAAACCGAAAAGTCGAAAAATCGAAGCATAAAAAAACTGAAAAATTTAAAAATGCGAAAACCTGGAAAATAAAAATCAAACGACTCAAAAATCGAAAACTCGGGAAATGGAAAGATCAGAAAACCGGAAAATATATCTATAAATCTAAATTCAAAACATAAAAATTCGAAAACCTCAAACATAGAATTATCAAAGAACTGAAAAAGCGAAAAATTGCGAAAACGAAAAATGCACAACTTTATAAATTGAAAAATTAAGATTTAGAAAAATTGAAAAATCGAGAAATGGCAATATCGAAAAATTGAAGAATCGAATTATTGAAAAATTCTAAAACTGAAACATCGAAACATTGAGAAGTCCAAAAATTGAAACATCAAGAAATCAAAGTCTAAAAATAGAAGAATTAAAAAATCTAAAAATTAAAAAATCAAGAACCTGAAAATCGAAAAACTGAAGAACTGAAAAACTGAAAAAAAATAAAAAACTAAAGAATCGATTGTAAAACTGAAATGACGAAATATTCGAAAATTAAATAATTGAAAAACCGAAACATCGAAAAATTGGAAAATCGACTGAGAAAACGAAATAAGCTAAAAACGGAAAATCGGAAAGTTAAAAATTTAAAACTAAAGAAAAACCGATAAATCGGAAAATTAAAAAATCAAAAGATCTAAAACCGAGAAGTCGAAAAACGAAACATCGAGAGATCAAAACCTCAAAAATCGAAAACCCAAAAATTCAATAAATTGAAAAGTCGAGAAATCGAAACATCAAAAAATCAAATAACTGATCTAAAATTTAAAAATCTAAATAGTAAAAAATAGGGAAATC
The DNA here is from genome assembly GCF_036711695.1 of Zophobas morio. Taxonomy (NCBI): domain Eukaryota; kingdom Metazoa; phylum Arthropoda; class Insecta; order Coleoptera; family Tenebrionidae; genus Zophobas; species Zophobas morio. Next base: position 882,291 of record NW_026972136.1, on the reverse strand, counting down.
GAAAAATTGAAGAATGGAAATATCGAAAAATCCCAAAAACTGGCATAAAAAAATTGAAAAGTGGAAAAGACATTGAAGAATCTAAAAAAAACTGAATAATCCCAAAACTGAAACCTCGAAAAATTTAAAAATCGAGACATTTTTTTATGTGTAACCCGAAGGGTTTAGTAATGAGCCTATTGATGTTACATTAAAAAAAAAAACCTCTAAACTTTTCTTGTGAATTGTTTTTATAGTTTTGAGGATTATCTTGGCTGTAGAAATTCTAATTTATTTGATTTGCTGTTTTTAACTTGTGTAAATCTGGATTTGTAAGTTTCTAACACCACTAAATTATTGATTGAAATCGAAGTCAAAAAATCGAAAAATTGAAGAATTGAAAAACTGAAAAATCGAAACAATAGAAAATCGAGAAATCTAAAAATTAGAAAATCAAAAAATCGATTAATCGTGAAATTGGGATATTAAAAACTGAAAAATCCCAGTGAAAACATCGAAAAACTGAAAATCGCGAAATTGAAAAATGAAAAATCGAGAAATTGAAAAATCGAAACATTGAAGAATACAAAAACTGGAAAACTAACATCGAAAAATCCAGGAATCGAAAAGCCGAAAAATCGAAAAATTTTCGTATCTACAATTTGGAATGTTTTCCAAAAATCTCTATGTCTAGAATAAAGACTCAACACGGAGTTATAAACCATAAGTTCAAGATTACGCTGCTTTTTAACATTCAATTAACAAATTCGAAAAAAATTTTGATTTAGTAGTTTCAAAAGCATTTATAAACCACAAGTGGAGGACTACGTTTAAATAACTTTTCCTATTGTAAAATTTAAGGATGACGTTATTCCATTGTTGCTGGGGATTAGCAGACAAATTTCGGTTAGTGTTTTACCATCAACAATCTACATACATCCAAAATTTGACAACAATCGCTCCGGTAGTTTAGTTAATAGACTTTGCCGCCCCCTACTCACCTAACTTCTTCGCCGGCCTCCTCAGCGTCGACGGCGCGCGCTTGATGTTCGGTTTGACCACGTACGTGATGCTCCTCTTGTGCGACAGCCCCGACTTCTTCCGCCTCACCGGCCGCCTCCTCGGCACCGGCGACACCCCCGGCACCACGTACGGGCTGCCGCATTTCGACGACGAGCTCCTGTCGTTCCCGTCGTCGTCGCTGAGCGCCCCCGAGCCGATCGACTCCTCCGAAACCGGAGTGGCGCTCGCGAAATCATTAGAGGGCAGATCGTAGTCCTCCTCCCGTAGGCTGATGCGTGATATGCGTCCGCTGAGGGGCTGTTCGTCGGAGAGATCGTCGTATTCTCCGGGGAGGCTCTCGTATAGACCCTCATCCGCGCTCTCGTTTACACTCCTGCTCGAATACATCGAACTGTCTAGAGGGTTGAAATTCCTTATTTCACGCATTCCGACCTTAAATGACTGCTTCCGGGTCACGGAAGTTTTTCGTTTTTCGGGCGGAACGAATATCATCGGGTCTAGCTTCAAGGAGCGTAACGAGCGTGGGGGCCGGCTGACGACCACTTGGTAGAGGTCGTTGCGGGGGGAGTTGCGGGATTTTTTCCCCTTGGATTTGGACTTCTTCTTGCGGCTGCTGCGGCGTCGGACGGAGCTGCGCTTGGTCTCGACTAGAGGGCCGCTGGTGCGCTTGAAGTAGCCGTCGCGGCTGACGGACAACTTGGGTTTGGGCTTCTTCTTCCGGAAGAAGCCTCTAGAGGAAGGAACGTGGAAATTGCTGAGCTTGGGGGCGGTCGTGGAGAAGGAAAACCCGGAGTCCTTGCTTGAGAACAAGCCGGTGGACACTGTGGTGTTACTCGTGGAGGAGAGAGTCCTGGCGACGGGAGGCGTTGGTCGTTTCTGGAGGCGATTTATCACGATCGGGTCGTCCCTCAAGTCTTTTAAAGCACTGTCTAAAGAGTGATGGGCCGGGGCCGCTGATCCTGACGGCTTCGGCATCTCCAGGCTCCTCGGCGCCATCCCCTGCGGGGCGTCCATCCAAATCCGTCCCAAACTTATCGACAACGAACACATCTCCTCCGTTCCCGAATCCGGCATCAGAGGGGCGGGACTCAAGCGCGATTTTCTTCGCAGCAGCGGGGATTTTTTCACATCGGATGAGTCTCCCCACGGGAACATTTCCACCGCAGAGTCATTACTTTCCTTCCTCTGCAAACCCGGGCTCTGTTTGCTCTTCCTGAAAACCGGGGAACAGGAGAGCTGGCGAATGACGGGCGAACTCGGGCGGACCTCGTCCGACGCGGGCACGTAAATGACGGTCCTCTCGGAGCCCTTGATCCCGGAAACCGGTTCATCCTTGCGGATGCCGTTCAACCACTGACCGTACGCGATCACACTCTGTCCGGGCCCGCTGCGGTCGCCCTTTTTCCCTTTGGCGCCTTTGGCGCTCTCGTACGTCCCCAACTCCGACTTGTCGACCTGCACGCACGAATCCACCTTCGTCGTGGTCTCGATGATCTTCAAGAAGTCCTCCTCGGCGACGGTCTGCGTCGCCACCTCGAGTTTCGAGATGTGCTTCTTCTTCCCGCGGTCGAGGTAGCTCTTCCGGATGGATATCCTCTTGAAGGAGTCGCTCCGCTTGAACGACGATTCCTTCTCCTTCTTTTTCCGACCGCCGCCCACCAGCCGCCGCAGGTTTTCGAACGTTATCGGCTTCATGGTTTAGGTTTCGAGCGACCACACGTGCGGCGGATGCACAACGTAGGTCCGTCGGGCTACGCTCATTGCGGCAGGAGAGTCCATGGGGCGCTGCTCGACCTGGATGGAGGAGTTTGTTGTTAGATCGCGCTTAGAGTTGGGGTGTCTCTGAGTGGGTTCTGTACCAGTCGGATCAACGAACAAAACGAGCGCTTAGCGTAGGTAATTTCGTCTGAACTATCTTATTAGCAAACATTCATCACGACGCGCCGAGAATCAATCATAATCGGAGCAATTCTGACAGATTTCGCACTTAACTAGCAGCTGATATAGAAAAGCGGGCCCCATTTACGAACTTGTGCCATCCATCAAGTGTACCAGGAAGCGTGTCGCGTTCGCTCTTATCACGCTTACGGCTGCAGCAAAAAGCAAGAGTCGCGCTGAATTCGTCATTTATTATTAACAGTAATTAAGGTGCGTGAGGTGGACGGTTCTAAAGTAAAATGAGAAATTAAAAAAATGGTCCAAAGTTATTGTGATAAGACTTCGTGATGTGCAACAAAAAAATGTCGTTTCTTTAAAAAATTATCAATTTTTTTGTTAACTGTTCTGTAAAATTTTAAGAATTAAAACACCGAAAAATCAAAAATCGAGCAATCAAAATATCAAAAAAAATTTAAAATTTAAAAAATCGAAAAATGAAATTATCGAAAAATTTAAAAATCCCGAAATTAAAAAATTTTCAAAATAAAAAATGTTAAACTGAGAAATTGTAAACTTGGAAAATCGAGAAATCGAAAAAACGAAAATTTGACAAATTTTAAAAATTGAAAAACCGAGATGTTGAGAAACCGAAAATTGGAAAAATCGAAAAATTTAAATAAATACATACTAAAAAAATTAAAATCGGGAAATCGAAACATCAAATAATCGTAAAATAGAAAAATGGAAAAATCGAAAAAGATCTAAAATTTAAAAAATCGAAAAATTGAAGAATCGAAACACTGAAAAATCGAAAAACTCGAAAAACTGTAAAACCGAGCAATCGAGAAATCGAAATTTAAGAACTGAAACATCAAAATCGAGCAATCGAAACATCGAAATCTCGGTAAATTGAAAAACTGAAAAATTAGAATATCGAGAAATCAAATCATCACAAAGGTGAAAAATCTAAAATTTAAAAAAACGAAAAATTAAAATATCGAAGAACTCAAAAATCGAAAGATCGAGCAAAACATCACAAAATCCAAATCTCCAAAATTTAAAAAATCGAAAAATGAAAAATTGAAAAATCCAGAAACAGAAAAGTTCCCAAAATTGAAAAATCCCAAAACTGAAATATCGAAAAATTGGTGAATCGAAAAATTCCAAAATAATACAGAACATCGAAAAGTCGCAAAATCGTGCAACCGAGAAATCGAAATTGAAATGTTGAAACATCGCTAAATTGAAACATCAAAAATTCAAGAAATCGAAAAGTCGAAAAATTGCGACAGACAAAAATCGAAAAAATCAAAATTGAAACATCGAGAGTCGGTTTAGAAGGTTTTAATACAACATTAAAGTATCACGTGACCGACTCTTCGCCAATCAGACGTCGCTAAACGCCTCATTATACTAATTGAGGTTAAGTTAATCACGCATTAACCTAACCTCAATTAACATATTCCATAAATTGACCCTTTAACTAAGAGAACTGATAAATCAAAAAATCTAAAAGTGAGAAGAAAAAAAATTTTGAAAAATTGAAAAATCGAAGAACCGAAAAATCAAACATTCGAAATATCTAAAACTGAAAAATCTCAACGCTGAAATGTCAAAAAACTGAATACCGAAAATTGAAAAATTAAAATATCGAACAACTGAAGAATCGAAAAATTGAAACATCGAGAAATCGAAAATCGAAAAATCGAGAGATTCAGAAATCGAAAGAATAAAAAAGTGGAGAATCTGAAATTGAAACATGAAAATACTTGAAAAAACACCGAAATCTCGAAATCGAAAAAATGGAAAAACAAAATTTTTAAAAATCGAAACATTGAAAAACCGAAAAATTCAAGAACAAGAAGTCGAAAAATCGAAATATCGAGCAATCGACACATCACAAAAGTGAATAATTTAAAATTTAAAAATTCTATATATTAAAAAATCGAAGAACTGAAAAATCGAAATTACTAAAATTCAAATTTTGAACACTGAAATAGCGAAAAATTTAAATCGAGAAACGGAAAAATTGAAAAATCTAAATTTAAAAAAGCTGAAAAATCGAAATATTGAAAATCTAAAAAAGGAAAATCGAAAAAGCGAGAGACTCAAAAATCGAAAGATCAAAAAAGGGAAGAATCTGGAATTTAAAGCTTCGAAGAACTGAAAAGAACAACCAAAAATCAGAAAATATAAAACTGAAAAATCTAGACAGTGAAATCGAAAAATTGAAACTGGAAAAATCGTAAAAGATTGAAATACCCCCAAAATCGAAAAATTCAAAATTGAAACATTTAAACTTAAAGACCCAAAAAACAAAAAACTGGAGAATCGAAACATTGAAATCTCAACAAACCGAGAAATCGAAAATTGAAAAATCACAAATCAAAAATTTTTAAAATCCGAAAATTCAAAGATTGAAACATCCTAAAAGTAGAAGTCGTAAAATCAAAATACCGAAAAATCGAAACATCAAAAAAGTGAAAAATCTAAAATTTAAAAATTCCAAAAATTAAAATATGGAAGAATTGAATGAAGAATCGAAAAACTAAAACAACGAGAAATCAAAACATCAAAAAATGGAAAAATTAAAAAATCATAAAAGTCGAAAAGTCGAAAAACCGAGATACCGAGAAATTAAAATCGAAAAGTTGAAACATCCAAAGATCGAAAAATTGAAAAATTTAAAAATCGAAATAGCCCAAAATTGAAATATTTAAACTTTAAAAAAACGATAAATCGAAAAACTGAAATCTAAAAATTCAAACCAGAAAGATCCAAAAACGAAAAGTCGAAAAACCGAGGGATTCGGAAATCGAAGCATGAAAAAGTAAAAATCTCAAAATTTAAAAATTCGAGAAATCGAGAAATAGAAATATCAAAAACTGAAAATCTGAATATTGAAATAAGTATTGAAAAATTGAGTTTACGAAAAAAAGAAAATCGAAGAATTGGGAATCGAGAAATCAAAACATCAAATCGAAAAATCGTAAAACCGATAAATCGAGAAAACTAAACTGAAAAATTGAGGCATTAGGAAATCGAAACATCAAAAAATCGGGAAATTAGAAGTAGAAATATCGAAATGATCCAAAATCGAAAAATTGAAAATTCATTTAACTTAAAAAAAAAACGAAAAATCTTATAACGAGAAGTCGAAAATTCGAAATATCGAGAAAACGAAACATCACAAAAGTTAATAATTTATAATTCAAAAATTCCAAATATTAAAAAATTGAAGAACTAAGAAATCGAAATTACTAAAATTGAAATTTTGAACACTGAAATACCGAAAAAAAATCTAAAAACGGGAAATCGAAAATGCGAGATATTTTGAAATCGAAAAATCAAAAAAGTGAAGAATATGGAATTTAAACATTCGAAGAACAGAAAGAAAAACCAAAAATCGGAAAATCTAAAACTGAAAATTTAGACACTGAAATCGAAAAATTGAACATCGAAAAATTGAAAATGGAAAATTCCTAAAAATCGAAAAATTAAAAATTGGAATATTTAAACTTAAAAAACAAAAAACTGAAGAATCGAAACATTGAAATCTCAATAAACCGAGAAATCGAAAATTGGAAAACCAAAAAATCAAAACATTTAAACATCCAAAAATTCAAAGATTGAAAAATCGCAAAAGGAGAACCCGAGAAATCGAAACATCAAAAAAGTAAAAAGTCTAGAATTAAAAAATTCCAAAAATTAAAATATCAAAGAATTGAATGAAGAATCAAAAAATTGAAACATCGAGAAATCAAAACATCAAAAAACGGAAAAATTAAAAAGTCAAAGTCGAAAAGTCGGAAAACCGAGATATCGAGAAATTAAAATTGAACAGTTGAAACATCCAGAGATCGAAACTTCCACAGATCGAGAAATCGAAAAATTGAAAAATTTAAAAATCGAAATAGCCCAAAATTGAAATATTTAAGCTTTAAAAAAGCGATAAATCGAAAAACTGAATATAGAAAAATTTATAAACAGAAAGATCCAAAAACGAAAAGTCGAAAAACCGAGGGATTCGAAAATCGAAGCGTTAAAAAGTAAAAATCTCAAAATCGAGAAATAGAAATATCAAAATCTGAAAATCTGAATATTGAAATATTGAAAAATTGAGTTTACGAAAAATTGAAAATCGAAGAATTGGGTATCGAGAAATCAAAACATCAAATCAAAAATTGTAAGATCGACAAATCGTAAAACCGATAAATCGAGAAAACTAAACTGAAAAATTGAGACATTAAGAAATCGAAACGTCAAAAAATCGGGAAATCAAAAGTAGAAAAATCGAAATACTCAAAATTTAAAAATTCAAAATTCATTTAACTTAAAAAAACCGATGAATCGAAAAATTAAAAGACCAAAACGTCCTAAGGTGGGAAGCTGAAAAATACAAATATTGAGAGATCGAAGCATCAAAAAAGTAAAAAATTTATAATTTAAAAATTCCAAAAATTAAAAAAACGAAAAACTAACTAAAATTGAAAAATCCCAACACTGAAATATCGAAAAATTCAGTATTGTCTTCCCAGTTTAAAGTGGTTTTTATGATAGGTCCATTGTGTCGAAGTTGATGTTTATCTTGTCATAAAAACCACTTTAAACTGGGAGTACAATAATTGAAAAATTTAAAATCGAGAAGTTGAAAAATTGAAAATTCAAAATTAAAAAAAATCGAAAAATCCAAACATTGAAAAATCCCAAAACTGAAACTTCAAAAACTTGAGAAATCGAAGAATCGAGGAATCGTGAAGTCGAAAAACCGAGAATCAAAAAGTAAATAATCACAAAATCGATTAATCGAAAAATTGAGAAATGGAACTACCGAAAATTTAGAAATGCCAAAAACTCAATCAAAAATTCGAGAAACCGAGAAATTGAAGAAACGATAAACTGAAAAAACTGAGTAATTGAAAAATGGAAAATCGAGAAATCCAAAAATCGAAAAATTGTAATTCAATTCTGGTTTTTTGAACGGATAAGTTTTTTATTACCGATTTATCATGCTCTCGACAACTTTAAAATGTTTTCAAAACATTAGATTTTGCAATTTCAAAGTCAAATTCTAAAATGTTGTTATACAATTTTGATAAGATATGGTGATTACGTCATTCCATGGTTGGTGGGGATGGGGTCCGACAAATTTTGGTCAGTATTTTACCATTTACAAGGTATTCCTCACATGCATACAAAATTTGACAACAGTCGGTCTGATAATTTCGTGTTTCTTTTTTGTTTTCGTACTAGAAACGTCGAAAAACATAAAAGTAGGGATCCCGCTTATCCTCCGTTTACCGAACAGATGGACTGTGAAAGTGAAGTCTACGTAATCTTTTAAAACTTAAAACAAGAAGCGAATTTCAAGAGATTGTGTCAATCCATTAGGAACACAGCCCCAAGAAAAATAAACCCCTTTCCGAGTGTCACAACCCTTCAGAACTTCCTGTTTTTGAATCTGCCCTCCCGCAATCTAAACAAAGACAAATATAAAGTAAGTCACCCCCTCCAGCCCGTAAATCTTCACGACCTGGCTCCATAACCGGTCACCCAGCCTCCAAACTGCGCTCGCCGCCCTCTTCGCGCACATTTCGACACCCCATTTTTTCCCTATAACGCCCCATAAAGCCGCCCCGCGTCGGCCGTCCAAAATTCGATAACCCGCACCTTGCATAGCAGAAACCCAGCCGGATTAACCAAGAAACGCCAATATTGACCGGAGCTCGTGCAGAAGCTCGGAGCAGACGACACACAAGCAAAACCAGGAAACGGAGATGATGAGATTATCCGTAATAAAATAACAGGTCGGTTCGATAAACCAGCTGCGGTGTTGCAGAAAAGGCGGAATGTTTCTCTATCGTCGCACAACCGTAACGGTAACTTCAAGTACGCCGGCAGCTAATCACGTCTTTGATTAGCAGTTCATTATCGCGAACTTCCGAAGAAATTTCGCAACGGAACGAAAACGTTGCTTATTTATACGGAACCGAGGACGAAATGCATACAGATGGAGCAAAATTTTAGTTTAATTGCGTGACTTTTCAAGATCAAAAATTAAAGTTTGCTTTAAATTCACGAGATATAGAAAGGCGAGTTAAATATTTAGAGTGTTGAATTGTAAATATATGGCGTTGTGGATGACTAACCCTTGCACACTTTCTGGTGCCATAACCTTGTGTCCAGAAAAGGAAAGCGTTCGATTACACGTGACAATAAAAGACACGACATCCGAAAAAATATAAACGGACGTTTAATACCAACGATAAAAATTCGAAAACATCGTCGGGTCCTAGTCGTGAAATGCTGTTATCCTTGTAAAAGGTTACTAACATCGACCATTTAAATTTAAAAAGTTACGACGACTGTGGTTACGTTACAAAGCTTCTCGCTCGATTTATTTTATAGAATCTAAGACGAAATCGATGCAATGTTTGAGACGAAAAAAGCAATAATGATGTCTAGACGAAAAACATCTAAAATTGTATAAATCAGGTACTTAGAGAGTCGGACAAAAAGTACATTGTAGTAGGAACATGTTGTGGTCTCCAGTCGCCTCAGGCGCGTAATCTTATTTATTTGATAGAAGATGTACGAAACGGAGAGAGTGAACACAGAAAAACATATTAAGAGTTTGAAAGTGCACTCGTTTTGTCGTGCGACTGCTTTATTATCATAACAATGCCGCATTCTAATCACATAACGGTAACCTCATGTAGGTACAAATAGACCATTGTCTCTTTAAAGCTAATTACATGTACTTTATAACATATTCGTATTATATTTACAACGTGGCCTTAACGTTCGAGGCTGTTGACAAGCAGAAGAACAAATTCGCGAACAGTTAGCCAAACATCGTCCAATTAAACTCTCCTTTGACAAAAACCACGAGAATTCTTTCCACAATCCACTCTTCCTGGTGTATACCTCCAAGGTACATCCCAACCACTTTTTAATTATCGTTATTACCCAAAACCATGACTTTCGTCTAAACCAATCCGACTTTCACCCGTCTAATTTTTATGATATTTGTGATCTAATTGCTGTCAAAGTTCACCAGATTGCTATCTTTTCGGGATGGGCGTAGCGGATTCATTTTTCATTTTAAATTGCTGAATGTTACGCTGTCGGCCAATCACAAGTATTACGTTACTTTTACAAGCTTAACCTTTTTATATACTACGTATTCGCGTCTTTTGCAATACGTGGAACGACATTTGCGTTTTATCTATAAATAATTGCGAGCTAGCGGGACTCGAGAAGGTAAGTACTTCATCGATTTTCCCGCAATCTAAATTATAACTGGTTTCAATAACCCAATCAGAAAATATCATAATACTCGTCCTTAATTGCTAAAGATGAACGCGCTCTGGCAAAAACCCAGCGTTTCTTCGAGATGATTTATCTACTTATCGTGTTTCGTACCGTTAGCTCGGTGTTTTCGTATTCGTTATTTTTTAATTTATCGGAATTTTCTTGTGACCTGGATGGGACTTGTTGAACTTGGAACTGTTGTTCAAGCTTGCAACATAATCAATTTTTAATATCTCCAACACGTCGACAGAGGAACGTGGTTTTAAAGAGCCGAAAAATATGCTTATTTGCGCCGACCTCTACTTAACGAGTGGGATCTAGCTATACTAAAAATTAACCATTTTATACATGTTTTAAGTTTCTTGTTGTCGAAATGAGTCTGCACATATTAAGAAAAAAAAGGCAAAATTTAAGCCCCGCCCACCCACCCGTCTCAAATGTGATGATTTTTTTATTCGTCGTGAGCCAAGAGGGCGGAGCTTAACTGCAAAATTCTTATTTCTCTAAGAGACATTAAAAACATGTTTTAAGTATCGTGTTGTTCAAAGAATACTATGTAGGTATATTACGAAAAAAATAAAACCAAAGATTAGGCCCCACCCATAGCCGCCCCGATCTGAATTCTCAATTGTGATGAATTTTTCATTCGTTGTCAGATTGAGGGGCGGGGCATAATTGCAAGATCCATATTTGTCTACAAGAATTTATCATTATAAACATGTTTTAAGTTTGTTGTTCTGAAAACACGACTACGTATATTAAGAAAAAAGGAAAAATATAAACCCCGCCCACCCACCCTATCTCAATTGTGATGATTTTTTTTTATCGTCGAGAGCCAAAGGAGCCGAATTTAACTACAAAATCCTTATTAGTTCTCTACACGAAATCACCATGTAAGACATGTTTCTGAGTATCGTGTTAATTAAAGAATACTATGTATATTAAGAAAAAATTAAAGCCAAAGATTAAGTCCCACCTATACCTGCCCTGATCTAATAGTAATGAAGTTTTCATTCGTTGGCGGAGCAAGGGGCGGAGCCTAATTGTAACATCTAGATTTCCTTTCAAAAATTTACCATTATAAACGTGTTTTAAGATTCTAAGAATTAAAAAACCATCACAATTGTGACGGGGAGGGTGGGCGGGGTTTTATACTTTGCCGTTTTTTCTTAATATATATAGTACTCTTTGAACAAAACGATACTTAAAAACGTGTTTTTAATTTATTGTAAAGAAATAAGTATTTTGCAGTTAAACTCCGCCCACTTGGTTCAAGACGAATAAAAAAAATCATCACAATTGAGGTAGGGCGGGTGGGCGGGCTTACATTTTTCTTTTTGTTTTAGGATGTGTAGACTTCTTTTCACACCATGAAACTTAAAACATGTTTAAAATGGAAAATTTGTATAAGGAAATATGGGTTTGGAAATAGGCTTGCCCCATAATTGCAAAATCAATATTTCCTTGCAAAAATTTACCATTTTAGACATGTTTTAAGTTTCTTGCTGTCGAAATAAGTCTACACATATTAAGAAAACAAGGCAAAATTTAAGCCCCGCCCACCCACCCATCTCAAATGTGATGACTTTTTTTATTCGTCGTGAGCCAAGAAGGCGGAGCTTAACTGCAAAATCCATATTTACCAACAAAAATGTACCATTTTAAACGTCTTTTGAGTTTCTAGGAATAAAAAAACCATCACAATTGAGACGGGAAATAGTATTCTTTAAAGAACACGATACTTAAAAACATGTTTTTAATTTCTTGTAAAGCAATTCGTATTTTGCAGTTAAACTCCGCCCACTTAGTTCGCGGCGAATAAAAAAAATCATCACAATTGAGATAGGGCGGGTGGGCGGGCTTACATTTTGGCTTTTTGATTTAGTGTATGTGGACTTCTTTTCACAACATGAAACTTAAAATATGTTTAAGATGGAAAATTTGTATTAGGAAATATGGATTTTGCAAATAGGCTCCGCCCCATATTAAACACATACCTGCCCTGATCTAAATAGTAATGAAGGTCTCATTCGTTGGCAAACCCAGGGACAGAGCTTTATTGCAAAATCCATATTTCCTTACAAAAATTTACCACAAAAATAAAACAAAAATTATCCAAAAAAAATCGAAAAACCTTGAATTTTGCATGTTTTTAACTTTGTCATTGTTTTGGATTTTCTGGATATATGTATTCGATTTTTGAATTTTTGCAATTATTAGATTTTTGAGTTTCTTGAGTTTTTTGGATTTCTTCGGTTTTTTAGGTTTTTCGGATTTTTTGGATTATCTAGATTTTTTTTAATTCTATGGATTTTTTGATTATTTGAATTATTTAGATTTTTTTCATTTTGTTTTTTTTTGGATTTATTCAAGTTTTTCGATTTTCTTGATATTTTTTTTCCATTTGCTGATTTTTAGAAGTTTGGAATTATTCTATTTTTTGGATTTTTGGGATATTTTCCATATTTGAATTTTTGAAATTACTGGATTTTTGTCTCCTTTAGTTTTTTTTTAATTTTTTAGACATCAATTTTCCGATATTTGCATAATCTTGCATTTTTTGGATTTTGTTACATTTTTGAAGTTTCTAGATTTCTTGATTTTTTTTTTGGATAATGTTTTCTTGTTTATTTAATTTTGATTTTTGGATTTTTTGAATTTTTGGAGTTATTGGAATTCTTGAGTTTTTTAAATTTCTTGGGTTTCTTAGATTTTTTTAGATTAATTGGTTTTTCGGAGTTCTGGAGTCAATGGAGTACTTGAATTTTTTGGATTGTTCGGATACTCCAGATTTTTTGGTTTTTTGGTTTTAATATATTTTTTTCTTGATTTATTCAATTTATTGTTTTCTGGGCAATTTTTATTGTTTTGTTTTTTTATTTTCTAGTTTTTTTGTTTTTGTTTTTGGATTTTTAGATCTTTAAATTCTTTGATTTTTGGACATTATCGATTTTTTGGATATTTGCATTTCTTGCGTATTTTGGCTTTTTTGAATTGTTGAGAGTTCTTGAGTTTTTAAGTTTCTTGGGTTTCTTCTGATTTTTTACATTCTTTGATTTTTTGGAACATTGGATTTCTTGTGTTTTTTGACCTTTCAGATCCAAAAAATCAAAGAATTAAAAAAATTCAACAAACCCATGAATATATTAAGAAAAAAAAAAGCAAAATATTTACCCCACCCACCCACCCCATCTCGATTGTGATGATTTTTTTATTCTCAGAAACTTAAAACACGTTTAAAATGGTAAATTTTTGTAAGGAAATAAGGATTTTGCTATAAGCTCCGCCCCCTTGGTTCACGGCGAATAAAAAAATCATCACAATTAAGATAGGGCGGGTGGGCGGGCTTACATTTTATAAAATGAAATATTTCTATAAGGAAATATCGATTTTGCAATTAGGCTCCACCCCGTAATTACAAAATCCATATTTTTCTTTGCAAAAATAGACCATTTTAACCATGTTTTAAATTTCTCTATGAAAAGATGTCTATGTATCTTAACAAAAAAAAACGGAAAAATATAAGCAAGAAATAAAAAACATGTTTTTGAGCATCGTGTTGTTCAAAGAATACTTTGTATATTAAGAAAAAAAAAAAGGCAAAATATATACACTGAATTTTATTTTTACATTGTCATGGACAATGCTGAATTAATTATATACTAAAAATCGACTACTGGAACAGATGATTCTTTTGGTAAAATGATTGCATAACTGTGAGAAGGCGGTGATAAAAATGTCTCAGAGTCAACTCCCGCTGGGTTAGATTATTCATTTTCGGCCAACCCATCTACCAGCAACTCTAAATTTGACTCCAATCAATTTGTTGGCCAAATTTATTGAAATCGGTTCATGTTAATTTAAGTTTTCTTGCAAATGTTGGGTATACATGTAACAGCTGGTTTACGGACTGTATATTTAATTTCACGGTGTTTAAATCAAACTTCGAATGTTGTTATAAATGGAACACGTGCGGTTCATTCATGCATACGTATCTGGAATTATGTAATGGGTAAGTTAGCTGTAATAGTGGGATAAGATAAATTACTGCACTCTCTTTTTAACAGAATAAACATTTTATACAGAATTTTATACATTTCACGTGGGTTAATGTATGTATGTAGCTATGTATTTTAGTTCTAATAAATAAACCTATCATTATCATACTCGGATGATTACACAACTCGACTAACGCCTTGTAACAACGTAAAAAATTGGTCTTATGTTATTTGACAGAATAAACTAACACTGTGAACTAACAGGAAACTAGCAAATAGATGTGGCAATAAAAGCGCACGAGCAACGAACCTACTGTTCCTGTAATTGAGAAAACATGTGTCTTGAAATTAATAGTTGGAGTCGTTGTGTGTTTTTCTGGATCTGGTTCCTCCTAGTTTTTTCTAGTCGCAACACATGAAAATTTTAGTTATGCCATATAAAACATGAGGCAATTATGTAAATTTCCAACAGCACGCATTTTCAAAATAAATATATTTTGCATAAATGTCAATAAATTTTGTATGCGAAAAGAAAACGGGTTTTTGCAGCTGAGCATTTATAACTTATTTCCCATTGACACATTTTAACATCTTTGTTCCAGATTCATTCACGGTTCAATTGATACGACGTACGTTTTCTCTCCTTTCTTCCTCTAGAATATAAGATGTGTACATCTACGTGTTTTTCATTTAAATGGCATAAATCTTGAGAGCGACAGTTCTCTGTTGATGCACACAAATGAGGAACGTCTTCGCTTTGACTACATAATGACCTGTTCCAAAGTGTGAACCTGACACTTTAAAAACTCCATAATTTAAAAACTTAATGGCAAGAGCATGTTGCAGAACTCGTCCCAATTTATTTTCAGCAAAGTACATATACTGCCCTGTCTCATTAATATTAAAATCGCATTACGCGTACAAGCTACAAGCAATGACTGAATTCCCTTACTCATAAACAATAGTTTAAAAGCGTAGCACATAACGAAACACTTCTTGCAATTTATTATGGTAACTGTAGGAATTCTTGTTGCTCCATTGTGGACTCGCGGTAGCTATAATAACTTCCGTTAGAAGATAATTCCATTACTCTCTTCATTACCGAGAACATATGTCAATCAAGCGGCGTAACAGATGTCAACGCGAAGAATCGCAACGCCTTGCAACTGAATCCGTGATTTAATAACTTTGATCAATAACCTGATCAGAATCAACGGTACGTGGAGGTTCTTGGAATCGCACTCCATCAAACCGACTGTCAAACGGCGTATCGCGGGCTTGGCACATACCAGACGCACTTCAACATTACGAGATAATGGAACCTAATGGTTCTATTTTGCTCCGAATCACACGCGGTATAAATCATGGCAAGCGTACCGAAAAAATCGCTCTCCTTTTAACGTAATTTATTAATGTGAAACAGAAAGTCATGTGAAGAAAGTTACACCAATAAATAAGACTCTCGTTTGTGATTGTGTAAATCAGTCCGACTATAAAAGGGGTTATTAACACAAAAAGTGTCACTTTTTACTTCCTGAGCGGAAGCTAAAAGAAGTGTAGTAATCGAATCCATCGGGCAACTGTCACTTTCATGTTCTCGCGACGTTTCATGACCTTTAGAGTACGAAAAAAGTCTCCCCTTTGCGCCTGTCTTTCTCTCTGTCTGGCTGTCTATCGACTGAGTCAAATTTTGTATGCATATTAGGAAGATGATTTAGACGAGATTAGTAAGATTATTTACCATTGACCAATTTTATGTTTCGTAATTTTTCGTTTTTTCAACTTTAATTTTTTCAATTTTTAGTTTCTTCAATTTTTTGATTTGCAATTTTTCGATAATATAATTTTTCATTTTTCGAATTTTCTGTTTCTCAATTTTCAATTTTTCAATTTTTCACTTCCTCAAGTCTTCAAGTTTTTCAATTTTTTTTCATTTTCCCTATTTTTAAATTTAATTTTGTCGCATTTTTTTGTTTCTCCATTTCTTTAATTTTTTTCAACATTTCTTTCAATTTTATAATTTTTCGTTTGTTCAATTTCTCAAATTTTAATCCTTGATTTTTCAATTCCCCGATTTTCCAATTTTGCAATTTTTGGATTTCCAGTTATCCGATTTTCCAACACATATTTCGTTTTTTCGACTGTCTTTTTGGATTTTTAAGTTTGCCACTTCTTAATTTTTTGATATTTCAAAATTCTCGTTTTACACTTTTCCATTTTTGACTTTTGAATTTTATAATTTTCCAATTTTAAAAATGTAAAAACTTGAAAATCGAAAAAAAATTAAAAACGAAAAACTGAAAAAACAAAAAATTGCAAAATCGAAAAACTGGGACATCCAAAAATTCAAATTCTCCAATTCTTCAATTTGGAGAAAATCGAAAACTTAAAAATCAAAAAAACTGGAGAACTGAAAAATTGGAACGACAAAAAATCGAAATTAATCGAGAAATTGGAAAAGCCGAAAATTGTACATTCGAAAAATAATAGAATCGTCAAAATTGTAAAGTCGAAAAACTGTAACACTGAAATATAGAAATTGAAAAACGAAAAATTGGGAAATCATGAAACTGGAAAATCTAAAATTGAAACAACGAAAAATGATAACATCGAAAAATTGAAGACTGAAAACTTACAAATCGGAAAACTGAAAAATTCAAAAATTGCAAAAGTTTCAAATTAAAAAAAAGGAAAATTACACAATCAAATTATTGAAAAAACTAAAAATGACGAAACCGAAACGTGGAAAGTTTCGGTTTCGTCATTTTTCGTTTTTTCAACTTTAATTTTTTCAATTTCTCGCCTTTCAAAATTTTCAATTTTTCACTTCCTCAAGTTTTCAAGTTTTTCCAATTTTTTTTTCATTTTCCCGATTTTTAAATTTCATTTTGTCGCAATTTTTTGTTTTTCCAATTCTTTCAATTTTATAATTTTTCGTTTATTCAATTTCTGAAATTTTAATCCTTGATTTTTCAATTCCCCCATTTTCCAATACATATTTACTTTTTTCGATTCTGTCCTTTTTCGATTTTTAAGTTTGCCACTTCTTAATTTGTTGATTTTTCAAAGTTCTCGTTTTACACTTTTCCATTTTTGACTTTTGAAATTTATAATTTTCCAATTTTAAAAATGTAAAAACTTAAAAATCGGAAAAAATTGAAAAACGAAAAACTAAAAAAACAAAAAGTTTGCAAAATCGAAAAACTGGGAAATCCAAAAATTCCAAATTGAAGAATTGAAGAATTTGAAACAGCGTAGTTGTCCACTGTTCCAAATTCTTCAATTCTTCAATTTGGAGAAAATCGAAAACTTAAAAATCAAAAAAACTGGAGAATCGAAAAATTGGAACGAAGAAAAATCGAAATTAATCGAAACATTGAAAAAGCCGAAAAATTATAGAATCATTAACATTTTAAAGTCGAAAAATTGTAACAATGAAATATAGAAATTGAAAAATTAAATATCGAGAAATTGGAAGATTAGAAATCGAAAAATCGAAAAAATAAAGAAAATAAAAACCGGAACGAAAAACTGCATATCGAAAAATTCAAGACAAAAAATTAGAAACTCGTGAAATTGAAAAACGAAAAATTAGGAAATCATGAAACTGGAAAATCTAAAATTGGAACAACGAAAAATGAAAACATCAAAAAATTGAAGACTAAAAACTTACAAATCGAAAAACTGAAAAATTCAAACATTGCAAAAATTTCAAATTAAAAAAAAGGAAAATTGCACAATCAAATTATTGAAAAACCGAAAATTTGAAAACAAAAAATTTAAAAATCCAAAAAGGGAAACATCCAAAAATTCCAAATCGAACAATTGAAGAAATTGAAACATTGGAAAACTAAAAATCGAGAACTTAAAAATCGAAAAATTGGAAAGAAGAAGAATCGAGTTGAATCGAAAAATTCGAAAAGCCAAAAATTTTACAATCAGAAGATTATAAAATCGTCAAAATTGTAAAGTCGAAAAACAGTAACACTAAAATATACAAAAAAAATTAAAATTAAAAATCGAGACACTCAAAGATTAAAAATCGAAAAATTCAAAGGTAAAAAATTGAAAAATCGAATCAACTAAAAAGTTTTAAAATCACATGATTGAAAAATGGAAACATCCAAAAATCGTAAGAACGAAAAACTAAAAAATCGAAAAAATAAAAACCGAAATGAAAAACTCCATATCGGAAAAATTCAAGACATAAAAAATTGGAAAATCGAAAAACTGTTAAATAAAACATGGAAAACTCGTGAAATTGAAAAACGAAAAATTGGAAAATCGTGAAAATGAAAAATCTAAAATTGAAAAAACGTAAAATGAAAACATCAAAAAGTTGGAAAATTGAAAACCAAAAAATTGAAAACTGAAAATTTGCAAATTGAAAAACTAAAACATTCATGAATTGAAAAATTTCAAATTAAAAGAAAGGAAAACTATAAAATCACATTATTGAAAAACTGAAAAATTGAAAAATGAAGAATAAAAAACCGAAATGAAAAATTGAAAAATCGAAAAAGTGGAACATTAAAAAAATTCAAATCGAAGAATTGAAGAAATTGAAACATTGGAAAACTAAAAATCGAGAACTTAAAAATCGAAAAATTTGAAAGAAGAAAAATCGAGTTGAATCGAAAAATTGGAAAAGCCAAAAATTTTACAATCAGAAAATTATAAAGTCGTCAAAATTGTAAAGTCGAAAAACAGTAACACTGAAATATACAAAAAAAAATAAAAATTAAATATCGAGACACTCAAAGATTAAAAATCGAAAAATTCAAAACTAAAAAATCGAAAAAATAAAAACCGAAATGAAAAACTCCATATCGGAAAAATTCAAGACATAAAAAATTGGAAAATCGAAAAACTGTAAAATAAAACATGGAAAACTCGTGAAATTGAAAAACGAAAAATTGGAAAATTGTGAAACTGAAAAATCTAAAGTTGAAAAAACAAAATGAAAACAATCAAAAAGTTGAAAAATTAAAAATCGAAAAATTGAAAACTGAAAATTTGCAAATCGAAAAACTGAAATATTCACCAATTGAAAAATTTCATATTAAAAAAAAAGGAAAACTATAAAATCAGATTACTGAAAAACCGAAAAATTGAAAAATAAAGAAAATAAAAAACCGAAATGAAAAATTGAAAAATCGAAAAAGTGGAGCATTCAAAAATTCCAAATCGAAGAATTGAAAACATTGAAACATTGGAAAACTAAAAATCGAATTGAATTGAAAAATTGGAAAAGCTAAAAATTGTACAATCGAAAATTAAAAGGTAAAAAATTGAAATATCGAATAAACGAAAAAGTTTTAAAATCCAATGATTGAAAAATAAAAAAATCCTAAAATCGTAAGATTGAAAAACCAAAAAATTGAAAAAATTAAGAAAATAAAAACCGAAATGAAAAACTGCATACAGAATCGTCAGAATTGTAAAGTCGAACAACGATAACACTGAAATATAAAAAAAATTAAAAATTAAATATGGAGACATTGAAAGATTAAAAATCGAAAAACTAAAAGTAAAAAAATTGAAAAATTGAACAAACGAAAAAGGTTTAAAATCCTATGATTGAAAAATAAAAAAATCCTAAAATCGTAAGAATGAAAAACCAAAAAATCGAAAAAATTAAAAAAATAAAAACCGAAATGAAAAACTGCATATCGAAAAACTGTAAAATAAAAAATCGAAAACTTGTGAAATTAAAAAACAAAAAGATGAAAAGTTGAAAACTGAAAACTTGCAAATCGAAAAGCTGAAAAATTCAAAAATCGAAAAACTCAAAAATTAAAACTCGTGAAACTGCAAATTGAAAAATTGCAAAATCAAAAAATTGAAATATCCAAAATTTGGAGAGTCGAAAAACTTAAAAATTTGACTGAATTTGAAATGAATCTCATAAAATACAAGAAACAAAAAATGTAAAACTGAACAATTGCAATAGGAAAAATTGGGGAAACGAAAAAACGAAAAAAATAAAAACCCAAACGAAAAATTGCATTTGAAAATTTGAAGAAATGAAAAATAAAAAAAACAAAAAATTAAAAAATAAAAAATTGACAAATCGCAAATCGAAAAAGTAAATGAACGCAAACTTAATAAAATAAAAAATGAAAAAAATTATAATTGAAACACCGAATAATAGAAAAAAAATCTTTAATTGGAAAATTGAAAAACTGAAAAATTTAAACTTGAAAACTCGAAAAATGGTAAATCGAAATACTGAAGAAACAAAACAAAAAATAATGAAAAAAATTAAGTCCGAAACGCTGCGGGAGTGTTATTCACGTCACTGGCTTTTATTTAAGTTAAAACAAAAATCGCAAAAATTTTGATAATCTTTCAAATAAGCTGGATTTGTCGGGCTGCACTGTCGAAATAACCTTCGACCAATTGAGTAGAAAATCGCAAAAACTGTCTAATCGGAGCGTTTCACCGGCGACCGGTTTAACCAGGAAGGACATCGCAGAATTATTTCCATGGCAGCTTTTACTGTAATACATCATAATTTACCTAAAGCGAAGAGATCGACGATAGCGGAATATATTATGCCAAGCACAATTTAATCAGATTTAAAAAATCGAAACATTAATTCGAAAATTAAAAAGTAGATCAGTCGTTGTTCTCGGTCCGGAAACTGATTCCCGGAAACACCTCATCGTGCAAAATTTTATTGGCTCCGATAGCGCGCTTCATATTCGATTTTTCTAATTAAAAACATTAATCTCCAGCGGTGCTATTTTAATTGGAGTATAAAGTACGACGGTAATTGCCGTTAATTAATAACTGTTGGCACGAAAAAAGGGGAAGGCAGAGTTCAAACTTGTTAGAGAACAAGCGTATGTAAATAACTGCAATTAGATCGTTCAGCCGTGAAAAAATCCATACGAACGAGGAAAATGAGGGGGCATCATTGCATAATAATACGACAGCGCACGGCCACAAGACACACCTCGGGCCCCAACCGGCATTTTTCCTCAAAACGAGAAATTAACGAAGCGTTCGGTCGGCGCCGAATTGCCCCGTCCCGCATTACCATAAAACAATGATTTAAATGTATAATAGCGAACACTATTTGATAAATCAATTGAAAATGCCCACCGACAAGTTCGCCTACCACTGGAACGCGTCTCGACGTAATTTATTTAAATCCTCCAAAACAGAGGTGTGCCCGCATTTACCGCCAGATAATCACTTTTAATTTCGCCGGAGTCGTTCTTTCGAAGCGTGGGCACCATCAAAAGTAGCAAGGCAATTAAAAGGACACTTAATTCACCTGGAAATGGAGCGACGAGGAAAACCGCACACGATTCCGATCGGGCCTGTTTAGAATTCGCAATTAGCTGCGCGGTGATAACACGACGAGGAAAAAAGCGGTAAAGTGGCACGAGATATCGCGGAATTTGCACATTTGGATTCGTTATCCAGTTAAAGGTGCATCCACCTGTACAAGTTTTACCGGTTAGAAAAAATTCTATCGACGTCCGACGCAAAATATTGCGCGCAAGAAAGTGAAAATTAAAATGAAATTAGCGAAGATGACAGCGTAGCTGTTGAAACGCGTGCGAGCTTTGCACAAAAAGGCTAAATAGTTTATTACGTCATTTGCTCCATCGGTTGAGCGCTCCGAATAATAAAACAGCCATAAACATCTGTGTTCTACTCATGTTTTTTAATATATTTCGACAACTTCTGTAATGTTATGGCCTTACATCTCTGACCTTCCTACACGTTCGGTTTCAAAAGGTGTCACAACAGAAAATTTTCAGGGCCATTTTTTGGTAATTGTCTAAAAATATATACGTAATAAAAATAAATTCGCGAATCTGTAGAACACCCACATACATGTTTCACAAAATGTTATTCAATTTTGAATCGTAAAAAATAATCGTAACATAGATTTCACGACACGACTTAAACGATTTAAAATCTTCACTTGTACTAGAGAGACTGTTTCTAAATAATTTTAATTATGTTTAAAATAATTCGTACCTTTAATTTATGGTGTTTGTTCATGCTTTTTCCGAGCTGTTAAAACAATAAAGGTTTCTATCATACAAAATGAACACTTGACGATTTTTTTTAACAATAATGTAATAAAGTAAAAAAAAAATAGAAGAAATATCAGATGGGTTTCACAAAGATCTACATATAATGATTTCTCCCACACAGCTAATGAAAAAAAAAAAAGGATCGAGTAAGCTAATGTAATAAAGCATCCGGTCACGCCTGTACATCTAAGAGATGATAACTCTTACAGGAAAAAAATGACTAGAATAATTTTTGACGTTATCATATGGATGTTTAGAGCAGGTATGTAAAGCAATATTAAAATGCTCATAAATAAAATTAATTGGCTAAAAAAACATTACTTTTTCACCCACTGAGAAAGGTAAACTATGTGATGACAGGATGTAGGATGAGAAACAGTAAATTAAAATTATTAATTATGAGGAAAGAATCTTAAATTTAATATATCGTTTTTTCGATTTTTCACACTTTTTTGATAATTTTTCAATTTTTTAAAGTTTTTGTCCAACTTCGGAATTCTTCAATCTTTCGCTTTTTTCGATTTTTCGATTTCTCACATTTTCAAATTTTAAGCTTTCCGATTTTCACTTCTGAGATTTTTCGATTTTGCAATTTCTGATTTCTCAAACTCTCGATTTATTAATTTTTGGATTTTTCACTTTTTCGTTTCTTCAATTTTTCGATTTGCAGGTAGACCATCTTTTAATCTGGAACTTCTCAAATTTTTCATTATTCAATTTTGCGGTTTTTTGATATCTTAATTTTTGTTTTTTCGACTGTAAATTTTACGATTCTGAATTTTTCAATGATTCGGTTTCTAAATTTTCTTTACAAATTTCACAATTACTCGTTTTTTCAATTCTTCGATTTCTCACATTTTCAATTTTTAAGGAATTTTACGTTTTGTCAGTTGTGTAATTTTTGAAGTTTCGATTCCCCAATTTTGTTTATTTAATTTTTCGATTCGATTCACTTTTCTTCGTTCCAATTTTTCGATTCATTTTTTCAGTTTTTCGAATCAAAAAATGGAAAATTTGTAATATTGAAAAACCAAAAATGAAAAAACGAAAATATATAAAATGGAAATTTTAAAAATCCTAAAAATTGGAAATCCAAAACTTGAAAAATTGAAGAATCGAAAAATTATGAAACCGAAACATAGATAACTCAAAGAAAATGAAAAACACGAAAATTGTGATGTGAATTATAAAATCGAAGAAAATGGAAAAACGAAAAATTGTAATTTCAAAAAATTGGTAAATAAATACGGATTTTTCGAAATATACCAAAGATTTGATTTTGGGAAATTTGTTCTTTATGATAACCCTTATACGTTAACTTGAAGATATGTACGTATGAATAAAAAAAATCGAAAAATCTAAAATTCAAAACCGGGAAAAATCAAAATATCAAAAAAAATCGAAAAATTGAAAAATCAATAAATCGAAATATCAAAAAAATGAGAAATTAAAAAATTGAAAAAGTAAAAAATCGAAAAATCGAAACGAAGAATTGAAAAATCCCAAAACTGATATGTGGAAAAATTGTAAAATCTGAAAAATACAGAACTCGAGAAGTCGAAAAATCGAGAAATTGAAAAGATAAAAAAACGAACCCTTGAGCAACATGTTTTAAGAAGTGACTAGATTCTAAAAAAAAAAACTCCTTTTTTGAGTTTTCAATTTTCCATTTGGCAATTTTGATTCTTTTAATTGTTCAATTTTCAGTTCACTTTCACTTCGTATTTTTTTTATTTCTCAATTTTTCAATTTCACAATCTGACATTTCTTCGATAAATTTATCATTTATTCGAATTTTTGGTTTTAAACTTATCGATTTGTCCGTTTTTCGATTTGAAATTTTTAAAGTTTCGATTTCCGAATTTTCATTATTTAATTTTTCAATGTTGCAATTTTTGATTTTACAAATTTTCGATTTTTCAATCTTACAGTTTTCTCAACCATTCGGTTTTTAATTTCTCGACTTTTAAATTTCTGATCTCTTGTAGGTATTTTCAATTTTCCTTTTTTCAAGTCTTCAATTTTTATATTTTAAATTTTCCAATTTTAGAATTTTGTATTTTTCGAATGTTCAATTTTGTAGTTTTACAGTCTTTTCATTCAATAATTTTTCGATTCGATTCGCTTTTTCTTTTTTCCAATTTTTCGATTCATTCGCTTTTTTCAATTTTAAGTTTCTCGATTAGTAGTTTTTCAATGTTGCAATTTTTCGTTTTTTGAATTCTTCGATTTGGAATTTTTTGAATCCCCACTTTTATCATTTTGCAAGTTCTGGTTTTTTCAGTTTTTCGATTTTTCAATTTTTCGAATCAAAGAATGGAAAAATTGTGAAATTGAAAAACCAAAAATGAAATGACGAAAATATATGAAATGAAAATTTTGAAAATCGTAAAAACTGGAAATCAAGAACTTGAAAAATTGAAGAAACGAAAGATTAAAACATGAAAAAACCAAAAATTGTAATATCAAAGATTTTTCGAAAAATTATAAGATTTGATTTTGGGAAATTTGTTCTTTATGATAACAACCCTTATACGTAAAATAGAGACATGTACGTATTAATACAAGAAATCGGAAAATCTAAAATTTAAAAAAGGGAAAAATTAAAATATCGAAAAAATCAAAATCTGGAAATCGAAATCGAAAATTTTAAAAATTGAAAAATCAAAAATCTGAACAATTGAAGAACTGCAAAAACTGAAAAATGTAGAAATCGAGAAGTGGAAAAATCCAGAAATTGGAAAAATCAAAAAATCGAACCCTTGGATAACATGTTGATGCAAATTGTGTTTCCGATTACCGAAAAAGACGCTTTTTGAATTTTCAATTTTCCGGTTGCAAATTTTCGATTTTTTGATTTCTAGATTACTTCATTTTTCAAATCTCAATTTCTTATTTTTTAATTGTTCTATTTTCAGCTCATTTTCACTTCAAAATTTTTTTTTTTTGATTTCTCAATTTTTCAACTTTACAATTTGGCAATTTTTCAATTTTTTGGTTCTTTAGTTTTAATTTTTCAGTTATTCTAATCTCTGGTTTTGAACTTAACGATTTGTCCGTTTTTCGATTTTGCAATTTTTCGGTTTACAATTTTTCGATTTCTCAACTTCATGATTTTTAAATTTCTCCATTTTTTATTCTCTAATTTTTCTATTTGTGGGTAGTTTTCACATTCCTAATATTTATTTTTTTTTATTTTTCTATCGTTCATTAATTTTTTGAATTTTTCGATTTCTCACATTTTTTATTTTTAAATTTTAGGTTTTGTCAGTTATGAAATTTTTTAAGTGTCGATTCAGCAATTTTGTTGATTTAACTTTTCAGTATTGCAATTTTGTAATTGTTCGACTTATCGACCTTGCGGCTTTTTAATTTCTCGACTTTTAATTTTTCAACCTCTTGATTTTTCAATTTTTCGTTTCCACAATTCTTCAATTTGCATATTTTCGATATTCTAATTTTAGAATTTTGTATTTTTCGATTGGTCAATTTTGCAGTTTGTGGATATTTATATTGTTTGTTTTCTCGATTTATTATCTTTTGAATTATTCTCTTTTGATCTTTTAATTTTTCAGTTTTAAATTTTTCGATTTTACGATTGTTCATTTTTTTAATTTTTTAATCTTGTTTTTTCAATTTCTTAATTTTATTTGTAGTTTTCCGATTTCACAATTTTTCGATGTCTCACATTTTCAATGTTCAAACTTCTCGATTTTTCAGTTAAGATTTGTCGATATTTCGATTCTACAATTTTTTGACCATCCGACTTTTCAGTTTCCCGATTTTCTGGTTTTTCCATTTTTCAATTTTTCAAGTTCTAGACACTTGATTTTCATTTCTGTTTTTTCAAATTTTCAACAAAAACAAACAAATTTATTCGAACTGGGTTTCGGTATTTTCCATGTTCACCGACAATTTTGGTGTGGGAACATCAAAAATTGAAAAATTATAAAATACAGAAATTGCAAATCGAAAAACTGAAGAAATGTAAAGTGGAAAAATGAAAAAGAAAAACCGTCGTAAAATCAACATCGAAAACTCGAAAAATTGAAAATCGAAAAACAGAAAAACGAAAAAAAAGGAACAGTTCAAAAACAGAAAAAATCGAAAAATTTTGCTTATTTGGTATATAGACTTCCTGGAGGAATTGGACACATGCATTATTTTTTCTTAGAGTACTGACGCTTTTTAAAGTCTTCAGCGGGCAAGTTTTATCTCTGTGCTATAAAGTAGAACAGGATAAAGGGTAAACGTCACTCAGTGTTGTGTAACAATTCAAACATTTAATGCAACTCAAATCCCAAGCTTATTAAACTAATTACTGCCACATTTAGAATTTGCTATTGAATTACACCTCGCATTCCCTCCCCGCCAAAACCACCCGCCCACAAACCAACTCGCCACTTGTACAATTTTGATCGCCCCTGATTGGAATCGGCAAATTCCTCATTAAAGCGACCGCCGCCCCCGCCCGTGCCGCCACCGGTGCTCCGCGTAATGGCCCTTAACGAAAAATTTCGCCAAACAAAAAGCGGTGGCGTAATGGCTTCTCGCGTTATTAAAAAGTGAGAGTTCATCGGTCGGGACGAACCCTATCTTCTTGTATCGCCTATTACAACAGAAGTGCTCATATCGAGCTGACTGTGAAACAGACACGATCGTGATACGAGAACACGGTTCCGTTGCGAAACGAACGCATGGACCTTCGCAATAAACGTCCGACGTTTTATTTATAGGCAGATCGATGGCGTTCCACAGATTAGAAATTAGAAAGCAATTAAACGTGCTCAACGAGAGGTAATCCATTATTCAATTAGGTTCGAGCTAAAGACCTGCCCAAAAAAGATTAATCGCGACGGCTTGAGCCGTCACTGACACCTGCTGACGTTATTTGGGTGCTGTTTGAGATAAGTATCGAGGTGGCTTAATGTCAGAGGTGTGTGGGGACGGAGTACGTCTCCGATGATCTTTTAAAACCCTAATATTGTTGATAGTTGGATTAGGCAACTTCCGGGATTCCTCAAGGGTCAAACTGAGTCTGCTATTTTTCACACTTTTCAGTAATGATATAGCGACGCTGATTTTTCAATTCAAGCAACTAAATAAATGTCGTTTTTCTTTAAAATATATTCCATCTGATCGCCTGTCCTTTCAAGGCATCTCCAAGCCATCATTAAAACCCGGCCGATCTCGGCGTGGGCGCACCCTGTACAGTTATCTACCCATTGTTGGCGAAAGCCAGCCGAGATTTAAAGTATACCACCGCATAAACTTTTCAATTAAGACAACATCGCCAGACGGAACTCGTGCTGAGTAGCTATTTGCTTTTTATGAATAGTGTGTGTATGGCAACTAGAACGAAATCTTGACAAGAACTTCCAGAGATAAAGAGTGACATTGTTGAAGCTGCTTCGGTGTCTGCTATCGTTTAACCGCCAGAAACGAAATGAGCTTTTTTGCCGTAAGGTCGTACACGAGCTTGCATCGGCTGATGTATTACAGGGTCTCTACCCTGGCGGCTTATTAAAAATTTCAATATATCGCTTAGAATGTCGCCGAGCGGAATGTTACATCACGAAGGTTAACCATAAATGAAGAAAGCGGAATTACAATAAAATGAATGCCGTTCAAGTTTATGGGTGTCAGGTCGGGTAATAAAAACGCGGTGGATCAAACGCAATTTAAAAAAAATTTATTATGTTGGAGACGTCGATGGTTGCTTGGGTTTATTGGATGGGAAATGGGCGTGTAGGTCAAAGTCGGGGGGTTTGAATTTGAATTCGGGCTTGGCGATGGGCCTTGAGTTACCTTTAAAGTTTCAAGAGGCAGATTTCAATTTACAATTAAATAATCTTGAGTTGGTTGGATCGGACTGTGTTTGTAGGCAATGTTCCGGAAATGTTAAATGAGCTCATCGACACCGTTTGGCATTTATAAATAATTACAATCTGGATGGAGCGGTTCAATATTCTTTATATTGTAATCGTGATGATGATCGTCGACTTTGATGGACGGATTTACATTTTCTATCTTAAATCGACGATGGAATAACTTGTCTTAGAAATTATATCGCACATTAAAATGCAACGCATGCAAGGACATTTGTTGTTTGCGCGAAGGAGTCTTTGTTCGACAAACGCAAGATTGTCACATACCGAATGATCTTTTTTTAGAATCTAAATAGTCAGTAAGAGGAAAGACAATTTGTATCATGCTCAAGAGTTCGGAGTAAATTCAAGAACAGTACAAAGTGCACCAAAGCAATCTGCCAAGAGTCTAATTTGTAAAGAAAATACGTAAAAAAAAAATTCCAATATTTTTTATTACGTCTCTTAGAATAATCAAATTGCCAAAAGCGGCTACAAATAAAAAAAAGGCCGAACGCCAAAAATTCGAATAATTTTTTACGTTTTCAGTTTTAGAATTTAGATTTTTCGACTTTTCAATATATTGCAATTTTTCGACTTCACAATAATCCAAATTTTAATTTTTTCAATTACCTACTCAATTTTTAGTTATTCAATTTCTCGATTCCTCTATTTCGGATTTCTTGATGTCCGATTATTCTACTCCTCGATTTAAATTTTTCGATTTGTCAATTATCTGATTTTTCAAATTTTTATTTCTTTCATTTTTCGATTTTTAGTGAATTTTCACCGTCTCGATTTTTAACTTTTTTTTAATGTGGCTATTTTTTGATTTTTTAATCCTTAATCTTCCAGTTATTTTTGAATTTTCCGATTTCCCAACTATTTGATTTTTCAATTTCTCAATTTTTAATTCTGCAATTTTCCTATTTTTATTTCATTTCCACTGTCTTAATTTTTACCCCTTTTTAAGTTTTTAATTTTCCGATTGGCAATTTTCGATTCTTTCCATTTCTCGATTAATTGACTTTTCAAATTGTCATTTTTTTATTTTTTAATTGTTCTATTTTTTGATTGTTCAATTTTATTTTCTCATTTACTCGATCCTTTGATTTCAAACTTATCGATTTCTCCGTTTTTCCATTTTTCAATTTTTCGGTTTACAATTTTTAAACCCCTCAATTTTTAAATCTTTAATATTCCTATTGGTGGTTAGTTTTCACTTTCTTGATTGTTTTTTCATTTTTCGATTTTTTGGTTTGCAATTTTTCAAACTTACGATTTGTCAATTTCTCGGTTTTTAATTTTTCTATCTTTAGTTAATTTTGACTTTAACTTTAATACTTCTGATTTTTTAAATTTTGATATTTCAATTTTGCAATTTTTCGATTTGAAATTATCAGTTTCCACTTTCTTAATTTTTATTTTTGATTTTTATTTTTTGATTTTTAATTTGTTTATTTTTCGATTTTTAGTTAATTTTCACCTTCTTGATTTTTAATATTTTTTTAATCTGGCAATTTTTCGATTTTACAATTCTTAATCTCCGAGTTATTTTTCAATTTTCCGATTCCTCAAATATTTGAATTTTCAACTTCTAAATTTTTAGTTCTGCAATTTTCCTATTTTTAGTTAATTTACACTGTCTTAATTTTTACCCCTCTTTTAAGTTTTGAATTTTCCGATTCGCAATTTTCGATTCTTTCGATTTTTCCATTATTTCACTTTTCAAATTCTCAATTTTTTATTTTTCAATTGTATCTATTTTAGATCATTTTCACTACTTTTTTTATATCTCAATTTTTCGATGTTTTGATTGTTCAATTTTGTTTTCTCAATTACTCCATTCTTTGGTTTCAAACTTATCGATTTATTGGTTTTTCGATTTTTCAATTTTTCGGTTTACAATTTTTAAATTTCTCAATTTTTAAATCTTTAATATTTTCTATTTGTAGTTGGTTTTCACTTTTTTAATTTTTTTTTTCATTTTTAGATTTTTCGGTTTACAATTTTGCAAGTTTACGATGTCAATTTCTCAGTTTTTGATTTTTTAAATTTTGATATTTCAATTTTGCAATTTTTCTATTTTAAATTATTAGTTTCCACCTTCTTAATTTCTATTTTTCATTTTTATTTTTTGATTTTGTAATTTTTCTGTTATTTGAATTTTCGGATCATCAATTTGACTGTTTTCAATTTTTTGATTTCTCCGTTATTTGATTTTTCAATTTCTCAATTTTTAATTCGTTTATTTTTCGATTTTTAGTTAATTTTCACCTTCCTGATTTTTAACATTTTTTTAATCTGGCAATTTTTTCAATTCTTAATCTTCCAATTACTTTTCAATTTTCCGATTTCGCAATTAAGTATTTGATTTTTCATCTTCTCAATTTTTAATTCTGCAATTTTCTTATTTTTAGTTAACTGACAGTCTTAATTTTTACCCCTTTTTTAAGTTCTTAATTTTCCGATTGGCAATTTTCGATTTTTCGACTTGACTTTTCAAATTCTCATTTTTTATTTTTCAATTGTATCTATTTTTAAATTATTTTCACTACTTATTTTTTTGATATCTCAATTTGTCGATTTTTTTATTGTTCAATTTTATTTTCGATTACTCCATTCATTGGTTTCAAACATATCGATTTACCCGTTTTTCGATTTTTCAATTTTTCGGTTTCCAATTTTTCAATTTCTCAACGATCCGATTTTTAAATGTTTAATATTTCCATTTGTAGTTAGTTTTCACTTACTTAATTTTTTTTCCATGTTTCGATTTTTAGGTTTGCAATTTTACAAATTTACGATTTGTGGATTTCTCAGGTTTATAATTTTTCTTTAGTTAATTTTGGCTCTTCACTTTTATATTTTTGATTTTCTAAATTTTGATATTACAATTTTGATTTTTTTTTTGATATTTTAATTTTTCGATTTCTCCGGTTTTGATTTTTCAATTTCTCAATTTTTAATTGGTTTATTTTTCGATTTTTCAATTCTTGGTCTGGCACTTATTTTTGAATTTTCCAATTTTTGGTGCTGTAATTTTCCTATTTTTAGTTAATTTCCACTATCTTAATTTTTACTCCTTTTTTGAGTTTTCAACTTTCCGGTTGGCAATTTACGAACTTTCGATTTCTCGATGATTTCATTATTAAATTTTCAATTTTTAATTTTTTAATTGTTTTATTTTCATTCCGTTTTCAGTTCTTAATTTTTTTTTTGATTTCTCAATTTTATAATTTTTCGGTTTACAATTTTTAATTTCTCAAATTTTTATTCTGTTCTATTTGTAGTGTTTTCACTTCCTTAATTTTAATTTTTTTAATTTTTCTATCTTTAGTTAATTTTGGCTACAATGAACTTAAACATTTCTTAACATCTCAATCTTTCTTGGCCTCCACTGAGAAAAAGAAGATTTCAAAATGTGTAGATATAGATTCTGAAAATTTAAAAGTTTGTCACAGAAAATGACCCAAAAAACTTCTAGATGATCTGGAAATTTCAAGATTTTATAATCTAAATCGAATATAAATGTTACTCTTTAGTGTAAAAGTTTCGTTGGTTGAGCAGATTCTATGGAGCTTGGTATTTCGAAATTCTTGAAGATAAGATTATTTTTTTGGTTCTAGAACTTCACCGAACTTAAGAATTTCTTAACTACTCAATCTTTCTTGGACTCCACTGCGAAAAAACTTTCTAGATGTTCTAGAAATTGTAAGAAAACAAGATTTCAAAATGTATAGATATAGATTTTGAAGATTTAAAAATTTGTCACAGAAATTAATCCAAAAATCGTCTAGATGATCTGGAAATTTCAAGGTTTTATAATATAAATCGAATAGAAATCTGATCTTTAGTGTAAAAGTTTCGTTGGTTGAGCAAATTCTATCTATGGAGCTTGGTATTTTGAAATTCTTGAAGATAAGATTAATTTTCAGGTTCTAGAACTTCAGTAAACTTAAGAATTTCTTAACCTCTCAATATTTCTTCGACTCCACTGCGAAAAAACGTTCTAGATATTCTAGAAACTAAAAAAAAAGTTTTCAAAATGGATAGATACAGATTTTGCAGATTTAAAAATTTTTCAGAGAAAATAGCCCCAAAAGCCTCTAGATGATCTGGAAAGTTTAAGGTTTTATAAATGGGATTGTGTAGAAATGTTAAGAAAATATTTATTCAAAATATGATTTTTAGTTTAAAAATGTCGTTGTTTGAGCAAGGATTCTACGGATTTTGGTGTTTTAAAGATCTTGAAGAATGGATTATTTTTCAGCTTCTATGGATATTAGAATCTTTAAAAATCTATATTTTCCAGAGTTAATATTGGCAGCTAAATTAGGCAACTTCCAGGATTCCTCAAGGAATAATTTTAAATCTATTACTTTTCGTACTTTTTAGCAATAATGCAAGGAAGCTAATTTTTCAATTTACGCAACGAAATAGTTTCTATCCGGGTAAATAAATATCGTTCTTCTGTATCTTATATTCCATTTAAACCTGACATTCAAAACATCCCAAACCCAACATTTTAAAATTTTTCCGTTTAAAATGTTGCAATTTTTCAATTATTTGACTTTAATTTCTCAATTTTTACTCTTTAATTTTTCTAAGTATGTTTAGTTAATCTTGACTCCTCACTTTTACTTTTTTAATATTTTAAATTTCGATATTTCAATATTGCAATTTTTCGAATTTAGATTTTTCAATTCCTGAATTTTTAATTATTATATTTTAGTTAGTTTGCGCCTTCTTAATTTTTTGGTTTTTCAATTTTTAAGTTTTCAATTACTATTTGAATTTTCGAATCATTTTAAATTCATCTTTTAGTCTGTTTCTCATTTTTGAAAATTTTCGATTTCTACATTTTTGATTTTTCAATATCTCAATTTTTAATTTTATAGTTAATTTAGAGTTTCTTATAACGCATATGAAAGAATTACATATACAAAAAAAAAAAAAAAAACATGAAACAACTTTAGTTAACGAGATAGATTCGATTTCAAGCACGAAAAAAAAAGAAAATTTAAACAATAAAAATTATAATAACCATATATACAACAAGGCGGATTCATAAAGCACAAGTAGTGATCTACACGATATTCGTTAACACGCATAAATTTAACAATCGGTTCAGTAGTTTTTGAGATTATCTCACTAATAAAAATAGACACAGACGACAGGCAGGCGGAAACGGAAGACCTACTTTTTCATTGTCTAGGGTTCATATTAGCAGTTGCAATAATCGTTTCAATATGATATTCTAACAAGGTTTAAACCCACTATTTTTTACTCGAATTTAGCAGCTGCCTTAAATGGAAGGTCGACTGCATTATTGCATAATTTTTTCAATGCAAATCCTGACTAAAATGCAACACAACTAATACAACAAAGAGGATTAACTACATGAAATTTTGCTAATTTATGCTGAATTCGGAATTTATTGATCCGCAGGAATGTTATTTGTTAACGGGATACAACGTTGCAACAAAACTGCACTGCACACAGATCATCTATTTCTATTTGAACCGATTTATGTAAATACACCAGTGCAACTTTAACCCGATTTTCATACAGAGAAATATTTCTCTATTTATCCGCGCCGTACAACTGAAATAAAAATCGTGCGACATTGTAACGACATTGTGTAAAACAGAGCCAAGTTTTATGTTTTAGTTGTAAAATATAAACAGCGAACAGATTGCAGGAATGTTAAAAGAGAAAATAGCCCCTTTCGGGCATGAAAAATATTACTTGTTACGTTACTGCTACATGTATGGAAAATATAATCGCAAAGTCACACACTTTGTAGAAAAATTGTGCTTTCTGGGTGAAACAAGTTTCCAGTCGATCGAAAGCAATCTTAAATAAATATTTTCACGAAACTTCACCTTTGGTCAATCGTGTTGCATGTGACAGTCGCATTTCCACGCACTGAAAAACACCAGAAACCTTTCCTTGTTTCGCACTTTTAAAAGTATTATACGAGTTTAATAAACAATCCATAACCGGGGTCGTAAAGCCGCTTTATCGCGCATCGATACATTCACAACTAATCAAAATTTGGCTGTTCAAACACCCGAAGCACCTTTCCGCGCCATAAAAAGCGCAACTTCCCTAAACACATTTTCTAATGAGCCATAAAACCGCCTCGCAACTGTTGCGAAAGAAAAACCTCCAACTCCAACAAGTAGCTATCTGATTACCACATTTCCGATCTTGACGTCCATAAACTTGATTTGAAATTAATAACAATGCTCCGGGCACAAAAAATCTGAACGCTCGTTATACACGTTATTTTCTGATCAGATCACCGATCCGATAACGCTTCGACACCTTTCCGAGAGTACACAAGTGTGAAATCTACCTACATCGCGCAGACAAAACCGGAAACGAACTACAGTTTTGATTATGCGTATGTGTACCGGAACGGTAAAAAATCCGGGCCGTTAAAGCACGAGTTACGCTTAATTTTAATATGGCTCGGCGCGCTTTGCGTTTTTCTTCGGAAGAAAAGCGTTTTCCGGAAAAAATTAGCGGTTGTGTGGCATATTTTCAATGGTTGATTGTGTACTCATCTTCACACTTTCACAATAATCGGCATTGTTTTCGCGGTAATGTTGCTTTCGTAGCGTCCATTAACAACATTCTCTACATCGCCTTATTAAGAATAAAGTTATGTAACTCGCGTAATGTGCATTTGGTGTAATTCTAGTAAACAGAGTGGCTATGTATAGGGTAGGATTTAAATTAAGACGGCTTTATAGCGGCATTATTCAAATTAAGGCAGCAAAATACCAATTTTAAACGACATGAAACTTAATCCCGAAAACATTAAAAATCCAATTAACTAAATTTTATATCATGAACCTTCCACGGTCCGCTTTAGTCCTCGCCCCATTCCGAAAAGACAAATCTCGATTTTAATTGGAGAGAAACTCGCAGGACATTACAATACACAATACTTTAATTTTATTTTATTTTAAAGGCCACGTAAAATTACAATTGTTTATCGATTAAACACCCACCGACTCGTGATGCAACAATAAATTTCCACGTTCCTTCGCCTTAAACGTCACCCTCGTAGAAAGTCCACATACACGTCGTTCCATTATTATTTATAATGACTGTCAAAACGGCGATTTCCGTACCGACACTCCTATCAGGTGGAACGATGACGAATTAGCGAACCTGACGAAAATACACGCGTCCAGATTAAATCGGAGGGCATCTTCCGAGCGAAAACATTTGTTAGAACGATGGCTCCAATTTTTCGCTTTTCCCAAATGAACAAAACAACTTCTGCCACTCAAGTTCCTGAATATGATCAAACCGGTGGAAACGCGCTCCTGTAACTGACGCTTTTTTCGGGACTGTTGTAAATTAACGAAATTTTATCTTGCAGAAACTGACATGCCAGATGCCGGTTGTGATTGTTGGTACACGACGTGGTCCCTGGCGATTTCGGCGGTGGGTAGCGACCGCTAATTAAACAACGGAACATGAAATATGGAATCACACGAGCTGGAAAGTCGCGGTTTGGGAATCACGAGTAAAAGTGCTTTATGTCCAGTAGTAAAAGTTATGTGTAAGTTGAATGTTTTATGCGGCGTGCTTTTGAAGAATAAAGAAGTTGACGTGCTATAAACATCGGAAAATACGTTAATCATTCAGGTCGAGTTTCATTTTAATAGAGCTATAAATCAATTTAATTCATGTGTATTAAGCAGTCAACAATTTTTATTATAATTAGCTGCTGCCATATAAAGAAAAACCTGATACATTTATTATACATATTTTTTGTCAACTATTAAAATTGTGAAAGTAAAAATTCCACAATTCATACGAAAGAGTACATTTATACTGAAATAAAACTCAAAGCGGATTCATAAACCACCAGTAGGAGTATATTATTTTATAAAATTAACACAACGTTGAATCTAAAAACTTGGAGCGGATGTCAAATAAATCTTACACATTTAACAAAAGTACGATATTTGGCCCGGAAAACAAGAAATGCTGGAACTGTCACAACACTTGTGACCTGACATAAAATATGGCGGATATTAAAAACTTCAACGGTGTAAGTTCTAAAATCAAACCGAGCGTGACTTCCGCGAACTTTAAGCTCAAGAATCTAAAATGTTATCTCATTATTTTCTTTCGTTGTTAGCCTATCATTAGCACTCATTTATATGCAAAATAAAGTAAATAAATAAACAACTTTACGTTATTTATTATTTTAGAAGTATTTTCCTGATTCTAGTTAGCATCTTCACGTAATAATCGTTAAAAAGAATTCTAAATAATTTACGTATTTTCGCTGTTTTGCTTATCTGGTTGGTGTGTTGAATTAGTACCACTTTGTTAAAAATAGCCACTGTAACCATAAAATAACTGAATTGAATTTAGCCTGACCGACTTTGATACCGACGCATTATTCTAAGAAACCATTGATTCAGAATTTATCCTAAATTGTAAATATATGATTTCTGGTTGTTTGATAGGTATTGGTCACATGCGCGCAGCGGTCGGTGTAACTGTGTGGTGTAATTCTCAAAAAGGTCATAGGAGACTTGCGAGAAAATAGGAGATTATATGTAAGGGTTTTTACAGTCCTTTTACTCTCCCACATTGTAGTTCTATCATTTTCTTAGTAATTTAGTTAGTAAAAAGCGTTTCGGATTAATATGTAAAAAGATAAAAATAATTTCCTCTGTTTTATTTTTAACAAGGTTTTACTATTGGTAGAAAATTAAAGAACAATGAAAAAACTTTCAGCCCTATAGACATATCTAGTGATTTATAAATAAATACGTATGCAATTGTGTCTTTAAAGTGTTAATTATTTGTCCTAATACTTATTTATTTTTAAATGACTACACCCACGTAGTACCATTAGAACAGATAATAACGGTTGATGCTATTAATCCTTAAAATTTATGGAGATTTTTCTGACCCCAGCGCGCAATTGACCCTTCCTTTTCAGGTCCTGTGGGATTAGAACCACCTGTACATTTTTTTTTACTGGAGTCCAAGGTTATTTACATCCCCTGAACTACATTCCAACAAATTCAGCTTCTTCGAAAAATTTGACAATTAAAATAACCCCTATGGTTTAAAGTAGAAATATGTATACATAGATAAACCACTCACAATGGAAAGAAAAAAATCGATTTATCGAAGATCGAACTCCCAAACCCTTTGAGCCATGTTACGTATGGTAAAGATCAGCTACAATAATAAGAAAATCAAGGCAAATACATAAACCACAAGTACAGGAGCATGATATTTTATAAAATTTATACAGCACGTACTAGCGAATCGTTGATGAAGATGGTCAGACAAATTTTTGGCCGTCAAGAGAAAGTGGAAGAACCCATTTGTCAGTTATTAGATAGAACTTCCCTCGCCCCTGAAGTACAATTAAATAAATCCAGTTTTCGTATAAAACATTAGTATGTGATTGTGATTTTTTGCCAAAACCTGGATGGCTAGGGTAAAAACTCAAGGCGGATTCATAAACTACAATTACAGGATTAGAGTATTTTATAAAATTTAAACATCATTTATTTATGAGAAAATCTGACGATGTCATCAAATTGTTAGTGAGAATCATAAGACAAATTTTGGTTAGATCTGCACGTAGTCCCAATACACAAGTCGGATAATAAAAAATTCACAAAAAAATTTCGTACTGTACCAAGATTGTAGGTGAACAGCGTAAATTCCGAAACAATAGTAGCATTCTTGTTAAGATCCAATTTAACCAAGCCCGGAAAAGATACGAAAAAAATTCGTACTGTCAGAACTCTCAACTTTGATCCTAGTATAGTTTTGGAAATTTCATTCTACCCCATAAAATTTTATTGGCAATAACGAGACGGAGAGTAGTACAATAGCAAGAGATATTTACAACTTAAAGTTGTCGCGTGCCGGTAATCCCCAGAAGTCAGAAAGCAGAATAATCCAGCTCCGGACAGAGACCACCGTTATTTTGTGAGTACAACTACCTGCTAAATGTTCTCCGACAAACTCAGGTGAACTGGTGCAAGCCATAAATATTTCTTACCATTGTAAAATTTTATAGGGTAGAATGAAATTTCCAAAACTATATAAAGCTTTTACTTTTTCACACTCTATATTCTATTAGATTCCACTCCCACTTGACAAAAGAAAGTTATTAGCCCCGCCCACCCACCCCGCCTTCATTTCAGTGATTAATTTTATCTGGTCCGAGTGAAATGAATGATCTTATGCGAACAGAAATAAAATTAGTCGTTAGAATGAGAAGAGCACGGATGGGCGGGGTTAGTACTTGCTGAGATAAGACTGATTTTGGCACATGACATACCTTCTAAAAAAACAGAGGGCGGGTGGGCGGGGCTAGTGCTCGCTAAGATAAGACTGATTTCGGCAAATGACATATCCTCTAAAAAAATAGTGGGCGGGCCTGATACTTGCTGAGATAAGACTGATTTTGGCAAAAGACAAACCTTCCAAGAAAATAGAGGGTGGGTGGGCGGGGCTAGTACTTGCTCAGATAAGACTGACTTTGGCAAATGACACACCCTCTAAGAAAATAGAGTGCGGAAGGGTGGTTTTAGTATTGGCCGTCTCGTTATTGTTAATAAAATTGTATAGGGTAGAATGAAATTTCCAAAACTATACCCTTAACGACAGAGGTATTGCCTGAAATTTTTCAATTTGTTGATTTTTATTTTTCGATTTTTTTTTATTTTTATTTTGCAGTTTTTCGAAATTCAGTTTCTCGATTTATAATTTTTCCCTATTTTTAATTATTCCATTTCCAATTTTTCTATTTTTCAACTTTTCGAGCTTTCAAGTTTTGAATTTATAAATTTTTCTATTGTTTTTCTCAATTTTTCAATTTTTAGATTTTTCAATTTCTTGACTTTTAGATTTATCAATTTCTCGATTTTTAATTTTTCAATTTTTCGAATTTTATAAACTCTTCGGTTTGTTCGATGTTTCGATTATTCCATTTAATGTCGGTCAGAACTCTCAACTTTGATCCTAGTATAGTTTTGGAAATTTCATTCTACCCTATAAAATTTTATTGGCAATAAGGAGACGGAGAGTAGTACAATAGCAAGAGATATTTACAACTTAAAGTTGTCGCGTGCCGGTAATCCCCAGAAGTTAGAAAGCAGAATAATCCAGCTCCGGACAGAGACCACCGTTATTTTGTGAGTACAACTACCTGCTAAATGTTCTCCGACAAACTCAGGTGAACTGGTGCAAGCCATAAATATTTCTTACCATTGTAAAATTTTATAGGGTAGAATGAAATTTCCAAAACTATATAAAGCTTTTACTTTTTCACACTCTATATTCTATTAGATTCCACTCCCACTCGACAAA
Organism: Zophobas morio; assembly: GCF_036711695.1. Classification (NCBI taxonomy): domain Eukaryota; kingdom Metazoa; phylum Arthropoda; class Insecta; order Coleoptera; family Tenebrionidae; genus Zophobas; species Zophobas morio. The sequence goes on along the minus strand of NW_026972136.1, from coordinate 842,790 downwards.
AGAAACTAATTAGCCCCGCCCACCCACCCCGCCTTCATTTCAGTGATTAATTTGATCTGGTCCGAATGATATGAATGATCTTATAGCGAACAGAAATAAAATTAGTCGTTAGAATGAGAAATGCGCGGGTGGGCGGGGTTAGTATTTGCTGAGATAAGACTGATTTCGACAAATGACGTCCTTCTAAGAAAACAGAGGGGGGGTGGGCGGGTCTAGTACTCGCTAAGATAAGACTGATTTCGGCAAATGGCATATCCTCTAGGAAAAATAGAGGGTGGGTGGGCGGGGCTAGTACTTGCTTAGATAAGACTGATTTTGGCATATGATACACCCTCTAAGAAAATTGAGTATGGGTGGGTTTACTACTGGCCGTCTCGTTATTGTCAATAAAATTGTATAAGGTAGAATGAAATTTCCAAAACTATACCCTTAACGACAGAGTTATTGCCTGAAAATTTTCAATTTGTTGATTTTAATTTTTCGATTTCTCGCTTTTAAATTGTTCGATTTTTCCGTTATTTCATTTTTTGATTTTTATTTTGCAGTTTTTCGAAATTCAGTTTCTCGATTTATAATTTTTCCATTTTCAATTTTTCTAATTTTCAATTTCTCGAGCTTTCAAGTTTTGAATTTATAAATGTTTCTATTGTTCTTCTCAATTTTTCAATTTTTAGATTTTTCAATTTATCTATTTTTAATTTTTCAATTTTTCGAATTTTATAAACGCTTCGGTTTGACCAATTTTTCGATTATTCCATTTTCGAGCTTTATTTTGTAGTTATTCGAATACCAATTTTCCGAGTTTTTAATGTAGAAAATTTTTGAGCTTTTCAATTTTTATTTTCGATTTTTCAATTGCTCGTTTTTTAATTTTTGGATATTTTCGAATTATCAAGTACCTACATTTTTCGTTTTTTTAATAACATTGGTCCCCACAAGACCGAAAACCCAAAATATTTGGCGACGCGTTTCGCCAACCAAGTTGGCATTATCTATAGTTGAGCTTTGTATACATAATGCCAACGTGGTTGGCGAAACGCGTCTGCAAACATCTTGTGCTTTCAGTGTCGTGGGGATGGGAATAAACGTTATATTATTATAGTTTCCCCAGTTCTAATTCGATTTTATGATGTGTAAAAGTCAACTTCTTTTACAATAGATTAGTACTGTCGGTGATGGGTCAATCATAATACATAAAGCGGTACTATCATAAAAACAAATTTTTTAATTTTTATTACATCCGACACAGACAACAGACAAAACAGAAACGGGAGACCTATTATTTCACAATATAGAAAATCTACAAGAAAACATGGCAATGGCAAATACACATATTTATTTATTCACCTTTTACAAAATATCTAGAAAAAAAATAAGAATTGATATTGTTTTGATTTCCGTAAATAAAGAAAAAAATCTGATAATCAGTTCAGCAATTAAAAGTTTAAAAACGAAAGAAAAAAATCGATCCCAGACAAATCCAATTTGATTATTTTTCAAAGCTGCCACGACTCCAAAATAACACACTATTAACACAAACCGAGAATTTGCTGCCACAACAATAGCTTAATTTTGTTTTTCGATAAAATTGACGTACTCCGACTCCGAAAAAAATTAATTTGCGGTTTCGCCAACAAAACACACATGAAAAAATTGGAATTTTTAACACGCGGTCTCAAAGTTTCCGCATGAATCACACCACACGAACTCAAACCTGAAAATAATTTCATACGTGCATACACGCATTACACAACCTGAAACAAGCGTTTCAGTTATTCAGAAACATCCGAAAACCAGGCAAGTCGGGTTAATGAATCGTATTAACCTTGCAGGACACCGATTACATTTTGACAAACCAAAGTACACACAAGACAATTTTAACACCTCTTCGGCTGTTAATCAAGCGAATCTAAAATAGAGAAGCAATGTCTTATTCTGATTCACAACCACGCATGACTTGTTTGCAAATGTAGAATTAATTCTTCGCTGCATACACCTATAAATAGCTGCTCTCTCGAAATTATGGATATACGTAAACAGAACGAGAATTCACCTTCGGATGGTCGAAACCGCTGGACAACTTTTTATCGCCGATGAAACAATAGTTCGTCGTCCGCGAGAACTAGGTGTGTCGTAGATGGTTCCAAAAACGACGACCAAAAAGGTTCAAGGGTAGAGTGAACCGATATTTAGATGAATTCGTAAGAAATAAATTAGAAAGAAATATGGGACGTCGATTTTAACCGTTATTTAAGCAGCCAATGGTTACCCTCAAGACACAACACCGAGCAATCTCACCATTCCAATTAAAGCGAACCCCAACGATCAATCAGAATTTTTCCGAAGTGACTCTACCCGTGTCACACATCTGTTATTATTATTTATTACTTGCACGCACACTATGTTAATTTCTTTTTTGTCGATAATGATTAACTCGTGATTAACCTTCCGGTGCTCGATTACCAACTACAACGAATAATAGCACAGTACCCTTGAAATCGTACCAAAACAATTTCCACTTTTTTCCCGGAGCCATAATCCGAAACTAATTGCATAATACGGCAACCGCCAACTCAAAAAGAACATTACTCGACATGCTTCCAAAAAATAACACGCACTTGATCCGAAATGTAAATAAACACAACTCCAATTAACAAACCGGTGTGACACGACTGGTACAGATCCGAGATCCAAGGCAATCCTAGCACGTATGCCTCGAATTACTCATTAAATCCGGAAGACAATTGACTTTTACAAACGAAATTGACAAACAAATTGTCATTATATAATAGTCCGTTTGTCAAAGTACCACCGTCAGCCCGCAGGATTACCCCGGCGATCCACTCGGAGACACGACCCAGCGACTGCCAATTACCATAATCCGAGCCTCACATCACCACCACAAAAACACTGGCACTCGGTCAATCACACCGGCGGACTCCAGGACACGAACTTCACCGGAGGACGATCTGCACTATCATCACCAACCGCACACGCCAAAATCCAGCGTGGAAATTGTGTGAGTTATGCACAGCACAGGCCGAACGAACGCACGGAACCACTCTTCGATGTCGATGCAAGAACGCGCGACCGGACGACTGGTCGTACCGTGCTGTTGCGGAGGACCGACCGGTAACTTTGGCGGGGCACAGGAGACCCAGGGGGGCAAAAGAGAGAGTGATCTCGCCGGTTTCTCAACGGACCGTCGTGGATGCGGCTGCGACCACCAAGGTCCTGACGATCCAGGTAAAGAGAGGCGACAAGGAAGCGGTGGTACCGAAGGGGCTTGCACATCTGGCGAAAGGGTGCGGGATTTACGGGCCCCAAGGGCGCGTGGTTGGCAGCTGTAGTGCGACGTGGTTTGCGTGAAAATCAACGGCGACCTAAATGATAGGTGAGCGGAAGTACCGCACGTAAAAAAGTGATAAGGGGTACTTTGTGGTTGCGCCATTATCGTCTTTCTTTAAAAATAATAATAATAACTAGAAAATTCTGACTAAAACTGGCGAAGACATTCAATCCGAACAAGTCAATTAACAGTTATCCTAACACACTAGACCTATAGAATTGATATACCGCAATCAAGAAATCTTGAAATGTTCTTTGTGCTTTGCTCCTTTTTTGTCTTGTTGTTGCCATTAGTATCATCTAATACATCCGAATATATCGAAAATTGAATTCGGCGAAACTGTCGTCACATTTCCACAAAACTACTAAACAATGAGCCATTCGACGGAGATCCGGAAACAGCACAGGAAATGATCGACGACGTGACCAAGGAAATCGACAATAAAAATATACATAAAATCCGCGAAACAGACGCGGAACGTACGAGGACTGTAAAGGAAAAAGGAAAAACTGGTGTCTGAATTAAAAAGTATTATACCAGGAGTAACGGACGCTGCAGTAAACGTGACGGATGTATAGTATAGCCCTAGGGGCAAAAGGGAGCATTATGACACCCAGTGGAATGTATACGACAGCAACACGAGCGACACATTTTCTGGCCGTTTTCTGTGCCACTACAAACACGAAAATAAATTTTTGGAAGGTCGACCACATTTTGGATCGTTTTGTATGTGGTTTCTGCCCACTCGAAACTGTTCAGATCAGAATTTGACTTTGAAATAGCTTAATTTATTCTGTTCATTTCGTGCATAATTACAATAATATATAATTCACAATAAAGACTAACGAGTAAAAAAAAATAAAAATAAAAAAAAATCTAGAATTACGGAAACGGTGACAATAATAATAGGGAAGTGCTTGGCAAAATTTTGACATGACATAATCAATTTTCTGGTGAGGATTATTTTTAAAATAGATCAAAAATGTCACAACAATTAGTCCTACAATTTCGGGGATCATCGATGTAATAACATCATCACCTGGCTAACTTAACATTCGATAAGTAAAATTTTAACGAAAGGACATCATAAAAAGAAGTTGAAACAAAAAAGTACACTAAATATAACAACAAATATTATTGAAACAATTGATAACTTTCTAGAGAATTTATAAAATTTTAATTTTGCGAAGAAAAGAGAGGGTGGGTGGGCGGGGCTAGTAGCTGCCTAGATAAGACCGATTTTGGCAAATCACATACCTTGTAAGAAAAGAGAGGGTGGGTGGGCGGGGCTAGTACCTGCTAAGATAAGATTGATTTTGGCAAATGAGACTATTTCTCTAATAAAAATCGACACATACAGACGACAGACATACGGAAACGCGAGATCTATTTTTTCATACTCTACAGGTCATGAAACGTCGTGAAAACATGACAGTATCCAAAACAAGTGCGATTTTTGATAAGCGGTGATTTACCTAGTGGTCGTAGAAAAAGTGCTAAAAAGAAATTTTCTGCAAAAAAAAAGAAGCGATATTATAATAATTAGCTTTATTATTTGCTTTATCTTTCAAAACAAAATTTAAGCTAGGAAAAAAATTGAGGAGTACAATATAGAAGCACAAAAAACAAAATATGGCAACCAAATGTAAAAAAAAAAGATTCTCAAGACTGTTTTAAAAATTTAAAAACCAAGTGGAAACAAACAGTTCGATGGAAAGAATTAAATTAATTAGATTCTTTTGTCGAGTTGGAGTGAAAACTGATCTAGAATTGGAGGATATATCATGTACCAATATCAGTCTTATCTTAGCGAGTACCAGCCCCGCCCACCCACCCTCTATTTTCTTAGAAGGTATGTCATTTGCCAAAATCAGTCTTATCTGAACAAATACTTGCCCCGCCCACCCGCCCTCTATTTTCTTAGAAAGTATGTCATTTGCCAAAATCAGCCTTATCGTAGAAAGTACTAACCCCGCCCACCCACCCGTGCTCTTCTCATTCTAGTGAGTAAATTTATTTCTGTTCAGTATAAGATCATTCATTTCATTCGGAGCAGATAAAGTTATTCACTGAAATAGACAGGGTGGGTTGGCGGGGCTAATTATATTCCTCTGTCGAGTGGGAGTGGAAACTGATAGAATCTAGAATGTGAACAAAGTAAAAACTTTATACCATTCGATTCCTTGGAGTTTACTAGTCAAGAAAAATGAGAAACTCTCGTCTTTTGTAAAAAAATCTTAGCCAGTACTAAACCCGGCCCCCGCCCGCTCTCAATTTTCTTAGAGGGTGTGTCATTTGCCAAAAGTTCGATGGAAAGAATTAAATTAATTAGATTCTTTTGTCGAGTTGGAGTGAAAACTGATCTAGAATTGGAGGATATATCATGTACCAATATCAGTCTTATCTTAGCGAGTACCAGAGATTCTTTCATCTTTTTAGAAAAACATTTTAGCCAGTACTAACCCCACCCACCCGTCCACTATTTTCTTAGAGGGTGTTATATTTTCCAAAATCAGTGTTGTCTGAGCAAGTACTAGCCCCGCCCACCCGCCCTCTATTTTCTTAGAAGGTATGTCATTTGCCAAAATCAGCCTTATCGTAGCAAGTAGTAAACCCGCCCACCCACCCTTGCTCTTCTCATTCTAATGACTAATTTCATTTCTGTTCAGTATAGATCATTAATTTCATTCGGAGCAGATAGTTATTCACTGAAATAGAGACAGGGTGGGTGGGCGGGGCTAATTATATTCTTCTGTCGAGTGGGAGTGGAAACTGATAGAATCTAGAATGTGAACAAAGTAAAAACTTTATACCATTCGATTGCTTGGAGTTTACTGGTCAAGGAAAATGAGATTCTTTCGTCTTTTATAAAAAAATCTTAGGCAGTACTGAAACCCGGCCGCCCGCCCGCCCTCAATTTTCTTAGAGGGTGTGTCATTTGCCAAAATCAGTCTTATCTGAACAAGTACTTGCCCCGCCCACCCGCCCTCTGTTTTCTTAGAAGGTATGTCATTTGCCAAAATCAGCCTTATCGTAGCAAGTATTAACCCCGCCCACCCACCCGTGCTCTTCTCATTCTAGTGACTAAATTTATTTTTGTTCAGTATTAGATCATCCATTTCATTCGAACCAGATAGTTATTCACTGAAATAGAGACAGGGTGGGTGGGCGGGGCCAATTGGATTCTTCTCTCGAGTGGGAGTGGAAACTGATAGAATCTAGAATGTGAACAAAGTAAAAACTTTATACCATTCGATTGCTTGGAGTTTATTGGTCAAGGAAAATGAGATTCTTTCGTCTTTTATAAAAAAATCTTAGGCAGTACTGAAACCCCGCCGCCCGCCCGCCCTCAATTTTCTTAGAGGGCGTGTCATTTGCCAAAATCAGTCTTCTCTGAACAAGTACTTGCCCCGCCCACCCGCCCTCTGTTTTCTTGGAAGGTATGTCATTTGCCAAAATCAGCCTTATCGTAGCAGGTACTAACCCCGCCCACCCACCCGTGCTCTTCTCATTCTAGCGACTAATTTCATTTCTGTTCAGTATAGATCAATCATTTCATTCGGAGCAGATAGTTATTCACTGAAATAGAGACAGGGTGGGTGGGCGGGGCTAATTATATTCTTCTGTCGAGTGGGATTGGAAACTGATAGAATCTAGAATGTGAACAAAGTAAAAACTTTATACTAATCGATTGCTAGGAGTTTATTGGTCAAGGAAAATGAGATTCTTTCGTCTTTTATAAAAAAATCTTAGCCAGTAATAAACCCGGTCGCTCGCCCGCCCTCAATTTTCTTAAAGGGTATGTTATTTGCCAAAATCAGTCTTATCTGAACAAGTACTTGCCCCGCCCACCCGCCCTCTGTTTTCTTAGAAGGTATGTCATTTGCCAAAATCAGCCTTATCGTAGCAGGTACTAGCCCCGCCCACCCACCCGTGCTCTTCTCATTCTAGAGACTACTTTTATTTCTGTTCAGTATAAGATCATTGATTTCATTCCGAGCAGATAGTTATTCCCTGAAATAGAGACTGGGTGGGTGGGCGGGGCTAATTATATTCTTCTGTCGAGTGGGAGTCGAACCCGATAGAATCTAGAATGTGAACAAAGTAAAAACTTTATACCATTCGATTGCTAGGAGTTTATTGGTCAAGGAAAATGAGATTCTTTGGTCTTTTTAGAAAAAAATCTTAGCAAGTACCAACCCCGCCCACCCTCCCATTATTTTCCTAGAGGGTGTGTTATTTGCCAAAATCAGTGTTATCTGAGCAAGTACTAGTACCGCCCACCCGCCCTCTATTTTCTTAGAAGGTATGTCATTTGCCAAAATCAGCCTTATTGTAGCAAGTATTAACCCCGCCCACCCACCCGTGCTCTTCTCATTCTAGTGACTAATTTCATTTCTGTTCAGTATAGATCAATCATTTCATTCGGAGCAGATAGTTATTCATTTGAAATAGAGACAGGGTGGGTGGGCGGGGCTAATTATATTCTTCTGTCGAGTGGGAGTGGAAATTGGTAGAATCTAGAATGTGAACAAAGTAAAAACTTTATACTAACCTCGCCCACCCACCCGTGCTCTTCTGATTCTAGTGACTAATTTTATTTCTGTTCAGTTCTGATCATTCATTTCATTCGGACCAGATAAAATTATTCACTGAAATAGAGACAGGGTGGGTGGGCGGGGCTAATTAGGTTCTTCTGTCGAGTGGGAGTGGAAACTAGTAGAATCTGGAGTGTGAAAAAGTAAAAGAGATTCTTTCGCATTAAAAAAAAAATGAAAAAAAAATGAAAAAATTCGCGAGAAAGAAGAACTCATATGATATTGCACTCAGAAATACAGACACAGACAGAATAAAAACGTCACTTAGGAACAATATGAAATACATTTGAAACAAATAACCCATGGGAAAAATGTTTTCTCAATGTCTCAGTACATGCCTAACTTCGACTGTTTTTGTTTATATTTGGAAAAAATTCTACTATTAGCACGTTCGGCTACTAAGCACTTGCGTTAAAAGAGAATGAAATTTGATCGATTTTGTCATCTCGAAATGGAGGAAAGGACTGATTTAATTAATTAAGCTACAAGGGAGCAAAATGGACCGAATATACTTATATTTCATGTAATTACGTGCAATCTACTATGTGAGTGAATTTTTGAGTACAAAAAATTAGAGCAGTAATTAAATAAGTTGAACAGAAAACATTGAAAGTAAACGAAAAAATTCATATCCTGTGACTGAAAATGTGTTACATATAAGGAGGAAGTACATCACAGGATTGCAACAGACGTGGGTGTAAGACAAGACGGATATTTGGTCTGCTACTCTTCAATATGCCAATGGATGAACTAGTGCGCAAAATCAAAAGTGAAACCAATGTTGTGTTCTTGAGAGACACAAACTACAACCACTCGAGGCAAATGAGCTATTATATGTAAATGATCTGATACTCATTAAGTCATTAGTGACAGCAAAAGCGATTCGGAGGCCGAATTGAAAAAGCGGACAGAAATATGAAGCAACGATGACCTGAAAATCAACATCGACAAAAAAACTACAGGTCAAGAAAAATTACATAAACGATGTAGCGTCATGGCCAACTAGAGCATAAATTTTACAAATCACCCGATTTAACTGTCATAAAATTAACATACTGTATGATTTCGATTCCAAAGGGTACCTTGACTACATATTTTTTATTTATTATAAAATAAATCCACCAACCCAGCCTTGTATTCGTGTTGTTCATTCATCTTCTGAACCGCCATCGTGTCTGTCCATGTTGGCCGCGCACCAGGAAAACTCGTTTAATTCTATGAATTTTTTAAGTGGTTTTCACGTTTTTCTTTGCGACATCATAATTTCATCCGGCGAATTTTTATGTCGTCCATAAAGTTGCGAGCCATCCTAACTCATCTAATAATTCCCACCGACGTTGTAATAAAGTTCCTGGCCAGGATGTCAACAAACGAATTAATTTTTTACGTGGAAAATTCACCTTAGCGGCGGCCTCGGGCCCGAGGAAAGTGTACGCAATCGCGTCGATCTGCAGGAATTACAATTCTATTGTAAACATGTTTGAACTGCACGCATATCAAGAAAAACAAAGGTGTACGTAACTGATTAACTCTGCGATGAAGTGGCCTTCACACTGCGAAAACTCCGACAAAGTTTAGTTCGGGAGTGCATTTATTGGAATTGCATCCAGAAGAGATTAGCTCGAGCGGAATGTAAAGAGGACTGATGAATATTCATGGGGCTTTGTACATTTTGTAGCGATAAGATGTTTTCTGTTTTAATAAAATTGGAATTAGCTTGAGGAGCGTGAGTGATTGAGAAGATTATAGGATTTGTAGTGGGCGTTTAATTTGCTTTTGAAACAGGAGGGAAAAACGAAGCGCTGAAAAATTTACCTACGTTTTGGGTGACAGTGACAACACGAAATTCAAAATTCGTGCATCTTTACAACACGTGACGACCCACATCCGCCAAAAGAAGCCAGTAAAAGTAAACTTTTATGGGTGCAATTTTAAGAGGGTGACTGTTTGTTTTCATTGCGCCGCTATTTTGTGCTTCGGAATTTTATTCCGGGAGATCGGATTCGTCCGGACATGCCAATCTACCAAGTTTGTTATAAGGAGGTATATAACTGCCGAAACTTTCATGGGTCGGTTTGTGTTTATTCCCAGAATAATAAACTTGTTTTCGGTTGTTTGGAAAAGCCCGAGTTTAACAAGCCTCCTTAAAAGTCGGCCACCTTGCTCAAGAAAACTGAATAATTTTATCGATGGAATTCCAGATGCTGCGAAGAGGGTGAGGTAATAAAAATGAGGCAGGTAGATCCCGGTTTAAAAGGCTGCGACAACTGGGTTGCATTCTAATTGTTCGTTACTTTTATGGATGCAATAACAAAGGTGCTGGCAGGGGCGTGATGGTTGCCTTTGGAAAGGGGTTATTTCGACGTTTCGGGTTTATGGCAAGCTTAAAGTTATTATCCTGCTGGAATTTTAAGCCCTTTTGAAATTAATCGCTGGATATAAAAAGAAATTGTTGTAATGGCGAGACCGTTGTATGAATAATGTTGTAAATATGTATATGTTAGTCGACAATATAGTGCGCAGCTGCACCGTTTCGTAATATGCATAATAATCGAACTAATTCTTATCTCTTACTTAACTAAGCAGGCGGCATTCAAAGAAACTTACTTTCATACGAAGATCACGGTCGCCATTTTTGTACCTTGTTGGACAACTTCCAGAGTTACCAACTGTGTACAATAGAGTGTATGTTGGGTTTAATTTTCCGCAGAAATCCTCTTAACGTTTTAAAGCTCCGAGCTTTCCAAATCAATTCATTTCCTGGCTCTGGGTATTACAGGAAGTTTTAATAACATGGGTAAACTGTGTGCTCATGGTTAAAAACAACGTAGGTACTTTGGTAATGAGTGGCTATTATATGTCCAATCAGGGCACTCGTTTGTAATGAATGTGTGATTATATTGCTTATATCTCTATTAATGTCTAATTATGACGTACTTTCTTACGTTCGAGTTACGGTTGCCATTTCTCTAACGATATACCTATTAATTATGTTTATGGGACGTTCTCAGAAAACGTGTTCGTTGTGTGGGTAAAATTTGATTAACATGTACGCGTACGTGGCTTCTAATAGGGTCAAACAAACACATTAAAAATGTGTAATTTTTAAGATGGCGTCATCAACTTCCGCGAACGTAAAAACCCTAGGTCTTTTCGGTCAAATAATTGTACATTCGGTTTCTGAAGCGCCTAACGTCCAAGCGACACGTGATCAATGCATTCCATTAATCTTCATTATTCCATGTACAGCTTTCATCCGTGCCAACAAAGAACGACGACAAGTAGCATATGGAATGCCTCAATTAATTAAAAATCCCGAGAAGTTATTCGACGTGGTGTGCACCTATAAATACATTACCCTTGTACGTCCATAATCGGTCAAGGAACCTAAAGCACAAGAGGAAACATCTGCGAGTACAGCCTTCCTTATCGGCATCTACTCACTTCTACCGAGAAAACACATGCAACCACTTCAGACATCTAATACTTTTCTGAATCGCGCCTCGACTCTTATTAATAAAGTAGACATTAATCTGTAGTCACTTAGTGGATAAACACATGTTTATGGTCTTCGACTCGTATCTCAAGAGCTTCTCCTCGCACTTATTTAAATTTGCAGAGATAGAGAACCAATGAACAAATTATCCGAGCCGTATACATCGACCGTGAAATTCTCGACAAACATCCGATGATAATAATAATACTAATAGGGAACAATCTACAAGGTGATTTCGAAATATCTGCAATTAAAAAATGGGGAATAACTCACAATATGATTTATTGCACTGTGTAAAGTTCACGTTCCTAAGTGGTAGCAGGGACCAGAAAAAAATTATTTTAAATTAAATATAAATTGTTATACACGCCACTCGTAGTATTTCTTGATCTACCATAACTACTATTCAATGAAAGGCACAACACAGAATAAAAAGTCGATTACCTTGAAGTATTACCAAAAATCGGTCCTTCTCAGGACTGCCATTTGTTTCTACAACTAATAATCTTTCGCATTGACCTTAAAGGTCGTGGACAGTGCCGTTGAAAGTTAGCACGCCGTTGGGGTGACATTCGAAATGACCAACTTTTAACTTTAAAAACAGGCCAAATGTAAGCCCGCCCACCCGTCCTATTTCAATTGTAATGATTTTTTCTTATTCGCCGAGAACCAAGGGGGCGGAGCTTAACTGCAAAATACTTATTTCTTTACAAGAAACTAAAAACAATTATTGGATTTCTTGAATTTTTGTGATTTTTGGATTGTTCGTATATTACAGATTTTGTGTTCATTACTTTTTTTTCGGATTTATTCAATTTTTCGTTTTCTGGACAATTTGTTTTTTTTTTATTTTTTTGAAAATTTTGGGATATTTTCCATATTTGAATTTTGGAATTACTGGTTTTTTGGGTTTCTTCGATTTTTTAGATTTTTGGATTTTGAATCTTCAATTTTTTGGACATTATCGATTTTTTAGATATTTGCATTTCTTGCGATTTTTTGGACTTTTGGAATTTTGTTGGACTTTCTTTTGGAATTGTTAAGATTTCTTAGTTTTTTTTGGATAATTAAATTTTATTTATTTAGTTTTATTTTTTTTCGGATTTTTGGGGTTCTTGTATTTTCTTTGGATTCTTTAAATTCTTTGATTTTTCAGTTTCTTCGATTTGTTGCATTTCTTCGATTTCTTGTAAAGAATTTAGAAATTTAAAACATCTAAAAAATCCAAGAAAGTCAAGAAAAAAATCCCGAAAGTCCAAAAAAATCAGAAAATTAAAAAAAAAAACAAAAATTATCCAAAATATCAAAAAACTCAATAAATCCAAAAAATCCAAAGAGTCTAAAAAATCCGAAGAACCCAAGCAACCCGAGAAATTCTATAATCCAAAAAATCCAAATAAATCCAAAAACTCCATAAACCCAAAATCCGCCAAAAATCCAAAAACCCAAGAAATGCTAGAAACCCAAGAAATTCAAGAACAAGTTAAATAATTGAAATGATTCAAAAATTCGGTCCAAGAAAGTCAGAAGCCCAAAAACCCAAAAAACAGAAATAAAACAAAAACAAAAAATAAAAATTATCCAAAAAAAGTCGAAAAAAATTGAATTTTGTCATTGTTTTGGATTTTCTGGTTATATTCGATTTCTTGAATTTCTGCAATTATTAGACTTTTGAGTTTCTTGAGTTTCTTGGATTTCTTCGGCTTTTTAGGTTTTTCGGATTTTTTGGATTATCTAGATTTTTTTGATTATATGGATTTTTTGATTATTTGGATTATTTAGATTTTTTAGATTTTGTTTTTTTTATTTTTTGGATTTATTCAAGTTTCTCGATTTTGTTGATGATTTTATTTTTTTTTTCATTTGCTGATTTTTGGAAGTTTGGAATTATTCTATTTTTTGTATTTTTGGGATATTTTCCATATTTGGATTTTTGTTTTCTTTTTTTATTTTTTTGGACATATCGATTTTTTCGATATTTGCCTTTCTTGCATTTTTTGGATTTTGTTAGATTTTTTGAAATGTTTAGATTTCTTGATTTTTTTTTATAATCTCTTCTTGTTTATTTACTTTTGTGATTTTTGGATTTTTTGAATTTTTGGAATTATTGGATTTCTTTAGTTTTTTAAGTTTCTTGGGTTTCTTAGATTTTTCTAGGTTTTCGGATTTCTGGAATCAATGGAGTTCTTGAATTTTTTGAATTTTTTGTATTGTTCGGATTTCAGATTTTTTGGTTTTTCGGTTTTAATATTTTTTTGGATTTATTCAATTTATGTATTGTTTTCTGGTCAATTTTTATTGTTTTGTTTATTTTCTAGATTTCTTTGGATTTTTGGGATATTTTCCATATTTGGATTTTTGAAATTACTGGATTTTTGTTTCTTTTATTTTTTGTTTTTTTTTAATTTTTTTGACATTATCGATTTTTTCGATATTTGCATTTCCTGCATTTTTTGGATTTCTTTAGATTTTTTGAAGTTTTTAGATTTATTGATTTTTTTTTTGCATAATCTAGTTTCTTATTTATTTAATTTTATGATTTTTGGATTTTTTGGAATTATTGGAATTTTTTAGTTTTTAAAGTTTCTTGGGTTTCTTAGACTTTTTTTGATTAATTGGTTTTTCGGATTTCTGGAATCAATGGAATTCTTGAATTTTTTGGATTTTTTGAATTGTTCCGAAATTTCAGATTTTTTTGTTTTTTGGGTTTTAATATATTTTTTTTGATTTATTCAATTTATTGTCGTCTGGGCAATTTTTATTGTTTTGTTTTTTATTTTCTAGTTTTTTTTTTGGATTTTTGGGTTATTTTCCATATTTGGACTTTTAGATCCTTAAATTCTTTGATTTTTGGACATTATCGATTTCTTGGTTATTTGCATTTCTTGCGTATTTTAGACTTTTTGAATTTGTTGGATTCTTTTGTAGTTCTTAGATTTCTTGGATTTTTTTTTGGACAATTTTTTCTTGTTTATTTAATTTCCTAATTTTTGGATTTTTAGAATTGTTGGAGTTCTTGAGTTTTTAAGTTTCTTGGGTTTCTTAGATATTTTACATTCTTTGATTTTTTGAATCATTGGATTTCTTGTATTTTTTGACTTGTTAGATCCAAAAAATCAAAGAATTAAAAAAATTCAACAACTCTATGAATATATGAAGAAAAAAAAGCAAAATATTTACCCCACCCATCCACCCCATCTCAATTGTGATGATTTTTTTTTATTCTTAAACTTAAAACACGTTTCGGTTTTTTGTATCCAAAAAATCAAAGAATTGAGAAAAATCAAACGTCTGAAAAATCCAAGAAACTCAAGAAAAAAATCCCCAAAATCCAAAAAAATCAGGAAATTAAAAAAAACAAAAATTATCCAAAATATCGAAAAATTCAATAAATCCAAAAAGTCCAAAAAATGCAAGAACTCCAAAAATCCAAAATCCGCCAAAAATTCAAAAACCCAAGAAATGCTAGAACCCCAAGGAATTCAAGAAATCCAAAAAATCGCACAATTTAAAAAATCCAATAAGTTAAATAATTGAAATGATTCAAAAATTCAAAGGTCCAAGAAACTCAGAAGCCCAAAAAACCAAAAAAAAACAGAAATAAAACAAAAAACAAAAATTATCCAAAAAAAAAAAAGAAAAAACTTGAATTTTGCATGTTTTTAATTTTGTCATTGTTTTGGATTTTCTGGATATACTTATTCATCTTTTGAATTTCTGCAATTATTAGATTTTTGAGTGTCTTGAGTTTTTTGGATTTCTTCGGTTTTTTAGGTTTTTCGGATTTTTGGATTATCTAGATTTTTTAATTATATGAATTTTTTGATTATTTGGATTGTTTAGATTTTTTAGATTTTGTTTTTTTATTTTTTTGAATTTATTCAAGTTTTTCAATTTAGTTGATACTTTTTTTTTTCATTTGCTGTTTTTTGAAAATTTGGAATTATTGTATTTTTTGGATTTTTGGATTATTTTCCATATTTGAATTTTTGAAATTACTGGATTTTTGTTTCCTTAGTTTTTGTTTTTTTTTTAATTTTTTAGACATCGATTTTTTCGATATTTGCATTTCTTGCATTTTTTGGATTTTGTTAGATTTTTTAAAGTTTTTAGATTTCTTGATTTTTTTTTGATAATCTTTTCTTGTTTATTTAATTTTCTGATTTTTGGATTTTTGGAATTGTTGGAGTTCTCGAGTTTTTAAGTTTCTTAGGTTTCTTAAATTTTTTACATTCTTTGATTTTTTGGATCAGTGGATTTCTTGTATTTTTTGAAAAATTCAACAAACCATGAATATATTAAGAAAAAAAGACAAAATATTTACCCCACCCATCCACCCCATCTCAATTGTGATGATTTTTTTTATTCTTAGAAACGTAAAACACGTTTAAAATGGTAAACTTTTTAAGGAAAAACGGATTTTGCAATTAATCTCCGCCCCTCTTGGCTCACGACGAATAAAAAAATCATTACAATTGAGATAGGGCGGGTGGGCGGGCTTACATTTTGCCTTGTTTTCTTAATATGTGTAGTCATCTTTACACAACAAGAAACTTAGACATGTTTAAAATGATAAATTTGTATAGGGAAATATCGATTTTTCAATTACGCTCCGCCCCTCGGTCAAACAACGAATAAAAAATTCATCACGGTTGAGATCGAGACGCATGGGTGGGGCTTCTCTTTTAGTTTGCGTTTTTCATTAATACATTTAGTTTTCTTTGTAAAATACGATTACTTAAGAACATATTTCACATGGTAATTTCTCGTAGAAAAATACGGATTTTACAATTAAGCCTCGCCCCTCGGGTGACGACGAATAAAAAAATTATCAGAATTGAGACAGGGCGGGTGGGGGTGCTTATATTTTGCCTTATTTTCCCTAATACACACAGCCATCTTTTCACAACAAGAACTTAAAACATGGTTAAAATAGTACATTTTTGCAAGGAAATATGGGGCGGAGCCTAACTCCAAAATCGATATTCCCTTATACAAATTTTCCATTTTAAACATATTTTAAGCTTCTTGGTGTGAAAATAAATCTATACATATTAAAACAAAAAGGCAAAATGTTAAGCCCGCCCACCCACCCTATCTCAATTGTAAGGATTTTTTTTATTGGCCGAGAACCAAGAGGGCGGAGCTTAACAGCAAAATACTTATTTCTTTACACGGAATTAAAGACATGTTTTTTAGTATCGTGTTTTTCAAAGCAAACTATGCATATTAAGAAAAGAAAAGGCAAAATATAAACCCCGCTCACCCACCCCATCTCAATAGTGATGATGTTTTTATTCTTAGAAACTTAAAACACGTTTAAAATAGTATATTTTTGTAAGGAAATATGGATTTTGCAATTAAGCTCCGCCGCCTTGGCTCACGACGAATAAAAAATCATCACAATTGAGACAGGGCGGGTGGGCGGGGCTACATTTTGCCGATTTAAGTTTTCTATTGAAAGTGATTTCATCGTTTTTATTCGAATGTTTTGCCACCTACGTTTTAAAAGGTGGATCAGTGGCATCGCATCGAGGTGGTTCATGAGGGTTTTCCATTCGACTTTTAATTTGTTTTTTCTATATTTCCATATTACTCCGGTACGTGATGCCGTGGTTACAGTTACTGCACATATTTAGAAATCACCCTGTATATGCGCATATTTCATAAAAACTTTGGGCATATAAATCATCTGAAGTCATAGTCCCAGGATCCTACTTTCCTTTTCTTTATATTTGTTCCAGTGACGTCATACATACATACATACGATCACATCGACTACGGATTTGATGAACCCGACACAATAATTGTGTTGTTTAGTGTCAATACCACGCGAAGGTACATATTGTAAAAGAAAAGGTCAAAACGCGAGATTCTGGCGTCCCGTGTGGGGATTTCATTTACGAAAGCAATTTCGCGCTGGAACATTCACGGCCCATCTATTGTGCGCTTTTTTGCCTTGCGCTTGTGTGCAAATTAAACAAGGTTCTTTACATGTTATTAAAAAACCGTTACGAAATTGGTCGAAGAACGCATTGTTTTGCAAAGTTTGTAGGTGTCGTTACACGAGCGTCAAAAGCGACCGGACCAAAAGCGACGCTGTTGCAACAATGTGATGGATGGTGGCGTGTTTTCGCACGAATTTATAGTTTCAGGTTTTTTTCCTCTTGCAGCGCTTAAAATGTCAATACAACTTTTTGGCAGCATCCCAACCTCTCGCCGGTCAACCTCCTCAGTGTGATGCCCCAAGTCGGCTTAGCGCACGGCTATATTTAAAGTCAAAAACAAACATCGTCGGTGTTACATCGGATCAATTATGCTAGTAAACGCGGGATTTAATTCAAATCCGAGAACAGGTTCGACTGGTGCCATAATATCTCTGTCATTTCGATATTAATTGGAGAAAAACTTGTTTTCACCGGCGTCGGCGATAACGTCCTTAGACTTAAGTGTTTCCTCTTCGGGCTACGACGAAAAGGGACATTCCCTGAATTCTTAGAAAGTTTTGACGAAACTTCGCAGATTCAAAAAGTTGCAGGGATAAGTTCATAACCGAAATAGTTTGGATTCGTTTGTAACGACTCGACGGTTATGAAGTTTGCAGATGGTTGAGGGTCGCCGAGGATGATACAATGCGAAAATACGTGTTTACGAGACAGTGTTGTGCTTTTTGCCAATGTGGGGAATGGTAGAAGGTCGGATTATTTTTTCTATCTTTCAGTTTGTCATTTTTTCAGTTTGTCGGTTTGACAATTTTTCGGTTTCAAATTTCCAAGTTTACATTTTAAAATTTTTCAGTTTTACAATTTTTCAAGTTTTCAGTTCTATAATTTTGTAATTTTTCGATTTTTATGTTTTACGATTTTACGATTACTCAATTTTTGATATTTAAATTTTTCGATTTTTCAGTGTTTCATTTCTTTCCTTTTTCGATTTGACAATTTTTTATTTTATTTTTTTAGTTTAATTTTCAGTTTTTCAGTTTGCCGTCCTCAGTTGTGTCTTAAATGATTCGATTTTACAATTTTTTGACATTTACATTTTTTTCAATTTCCGATTTTTCAGTTTTTCGAGTTCTCGATTTTGTAATTTTTCGAATTTTTTATTTTCTGATTTTTCAAGTTTTGATTTTCCAACTTTTGTAGATATTAAATTTTTTCAATTTTTCAGTTTGTCATTTCTTCAGTTTTTCGGTTCGACAATTTTTCGGTTTCAAATTTCCAATTTTTCATTTTAAAATTTTTCACGTTTTCAGTGCTATAATTTTGTAATTTTTCGTTTTTTATGTTTTACGATTTTTCGATTATACTCAATTTTAGATATTTAAATTTTTTAATTTTCCAGTTTTTCGTTTCTTTACTTTTTCGATTTGACAGTTTTTTATTTATTTTTTTAGTTTAATTTTTCAGTTTTTCAGTTTCTCAATTCTTCAGTTGTTTCTTAAATTATTCGATTTTACAATTTTTGGACATTTAGATTTTTTTTTAAATTTCCGATTTTACAGTTTTTCGATTGCTCAATTTTGTAAATTTTCGAGTTTTTGATTTTTCAATTTTTGAAGTTTCTGTTTCTGTTGGTTTTCGAGTTTTTGATTTTCAGTTCTTCAATTTTTAGTAAGTCGATTTTTCAATTTGCCATTTCTGCGGGTTTTCGATTTGGCAACTTTTGTATTTCAAGTTACCAAATTTTGAATTTTATGATTTTATGATTTTTCAATTCTTCGATTTGTGATTATTCAATCTTCAATTTTTAGTTTTTTCTATTTATCGGTTTTTCGTTTCTTCACTTTCTGGATTTTTCAGTTGTTTCTCAAATAATTCGATTTTACAATCTTGAACATTTTAATTTGTTTTCAGTTTCCTATTTTTAATTTTTCGAGTTTCAGATTTCTCTTTAGTTATTTTTCGAATTTTTAATTTTTAGTTTTTGAAGTTTTGATTTTTCATTTTTGGATTTTTTAGTTTCGCGATCTTCAGTTTTTCGTTATTTCAATTTTTCGATTTTACAATTTTTCCATTTTCAGTTTTGTAATATTTGGAGTTTTTGATTTTTTGATTTTCAGTTCTTCAATTTTTAGTAAGACGATTTTTCGATTTGTCATTTCTGCGGGTTTTCGATTTGACAACTTTTGCATTTCAAGTTTCCGAGTTTTCAATTTTATAGTTTTACGAATTTTCAATTTTATGTTTTTATAATTTTTCAGTTTTTCGATTTGTGATTGTTCAATCTTCAATTTTTTCTATTTTTCGGTTTTTCTTTTCTTCACTTTCTCGATTTTACAGTTGTTTCTTAAATAATTCGATTTTACAATCTTGGACGTTTTAATTCGTTTTTAGTTTCCGATTTTTCAAGTTTTCGAGTTTCAGTTTTTCGTTACTTCAATTTTTCGATTTTATAATTTTTCCATTTTCAGTTTTGTAATATTTGGAGTTTTTGATTTTTTGATTTTTCAAGTTTTCGTTTCGATTTCTCAGTATTTCGATTTTGAATTTTTCGGTTTTTTAATTTTCGATTTTCAATTTCACGTTTCCGTATTTCAATTATGATTTTGTAATATTTCAAATTTTTGATTTTTAGATTTTACAGTTTTCGACTATTCAATTTTAGATAAGTATTAAAATTTTTCGATTGCTCAATATTGTAAATTTTCGAGTGTTTCAATTTTCAATTTTTGAAGTTTTCGTTTCTAGAAGTTTGTTTCCGAATTTTCAATTTTACAGTTTTACGAATTTTCAATTTTATGATTTTATAATTTTTCAATTTTTTCATTTGTGATTATTCAATCTTCAATTTTTAGTTTTTTCTATTTTTCGGTTTTTCGTTTCTTCACGTTCTCGATTTTTCAGTTGTTTCTTAAAATAGTTCGATTTTACAATCTTGGACGCTTTAATTCTTTTTTAGTTTCCGATTTTTCAAGTTTTCGAGTTTCAGTTTTCTCTTTTGTAATTTTTCGAATTTTTAATCTTTAGTTTTTGAACTTTTGATTTTCATTTTTGGATTTTTCAGTTTCGTCATTTTCAGTTTTTCGTTACTTCAATTTTTCGATTTTACAATTTTTCCATTTTCAGTTTTGTAATATTTGGAATTTTTGATTTTTTGATTTTTCAAGTTTTCGTTTCGAGTTCTCAGTATCTCGATTTTGAATTTTTCGGTTTTTTAATTTTCGATTTTCAATTTCACGTTTCCGTGTTTTCAGTTTGATGATTTTGTAATTTTTAAAATTTTTGATTTTTAGATTATACAGTTTTCGACTATTCAATTTTAGATAAGTATTAAAATTTTTCGTTTTTTCAGTTTGCCATTTCTTCAGTTTTTCGGTTTGACAATTTTTCGGTTTCAAATTTCCAAGGTTTCGTTTTAAAATTTTTCAATTTGACAATTTTCTATTTATTTTTTGAGTTTAATTTTTCAGTTTTTCAGTTTCTTGATTCTTCGGTTGTTTTTTAAATGATTCGATTTTACAATTTTTTTTCAATATCCGAGTTTTCAGTGTTTCGAGTTCTCGATCTTATAACATTTTGAATTTTTTATTTTTGATTTTTGAAGTTTTGATTTTCCAGTTCTCATTTTTTAAATGTTGGATTTTTCAGTTTCTCATTTTCAATTTTTCCTTGCTTACATTTTTCGCCTTACAATTTTTTCATTCTAACCTTCTACCATTCAAACAACAGAAGGAGGTCGTTATATCAATGGACACTAGCGACTAGTTTCGCAGAATCGCGGCCTGTATCTCTAATGATCCTTATGATTTTAAAAGGAAAAGGTATGTGTTCTAATTAACTAAACCTTGTCACAGAAAGCAATATTTTAGAAAATTTCATTTAACATAAATTAGGTTTAGAATTGGAACTGTTTTAGTGCACCCGGTTATGGGTACAGTATAGCCGATATTCCAAGTTGTAGTTGGCTAGGCAACGAGGAGTGGTGAGACGGTAAACTTCAAATACTTATTATAAGTTTCTCGACACAAGAATTGAAATTTATTATCTTCTTTTATCCAGAAAAGAGTAGCTAGCTTGATGACAACATAATATTTATGATCGTTTATTACTTTACCAAAGCGGAACTTCGAGGAGATCCTACATACACAATCTACTGAACGCAATGAACCAGAAAGTTATGACAAAATACATACAGAATTCTATGGCATAAATTGATTTATCCACTATATATTTTTAATTTTTCAACTTCACGATATTAATTTTTCATTTTCTCGATATTTAATTGGTCATTTTTTCATTCAAACGAACAAATTTACTCCAACTGACAATTTTTTAAATTGTGAATTACGAGATTTCGGATTATTTTCCCTGTTTGACGTATTTTCAAAAAATCGAAAAATCAAAATTTGAAATTCGAAACCTTGAAATAGAAGAACTGTAAATAAAAAAACTGACGATACCACAAATTGAAAAACCCAACTGAAAATTCGAAAAATTGAAGCAACGAACAATTGAAAATCGAGAAAATGAAAAAAGAAAAATCAAAATATCCAAAAATTGAAAAATTAAATTAAAGAAAAAGGAACCAAAAAAAATTGTCAAATCGAAAAATTGAAAAAATTACATAATCATAAAATTGAAAACTCGGAACTTGAACTCGAAAACCCGAGATTGAAAAGTCGAAGAATTCGAAATTGAGAAACAGAAAATCAAAGATTGGAAACGAAAACATGAAAAATCGAAATTGAAAACTTGAAAAGTTAGAATGAAAACATTGTAAGGCGAAAAATATAAGCAACGAAAAATTGAAAATGGGAAACTGAAAATCCAACAATTAAAAAACAAGAACTGGATAATCAAAACTTAAAAAATCAAAAATCAAAAATTCAAAACATTACAAAATCGAGAAACTGAAAACGCGGAAATTAAAAAAAAAAACGTAAATGTCGAAAAATTGTAAAATCGGATCATCTAAAAAACAACTGAAGAATGGAGAAACGGAAGAACTGAAAAATTAAACTAAAAAATTACTAAAAAATTGTCAAATCGAAAAAGTAAAGAAACGAAAAACTGAAAAATTAAAACATTCAGTAATAGAAAAATCGAAAAATTTTAAAATGAAAATTTGTAAATTCGAAACCGAAACACTGAAGAAATTTCAAAGTGAACAATCGAAAAATTTGAAAAATTACAAAATCTGAAAATCAAAAATTTGAAAAATTACAAAATCATTAAATTGAAAACATGGAAACTTGAAGTTGAAAATCGAAATATTCAAAATCGAGATACTGAATATCAAAAACTCGAAACGAAAACCTGAAAAATCAAAACATCAAAAACTCCAAATATTACAAAAGTGAAAATGGAAAAATTAAAATAGAAAAATCGTAAAATCGAAAAATTGAAGTGACGAAAAATTGAAACTCGAGACACTGAAAAATCAAAACTTCAAAAATTAAAAATTCGAAAAATTACAAAAGAGGAAACTCGAAAAATTGAAAAATCGGAAACTGAAAAAGAATTAAAATGTCCAAGATTATAGAATGAATCATTTAAGAGACAATTGAAAATTCTAGAAATTAAAAAACTGAAAAATTAAACTAAAAAAATAAAAAAATTCTAATCGAAAAAGTGAACAAACGAAAAATCGAAAAATAGAAATTAATCAAAAAACGGATAATCGCAAATTGAGAAACTGAAAAATCAAAAAAATAAAAATTTGAGATTGTATAATCAAAAAATTGAAAAATTACATAATCATAAAATTGATAACTCGGAACTTGAAAACCCAAGATTGAAAAGTCGCAGAATTCGGAATCGAAAAACAGAAAATCTAAAATTCGAAACGAAAGAATCGAAAAATAAAAAACTAGAAAAATTACAAAATTGAAAACTCAAAAAGTTAGAATGAAGAAATTGTAAGGTGAAAAATTTAAGCAACGAAAAATTGAAAATGAGAAACTGAAAAATCCAACAAAAACTGGAAAATCAAAAATTAAAAATTCGAAAAATTGCAAAATCGAGAACTCGAAAAACTAAAAACTCGGAAATTGAAAAAAAAAGTAGAAGTCCAAAAATTGAAAAATCGGATCATTAAAAAAAAACAACTGAGGAATCGAGAAACAGAAAAACTGAAAAATTAAACTACAAAAATAAATAAAAATTTGTCAAATCGAAAAATTAAACGATTTAAATATCTAAAATTGAGTAATCCAAAAATCGTAAATTATAAAAACCAAAAAATTACACAATTATCGAACTAACAACTTGAAAAATTGTAAAACTGAAAAATTTTAAAATGAAAACTTGGAAATTTCAGACCGAAAAATTGTCAAAATGAAAAACTGAAGAAACGGCAAACTGAAAAACCAAAAAATTTTAACATCTAAAATTGAATAGTCGAAAACTGTAAAATCGAAAAATTCAATGAATATCAAAAACTGGAAACGAAAACTTGAAAAATCAAAAATCAAAAACTCCAAATATTACAAAACTGAAAATGACAAAATTGTAAAATCGAAAAATTGAAGTAACGAAAAACTGAAAATCGAGAAACTGAAAAATTCAAAAACGAAAAATCAAACTTCAAAAACTGAAAATTAAAAATTCAAAAAATTACAAAAGAGAAAAACTGAAAAATCGGAAACTGAAAAAGAATGAAAATGTCCAAGATTGTAAACTCGAATTATTTAAGACAAAATTGAAAAATCGAGAAAGTGAAGAAACAAAAAACCGAAAAATTGAAAAACTATAAAATCATAAAATTGAAAATTCGTAAAATTGTAAAATTGAAAACTCGGAAACTTGAAATGCAAAAGTTGCCAAATCGAAAACCCGCAGACATGACAAAATGAAAAATCGACTTACCAAAAATTAACGAACTGAAAATCAAAAACTCCAAAACTTACAGAAACGAAAACTTCAAAAATGAAAAATCAAAAACTCGAAATTTACAAAATTGAACAATCGAAAAAATGAAAAATCGGAAATTGAAAAAAATGTAAATGTCCGAAAATTGTAAAATCGAATAAATTAAGAAACAACGGAAAAATCGAGAAACTGCAAAACTGAAAAATTAAACTAAAACAATAAATGAAAAATTATCAAATCAAAAAAATGAAGAAACGAAACCCTAAAAAATTAAAAAATATAAATATCTAAAATTGAGTAATCGAAAATTGTAAAACATAACAATCGAAAAAGTACAAAATTATAGAACTGAAAACTTGAAAAATTGTTCGAAAAAATAAAATCAAAACACTGAAAAACACAAAATTTTTAATATCTAAACTTGAATAGCCGAACACTGTAAAATGTAAAAATCAAAAAATCGAAAAATTACAAACTCAAAACTGAAAACTCGGAAACTTGAAACTGGAAACCCAACACTGAAAAATCGAAAAATTCAAAATCGAGAAACTAAAAATCAAAAACTCGAAACGAAAACTTTAAAAATCGAAAAATCAAAAATTCCAAAAATTACAAAATTGGAAACTTGAAAAATTAAAATGGAAAATTTGCAAAGTTTAAAATCCGAAGCAACGAAAAATTAAAAATTCAGAAGCTGGAAAATCAAAACTTGAAAAATCAAAAAACAAAAAATTCGAAAAATTACAAAACAGAGAACTCCAAAAACTGAAAAATTAAACTGAAATAGAATAAAATCAAAAATTGTCAATCCGAACAACTGAAGAAATGACAAACTGAAAAATTGAAAAAATAAAATCGAGAAACTGAAAAATCGAAAAATTTTAATATCCAACATTGAATAATCGAATAATCAAAAACTGTAAAATCTAAAAATCATAAAATTGAAAACAGGGTTGAAATTGGAAAACGAAGATTAAAAAAAATCGAAGAATTCAAAATCGAGAAAATGAAAATCAAAAACTTGAAAGGAAAACTTGAAAAATCAAACAATCCAATATTGCAAAAGTGAACATTGAAAAAACTCGAAAAAACTGAAAAAGAATGAAGATGTCCAAGATGATAAATTCGAAGGATTTACGAAACAACTGAAAAATCGAGAAACGGAAATCTGGAAAATTAAACTAAAAAAATAAAAAATTGTCAAATCTAAAAATGAAAAAACGAAAAACCGAAAAACAGACAAAATTAGAAAACGGATACCTAATCGTAAAACTGTAAAATTGAAAACCCTGAAACTTTAAACCAAAATTTTCCAATTCGAAAGCCTGCAGAAATGACAATTTGAAGAAACTGAAAATAAAAAACTCGAAAAATTATAGAAACAAAAAATTCAAAAACTGAAATAAAAAACACGAAAATTTACAAAACTGAAAACAAAAGAAGCGAAATTGAAAAATTGTAAAATCAAGAAATTGCAGCAACGAATAATTGAACATCGAAAAACTTAACAACGGAAACTTCAAAAATCCTAAAATAAAAAATTTGAAGAAAACAATTCAAAAAGATGCAAAATGGAAGAGTTAACAATTTTAAAATGACAACTAAAACACAAATATCCAAAAAAATAACAAACTGAAAATTTGAAAAATGAAAATAAAAAAAAAGAAATTGTCGAATCGAAAATGTGAATCAAAGAAAAACTGAAAAATTAAAAATTTTAAATTGAAAACTCGGAAACAAAACCGAAAAATTGTCAACTAGAAAAACTGAAAATTTAAAACTCAAAAAATGGAAATACGAAAACTTAAAAAATCGGAAAATGAAAAACTCGACAAAATTACAAAATTGAAAACTTGAAAAATTGACCTGAAAAATATAGTAAAATCTGAATCAAAATTGAAGCTACGAGCAATTGAGAAACTGGAAAATCGAACATTAAAAATCGAGAAACTGAAAAACGAAAACTTTAAAAATCGAAAAATAAAAAATTCGGAAAAATTAAATCATCTAAAAGTTGTAAAAAAATAAACAACCGAAAAAACTAAAGAACGAAAAACTGAAAAATTGCAAATTCGTAAAATTGAAAAATCTAAAAATTGAAAATTATAAAATTTAAATTGCGAAGCTCGAACACTTGCAATCAGAAAATCCAAAATCGAAAAACTAAAATCGAAACAGGGAACAAAACTCGAAAACTCCAAACCACAATGCGTATTCTTGCACCGTTTCAGAGTTCAGCCCCCAGCACATAAATCCCCAATAACATTAATAGTTTAATTTGTGCAACTGCCAATCCAGGTCATGTTTATGCGGCTTTTATTCAGGCGTACAATAAACAGAGATCAATCAATATAGTTTAACATATACCTTTTTTTGACACAAACATTATTTTATCGCTTGGTCCGCATTCATCCACAATTCTTGCTACAAACAATAGTCAATCGATAACACACTCATGACACCACGCTTTTACATTGCAGGATATTTCTAAAAAAGTTTTATAAATGTGGGCAGTAAAAATAAATCTGTTCACATGTGTAGCTATGAGATTAACTGTCAACACGCTTATTCGTCTCATTTACACACACCCGATGAATAAAAATAAAATTGAATATGTTTTATTTTGTTATGAATTTAATGCTTTGAGAATTTACGGTTAAAGGACACCGCCTCTCGGGTGCTTTGAAACACATTGTCGACTGCTACTATTTTCCGTCATATATCTCTATACCCAAAGAATGAACCTCCGTCTCCCAATTAAGTTTTTGCCGATAAGACAAACTACTCCTATGACGTTATCCGGCTCCCTTTGTGCGCAAACTTTCACAAAATCCGAGACCTCCGCGGGGCAACCTTTTCCGACAATGGAATCAGCCAAAGCACTATCTCGGAAAAATTACACTATCCTAGCCTGCAGTGCAGTATTGCACCGATCACATTCCTTGGCAAGCTTCCCTTCTACGTCTCCTTACCAAAGGAATCGTAATAAGAAGAAAGGAACAATCCTGCAGTCGCTTTCCAATTACTTGTAATTTCTTGACGTAATGAAATCTACTAAGGACGTGAAATCAGTTAATCTTGTACGAGTGTGAAATCGACGATGATAAAGGCGGCTTCAAAGAGAATCGACTGTCTGGATCTCGATCCAAAGTGAATTTCAGATTCCTGACGCTCGCACATATTACGCCGATCATAATCGTCTGTTCAACGCAGGTGGATTTTGTTCTTATTGCGGTGATCTTTTAACCTTAGGAGCGTCCCAAGGGAGGGTGGAGATCCTTGCGCGGTGTACATTACGTACATACGTTCTAATAAAGTTTATCTTAGGAGCTAATCTCACTTTTGGAATTGAATCCGCTCGGGACGAATTTGAATGGAATATTTACAGGCTAATTCTCCGGAAAAACTATATAGCCATTTTAAAATCACCCGTTTCCAGGGAAGTTTCGAATTGTATTATCGCCCAAGAAAATTATTTTACGAATTCTCAGTCCGTCTGGGGTATCTGCGGAGTTCGCAGACTCGTTAAAACTCAAACCGGCGTTTCAGTAATAATAATAGTAATAATTAGCTTACAAAACAAGATTTATTGCACTGGATAAAGTTCACGTTCCTAAAAAAAAATATTTGAAATTAAATATAAATTGTTATACACGCCACTGATAAAAAAGAGTATCTGTGTGGTCTGAGCAATTTTTTTTAATTCGCATTGAATTTTGAAGTTTTTAAGATTCTTAGCTTTTCGATTTTTGGATTTTTTATTATATTTATGTTATATTTTTTTGATATTTTTATTTTTTGATTTTTGAATTGTTGATTTTTTTATCAGATTTTTTATTGTTCAATGTTTCGTTTTTTTTCAATTTTTTAGTTTTCGATTTTTTAATTTTACACATTTCGATGTTTATTTTGACATTTTTGCATTTTTCAATTAAATTTTTTTGTATTTTTCGATTCTTCATCTTTTGAATTTTACAATTTGTCGATTTTTCTATTTCTAGAAAATTTTGTTTTCCGTATTTTTCTCTTTCTGGATTTTTAATTAATCAGTTTTTCGATTTTACAGTTTCTTTTTTTTTCAATTTTTGAATTTCATTTGTTTTTTCAATTATCGAAGTTTTCAGTTTGCCAAGTTTTAAGATTACAATTTTTAAATTTCTGGGTGTTTTTTCTTTTTTTCATTTTCAATTTTGCAATTGTTCGATTTTTCAGTTTTACAATTTTTCGATGTTTCAGTGTGACAATTTTCCGATTTTTTGATTTTTTAAAATTTCACTTTAATAAGTTTGTCGTTTTGTTGAAAAATTACAAAACGAAAAATTGAGAAAATGAAAAATTAAAAATAAAGTACTTCCAAGTAAGTAATTCCAAGTTGTTTCGTTTCTTCGATTTTTATTTTCTCAATTCGAGATTTTTAAATTTTTGGTTTCTTGAATTGTTTTCTTTTTTCGATTTTTCCGTGTTTCGTTTTTGCATTTTTCGATTTCTAGATTTTTAAATTTTTCGATTTTCATGATTTTTATTTTTCAGTAAAATTTTGTATTTTTCGATTTTTTAATTTCCAGATATTTCGATTTTTCGATTTTCCAAGTTGCTTTTTAATTTTTCGATTTTCCATCTTTTTACAATTTTTCGTTTTTTCAAATTTACAATTTTGTAATTGTTTCATTTTTAAATTTCCCGATTTTTAATTTTTCACTTATTTCAAAAAATTATTAGGTTTATTTTCAAGTGTACAATTCTTGGGTTTTCAATTATCCGATTTTTCAGTTTCTGCATTTTTTCGAATTTTTTATTTTTCGGTTTTTAAATTCTTCGGTTTTTCAGAGTTTCGTCTTTTCGATGTTACAATTTTTCAGTTATTCCATGTTTCTTTTTTAGAATCTCTTTATTTTTTAGCTTTCCCGTTTTCATTTTTAAATTTTTCGATATTTGAAGTTTCATTTTTCAGTTTCTAAGTCTAATTTTTTCGTTTTTTTCAAGTTTGCTTTATTTTTCCAATTCTTCGATTTCTCATTTTTTTTATTTTTCAACTCAATTCAAAATTTCGGTTTGAATAAATTTGTCCTTTTGTTTAACAATTAAAATGTGACAAATCGTGAAAATCAAGAAATAAAAGTCCAGAATTTGAAAAATTTTATATCGAAAAATTACAGAATTGTTTCTTTTTGTCGATTTTTAATTGTTTTGTTTTTTGATGTTTCAGTGTTACAATTTCCGGTGTTTCAAAAGTCGTTTGAATAAAATTGTCCTGTGTTGAACAATTAAAAAATGAAAAATCGAGAAAATGAAAAATTAAAAACCGAGAATTTGAAAAATTTTATATCGAAAAATTGCAAAATTGCTTCGTTTCGTCGATTTTTCGATTTCGCGATTTTTAATTAATCAGGGTTTTCAGGTTTCAATATCACAATTTTTCGATTTTTCAATTATCCAATTCAATTTCTCAATTTTTCCATTATTCGATTTTTCGATATTTCAAGTTTCATTTTAAAATCTTTGGATTTTGAAATTAAATTTTTTTGTATTTTTGATTATTTAATTTATAGAAATTTTTGTTTTACGACTTCCAATTTTTCAATTTCTGGATTTTTAATTAATCAGGGTTTTCAAGTTTCTATATTACAATTTTCGATTTTTCAATTGTTTTTTCAATTATCCACTTGTTTAATTTCTCAGTTTTTTTCATTTTTAGATTTTTCAATTTCAAAATTTTTCGATATTTCAAGTTTCATTTCTCAATTTTTGATTCTCATCTTTCGATTTTTTCAATTTTTCTTAATTTTTTCAATTCTTCGCCTTCTCAATTTTTATATTTTTAGTTTTCCGGTTTTCATTTTAAAATGTTTGGATTTTGAAATTAAGAATTTTTGTACTTTGATTATTATTTCATTTATAGAAATTTTTGTTTTTCGTTTTTTCAATTTTTCACTTCCTCGATTTTTAATTAATCAGGGTTTTCAGGTTTCAATATTACGATTTTTCGATTTTTCAATTGTTTTTTTCAATTATTCCATTGTTCAATTCCTCAATTTTTTGATTTTCCGATTTTTCAATTTTTAAAGTTTTCGAAATTTCAAGTTTCATTTTTCAGTTTTTAAGCCCCATTTTTTTGTTTTTTTCAAGTTTTCTTTATTTTTTCAATTATCCGATTTCTCATTTTTTTGATTTTTCAATGCAATTCAAAATTTCGGTATGAATAAATTTGTCCTTTTGTTTAACAATTAAAATGTGACAAATCGAGAAAATCAAGAAATAAAAATTCAGAATTTGAAAAATTTTATATCGAAAAATTACAGAATTGTTTCTTTTTGTCGATTTTTAATTGTTTTGTTTTTTGATGTTTCAGTGTTACAATTTTCCGGTGTTTCAAAAGTCGTTTGAATAAATTTGTCCTTTGTTGAACAATTGAAAAATGAAAAATCGAGAAAATGAAAAATTAAAAACCGAGAATTTGAAAAATTTTATATCGAAAAATTGCAAAATTGCTTCGTTTCGTCAATTTTTCGATTTATCGATTTTTAATTAATCAGGGTTTTCAGGTTTCAATATCACAATTTTTCGATTTTTCAATTATCCAATTCAATTTCTCAATTTTTCCATTATTCGATTTTTCGATATTTCAAGTTTCATTTTAAAATCTTTGGATTTTGAAATTAAAATTTTTTGTATTTTTGATTATTTAATTTATAGAAATTTTTGTTTTTCGATTTTCAATTTTTCAATTTCTGGATTTTTAATTAATCAGGGTTTTCAAGAGTCTATATTACAATTTTTCGATTTTTCAATTGTTTTTTCAATTATCCACTTGTTTAATTTCTCATTTCTTTCATTTTTAGATTTTTCATTTTTAAAATTTTTCGATATTTCAAGTTACATTTTTCAATTTTTGATTCTCATTTTTTCGGTTTTTTCAATTTTTCTTAATTTTTTCAATTCTTCAACTTCTCAATTTTTATATTTTTTGATTTTTTAATGTTACAATTTTCTGATTTTTAAATTTTTAAAAATTTCGGTTTGAACAAATTTGTCCTTTTGTTGAACGATTAAAAAATGAAAAATCGAGAAAATAAAGAATTAAAAATTGAGAATTTCAAAAGTTTTGCGATACAAAAACTGCAAAATAAATAGTTTCTTTTTATTGATTTTTTTCAATTTCCGGATTTTTTATTATTTTGTTTTTTGATGTTTCAGTGTTACAATTTCTCGGTTTTTCAAAAGTTCAGTTCGAATAAATTTGTCCTTTTGTTGAACAATTAAAAAACGAAAAATGCAGAATTTGAACAATTTTATATCGAAAAATTGGAGAATTGCTTCGTTTTGTCGGTTTTTGCAATTTCTCGATTTTTCAATTATCCAATTCAATTTCTCAATTTTTTCGTTTTTCGATTTTGCAATTTTTCGATATTTCAAGTTTCATTTTAAAATCTTTGGATTGTGAAAAAAAAAATTGTTGTATTTTTGATTATTTAATTTATAGAAATTTTTGTTTTCCTTTTTTTCAATTTTTCAATTTTTCGATTTTTAATTAATCAGGGTTTTCAAGTTTCTATATTACAATTTTTCGATTTTTCAATTGTTTTTCCACTTATCCACTTGTTTAATTTCTCTTTTTTTTTCATTTTTAGATTTTTCAATTTTTAAACTTTTCGATATTTCAAGTTTCTTTTTTCATTTTTTGACTCAAATTTCTTCGGTTTTTTTCAATTTTTCTTTATTTTTTCAATTCTTCAACTCCTCAGTTTTTAATTTAATTTTTCAGTTTTTCATTATTTCGCCCTCGGAAGTTTTAAATTTTTTATTACAATGTTTCGATTTTTTCATTTTTAAATTTAGTTTTTCCATATAATTTTTGTTTTTTTAAAATTTTTCAGGTTTTAATTTTCGATTTGCGATTTTTCGAAATTTCAACTTTGGAATTTTAACATTTTTTATTTCAAATTGGACAATTTTTTGATTTTTCACTTTTCAGAAATGTAGATTTTTGATTTTTCAATGTTCCGATTTCCAAATTTTCGATATTACAATAACTTTTTCATATCACAATTTTGAATGTCTCCAAGTTTCACTTCCAATTTTTTGAATTTTTCAATATTTCAGCTTGGATTTTTTGAATTTTTCAATTTCTCGATTTAATTTTTCGATCTGCAGTTTTTTGATCTTACAATTATTGGATTTTATAAATTTTCAATATTACAATTTTCCGTTTATTTCACTTTCGATTTGTAATTTTCAAAGTTATTAAGTTTTTAGTTCTCAATTTTTCAATTTTTGAACTTCTGATTTGTTTATTTTTCAGTTTCTCGATTTTTATGAGAGTACAATTTTTTATTCTTTCAATTTTCGATTTTTCAATTCCACAACTTTGATGTTTCAATTTTTAGATTTAATTTTTAATTTTTCCAATTGTTAAATTTTTCAGTTTTTCGGTTTTTCAATTTTTGCATAGTTTAATTTTTCAAATTTTTGATAATCCAACTTTGGAATTTTTCAACTTTTCATTTCAACGTTTCAATTAGCAATTTTTTGATTTTTTAGTTTTCAGATATTTTAATTTTTAATTTTTTAAAATAATATTCTAATTTCTCCATTTTACAAAATTATGATGTCACAATTTTTCAATTCTTCAATTTTCGATTTGCAATTTTCAAAATTTCAATTCCGGAATTTTTTTATTTTTAATTTTTTTTGTTTTTCGCCAATTTTTCAATTTTTCGATATTTCAAGTTTCTTTTTTCAATTTTTGACTCTGATTTTTTCGGTTTTTTCAATTTTGCTTTATTTTTTCAATTCTTCAACTCCTCAATTTTTATTTTTTTTTATTTTTCAAAGTTACAATTTTCTGACTTTAAAATTTTGCAAAATTTCGGTTTGAATAAATTTGTCCTTTTGTTGAACAATTAAAAAAGGAAAAATTCAAAATTTGAAAAATTTTATGTCGAAAAATCGCAGAATTGTTTCGTTTTGTCGATTTTTCAATTTCTCGATTTTTAATTAATCAGGGTTTTCGGGTTTCAATATCACAATTTTTCGATTTTTCAATTATCCAATTCAATTTCTCAATTTTTTCGTTTTTCGATATTTCAGGTTTCATTTTAAAATCATTGGTTTGTGAAAAAAATTTTTTTTGTATTTTTGATTATTTAATTTATAGAAATTTTTGTTTTGGTTTTATCAATTTTTCAATTTTTCGATTTTTAATTAATCAGGGTTTTCAAGTTTCTATATTACAATTTTTCGATTTTTCAATTGTTTTTCCAATTATCCACTTGTTTAATTTCTCATTTTTTTCATTTATAGATTTTTCAATTTTTAAATTTTTCGATATTTCAAGTTTCTTTTTTCAATTTTTGACTCAAATTTCTTCGGTTTTTTTCAATTTTTCTTTATTTTTTCAATTCTTCACCTCCTCAATTTTTAATTTAATTTTTCAGTTTTTCATTATTTCGCCCTCGGAAGTTTGAAATTTTTTATTACAATTTTTCGATTTTTCAATTTTTCAATTTTTTAATTTTTAAATTTACAGTTTTTCCATATAATTTTTGTTTTTTAAAATTTTTTATGTTTTAATTTTCGATTTGCGATTTTTCGAAATTTCAACTTTGGAATTTTGACATTTTTCATTTCAAATTGGACAATTTTTTGATTTTTCACGTTTCAGAAATTTTGATTTTTGATTTTTCAATGTTCCGATTTTATAAATTTTCAATATTACAATTTTCCGTTTATTTCACTTTCGATTTGTAATTTTCAAAGTTATAAAGTTTTTAGTTCTCAATTTTTCAATTTTTGAACTTCTGATTGTTTATTTTTCAGTTTCTCGATTTTTATGATGGTACAATTTTTTATTCTTTCAATTTTCGATTTGTAATTTTTCAATTCCACAACTTTGATTTTTCAGTTTTTAGATTTAATTTTTAATTTTTCCAATTGTTACATTTTTCAGTTTTTCGGTTTTTCAATTTTTACATAGTTTAATTTTTCAAATTTTTGATAATCCAACTTTGGAATTTTTCAACTTTTCATTTCAACGTTTCAATTAGCAATTTTTTGATTTTTTAGTTTTCGGATATTTTAATTTTTAATTTTTTAAAATAATATTCTAATTTCTCCATTTTACAAAATTTTGATGTCACAATTTTTCAATTCTTCAATTTTCGATTTGCAATTTTCAAAATTTCAATTCTGGAATTTTTTTATTTTTTTTTTTGTTATTCGCCAATTTTTAAATTTTTCGATATTTCAAGTTTCTTTTTTCAATGTTTGACTCTAATTTTTTCGGTTTTTTCAATTTTGCTTTATTTTTTCAATTCTTCAACTTCTCAATTTTGATCATTGTGATTAAAATTGAAAATCAAGAACTTGAAAACTTTAAAATTGAAAAATTGCAAAATTGTTTCGTTTTTCGATTTTTTGATGTTTCAATTTCGCGGTTTTTTATTTCTTTGCTTTTTCAATTATTCAGTTATCCGATTTTGCAGTTTTATTTTTAGTTTTTCGATTTTCATTTTGAAATTTTTGAATTTTTCATTTTAAAATTGTTGTATTCTTCATTGTTTCAACCATACAATTTTACGATTTTCCAATATTTTAGTGTCGGTGTCGATTAAAAAAATGCTGCCACACATTAATAAATATAACAAAAAATCGTACGGTTTTCCCTAGATCTGTGATATTGGAATGAACACTTGAATACACAGCCGCGATACTACCGAAAGAATACTGCAAGCTGAAGAACAAATTTTGGAACGCGCCGCAGAAGAGCCCAACATCATCACTCGCCGACTTGCAGCTGAAGGTAGAGATTCACAGCCCGCTGATTTTCCACGTCGTGTAATGCACGGCTTGTAGAACGTGGCGACGTGTCATCGATACTTAACACCCCACTAAAACATCCCCTCGACAATTTCTCCAACCCAACTGCGTCATTCCAGTTCACCCTGCCTTATTTACCCCCGTTTTTTCCCAGAAATAACAGAAATATTATACCCCCAGGCGCCCCGACTCGGTCATGGCAACAAGTGCAACACGGCTTCGAAAAAGTCCACGAAGCCAAACATCTCGTCGCTCATTCCTCCTTCAAAGAACAAAGCGACCACTCCAACGCGAGCTTAATATTAGCTTAAACAACATCGCCCCGTCCCGGAGTTTTTCCTTCCGGTCGCCTTTTTGAGGATTTATTTCATACGCCGCCTCCGGCGCTTCCTCGAGAATTCCTAGCTGTGCTTATTAGAAAATAACTTTCGTTCGGAGGACTGTCACAGTCTGCCTCGAACCGAACCAGACGCATCGATTCGGAATCGACGAGGCGCGTTGTCTTGGTTATGGAGTCGGCCCACGGGCCCTTTGTTAACTTGCGGATTCCTGACGAGTGGGCATCCGGGCGACCTTGATCAAAACCATTCAACGAACCGAAGTCTGCGGTTTCAGAGATAGCAGAGCAGGTGAATATCGTATAAATAAACTGTTAGCTTTGCGCCGAACAATTTTAGGTGCTTTCCATTCACGGCGGGGCGTTTATGGAATATGCGCCGAATGCGTAAGCGGCCCTTTATGGCAGGGAGTCGGGAACGGGCGAGATTTTGGTGTGGGGTCATCGTTAAGGAGGGCTTACAAGTACGTGTATGTTGATGGTGGTTTATGCGGTCGTCTCATTCGAAAGCTAGTTCGAGTACGCCGTGACAATTTAGATGAAGCGTTGTTGATTTAATGCCAAGAATCCCCACTGGGAATTACAGTGTACTTGTTACGCGCATTTGTGATTGTGTACGCTACTACAGTGGTGTATTATTTGCTTAGAAATACATTCTCATGAATGTTGAAAGGTTACATTAGAAAACAGAATGACTAACGCCTGTAAATCCGAAAGTGGACTGTCCGGACTCTTACGTCCTCTGAGGGTTTAGATCGTCACTAAAGACTACACTAATACCAGGATCATCGTATCATCTGCAGCATTAATAGTTTCGTTGGCTTTCCAAAGTACGGAGATCATTCACACAGACCCGAAAAGAAGTAGAGCTTAATATAGACCCCTGAGGTGGTTCGTGTTTTAATTCCTTCAGAGATCAAAACTTATTCTTTATTTTAACACAATGGCTCCAAATGTTTCTACTTTTTGTCCCAATTTAAACTAGCACAAATTCGAATTTCATCTGTTTGTTTACACTGTGTAATCTGGGTATATTTTTTAATGGCATCCATTGTTGTATTGTTAAGATTTCTTCAGTTTTTCGATTTTTTTATTTTTCCGTTTCTCAATTCTTTATTTTTCGATCTTACAATATTAGTTTTAAAAATTTCGTTTCTTCGATTTTCAATTTAAAATTTGTCGAGTTTTTACTTTGAAATTTTTAAATTTTGATTCAATTTCTCGAATTACAATTTTTGGACATTTCAGCTTTGGAATTTTTCAAATTTCCATTTCGATGTTTCAATTTGCATTTCTTTGATTTGAGAATTTTTTTATTTTTCAATTTTTAGATATTTTAATTTTTCTATATCATTCCCTTAATTTTCGATTTGCAATTTTTCGAAATTTCAACTTTGGAATTTTTCATTTCATTTTTAGAATTTTTTGATTTTTTACTTTTGTTGACTTTTGATTTCAAGTTTCACTTTAAAATCTTGACTTTTTTTAATTTTTCGGTTTCTCGATTTTTAATTTTTTGAATTTTTCTATTTTCTGAATTTCAGTTTTGTTATGCTATTTATTGATTTGTAATATTTTGATGAATATTTATTTTAAAGTTCCATTTTTCAATTTTTTGATTTTTCAGTTTCTCGACTTTTTATTTTTCAATTCTACAAATTTTCGATTTTTCTTTGTCTAAGATGGCACAAATTTTTGTTCCTTCAATTCTCGATTGGCAATTTTTCAACACTTTCACTATGGAATTTTTCAATTTCAGAACGTTGACTTTTCAATTTTTAGGTTTGATTTTTAACTTTTCCAATTAGATTTTTCAGTTTTTCAATTTTTAATTTTTCAATTTTTCATTTAACTTTTCAACTTTGCAATTTTTAGATAGTTTAATTTTTCAAACTTTGGAATTTTTCAATTTTTCATTTAGACATTTCGATTAGCAATTCTGTGATCTTTAAATTTTTAGATAATTTAAATTTTCGATTTGCATTTTTTCGATGTTTGGAAATTTTGATATCAATTTTTCAATTCTTCAATCAAGGATTTGCAATTTTTTCTAAATTTCTACTATGGAATTTTCAATTTTTTCATTTTTTTTTTTCCTTCACGATTTATAATTTTTCGATTTGCAGTTTTCTGAATTTAAAAATATTTTCAATTTTATGTAAAATTTTTCGTTTACTTAGCTATCGATTTGCAATTTTTCGATATTTCAATTTTGGAATTTTTCAGTTTTTCGACCTCGGAACATTTGATTTTTTTGTTATAATTTTTCTATTTTTCAATTTTTTAATTTTTAAATTCAGTTTTTCCATCTAATTTTTTGTATTAAAATTTTTTGATTTCTTATTTTTCAAAATTTCGATTTTTGATTTTTCCAATGTTTCGATTTGCAAATTTTCGTTCTTCCAATAATTTTTTGATATCACAATTTGTAATTTCTGTTTCACTTCCAAATTTTTAAAATTTTAATATTTCAGTTCGGATTTTTTCAATTTTTCGATTTCCCGATTTTTAATTTTTCGATCTGCAGTTTTTCGATCTTACAATTATTCGATTTTACAAATTTTCGATATTACAATTTTTCGTTACTTGATTTTCGATTTGTAATTTTCAAAATTTTCCAAGTTATTAAGATTTTAGTTCTCAATTTTTCGATTTTTGAGCTGTTTTTATTTTTCATTTCAATTTTTCATTTTTGCAATTTTTAATTTTACAGTTTTTTATTTTTTAAAGTTTCAATTTCATGTTTTTCAATTTCTCGATTTTTCGGTATCTTCATGGATATTTTAATCATTACTTATTTAATTTTTTGATTTTTCAGTTTCTCGATTTTTAATTTTTCGATTTTACAAGTTTATGGTAGTACAATTTTTTGTTCTTTCAATTTTCGATTTGTAATTTTGAATTCCACAACTTTGATTTTTCAATTTTTGGATTCAAATTTTTAATTTTTCCAATTACTAAATTTTTCAGTTTTTCGGTTTTTCATTTTTCGATTTGTAGTTTTTCGCTATTTTAACTTGTGCATTTTACACTTCTTCGATATTTCAATGTTGAAATTTTTCAATTTAGCATTTCAACTTTTCGATGTTTCAACTTTTACATAGTTTAATTTTTCAAATTTTCATCTCAACGTTTCGATTAGCAATTTTTAAACTTTTCATATTTTTTTATTCGCCAATTTTAGAAATTTTGATCCCTCGATTTTTTATTTTTCGACTTTTAACCATTTCATTTTTTCGCTGTTACAATTATTTTTTGTTGATTCAATTTTCGAATTTGTGATTGTTCGAGTTTTCAGATTTAAGTTTTTCAATTTTTTGAATTTTCATTTCGATAAAAATATTTTTCCTTCCATTTTCGCTTTGCAATTTTTTAATTTTACAACTTTCCGGTTTATCCATTTAATTTTTCGATTTTTCAGTTTCACGATTTTTAATTCTTTGATTGGGCATTTTTTTATTTTAAAAAATTTCAATATTACAATTTTTCGTTTATTTATTTTTCAGTTTTTCAATATTTCGAGTGCGGAACTTCAATGTTTTATTTGAATTTTTCAATTTTTCGATATTTTAATTTTTCATTTTTTCAAATTTTCGATAGTTCAATTTAGAATTTTTCAAGTTTTCATATTCTACGTTTCTATTTGCGATTTTTTGATTTAAAAATTTTTCGATTTTCAATTTTTGGGTTTTTAATTGTTCCTTTTCCAATATTTTAATTTTTCGATTTGTAGTTTTTCGATATTATTTTTTTTTACATAACAATCTTTCATTTTTCGATTTAGGAATTTTCACTTTTAATTTTATTCTAATTATTCATTATTTAAACTTTTGAATTTCTCGATCTTTAACTTACATTTTTTTATTTTTCAATTTTTAGATATTGTAATTTTTCATTTTTCCAATTGTACAAATTTTCGATAGTTCAACTTTGAATTTTCCAAGTTTTCAAATTCTACGTTTCGATTTGGAATTTTTTGATTTTAAAATTTTTCGATTTGCAATTTTTGGGTTTTTAATTGATCCTTTTCCAATACTTTAATTTTTCGAATTGTAGTTTTTCGATATTAATTTTTTCTACATTAGAATTTTTCATTTTTCGATTAAGGAACTTTCACTTTTAATTTTATTCTATTTATTCATTATTTAAATTTTGGAATTTTTCGATGTTTTACTTCAGTTTTTTTATTTTGCAATTTTTAGATATTTTAGTTTTTCATTTTAAAACTTTTCGATTTTCAATTTTTGGGTTTTTAGTTGTTCCCTTTCCAATATTTTAATTTTTCGATATTAATTTTTCTTACTTAACAATTTTTCATTTTTCGATTTACAAATTTATTACTTTTAATTTTATTCTATTTATTCATTATTTAAACTTTGGAATTTTTCGATCTTTCACTTCAGTTTTTTTATTTTGCAATTTTTAGATATTTTGGTTTTTCATTTATTTAATTTTTCAAATTTTCAATACTTCAAGTTGGAATTTTTCAAGTTTTCATATTCTACGTTTCAATTTGCAATTTTTTGATTTTAAATCTTTTCGATTTTCAATTTTTGGGTTTTTAATTGTTCCCTTTCCAATATTTTAATTTTTCGATATTAATTTTTCTTACATAACAATTTGTCATTTTTCGATTTACAAATTTTTACTTGTAATTTTATTCTAATTATTCATTATTTAAATTTTGCGCAATTTTTCGATCTTTCACTTCTATTTTCTTATTTTACAATGTTTAGATATTTTAATTTTTCATTTTTTCAATTTTCAAATTTTCAATAGATCAACTTGGAATTTTTCAGCTTTTCATTCCATCGTCTCGATTTACAATTTTTTGATTTTAGAATTTTTGGATATTTTATTTTTTCCTTTCCCAACATTTTAATTTTTCAATTTGCAGTTTTCCAATAGTAATTTTTTTTTATATTGCACTTTTTCATTTCTTCGATTTTCGAATTTTCACTTTTAATTTTGTTTAATTATGTACTTCATTATTTCAACTTTGGAATTTTTCGATCTTTCACTTCAGTTTTTTGATTTTATAATTTTTGGCTCCTTCAATTTTCGATTGGCATTTTTTATTTTTCGATTTTTCAGTTTCTCTGTTTTTGTATTTTTACAATATTTTGTTTCTTCAATGTTTCGATTTTTAATTTTTCAAGTTTTATCATACAAGTTATCATTTTCCCAATTTTCAAAAAAAAAAAACAAATTTATTTAAACTGAAATTTTGTAATGACAAATTGTAAAATTGTAAAATTTAAGATGGAAAAATTGCAAATTGAAACATTAAAGAAACGAAAAACTGAAAAATTCAAAATTTGAAAAGCCAAAAATTGAAAAATTCTGAATTGAATACTCGGAAAATTGCAAATTGAAAAATTGTAAAACCGGAAACTCGTAACATTGAAAAAATAAAAAAATTAAAATCTAATAATTGAAATATTGTAAAATTGAAAACTTGCAAATCGAAAAATAATTGATCAAAAATCCGAAAATTGAAAAATCAGAAAAAACGAACATTTGAAGAATAGTGAAATCGAAAATGACATTTATATCTTGAGACCTTGTGTGGAATCGGTCATCGACTTTGGACCTTAATTCATAACTAAATTAAAATTGTACAACTTCGTATTCACTAAATTCGGAGCGAAATAGCATACAACTCTGAATAACTTGTATAAAAAATTCAGGAAGCACTCGACCGAATACCCATATTCTCGGACCAGTTTCAAAATTTTTAACACCCTCTAGGCACAAAATGCGCAACATTTTACACTTTAACAATACCAAAATTCCCTGACAAAACCCCCTCACACTCATTCTAGACCGCCATTCAAAAAGCTCCCACTCCACACCATGTCTCTTTGTATCTTGCTCAACTCCGGCCCCTGGAAATGAACACGTTCTCTCCAAGAACGGTCCTTGCATTTCCCAGCTGGACGCCTTGTTATAAAACTCCGTAATTTATTATGTAGGTTTGTTAAGTTTCTGCTCGACGAGCTCAGGCGCCGTAATAATTTGATCCATAAAGCTTACTGCACTTGCAGGTAACACGACAGCTTTATTACAAAACTCGGCATAATCCTGATGTCCCGACGTCAGAACTAATTTCACTAGCCGAAGAGCCGGCAGGTAAAAATGCGGCTGAAATCTGGCCGATCCGGGACATCCATCAAGATTAGTCGCCAGATCCGTATTTTCCGGGCCGGAGGGAAACGGGGAGTCGCCTACTGGTGTCCATCGAAGATATTTATTAAGGAAACATGAACGAGAGAAAGGTCGTGCGCCATTTACATGCGGAATTAGTGTCCTTCGAGGGATAAATTGGCAGGAATGACACACAGGAAATTATGCTAAAAACTTGGAGTTGTGTCGAATCGAGCGATCGAGTTACATAAGAGACTGTAATGAAAATGTGGGAATTTTATTATCTAGCGAGATAATGGTGCTGTTGTCTGTTGTCCATTGTTATGGTACAATACACAGCTCGACAAGGAAGCAGGCTGATATCAGATTACTGAACAACTCAACTGGAATAAACGATGAAAATTTATTCGTGCTCAGGGTTAAGTTTAAACTTGATTTAATTCATTTATGATGAATCGTCGTTAGTCGCGGTGGCGTGACGTCTTGAAATTACGACAGAAACGACTGTCATGATTCATTTCGGTCGCCAACACCGCTTTTTTGAAATATGTAAATAAATACACAGCGGAATAAATTGACCCTAGGGTTCTGCATAATGAAAATCCAGATGTGCGTGATTCCAAACTCGCTTTGTTCCAGCAAGATGGTGCCCCACCTCATTATCCTCTTCAAAAATTTCAAAACCGTGATTTTTGAACTTATTAAGAAATTTCGCGCATCTCTTGAGAAACCAGTCAATAAAAAGCGCCGCTGATAAAATCGCATTAAGTGTTCAAGACATAAAACAGCATTGAATGTGTGTTCGTGTTACTCACCACCTCGCCAGAATTAAGCCTGCTCCTTACCTGCAACCGAAATAAAAACATTAGATTTCTAAATTGCAAAATCCGATTCATGACATAACCCGCGAAAACCGTTCAATACTAACATCGTTCACACGTTGCCACTCTAAAAAGCGTATTATTTCGAGATTCAATTCAATATCGCACGAGAAAATGTAAAGAAAATCCGGATTTTCCCATTGCTACAACTCTTGTATATACACAATATCCCGTAAATCCCGCATTTTCACACTTCCCTGAGCACGCGAGACTTTCAAATTCCGTGCTTCTAATAGAAGAATCGACGCGATGTTTCCACTTTTTCCACGAAATGCAACTGCAGTGAATTTCAACCAGGAAATTTGTCGGTGTTTGCAAGGGAAGACGAAAGAAACGCATAAAATCGTGAGATACGGCAACGCTGGTTATATTGAGATTGATATTAGTTGGAGAGAGCAATGCTGGATTTTTGCCTCGAGAAAGAACATCGGTGCTTCGGAATTCACTCAAGCGTCTCATTTTACTAATGCAAGGCACGAACAGCGTTCTCTAGTTGAAAGAAACCGCGAGTTGTGACACAATTCGAATCCACTTTGTGTTACCTAAATATACACAAGAGGCGTTTTACTCCAAACAAAGCAGGAAAGTTTTTCAGATGCACAATAACGTTAAGATTTAGTAGCGGCTGTGACAGCAATAACTATTATTTCAGAAGCAAAAACAAGACGCTCCGTTCTTTGGTACGCCTGGAATGGCATAAATCGAGTCCGGAATATGTGCATATGTATGTAATATGACAACTGGATGTTTAGGATTTGCACGAAGGGGTTGACCAAAATCATTCTGATTCAGAGTAGGCTTTGAGCAAAGTTGAGCAAATTTGGCACCGTTGATGCACTAGATAATTATTTAATCGCAAGTCTGTAGTAAGAATTGTTGATAAATACTAGCCAGGTGTTATAAAATATTTTTACGTCAAAAAGAGCTAGCCTTATTGA
The DNA here is from genome assembly GCF_036711695.1 of Zophobas morio. Taxonomy (NCBI): domain Eukaryota; kingdom Metazoa; phylum Arthropoda; class Insecta; order Coleoptera; family Tenebrionidae; genus Zophobas; species Zophobas morio. The sequence continues at coordinate 799,417 of NW_026972136.1, read as the reverse complement.
TCGATCTGATCCATTGTCGATCACAAAAACTGACCTAAATCCATAGTTGCACAAATGAAATCATGTATGCAGTAAACAAGCAACAATCACAATTTGTGCTTAATTAACCACATTGTAGTCAGTGCAGTCGATAAGATTATGACGTTTTTTGAGACCTAAAAACGTAATATGTGTGAAATTATTGTTACTCTTATCTTGATAGGTAGGAATTCGTTATTCCCATAATTAAACAATGCGTTTCAACACCCCACGCAGAAGCAGACTCGAAAATTGCAGATAGTGTGTGTAAAACTGATACCGTTTAATATGTAGGCTGTTCATAATGCACCCATAACCGGTATGCTTTAAAAGAAGATTAAACGAAGCTAAATTGAAGCTACCTAAAATCCAAATTCAAATTCTTAAAATATTTCAAAATTTGGTTTTAATTTTGGCAATTCTGGAAAAAGTGGTTGAAATTTTTGAAGAAATTAATCGGAGGGCGAAATTAACAAACATGTTTTTGTTAATTGTTCAGTATTATCGTTGCAAGTACTAGCCCCACCCACCCACCCTCTATTTTCTTACAGGTATGTGACTTGCCAAAATCAGTCTTGTCGTAACAAGTACTAGCCCCACCCACCCCCCCTCTTCTCATTCAAGTGACTAATTTTATTTCTGTGTAAGATCCACTTTTCATTCGGTGCAGATAAAATTAATCACCGAAATGGAGGCGGGTGGGTGGGCGGGGTTAGGGATATGTTCTTCCGTAGAGTGGGAGTGGGGACTGATCGAATTTAGGCTGTAAAAAGGGCTAATTGTGCTTTTCAGTTGTATTATTTGTTACAAAATTTATTTTTTATTTCAGAAGAAACATAAATGAAAGAACGGGTGGGTGGGCGGGGCCAAGTTTAACTTGTTCCAAGAGAGTCTTATATACAAGCTATATCCCCGCCCACACTTTCCTATTTCATTCCAGTTACTACCCTTAATATTGTTCAGTACTGTCGTTGCAAGTACTAGCCCCACCCACCCACCCTCTGTTTTCTTAGAGGTATGTGACTTGCCAAAGTCAGTCTTATCTTAACAAGTACTAGCCCCGCCCACCCTCCCTCTTCTCATTCTAGTGACTAATTTTATTTCTGTATATGATCCACCTTTCATTCAGAGCAGATAAAATTGATCACCGAAATGGAGGCGGGTGGGTGGGCGGGGTTAGGTATATCTTCTTCCGTAGAGTGGGAGTGGGGACTAATCGAATTTAGGCTGTAAAAAACGCTAATTGTGATTTTTAGTTGTATTATTTGTTATAAAATTTATTTCTTACTTCAGAATAAAATTAAATGAGAGAACGGGTGGGTGGGCGGGGCTAGTTTAACTTTTTCCAAGAGAGTCTTATAGACAAGCTATATCCCCGCCCACCCTTACCTATTTCATTCCAGTTACTACCCTTAATATTGTTCAGTATTATCATTGCAAGTACTAGCCCCACCCACCCACCCTCTGTTTTCTTAGAGGTATGTGACTTGCCAAAGTCGGTCTTATCTTAACAAGTACTAGCACCGCCCACCTTCCCTCTTCTCATTTTAGCGACTAATTTTATTTCTGTGTAAGATCCAGTTTTCATTCGATGCAGATAAAATTAATCACCGAAATGGGCGCGGGTGGGTGGGCGAGGTTTAGGTGTATGTTCTTCCGTAGAGTGAGAGTGGGGACTGATCGAATTTATGCCGTAAAAAGCGCTAGTTGTGATTTTTAATTGTATTATTTGTTATAAAATGTATTTCTTATTTCAGAAGAAAATTAACTGAGAGAACGAGTGGGTGGGCGGGACTAAGTTTAACTTGTTCCAAGAGAGTCTTATAGACAAGCTATATCCCCGCCCACCCTTACCTATTTCATCCCAGTTACTACCCTTAATATTGTTCAGTACTATCGTTGCAAGTACTAGCCCCACCCACCCTCTATTTTATTAGAGGTATGTGACTTGCCAAAGTCAGTCTCATCTTAACAAGTACTAGCCCCGCCCACCCTCTTCTCATTCTAGTGACTAATTTTATTTCTGTATAAGTTCCACCTTTCATTCAGAGCAGATAAAATTGATCACCGAAATGGAGGGGGGTGGATGGGCGGGGTTAGATATATGTTCTTCCGTAGAGTGGGAGTGGGGACTGATCGAATTTAGGCTGTAAAAAGGGCTAATTGTGATTTTTAGTTGTATTATTTGTTACAAAATTTATTTTTTATTTCAGAAGAAACATAAATGAGAGAACGGGTGGGTGGGCGGGGCTAAGTTTAACTTTTTCCAAGAGAGTCTTATAGACAAGCTATATCCCCGCCCACACTTACCTATTTCATTCCGGTTATTACTCTTGATATTGTTCAGTACTATCGTTGCAAGTACTAGCCCCACCCACCCACCCTCTATTTTCTTAGAGGTATGTGACTTGCCAAAATCAGTTTTGTCTTAACAAGTACTAGCCCCGCCCACCCTCCCTCTTCTCATTTTAGCGACTAATTTTATTTCTGTGTAAGATCCACTTTTCATTCGGTGCAGATAAAATTAATAACCGAAATGGAGGCGGGTGGGTGGGCGGGGTTTAGGTATATGTTCTTCTGTAGAGTGAGAGTGGGAACTGATCGAAATTATGTAAAAAAAGCGCTAATCGTGCCTTTTTTGTTGCATTATTTGTTATAAGTTTAACTATTTTGTTGTACTATTTGCTATAAGATTTATTTCCTGTTTCAAAAGAACAAAAAAAAAAACAGAAAACGGGTGGGTGGGCGGGGCCAATATTAGCTTTTTAGTAGACACTGTTATAGGCAAACGATGCGCCCGCCCACCCGCCCCCTCTTCATTTTAGTGACTACTTTTAATACTGTTTATTATTGACTTATTAGAATCTGTTAAATCGTAGGTGAGAAAAGAGATTAATTTGTTTTTTAAATTTCGAAAATTACCCAAACACATTTTCTTGTAGATTTAGACCTCTAGAAGTCATTTTCGGCTTCGTTTCTCCAATCACTTTTCCAAGTCGAAAATCGTGATCCTAGAACACAGACTTTCTATATTTTTCGAATAAGCGCATCGAGATCTACATCCCAGATTAACGTTCAACATCCAAAATGCAGACGTTTTTGTTAAGGATTTCTTTAGTAAACTCCGGAAAAACTAGGTGGTTAAAAATTATGAAGAAAATCGGGCTTATGCAGAAATGGTGTGTCTATTTGGAAAAATAATCCAAACTCAATACGAAGACCGGTTCTCAAAATATCGTAGTTGAAATTCAAAATTTTAAAATATGTCGAAATTTGATTTTTTACATTTTGGAGATTCTGGAAAAAGTGGTTGGAATTTTTGAAGAAATAAGTTCTTAGCAAGCTTCTAGAGGTTGAAATTAACGACAGAAATCTTCTTGCTAGTGTTAAAGTGGATTTGGGAATCTGACAAAAATTTGACATATTAAAAAATTGAACTTTTTGGGAAAGATGCCGAAAAATCTACAAAAAATTCTAGCAGATAGGTTTCAACGAGTTGAATTAAAAAATATTCCGTGTTGATGGTCCCCAACCCAAATTAACATCCGAGATCTCAAATCTAGGACCGTCATTTTTTAAGGATTTTTTAAGTGGAACTTTTTTCAAAAAACCCAACAAAAATGAAGCGGTTTCTTCTAAAAATTGCGATTTTTTAGGGTTGGCAACAGTTACGAAAATCAAACCTGTTCCTATGCCTGACAGTTATTTTGAGAAATTATAATTTAAAGTTCACACGATTTCCATCTGTCCACTCCCAGTGTAAACTTTGGAAAATTGCTGGATGTGAGATAATTTTTCGGACTCCAAGAAAAAGATGGCGGAAAAGTTAAGTGAGGTTAGAACGTTGTCAATAAGTGTCAAAGAACTTGAAAATCGTCGAACCACCAGTGAAATTTAATGTTAAAAAAAACATGTTGGCAACATTTTGCAATTAAAACTAAAGGCTTTTGTTAAAAAGTTACAAGAAATAGCAACAAAAAAGAGACAAAAGGTTAAAAAAAATTACACTGAAATGCAACAAAAAAGTACCACGAAAAAAAGCAAAAAAAGGTACTAAAAAAGCGATCAAATCGTGCCAAAACATTGGAAAACCGAAAAATTAAAAATCTAAAAAGTGACACAAGAAAATTGAGATACGAACAATTAAAATATGTATCGAGAATCTGAAAAATTGTAAAATTTAAAAAGGAAAAATTGAAAAATCTATAAAATAAAATATTTAAAAACTGTAAAATGGAAAAACTAATAACTTAAAATTGCAAAACTAAATAACAAAAAATTCAAACATTGTAAAATCGAAAAAACAAAAAATTGTCAAATCGAAAAATTGAAAAATCGAAAATCTTAAAATTTAAAACTCGAAAAACTTTAGAAATTGGAAAATCGAGGAATTGAAAAATCAAAGACTGAAAAAACAAATTTGAAAAATCGAAAAACTAGGTGTCTAAAAATTATGAAAAAAATCAAATCAGGCTTACGCAGAAATGACCTTTTAAAAGATCTCCAAATTTGATTTTTTACATTTTAGAGACTGGAAAAAGTGGTTGGAATTTTTGAAGAAATAAGTTCATAGCAAACTTCTAGAGGTCGAAATTAACGAAAGAAATTTTTTTGTAGTTTTCAAGGGGACTTGGTAATCTGAGAAAAAATTCACATATAAAAAAATTGAGCTTTTTCGCGAAGATGCCGAAAAATTCGCAACAAATTCTGGCAGATAACGGTTTGAACGAGTTTTGCAAATAATTTTTCGCCACTTCTTTCTCAATTCTCCCAATGACCTGATTTTAAACTGAAAATTGTTATTCTATTGTTACCTATACTCATTTTACTAAACGTTCCTACTAAGCGTCTAAATGTTTGTAGACCTCAATAAACATAGCATTTGTTTGACACCTTCTAAAAACCCTACATTAGGACCTAATAGTTGTCATTACACTAGAAGTCAATCAATCACGTTGGGTTAGAACGACATCCACTTCACCCGATTAAATTATCCGAAAAATATCACGTTTCCCTTGAATCCTATTCCCAAACACATTCCATCAATCCTCGCGAATTATTTAAATTAATATAACCCTCGCCGATTAAATATGACTTACTCCGGCAAGAACATTAGCCTTCCTCTCCGTCTCTAATGAACATTAGACGTCTGTCTTTTACCTTTAATTAAGCTCGAAGATATACGAGTCAAACATTGTAATCAACCCGGTACACATGTATTTTCCGAGAGCGTCAATTAAGTAAGTATACCAATTTAATTTTCTCTTGACAATAAATTCACTTTGTCAGCGTCACAACGTATCCCGCGATCATAATAAAACAATCCCATGCTGAACATTTCCCCAGTTCGTGTCCTCGAGCTTTCCAGAAGCTCAACGAGACCTGATGCGCACATGTGCTCCCGCTGCAATTTCATTAATCTGAGCTTTTTCAGCAGCTTTTCGCCCATTAAAAATCCGAAACCGCCCCGGAAAACGGATTCATATTTAACTGGGCCGTATTTTACGCGACGACAGGTTTGCATTTACGGCCTCCTAAAAACTTGCTCGCGCAAGTGATTCGAGAACACTCGTTCCACGACCGATGGATTGCCGGCGTAATGGTAATGCGGATTGCAGGAGAATAAATTATGATTTGTGGTTAATCACCGGAGGTATCATTTGATTTCCACCTGCGAGAATCCCATTAATGAAGACAGAGAAACAAAGAGCCGGCAAAAACGCGATTGAAAATCTTACCCTTTGTACGAACAATAGCGGTATTTAATTATACAAGGATCGCAAAAAGCTCGCAGCTGTCCAACTACAAAAAACGGTTGTTATTATTGGGTTTAAATTTAACGGTGGGAAATATAATAAAGTAAAAGTCGCATGCAAAAAAATTGGCGTATTTCGTACAATAGATCTGGGAAAAATTCGTATACGGAAAATACAAGCGGAAACTTAAGAATGTTTCTCAAGTATTTTTGGTTTGCTGGCTACTTCCACAACTTTATTTGTTTTTTTTTTTTTTAATGGACCCACTTATCGTGTAAAAGCTCATGTGAAAGCTTTTCCGATGACGAATGTATACCATTTTATACCTAAAGGTTATAAGGAAACTCGAAACAACGTCTAGAACGTTAAAAAATTACGTTATTATGGCGTTTGCCCTTAACTTTTCGACGTTAATTACACCCCCTTCCGTGCATCTGACCGTACAAAGGACCGCAATTCCCATAAGTCTGATGTTGGTAGTTAACTAAGCCCGTTGTAGAACTTGCAGGTTTTCGTAAGTACATCACTGAATTAATTACCGTGTAAAAGCTGTGTTTCTGTCATTACACTAAAGCTTTAGAGCTTTCCGGGCCCTAACGAACTTGATTAGTGGCACGCCGCACCAATTATTTTTTATTTTCGAGATGGAACAAGAGCATTTTCGACTGTTCCTTGGCACGCCTACGGAAAACTCGCGATAATGCAACACTACCAAATACGTTACCCGACACCCGAATAGTCCACCCGGAGGATTAATAAAGCAATTATTATAATTTATGACTTGTGTAAAGTTAGTGCCGTACCGAACGGGTAGGTGTGCGGCTCTACGGCGTTGTTTAAATATTAGCTGAATATAGCAAATTGGTAATATCGAGAAACCCGTTATGTGTTTGTAATCTCGAGATAATGTAACAAGAGGAACTTGAACTTTGCTGAAAATGAAACCGGCAATTTATGGCTAGTCTATTTAGATTGAAACAGATAAGTGTCTATTTTCACTATTATTTGCGTGTTCCCATTTCAAGCCGAGTGGTATTTCCACTCTTAATTCTAAAGCTTGACAAAGCGTAATAGAACAAAGGAGCAAAAATGAAATAACTTGACTCATTTGCTCCCATTTCGCCGGACGATTTATGAAGGTCCGTTGCCGTTAATGAAATATGGATGGGAGTTTTGCATAATACACACAAATCGAAAATCGAGCACACCCGAAGCAAATATTTATTTAATCAGCTTTATAACAATAGCCCGAAATCCAATTTCGCCATTACGCAAAGCTACAAACTTCTCGACGACCACGAAATCAGGGTCTTTTGTTTCCGACGAAACAAAAAATGTAGGTGAAACTAATTAAAGTTTTCATCCAGCGCGCTTTATCGGCCGCCATAACACGGTTACTCGCGATTACGAATGTATGAAACTATGTAGAAAGTAAGAAAGTACTGGAAAATAAAACGTACGTATTTTAACTAATACTTGGAGTTTTGCGAACAAAAGAGATTTCGGAGGTTTTACTGTATAACAAATTTTAACTTTGACCATTAAAAGTAAGGCGGTTTATTTTAGACGCGAATAAAAGCTGATAAATAACACGAACATTTGCAATTTATTTAGTGGACTTGAAAAATACATCGACCTCGTTAACTGCGGCTAAAGTTAATCAAACTTAACGACAATTTCCGTTTTCTTGTAAATCTAGTCTGGAACTTATGTTTCCGCTGCGCTGTGGTATTTGCACCCACGCGGTTCTTCGCCGACCGGGGAAATGGACTGCAATGCCGGGACTGCAATGAGGAGACATTCCGACTTTTTTGGCAAAGACGTAGCATTGGTGTCTCCGAGAAAAAATCTTGTAGTAATGTTTCACCAGCAATATGTTTTTAAACAAGCAAAAAGTCGTTAGAAGGTTAAAATGAGAACGTAGATTCATTCACCTAGCGATCATGATTACAGGCTGTCGCGTAATGTCCTAGTATCACTTCCTTTCTTCTTGGAATTTCATCAATAAAACAAACAAAAACGGTCTTTTTTATTTAGTCCAAGGTTTCTTCAAGACTACTTGTCATGTTGTACAGAGTAATTCAGTAGCTAATTTCAAGATTGCCTTCGACGCCTTTCAGACCGTAATTATTGACAAAAACAAAACTAATAAAAAAGAATGCTCTGAAATCTTGCAAAGGTCCTAAAGTTTTCGTAATAATGGTAAATTGTTAAACAAAATTTCTTTAAAAATTTCGATTTTTTCATTATCTTTAACTTTTTAATTTTTCTATTTTTCAATGTTCGGTTTTATAATTTTTCGTTTTTGCAACTTTAATTTTTTAATTATTCAACTTTCAGAATTTTAGGAGTTTTGATTTCTCGATTTTTGTTTTTTTGATGTTTCGGTCGAACTTCCGATTTTTCGACTTCTCGGTTTTAGATTTTTCAGTAATTCAATTTTTCTACTTTTTAAATTTCGGTTTTTAAATTTTTCGATTTTCAGTTCTTCGACTTTTTGATTGTTGAATTTCTCGATTTTTCGACTTCTCGACTTATCGATTTCCCGATCTTTTGATGTTTCGATTTCTCAATGTTTCAGTTTTTTAATTTTTCGATGTTTCGACTTTTCAATTTTTCGGTTTTTCGATTTTTCGAATTAAATATCTACTTTTCGGATTTTTGATTATTCAATTTTCTGATTTTCCTTTCGAGTTATTTTGAGTTATTGATTTTCATTTTCCCAATTTTTTAATTTTCCTTTTCTCGACCTTATATCACAATTTTTAGTTTTTCATTTCCGTGATTTTTTTAATGTTTCTTTCGATTTTATATTTTTTCGCTTATTCAAGTCTTCAAATTTTCAATATTTGATTTTTCAGTTCCCCGATTCTTCAATTATCCCATTTTCCTTTTTCTTTAATTTTCAATTTTCACAATTTTTCGTTTTTCCGATTTTTAATCTTTCGATTTTTCAATATGTATTGCGGTTTCCTAATTTTTCGCCATTTTAGTTTTAGAATTTTTCAATTTCTCGATTTTTCCGATTTTTGATTATTCAATTTTCCGGTTTTCCTTTCTTCAATTTTTTAAGCTATTGATTTTTATTCTTCATTTTTCATTTTCCTGACTTTTTAATTTTCATTTCCTCGACTTTATATCACAATTTTTCGCTTTTTTCTTCCTTTATTTTTTGTTCAGCGTTTCTTTCGATTTTATATTTTTTTCGTTTATTTAAGTCTTCAAATTTTCAATCTTTGACTTATCATTCTTCGATTTTTCAATTTTTAATTTACAATTATCCGATTTTCCTTTTTTTTTAATTTTCAACATTGACAATTTTTCGATGTTTCGATTTTTCAATACTGCGATTTCCCAATTTTTCGCCATTTCAGTTTTAGAATTTTTCAATTTCTCGGTTTTTCAGATTTTTGATTATTCAATTTTCCGATTTTCCTTTCTATAATATTTTGAGTTATTGATTTTTATTTTTCATTTTCCCCATTTTTTAATTTTCATTTTCTCGACTTCATATCACAATTTTTCGTTTTTCATTTCCTTTATTTTTTTAATGTTTCTTTCGATTTTATAATTTTTCGCTTATTTAAGTCTTCAAAATTTCAATATTTAATTTTTCAGCTCCTCGATTCTTCAATTATCCGATTTTCCTTTTTCTTTAATTTTCAATTTTGACCATTTTTCGTTTTTTCGATTTTGAAGTTTTTCAATTTTTAATCTTTCGATTTTTCATTATGTATTGCGATTTCCTAATTTTTCTCCATTTCAGTTTTGGAATTTTTCAATTTCTCGATTTTTCAGATTTTTGATTATTCAATTTTCCGATTTTCCTTTCTTCAATTTTTTGAGCTTATTTTTTACTTTTCATTTTCCTGATTTTTTAATTTTCATTTTCTCGACTTTATATCACAACTGTTCGGTTTTCTCTTCCTTTATTTTTTTCCGTGTTTCTTTCGATTTTATATTTTTTTCGTTTATTCAAGTCTTCAAATTTTAAATCTTTGATTTTTCATTCTTCGATTTTTCAGTTTTTAATTTTCAATTTTTCAATACTGCGATTTCCCAAATTTTCGCCATTCCAGTTTTAGAATTTTTCAATTTCTCGATTTTGCAGATTTTTGATTATTCAATGTTCCGATTTTCCTTTCTACAATATTTTGAGTTATTGATTTTCATTTTTCATTTTCCCAATTTTTTAACTTTCATTTTCTCGACTTTATATCACAATTTTTCGATTTTTATTTCCTTTATTTTTTTAATGTTTCTTTCGACTTTTTATTTTTTCGCTTATTCAAGTCTTCAAAATTTCAATATTTAATTTTTCAGTTCCTCGATTTTTAAATTTTTAATTACCCGATTTTCCTTTTTCTTTAATTTTCAATGTTGACAATTTTCTGATTTTGAAGTTTTTCAATTTTAAATTTTCTCAATTTTTAATCTTTCGATTTTTCAATTTTTCAAGTTCTTGATTTCCAGGTTTTTAAATTTTCCAATTTTTCCATTTTTTTATTCCAAAAATTAAAAAATCGAAAGAAAATTTACAAATCGAAAAACTAAAAAATCGGAAAAAATTGATAAATCGAAAATCGAAAAATTGCAAATGGAAGAACTGAAGAAACGAAAAATCGAATCATTGAAAAATTCTAAATGGAGACTTGAAAATTGAAAAAAAAATCGAAAAATCGGAAAGACGAAAAAACGGAATCAGTCGAAAAATTGGAGATGCCAAAAACTGTAAAATCGAAAAATCATAAAGCCGAAAAAAAAATCAAAAAATTGAAAAATTAAAAACCAAAGAATCGAAATCACAAATAAATGAAAAAGTGTTTAAAACTATGGTTTATATATATGTATATTTAAAATGAGAACAAAAAAAATTCCAAATCAAAAATTGAGGAACCAAAAAATTGAAAAATCGAAAAACTGAAAAATCTAAAATTTAAAAAACCGAAAAATAAAATCCAAAATTTGGAAAAGAAAAAACTGAAAACCGAAAAATTGCAAATCGAAAAACTGAAAAATCCAAAAACTACTCAGACTCAAAATCAGTCTTATATTGGGAGGTACTAGCCCCGCCCACCCACCCTTTCTTTTCTTGGAAGGTATGTCATCTGCCAAAATCAGTCGTATCTTGGCAGATACCAGTCCCGCCCACCTGCCCTCTCTTTTCTTAGAGGGGATGTCATTTGCCAAAGTCAGTGTTATCTTAGCAGGTACTAGCCCCGCCCCCCGCCCTCTATTTTCTTAGAAGGTATGTAATTTGCCACAATCAGTCTTATCTTAGCAAGAACTAGCTAAGATAAAACTGACTTTGGCAAATAACATCCCCTCTAAGAAAAGAGAAGGTGGGTGGGCGGGACTAGTATCTGCTAAGATACGACTGATTTTGGCAGATGACATACCTTCCAAGAAAAGAAAGGGTGGGTGGGCGGGGCTAGTACCCACCAATATAAGACTGATTTTGGCAGATGACATACCTTCTAAGAAAAGAAAGGGTGGGTGGGCGGGGTTAGTATTTGCTAAGATAAGACTGATTTTGGCAGATGACATACCTTCCAAAAAAAGAAAGGGTGGGTGGGCGGGGTTAGTATTTGCTAAGATAAGACTGATTTTGGCAGATGACATACCTTCTAAGAAACGAAAGGGTGGGTGGGCGGGGCTAGTACCTACCTATATGTATAAGACTGATTTTGGCAAATGACGTATCCTCTAAGAAATGTATTCAAATTATTATAAGAAAAGACACTAGAGGCTCCACAGCACTTTCAAATTCCTTCTAAGCAGGAATATCTAGAACCTCTAGATTGTTTTAAATTTTCAAAAAAAAAAATTCAAGCACGGGTCAGGTCAGAATGGTCCAAAAATAGAAGAACAAGGTTTCCCAAAATTCTTTTAAATAATTTACAAAAAAAATCTCCATGGGCTCCCAAAATAATACATCATCGGTACCCAAACACTGCGGCACTCAAGACTTTTTCACATTCGTAAAAAATGAATACGTTGTTTGGGGACCACCAGCACGCAATATTTTCAATTCAGCTTGTTGAAACTTATCTGTCAGAATTTCTTGTGGATTTTTGGTTATCTTCGCGAAAAACCTCACTATGTATATACCGAAATGTGAAATTTTTGACAGATTCCTAAGAATTCTCGAAAACTACCACAAAATGTCTTGTTAATTTCGAGCTGTAAAAGTTTGTTATGGACTTATTTCTTTAAAATTAGAACCAATTTTTCCAGGATCACTAAAATTAAATAATCATATTTTGAGATATTTTGAACATTTAAATTTGAACTCTGATATTTTAAAAACTAGTCGTATCGATGTTAGATTATTTTTCCTTCAACATGCAATATTTTTCGATTCAACTTGTGAAAACCAATCTGCCAGAATTTCTGTGAATATTTCGGCAACTTGGCGTAAAAGCTCAATTTATATAAAATATATTTTATTTTGAACGCTTCTATTGTGAAAAATTTTGATCAACGTAACTATTACCCAAAATCCGGCTACATTAAACAAAACTCAGCAACTATTCACCTGCATTAGCCGGCTCTAATGAATCACCCATATTTGCCTCAACATTAACAGTACCCAACTCACGAAAAAAATTGCAAATTTGCGCTTCGCATTAGGACATGTTTATTCACAACAAAATTCCAAAAAAAACCCACGCCGCCAAAGCCCAGTCCGTAGGTGTCCAGCACCAATTTATCTATTCCAACAAAAATCCAGTTGTTAATTACGAAAACACCGCTCGTTCCGTTAATTACATCACACGACCACACTAAATCTTCCATCACATGTCAAAATGTGATGTCACAACCGATCTTTCTGCGTGGGCGGAACCTTTCTCGCTTCCTTTCCCCATATCTCTCACAATCCTCACATACCTCCATAGAAAGCGCAACTCTCCCGAATTTTTACCAAAATCTTCCGATCATCTAGGAGCGCTGCCAAACCGACTCAACTGCATCTCTTTCGCAACCGAGATTGCGTTTGCACGACTTGCAAGCCATACAATCGCTTCATTAACAAGTAACTGTGCCAAATCATTATGTTATAGAAAAAAGCGCTTTACCGCTATCGTATATCAAGCTGGGCACTGCATCATGACTCGTTGCCGGGCTTAGTTGCTTCATTAGACGACACAGTCTGATAGCAATTATTAGAAAATGAAGACCCGTCCCACCTCGGGCGGCGTTTGCACTTGACAGTGAACTTTTTCCGTTTGGGAATATGTGCGTGAATGAATTTCCCTGGCAATGACCCGGCCGGAACGGGACGCTTTCACTGAAGTTACCTTTTTCTGGCTGCTCCGGTCCTGCCCTATCCCGGCCGCCTGTTTATCTCCCGCCAAGTAGCCGGCATAATTAATCAAAATTAAGAGATAATTCCGGGTTTTTCGAGGCGGAAAATTAAGCGTCAAGACTCGATGATAACAGGTTGAAAAGCTCCCGCCCGGAGTCCACCTGGTCGCGGTCGACGACCTTCATTTCGAACATGTGGTCGATGATTTTATAGCGTTTGGGCCGGCTCTTAAAACTGTTTATTTTTCAAGGGACCACCGTTTTACAGCGTCCGGGAGCCGAAGAGCTGCAATAACAGGCGACTGCGAGATGTTCGCTTTAATTAAAAATTAACTCTTTTTTCGGAGCTTTATCGCGAAGAGCGATGACCGAGCCTTTTATTATCGCTTAATTTTGCACTTAAATTATTCCTTTTTGTGGGTAACGGTGAAGGCATTTTTCCGCCGGCCGATCCGTATTCGGTCGGTTGGAGTAATCATTTTCTAGGTAATTTAATTATTTGGGTATGCGCCACGGCAAACATTTCCCATTGCAGACGGTGATGTAATTACACGTTTAATTGCTTTAAAATTGTTTAACATAAGCGGGAGAGTTTGGACCGTGTCGATCAAATTTTCGGCGCTAATTTCCGAAAGGAAAATAGTTGATAGAACGTAGTTCGGAGTTTACTTTAATCCAGGAGCTTTAGTCTGCACTCTGGCGTCGCTAAGGTTATTTACGGCTGCAATTTTCTTGTAAAGTTTGTCGAAAACGTGGAAAACAGTTATTGAAATGAGCAATCAGTTGCACATTTACGTTTCGCTAGTTTCAATTTGGCGTGTTTCCGACAAAATTGTTAAACAGCGCATTCGGATTTCAAGGATACTAATATCCAAGGAACAAACAAGCAAACAATGGAATCGATAACGTGTGTCTGCTGATTTTCAGGTACACTAGAATTGACAACCAGCAGCGAAGTAGCACAATGCAATTTGTCCTGTGTTCACTTCAGCAGAAATTAAAACTTCTTATCATGTTTACAATGCCCTTGTTATTTCGTATGGAACGCTTGCAAGCTTTCCAGTAAATCTTAGTACTTGTCTTTTTCTTTTCGATCCAGAAATTAATGAGTTTTCGTTGTAAACTCGAACAACTAAGTTTTAACTTTGCTTTTATCGATGAAGATATAAGATTTTTGACGTCCACGTTTCAAAACTGTTCAAGCACGACGATTTGGTTTCGACCTGAGAATCATCTCATTTATATTTAGGTACTTGGTACTTGGAGTATTTCTAAAATGTACTTGAGTTTAGTACTTGATTTTGCCAAGTACTTTACTCCAAGTACTTCACTCAGTATTTTAAATACTCTTGAAGTACTTGAAGTATGAAAGTGGAAATTTCAAATACTTTAGTCTCTATTTTACTAAGTTCTCACATCTCAAAATAGGGCCTGTTAAGGGGACTCGCTAGACGAGGTATAACATTTTTTTGGCTTTTTGTATGAAAAAATGATATTAATATAGATGTATCATACATCAAACTGCAGCTTTTTTCATATTCTAGAGCGCAGAGACCAGTTCAATCAATTAAAAAAATATGGCTGAGAAATATCGTAAAAAAAGCACCATTGTATGTTTTCTTTTCAAGTTTTTTTGGGTCATAACCATCATAGAATCGCATGAAAATTCGCACATGGATAAAACATCACTTTTTACAGGGCGCAGAGTCATTAAATGTTTGTTAGTGGTGCAATTTGTTTAAATAATAATGTGTTTGTTAAAATCAAAATATATCACAAATTAATGCAAAATACGTGGAATAATTTTAACAGGAATTTCAGAGGAAAATGAATAATCTATTGGTTAGCAGAGTTTTTAATAAAACCTAACAATATTGAAAAAAATGGGTATCAATTCGACAGATTTTGAGCCGTTAGTTCAGTCCTTTGCCGATAGGAGCGCCACCAAAATTTACGCAAGCGACCTTCCAGGTAAAACCCTTATCGCCTGCTCTACCATAAGCTGATTGTTAGAGTTCTCGATTGATTTTTCTAATTTATGGCAAGGAATTCAGTTTTATAACAAGTCGCCAGGACCGGCCGTGGTAATCTATTGTTAAGGAAATTAACTTTTACGCAATGAGGTACTATCATAAAACCGAATTAAAACTGGGGAACTATAATATTTTTACTCCACTCAGGATCCTGAATTCAATACACATGATTACTAAAAATTCATTGTAATATTATTGTTAATATATATTTTGGTTTGTTAATTAATAAAACTAACAAGCATATTTATAATAATAATAATAAATATATAAAATACAGCTTTTGTTTAACACGTATAAGTAGCCAAGTCTATCTACTACTTATCCCAGAAAGGAGGTGTTTTAAAAAAGCCCTACGCCCAGTAACTTCTCCCTTCATTGTTTACTCGAAAAAAGTGCTCGTATATGTTTTCATTTGCCGAGAGATCATTTTCAAAATATATTTATAATCAAAATGTAATGCACAAAATTCATAAAAAGCGCAGCATTTGTTTTTGAAAACAAGCAAAAATATGTCAAGCTTTTCATTTTACTCTCCACCTTAGAGGGTATGTCATTTGCCAAAATCAGTCTTATCATATCAAATACTAGCCCCACCCACCCACCTTCTTTTTTTATAGGGTATGTGATTTGCCAAAATTAGTCTTATTTTATCAAATACTAGTCCCGCCCGCCCACCCTCTGTTTTTTTAGAGGGTATGTAATTTGCCTAAATCAGTCTTATCTTATCAAATACTAGCGGATACTCCGGATCTGATACCCATTGATTTTTTATGGGAACATTTCAAAAGTCGTGGTTACATGAACAGACCTGATAATTTAGACGATTGAAAAGCACGAATTCGTCATTAAATGACTCGTGTAAGTCCCCAGATTATTGAAAATTCCATTAATCAAGTCTACCATCGTCTGGGTTTGTGTCAGATAGTGAATGGGGAACAGTTTGAACAATTTCTATACCAGAAATTTTCACTCCAACGTATTGTTCTGATTATTTATTATTTGATATTTATCATTAAACTCGAGTTAGTTGCGTTTAAGGCTTAAGGGTGGCGTCTGGTTCGGTTTCACCCAATACTAAATACATTGAAAACATCGTCGTAGTTTCCGGAATTGCATTTTTAAAATACTGAAATCTCCAACCAAGTCAGAATCTAAGTAAACCTGTATTCTGCTACCGCATCACAGCTCGTTTAATGCCGATTTCTCGTTTCAATAGATTTTGACTTTTCGCGAGTTATTTACCTCAGTCGTGGATTTTTTAATATTATAAATGGTATCAAAAAAAAGCTGACACTTTTCCCCAGGGGACCTCCTATCTCAGAATGCAAAAAACTTCAGCACTTCGTCAAAAAATGCATCAATGTGCCGGTTAAAATGTGATGTAAAAGTTGTTCAACTTTATATTTTTTTTTTTTTGTAAAAACTGCATACTAGATATGAATATAAATATGGAGGTCCCCTGGACTGAAGTTTGTTAATTCGAAATATAATTTTTTTAAAGCGATATATCTCATATTTTTAAAATGCAACTCCGGAAACCGCGACGATGTTTTCAATGTATTTAGTATAGGGCTAAACCGAACCAGACGCAAGGGGGAACGCTAGACGAGAGACAAGTTTGAATTGGGCGCCATTTGTTGCCTTAAACGCAACCAGCAATTCTTCTTTAAATTTACCTGACGCCAATTTCAGTCGACTGAACTCATTTTAACATTTTTTTGGAAAAATTTTGAAAATTGCAAACTCATTTTTCACGTTTATTTGAATTGACGTCGTGATGACGATTTCGGATTTGTAAATTCGGGTAAATTAAGTTAATTCTAAAAGAATTAGTAATAATTATTATTAATTCAATAACCTGTAAGAAAAGAGAGGGTGGGCGGGCGGGGATAGCGGCTGGTAAGATAAAACTGATTTTGGCAGATGAGTTATCCTTTAAGAAATTTAATTAAATTATTATAAGAAAAGGCACTAGAGATTCCAAAGCAGTTTTAAATTCTTTCCAAACAGGAACACCTAAAACCTCAAGATTGTTTTAAATTTTTCAAAAAAAACGGGGTCCTAAAATTAACTCAAAAACTTCAAGTACTTGGTAAAATTGGTCTAAAATGTCAAAAACCGAGAAATCGAAACATCAAAAAATATAAAAATTGAAGAACCGAAACATTGCAAAAACTGAAAAACTGAAAAATGGAAGGAAAATTGAAAAATCGAATAAGTGAAAAAATTCAAAACTGAAATCTTGAAAAACTGAAAAATGGAAAGAAAATTGAAGAATCGGAAAAGTGAAAAATCCAAAACTGAAACATTGAAAAATCCAGAAATCGAAAAATTGAAAAATCACAATTGAAGAAAGAATTGAAAAATCAAGAAATGGAGAAATGGGAAAATCAAAAAATCAGTTAATCGAAAACTTGAAAAATCAAAAAATTTAGAAACGTCAAAAATTGAAAACTGAAAAATAAAAAAAATTAAAAATCGTATAACTGAAATATCGTAAAGTTAATAAATTGAAAATCTGAAAATTTTTGAAAAAAAATCGTATCAAAAACTAAAAATTCAAAAAATTGAGAAATTGAACAATCAAAAAATCAAAACATTGAAATCCCAGTAAGTTGATAAATAGGAAAATTTAAAAAACAAAAATTTAAAAAATCCAAGAATTGAACAACAAAAAAAACCTAAGCCTGAAAACTCAGAAAATTGAATGATCGAGAACAAAAAATCTAAAATTTAAAATTCGACAAATTGAAGAATCATGGAACTGAAAAATCGAAAAGTTGAGATAGTGAGAAATCTAAAAACCTAAAACCTTAAAAACTAAAAAATTAAAATATCCAAAAATTTAAAAACCGAGAAAACACAATATCAAAAATTTGAAAAATTGAAGAAACGCAATATTGCAAAATTCCAAAGCTGAAATATTGAAAAACCTAAAAACGGAAGGAAAATTAAAGAATCGAAACAGTGAAAAAATCCCAAACTCAAACACTGAAAAATTGAGAAATGGAAAAATGGGAAAATCAAAAAAATTGGTCTAATGAGTTTAGACAGTACTTCCCTCGCTATCGGAAACGTGACGACTGCATGCCTATTATGTTTTTTTTTCACATTAGATTTCAAAGCATTCGGTTTTGTAGTTCCTGATTAAATCAATAAAATAAATTTACGCATTCATTAATTTTTGGGGTCATCCTGTACATGCAAATCCAAAAAACATGAATGGAATGATAAATCACAAGAAGAGACTCATCATATTTTATACAATTTAGATAGGATTTATTCAGCAAAATTTTGAGGTGACGTCACCAATTTTTTAGAGGGGATAAGTAAATATATTGTGATTAAAACGGTCCTGGTTTAATAACAAAAAAATATTGTTCGTCTATGAAACAAGCTCGTCTTAGACAAAGTATTCGTAAAAAAAATATGTCGTCAAAAAATTTTTACGTATTCTGGCCCCGACTGCGATTATGGTGTAAATATTTTTTAGAAAATCCTGTCATGGATGTAGAAACATTTGTGCCAGCCAAAGAGGTTTTTTTGAGAAAATTATCTTTGAATTTAGACCAAATTGAAATATACACTAGGCAACAGGCACATTTGGGCAACAGAAAGAGAAATTAGGGTTACGGCTTCAAATTTTGGACGTATTTACAAACTTAGACCGACTACAGCATAGCTAAAACTGTGGAGTCTCTGTTGTACTATTGTTGTAATACTTACTGAGATAAGACTAATTTTGCCAAAGAACACACCCTTTAAGAAAAGAGAGGACGGGTGTGTGGGGCTAGTACCTGCTAAGATAAAACTGATTTTAGCAAATGACCTACTCTCTCAGAAAATGAAAGGTAGAGGCTATACCATTTGGCAAAATCAGTCTTATCTAGGCAAGTATTAGCCCCGCCCACCCACCCTTTATTTTCTTCGAGGATATGACATCTGCCATCATCAGTCTTATTTTGGCAAGTACTAGCCCCACCCTCCCTCTCTTTATTTTCTTAAAGGGTATGTTATTTGGCAAAATCCGTCTTATCTTGGCAAGTATTCTTCCCTTCAAAATCGCAAGATTTCTCTCCCGAACAAACGGTTAGAAAAAAAATAATCAAATTTTGTACATTGACAGACAGAGAATTGAAACTAAAAAAAAATCACGATTACTACTTTCAAGTCCAGGGACAAATGCTTGTTACGGGTATTTCACAAGTTTATTTTGTTGTGTGGACACCCAAAGGAATAAATATAGAAAAAATTTATAAAGACGAAGAAATATATGTAAAAAGATGGCAGATAAACTTGTCAGATTTTACTTTGGCGCATTATTGCCAATAACTGATTCAAGAAGAAAGAGAAACCTGCCTTTGCGAGAGATTTTTTTTAAATAAATAAAATTTGTTTCTATTTTTTTATGTACTTTAATAATTTATTAGGAGTACATTTTTCATCACCAAGACTTGCATATTTTTATTATAAATATATTTTGAAAATGATCTCTTGGCAAATGAAAATATTTTCGAGCACTTTTTTCGAGTAAACAATGAAGGGAGAAGTTACTGGGCGTAGGGCTTTTTTAAAACACTTACTTTTTGGGATAAGTAGTAGATACACTTAGCTACTTATACGTGTTAAACAAAAGCTGTATTTTATATATTTTTTATTATTATTATAAATATGTTTATTAGTTTCATTAATTAACAAAGCAAAATATATATTAACAATAATATTACAATGAATTTTTAGTAATCATGTGTATTGAATTCAGGATCCTGAGTGGAGTAAAAATATTATAGTTCCCCAGTTTTAATTCGGTTTTATAATAGTACCTCATTGCGTAAAAGTTAATTTCCTTAACAATAGATTACTACGGCCGGTCCTGGTGGCTTGTTATAAAACTGAGTTCCTTGCCATAAATTAGAAAAATCAGCCGAGAACTCTAACAATCAGCTTATGGTAGAGCAGGCGATAAGGGTTGTACCTGGAAAGTCGCTTCTGTAAATTTTAGTGGCGCTCCTATCGGCAAAGTACTGAACTAACTGCTCAAATTCTGTCGAATTGATACCCATTTTTTTCAGTATTTGTTAGTTTTTGTTAAAAACTCTGCTAACCAATAGATCATTCATTTTCCTCTGATATTCCTGTTAAAATTATTCGACGTATTTTGCATTAATTTGTGGTATATTTTGATTTTAATAAACACATTATTATTTAAACAAATTGTACCACTAACAAACATTTAATGACTCTGCGCCCTGTAAAAAGTGATGTTTTATCCATGTGCGAATTTTCAAGCGATTCTATGATGGTTATGACTCAAAAAACTTGAAAAGAAAACATACAATGGTGCTTTTTTTACGATATTTCTCAGCCATATTTTTTTAGTTGATTGAACTGGTCTCTGCGCTCTAGAATATGAAAAAAGCTGCAGAGTGATGTATGATACATCTATATTAATATCATTTTTTCATACAAAAAGCCAAAAAAATGTTATACCTCATCTAGCGAGTCCCCGTAAGACTTGAAGTACTTCCAGTAAAAGTAAGTACTTGGTACTTCAAAGTACTTTTGTTGAGTACTTTGAACAGCTCTGGTGTCCAGTGACGACTCTAGCAACTTTTCACCTAATCGTCGCTTTCATTACCACAATCTCCGGAAGAACTCGCGATAAACCCACAATTGCCAACTCCCCAGTAAATTCTTATTAATTACCTCAATCGCTGATACCGCGTTCGAGAGGTTATTTAAACGTCTCCGCAAAATTATCTCCCTTGATACCGACTCCTGATTTACGCAGAATCCGCTGAACGTCCCGGCTGAGCAGAACGGCCTACCCACACGAAATTTATTCGAAATAGTCGCGATAAGCCCGTTTTATTGGTCCGATAGCGGCTCGAGTGAAAGCGGCGTGACAAAACGCATTCGTTAGTTACGTCAGGTCATTGCCGGGGAAATTCATTCACGCACACCAGCCTGGGACAAAATTACGCAACGCCAAAAAACAAAACGGATTCATAAACCACAACTGTAGGAGTATGTTATTTTGCAAAATCTGTTTATCAGACGGCCGTCGCCACACTATCTCGTTCCTAATTCCTCGTATTATTCTAACTCCCATCAATAATAATAAAACCCCGACTCGTGTCTCCGTCTTGTTCGCCGACAAAAAACCCCACTTAGTAGACAATGAATAATGAAACAGTGCGATAACAGAACACAGTTAAGAAATGTTAATTGCGAATGTTGAAATTCGCATTTATCATCATTTACTCACTTTACAGAAAATTCCCAACTACTACTTATACACAAATAAGCGAAAACGAAAGTCCGCGAACTTATCTGGTCATCGCAACTCCACATACCCATAAATTACCGAAATTACCGTTTTTGCCCATTATTTCAGCAGGTGCATATCTTAATAACATATGATTAGACCCTTGCAGCTCCGGCACACTTCCTGCTCCGTTGCTCTTACGTAACCCGACTCTCAATTCCGGTTGTCCGCGATTACTCCCGATAATCTCATGAATAAATTTCGAACGGCTTATCTTTTTTAAAATTAAATTCGCAGATGCCGGAGCCGTAAAATGCGGCTCGGTTGGTCTCATCACGCCGTAAGGACGTTTCTTTATTGAAGCGTTCGTTTTAATAAAGTTGTCAGTTTCGTATCTTCGGTCCAATCAAATGTACGAAAACACCACCTCCTGTTGCTGGAAAGGTAAATCGGTTTATTTCACTGTGAGATACGGAGGTGGGTTGAGATTATCGAGACTGCAGGTGGAGCGGTTGGTTTTTTTAAACGAGTTAAGTGCTAGTTGGGGCTAGTTTTTTAACGAGCTGGCACTATTACTTTAAATTTATTCTGGGATATATATAGATTTAATTATGGATATTCGTTAATCTGTAAATGACGTGACCGCAGTTTTTTTTTTCAATAGTGGAATTGCAGAAAACTATTTAATATACAGTGTATTCCTATGCCAGACACAATCTTGTCATACCAAATCACGCACGTTGCACTATATTTATTTCTTTTTACACCATCGAAAGTCTGATATTAAAATAGACACGTTCTGTTGTTGATAGTTCATGACTTAGAAACGTATGATTGTGAATGTGATCGATGCACGATCGACAGACGTGACCAAACCTACTAACGCACACTTTTAAACCATGTAATTAGAAATATTTTTTCTACGGTAAAATTTTGGCTACTTTCACGGTAATTTTTTGATTTGCGAAAATTAAAACAAAGCACAGTTTACGTTGTTAGGACGCGAGACTATAGGCAACCCACCACAACACAATTTGTAAGTATATTCTAGGAGACAACGGCAACTGATCACTTTTCCGGACTCTTCTAAACATTAGAAGTAGTCGCCTGAAAGACGTGCACTAAAAATTCCGCTTTTACTGGAAATTTTGAAAAATCCAAAAAATCTGGAAATTTTGAAAAATCCAGAAAATTTGGAAATTTTGAAAAATCCAAAAAATCCGAAAATTGTGAAAGATCCAGAAAATTCGGAAATTTTGAAAAATCTGGAAATTTTGAAAAATGCAAAAGATGTTGAAATTTTAAAAAATCCAAAAAAATCAGGAAATTTTGAAAAATTCAAAAAATCTGGAAATTTTAAAAAATTCCAAAAAATCTGTAAATTTTGAAAATTCTAAAAAATCTGTAAATTTTGAAAATTCTAAAAAATCTGTAAATTTTGAAAAATCCAAATCTGGAAAAGTTTGAAAATTCCAAAAAATTTAGAAATTTTGAAAAATCCGAAAATTTTGAAAAACTCAAAACGTCTGCAAATTTTGAAAATTCCAAAAAATCTGCAAATTTTGAAAAATCCGACTATTGTGAAAAATCCGAAAATTTTTAAAAACTCAAAAAAAATCTGAAAAATCTAAAAAATCCAAAAATTTGGAAAAATCCAAAAAATTTGGGAATATTAAAAAAATTGGAAATATTAAAAAATCTAGAAATTTTGAAAAATCCAAAAAACCTGGAAATTATGAAAATTCCAAAAACTGGAAATTTTGAAAGATCCGAATATTTTGAAAAATTAAAAAAATCGGGTAATTTTGAGAAATCCAAAAAAAAATGGAAATTTTGAAAAATCCAAAAAATCTGAAAAATTTTAACGATCCCAAAATTTTGAAAAATCCAAAAAACAAAAATTTTGGACAATCCGAAAATTTTGAAAAGCTCAAAAAATCTAGAAATTCTGAAAATTCCAAAAAACGTGGAAATTTTTAAAATTCCGAAAATTTTGAAAAACTCAAAAAACCTCGGAGACCTCTTGTGTCTGTTTTTTAAAATAGTTTGAAAGAATCTCAGGGACCACTTGTAATTTGTTTTTGAAGCAGTTTAAAAGAATCTCGGGGACCAGTTGTGATTTGTTTTTGAAGTAGTTTTACAGGATCTCGGAGACCTCTTGTATCTAGTTTTTGAAGTAGTCTTAAATAATCTTATGGACCACTTGTATTTTGTTTTTGAAGTAATTTAAAAGAATCTCGGTGACCACTTGTGATTTATTTTTAAAGTAGTTTTAATGGATATCGAGGACCTCTCGTATCAAATTTTTGAAGTACGTAGTTTGAAAAAATCTCGGGGACCCCTTTAGTTTTGGTTTTGAAGTCGTCTGAAAATATCGGAGAGACTTTTGTTTTGTTTTTGCATAGTTTTAAAGGATCTCAAAGACCTCTTGTACCTAGTTTTTGAAGTAGTTTAAAAGAATCCTGGGGATCCCTTGTTTTGTTTAGAAATGATTTGAAAGAATCTCGGGGACCTTTGTTTTGTTTCTGAAGTAGATTTAAAGGATCTCGGAAACCTCTGGTGTCTGATTTTTTGAAGAAGTTTGAAAGAATCTCGGGAACACTTTTTGTTTTGTTTTTGAAGTGGTTTAAAGGAATCTCGGGGATCCCTTGTCTTGTTATAAAAATAATTTGAAAGAATCTCGGAAACCTTTCTTTTGTTTTTGAAGTAGTTTTTAAAGGATCTCGGGAACTTCTTGTATCTAGTTTTTGAAGTAGGTTTAAAGTTCTTGAAGCAATTTGAAAAAATCTCAGAGATCACTTGTACTTTATTTTTGAAGTAATTTAAAAGAATCTCGGGGACCACTTGTGATTTATTTTTGAAGTAGTTTTAAAGGATATCGGGGACCTCTCGTATCAAGTTTTTGAAGTACGTAGTTTGAAAAAATCTCGGGAACCACTTTTGTTTTGGTTTTGAAGACGTTTGATGGAATCTGAGAAACTTTTGTTTTGTTTTTGAATAGTTTCAAAGGATCTCAAAGACCTCTTGTACCTAGTTTTTGAAGTAGTTTCAAATAGTCTCGAGGACGAGTTTTGTTTTGGTTTGGAAGTCGTTTGAAAGAATCTCGGTGACCCCATGTGTCTGGTTTTTGAAGTAGTTTGAAACAATCTCGAGAATCTGTTTTGTTTTGTTTTTGAAGTAGTTTTAAAAGATCACGAGGACCCATGTATCGAGTTTTTGAAATAGTTTTAAAGAAATCTCGAGGGCCCCTTTTGTGTTGTTTTTGAAGTAGTTTGAAAGAATCTCGGGAACCTCTTGTTATCTGGTTTTTGAAGTAGTTCGAAGGAATCTCGGGGACACCTTTTGTTTTGTTTTTGAAGTAGTTCGAAATAATCTCGGGGACTTCTTGTGCCTGGTTTTTAAAATAAGTAATTTGAAAAAATCTCGGGGAACCATTTTAATGTCAGAAAACAAATGTTTTTAAATTTTTTCAAAGAAGCGGAATTCGTTGGACAATACTTAAAGCGCGAGGGAAGTTCTGTCGAAATAACCTTGGACCATTTTTTTTTAAGTAGATTGAAAGAATCTTGGGGATCTTTCTGTGTATTATCCTTGAAGCACTTTTATCTTGGTTTTGAAGTAATTAGAATAAATCTTGGGAACCACTTGTGATTTGTTTTTGAAGTAGTTTTAAAGGATCTCGCGGACCTCTTGTATTTAGTTTTTGAAGTAGTTTGAAAGAATCCCTAGAATCCCTTTTGTTTTATTTCTGAAGTAGTATAAAAGAATCTCGGGGATCCCTTGTCTTTTTTTTTAATGATTTGAGAGAATCTCGGGGACCTTTGTTATGTTTTAAAGTAGTTTTAAAGAATCTCGGGGATCTCGTGTGTCTAGTTTTTGAAGTCATTTTAAAGAATCTCGAGGACCACTTCTGTTTTGGTTTTTGAAGTAGTTTTAAAGAATCTCGGGAATCTCCTGTATCTTCTTTTGGAAGTAGTTTTAAAAAATCTGGGAAATCTCTTATATCTAGTTTTTGAAGTAGTTTTAAAGAATCTTGAGCATCACTTTTGTTTTAGTTTTTGAAGTAGTTTTAAAGAATCTCCAGAACCACTTTTGTATTGGTTTTTGAAGTAGTTTCAAAGAATCTCGGAAACTTCATGTGTCTGATTTTTGAAGTAGTTTGAAAGAATCTCGGGAACACTTTTTGTTTTGTTTTTGAAGTAGTTTGAAAGAATCTCAGGGACTTCTTGTCTCTGGTTTATAAAATAGTTTGAAAGAATCTCGGGTACCTGATATATCTGGTTTTTCAAGAAGTTCGAAAGAATCTCAGGGAGCCCTTGTACCTGGTTTTTGAAGTAGTTTGAAAGAATTTTGAGAACCTCTTGTGTCTGATTTTTTAAGTAGTTTGAAAGAATCTCGGGAACCCTTTTTGTTTTGTTTTTGAAGTAGTTGAAAGAATCTCGGGGGCCTCTTCTGTCTGGTTTATGAAATAGTTTGAAAGATTCTAGGGACCATCTTTCTATTGTTTTTGAAATATTTCGAAAGAATTTCAGGGACCTCTTGTCCTTCCCTTCTTTGAAGTAGTTCGAAATAATTTCAAAGACCATTTTTGCTTTGGTTTCGAAGTCGTCTGAAAGAATCTAGGTGACGCCATATGTCTAGTTTTTGAAGTAATTTGAAAGAATCTGGGAAATTTTTGTTTTGTTTTTGAATAATTTTAAAGGATCCTGGAGACCCCTTTTGTGTTGTTTTTGAAGTAGTTTTAATGGATATCGAGGACCTCTCGTATCAAATTTTTGAAGTACGTAGTTTGAAAAAATCTCGGGGACCCCTTTAGTTTTGGTTTTGAAGTCGTCTGAAAATATCGGAGAGACTTTTGTTTTGTTTTTGCATAGTTTTAAAGGATCTCAAAGACCTCTTGTACCTAGTTTTTGAAGTAGTTTAAAAGAATCCTGGGGATCCCTTGTTTTGTTTAGAAATGATTGGAAAGAATCTCGGGGACCTTTGTTTTGTTTCTGAAGTAGATTTAAAGGATCTCGGAAACCTCTGGTGTCTGATTTTTTGAAGAAGTTTGAAAGAATCTCGGGAACACTTTTTGTTTTGTTTTTGAAGTGGTTTAAAGGAATCTCGGGGATCCCTTGTCTTGTTATAAAAATAATTTGAAAGAATCTCGGAAACCTTTCTTTTGTTTTTGAAGTAGTTTTTAAAGGATCTCGGGAACTTCTTGTATCTAGTTTTTGAAGTAGGTTTAAAGTTCTTGAAGCAATTTGAAAAAATCTCAGAGATCACTTGTACTTTATTTTTGAAGTAATTTAAAAGAATCTCGGGGACCACTTGTGATTTATTTTTGAAGTAGTTTTAAAGGATATCGGGGACCTCTCGTATCAAGTTTTTGAAGTACGTAGTTTGAAAAAATCTCGGGAACCACTTTTGTTTTGGTTTTGAAGACGTTTGATGGAATCTGAGAAACTTTTGTTTTGTTTTTGAATAGTTTCAAAGGATCTCAAAGACCTCTTGTACCTAGTTTTTGAAGTAGTTTCAAATAGTCTCGAGGACGAGTTTTGTTTTGGTTTGGAAGTCGTTTGAAAGAATCTCGGTGACCCCATGTGTCTGGTTTTTGAAGTAGTTTGAAACAATCTCGAGAATCTGTTTTGTTTTGTTTTTGAAGTAGTTTTAAAAGATCACGAGGACCCATGTATCGAGTTTTTGAAATAGTTTTAAAGAAATCTCGAGGGCCCCTTTTGTGTTGTTTTTGAAGTAGTTTGAAAGAATCTCGGGAACCTCTTGTTATCTGGTTTTTGAAGTAGTTCGAAGGAATCTCGGGGACACCTTTTGTTTTGTTTTTGAAGTAGTTTGAAATAATCTCGGGGACTTCTTGTGCCTGGTTTTTAAAATAAGTAATTTGAAAAAATCTCGGGGAACCATTTTAATGTCAGAAAACAAATGTTTTTAAATTTTTTCAAAGAAGCGGAATTCGTTGGACAATACTTAAAGCGCGAGGGAAGTTCTGTCGAAATAACCTTGGACCATTTTTTTTAAGTAGATTGAAAGAATCTTGGGGATCTTTCTGTGTATTATCCTTGAAGCACTTTTATCTTGGTTTTGAAGTGATTAGAATAAATCTTGGGAACCACTTGTGATTTGTTTTTGAAGTAGTTTTAAAGGATCTCGCGGACCTCTTGTATTTAGTTTTTGTAGTAGTTTGAAAGAATCCCTAGAATCCTTTTTGTTTTATTTCTGAAGTAGTATAAAAGATTCTCGGGGGATCCCTTGTCTTTTTTTTTAATGATTTGAGAGAATCTCGGGGACCTTTGTTATGTTTTAAAGTAGTTTTAAAGAATCTCGGGGATCTCGTGTGTCTAGTTTTTGAAGTCATTTTAAAGAATCTCGAGGACCACTTCTGTTTTGGTTTTTGAAGTAGTTTTAAAAAATCTGGGAAATCTCTTATATCTAGTTTTTTAAGTAGTTTTAAAGAATCTTGAGCATCACTTTTGTTTTAGTTTTTGAAGTAGTTTTAAAGAATCTCCAGAACCACTTTTGTATTGGTTTTTGAAGTAGTTTCAAAGAATCTCGGAAACTTCATGTGTCTGATTTTTGAAGTAGTTTGAAAGAATCTCGGGAACACTTTTTGTTTTGTTTTTGAAGTAGTTTGAAAGAATCTCAGGGACTTCTTGTCTCTGGTTTATAAAATGGTTTGAAAGAATCTCGGGTACCTAATATATCTGGTTTTTCAAGAAGTTCGAAAGAATCTCAGGGAGCCCTTGTACCTGGTTTTTGAAGTAGTTTGAAAGAATTTTGGGAACCTCTTGTGTCTGATTTTTTAAGTAGTTTGAAAGAATCTCGGGAACCCTTTTTGTTTTGTTTTTGAAGTAGTTGAAAGAATCTCGGGGGCCTCTTCTGTCTGGTTTATGAAATAGTTTGAAAGATTCTCATGGACCACTTTTCTATTGTTTTTGAAATATTTCGAAAGAATTTCAGGGACCTCTTGTCCTTCCCTTCTTTGAAGTAGTTCGAAAGAATTTCAAAGACCATTTTTGCTTTGGTTTCGAAGTCGTCTGAAAGAATCTAGGTGACGCCATATGTCTAGTTTTTGAAGTAATTTGAAAGAATCTGGGAAATTTTTGTTTTGTTTTTGAATAATTTTAAAGGATCCTGGAGACCCCTTTTGTGTTGTTTTTGAAGTAGTTTGAAAGAATCTCAGGAACTTCTTGTCTCTGGTTTATAAAATAGTTTGAAAGAATCTCGCGGACCTAATGTATCCGGTTTTTCAAGAAGTTCGAAAGAATCATAGGGAGCACTTGTACCTGGTTTTTGAAGTAGTTTTAAAGAATCTCGGGGACCACTTTTGTTTAGGTTTTTGAAGTAGTTTGAAAGAATTTCGAGAACCTCTTGTGTCTGATTTTTTAAGTAGTTTGAAAGAATCTCGGGAACCCTTGTTATTTTGTTTTTGAAGTAGTTGAAAGAATCTCGGGGCCCTCTTGTCTGGTTTATGAAATAGTTTGAAAGATTCTCAGGGACCACCTTTGCATTGTTTTTGAAGTAGTTTGAAAGAATCTCAGGAACCTCTTGTCCTTCCCTTCTTTGAAGTAGTTTGAAAGAATTTCAAAGACCATTTTTGTTTTCTTTTCGAAGTCGTCTGAAAGAATCTAGGTGACGCCATATGTCTAGTTTTTGAAGTAATTTGAAAGAATCTGGGAAATTTTTGTTTTGTTTTTGAATAATTTTAAAGGATCCTGGAGACCCCTTTTGTGTTGTTTTTGAAGTGGTTTGAAAGAATCTCAGGGACTTCTTGTCTCTGGTTTATAAAATAGTTTGAAAGAATTTCGCGGACCTAATGTATCCGGTTTTTCAAGAAGTTCGAAAGAATCTCAGGGAGCCCTTGTACCTGGTTTTTGAAGTAGTTTTAAAGAATCTCGAGGACCACTTTTGTTTAGGTTTTTGAAGTAGTTTGGAAGAATTTCGAGAACGTCTTGTGTCTGATTTTTTAAGTAGTTTGAAAGAATCTCGGGAACCCTTGTTATTTTGTTTTTGAAGTAGTTGAAAGAATCTCGGAGCCCTCTTGTCTGGTTTATGAAATAGTTTGAAAGATTCTCAGGGACCACCTTTGCATTGTTTTTGAAGTAGTTTGAAAGAATCTCAGGAACCTCTTGTCCTTCCCTTCTTTGAAGTAGTCCGAAAGAATTTCAAAGACCATTTTTGTTTTCTTTTCGAAGTCGTCTGAAAGAATCTAGGTGACGCCATATGTCTAGTTTTTGAAGTAATTTGAAAGAATCTGGGAAATTTTTGTTTTGTTTTTGAATAATTTTAAAGGATCCTGGAGACCCCTTTTGTGTTGTTTTTGAAGTGGTTTGAAAGAATCTCAGGGACTTCTTGTCTCTGGTTTATAAAATAGTTTGAAAGAATCTCGCGGACCTAATGTATCCGGTTTTTCAAGCAGTTCGAAAGAATCTCAGGGAGCCCTTGTACCTGGTTTTTGAAGTAGTTTTAAAGAATCTCGGGGACCACTTTTGTTTGGGTTTTTGAAGTAGTTTGAAAGAATTTCGAGAACCTCTTGTGTCTGATTTTTTAAGTAGTTTGAAAGAATCTCGGGAACTCTTGTTATTTTGTTTTTTAAGTAGTTGAAAGAATCTCGGGGCCCTCTTGTCTGGTTTATGAAATAGTTTGAAAGATTCTCAGGGACCACCTTTGCATTGTTTTTGAAGTAGTTTGAAAGAATCTCGGGAACCTCTTGTCCTTCCCTTCTTTGAAGTAGTTCGAAAGAATTTCAAAGACCATTTTTGTTTTCTTTTCGAAGTCGTCTGAAAGAATCTAGGTGACGCCATATGTCTAGTTTCTCAAGTAATTTGAAAAAATTTGGGAAATTTTTGTTTTGTTTTTGAATAATTTTAATGGATCTTGGCGACTTCTTGTATCTAGTTTTTGAAGTAGTTTGAAAAAATCTCGAGACACTTTTTGTTTTGTTTTTGAAGTAGTTTTAAAGAATCTCGGGAACCCCTTTTGTGTTGTTTTTGAAGTAGTTTGAAAGTATCTCTGGAACCTCTTGTGTCTGATTTTTGAAGTAGTTCGAAAGAATCTCGGGAACCTTTTTGTTTTGTTTTTGAAGTAGCTAAAAGAATCTCGGAGGCCTCTTCTCTCTGGTTTATGAAATAGTTTGAAAGAATCTCGGGGACCACTTTTGTATTGTTGTTGAAGTAGTTTGAAAGAATCTCAGGGCCCCCTTGTCCTTCCCTTCTTTGAAGTAGTTCGAAAGAATGTCAAATACCAGTTTTGTTTTGGTTTCAAAGTAGTATAAAAGAGTTTCGGACATCTCTTCTCTTGTTTTTGAAGTAATTAAAAAAGATATCAAGAATTCCAAGTGTCTAGTTTTCTTTGGAACCCTGAAGAACAAAGTGTGTTCGAAACGTCGGCAATAGCAATTTGTTACTAACATCGTGTATCCTGCATTTAAGTTATTTATTCGAAATAATTAGAACGCGAACATAACCATAACCTATACACAATATTAAAATCATGCTGATTTTATAACAAACCTTACGCTTAGATTAGACCATAAAGTTGGCTTCTGTTTTCTAATAGTTTTACTCAACAAACCCACAAGGTTCGAACAAATTACCTGAAACAAAAACACGACATTAGAAATAATCCCTCAATAACACCAAATACGAATTAACAACAAAAAACCGCTAATTGCAATGTGAGAAAATGTTGTCCCACTCGGCACCGAACAACCTACAGCAAGTTTTTCACTCTCGAACCACTGAGCGGCTGACGTGACCGGATTATCCATTACAGTTTTTTTACGACATAAATATACGTTATTTTAAATTGACGGCGTTGCGTTTCAGCCAGCCGAAAATCAAGGAAATCTGAACGAATCTCGTTTAGAGCCCCCTTAAGCAAAGACCCTAAAATAAGAAAATTTATGAAATGGCGACACCAAATCGCTCTTGATTTTAATAAATTCCCGATTGAGCGGGTTGAAAGTTGATAACGCTATGTTCTCGTGTAGGACGGGTACGTAGGCCGTGTGCCTAATCAATAATCTTAATGCGGCTCTGGCAGGGTAGGGAGAATTGACACTTGCAATTAATATCATTAGGTGCGGTGAGCATTTTTATGCGAAAACGACGACAGAACAGGTCTTTGAATATGGATTAGATAGGGAAAATCGCGCACTTTTACAACTCCATCTGTTCGGTAAACGGTGTATGTTTCTGAAGTTTTCACGTAACGGACTATGGATTTTCGTTGTTTCTAACTGAGTTAGTTGTAATTTCAGTCGGATGAAGCAATTGCAATCTTTGATGGACGTCCGACCGTGTCCATGCACAAGGAGTGCGTTGCTTCGGCCGGCGAAGAAGCCACACAGACTTAAATAGTGCTTAAGAAGAACCGCATCGATTTAAATTTCAATCTTACTCGGCATCGTCACTGATGCATGAGCAGTAATGCAGTAATGGCACGAAAAGGAATTTTCAACAGGTCGGCTTAAGCGGTGCTTTTCTCTATTGATATGGGATGTTGTTCGCCATAAAATCCACCATGGATAATATCATTATAATAATGGTAAGGGTGTAAATAATAAAAACAAGATTATCACGCACATAGAGGCGAGCCGTGTAAGAGTAAAAGAAGGCATTTAATGATAGGTACCAGCATGCAACAACGCATGTCTAGATAATAAATCAGTAATTTCCATGTTACTGCGCCCAGTCTTGTCTTCTTCGCCAAAACGACAACGCAACATTATTTCATACATTTTATACAGTGGGATCGCCTCCAACTCTCACGTTTTCTCGTCTAGACTCCACAAAGAGTGCCTATATTTGCGCATCCACACAACATTAATACATTTTTGCGACATGCCGGCAACCATGCAAATCACATGTGCTTCATGCATATACAAACAGCTTCTTAGGGGGCAGACGAGCGACGAACGTCGCGCCAAGGGCACTTTTTCGAATCAGACCTGCTCAAAGCCGGCCCTGGCCCAAAGCAACCCACCGAAAGGGGTGAGGCGCATAATTTATTCTGCGGTGGTCCAAAAGCGTTTACTGTTGTTTGGGAATCCACTCCGTAGTGTCTCGGTTTAAAATTTATTCTTTTAATCAAGTCGAAATTAAATTACGTTAGTTAGCAAAAACACAATTTTAAATTATAATTTCGAGCTAAAGTTTCGTTATTTATTCCGAACAGCTGTCACGAGAATTTCACCCGGTTGTGCGGACAAATTAACGTGCTCGGAGAACACCGCGCCTTGAACGTCGGGAGTCCTTAGTGCATGACACCACATATGTATCGCTGCTGGAAGATTATTATGTGCTCTGATTTGTTGCAGTCATATATTCCGTTTATGATGCAAGATACGGCACCGCGATTTTTACAACTCGTTCTGATTTGATTTACAGGAAGCGAATGCGTCGAGGAGAGTGGAATGAAGAATGAAGGAAAGGCATCTGGTTGGAAGATTGGTTGCATCAGGGCTGGATTTAGTTACATTAGGATGATGTATGGGTTTGGTTGGGAGAAAATGGCTTGGTGTCAACAGTCGAGTGAAGATTGTCGTAAAAGAGATGATGAGTCTCGAAATTTGATTATAATAATCATATTTTTACAACCCTGGGTTTGTTCACAAATTTCTAGACACAAAATATCTTTTTCAATTTCTTAGAAACTTCTTCATTTCTTTAGTAAGACGAAGATGGAGTTCAACTGAGACGACCTTTCCCCACAATAATATTCCAGATGGAATTGTACTTTGAAGTGTTGAAAAGTATTTCATCTTGACTGCTTTCAGTGGAGAGCGAGATTTTGCTGTCCTAATACGGAAAATAGAAACGACAAGCTCATTTAGCAAGTGTGCCAGGTGATCATTCCAATTTTGCTGATTATTATTATTATCATCATCAACACGCCACCCACTTCTCCAGATTTTACTTCGTGTGATTTTGAGTTGAAGTTTTGTTCTTATTAATGATTAAATTGTTGATTTCAATACATTGTTCGGTTCTGGGCAAAGTATTTTGACATACAGCATCTAAATCTAAATTTAAAATGCTTCTTCTAACTAGAACACCTGTACACAACGAACACCTGAGGTGTTATCAAATGTCAACGGTAAGTCATTCATGTATGCAAAGAAGAAGAGAGATCTTAGAATTGAACCCTGCGAAACTCCCTTATAAACTGGTAAGGAACTTTTCGGAATTTTTTTCCCAGGTACGACTTCTGTTATTTCCATCTTCTACAATGTTCTCAAAACAAAGTATTCTCTATGGGTCTAATATTTGCGACGCCTTCTACGGGGTCCGCTCTCCGTAAAAGGAACATTTCGGGTTACTCTAGCCGGAGATTTTAAAAAATCCACAGTCTTTATTCCCTACCAATACATATTCCGGTCAAGGACGTCCTTTGACCTCCCTGGTAGCAGTTTCTACCTGTTTCGGATCCTGGGGAGGCTGTAGAAAATCGTGAAATCGAAAAATCGTAGTTGAAAAATAGAAAATTTAAAATATCTAAAACTTGAGCAGTCAAAAAACTGGAAGATCGAAAAATCAAAAATCTCAAAAATCGAAAAATTCTAGAATTGAAAAACTGGAAGATCGAAAAATCGAGAAACGGATTAATCGAGTAATTGAGAAATTGAAAAATCTAAAATTTAGGAACGTGAAAAATTGAAAAATCGAAGTTGAAATCGAGAAATTGAAAAGTGGAAAAATCGAAGTAGTAAAATTTAAATTTTAAAAACCGAGAAATTTGAAAAATTGAAAAACTGAAATATCAAAAAAATCACGAAAATATGGGGTTTGATTATTTGTTCCAGATTAATCCAAAATTGGAAATCCTTCTACCAATGTGACAGTGGTATGTGGAAATTTGGTTTTCAGATGGTTGATATTTGCTCAGCATTTCGAATATATGGCCAACTCATTGAAAATCTAAAATTTAAAAATCTAAAATTTAAAAATCGAAAAAACAAAATTCGAAAAATCGAACTCGACAAATTGAAAAATCCCAAAACGAATATAGAAAAATCGAAAAATATCTAAAGAATCGAAAAATGGCAAAATCGAAAAAACGATAAATCCAAAAATCGAAAAATTGAAAAATCCAAAACGTATGAAAAATCGAGAAATCGAAAAGTTGAAAAATCCCAAAACTGGAATATCGAAATACTTACTGAAAATTTGAAGAATTGAAAAATTTAAAATCCATAAACTGAAACATCGATAAATTGAGAAATCGAAAAACTGAAAATTTAAAATATCAAAAAATTGAACAGTCAAAAAAAATTGAACAGTCAAAAAACTGAAAAAGCGAAAAATCAAAAACCCTAAAAATCGAAAAATTCTAGAATTGAAAAACTGAAAGATCGAAAAATCGAGAAATGGATTAATCGAGTAATTGAGAAATCGAAAAATCTAAAATTTAGGAACGTCAAAAATTGAAAAATCGAGAAATCTAAAGATCGATGTTGAAATCGCGAAATTGAAAAGTCGAAAAATCGAAATTGCAAAATCTAAAATTTTTAAAATCGAAAAATTGAAAATTTGAAAAACTGAAAGATCAAAAAAATCAAGAAAATATGGGATTTGATTATTTGCTCCAGAGATTAATCCAAAATTGAAAATCTTTCTACATGTGATATTATTGAAATGTGGAAATTTGGTTTTCAAATGGTTGACATTTGCTCAGCATTTCGAATATATGGCCAAGTCATTGAAAATCTAAAATTTAAAATTCGAGAAATCGAAAAATCGAACACTCGAAATATTGAAAAATTCCAAAAGTGGAATATACAAAAGACTGATTCTACAAAAATGGGAATTTTCAAAAGACCACCAATGATTGTCCTTATGTAACATAAATATTGTCTTGAAATTTTTTTACAACAAAAGATCATACATGAATTGACACCGACAAATGATAAATAGTTGATAAAATATGCTAATAAGTTTAAAGAAACATTTTTAAAACATAAAATTCTCAGTTCCCTGGTCTGTCCTCACCCTGTAAATTGACATGTGGTGTGTTATAAAATAAGTAGCATTGCTGCTAATTCAAATATTGTGGCACATACTTAATTAATATTAGTGAAAATAATTGATATTAGCATATTTGAATTGATATTTATTATTTTTTTGTTTTTAACCAACGTGAAACAGGGTCCACCGGTTTTATTTCTCAGTTCCCTGGTCGGCAATATTTAATTTTTATTACAATATCACGTTACTTTTGCGAAGATACCAATTAAACAGTTTGGACCAATTTGATGTCTATTTGGCGCGTGTTAGCAATTTGATGATAAACTTTCAATGTCCGTTATTAAATAAAATGTTTTTCATCAGTGAACGCGTGTGGTTTCAGTCAAATTATCAGTTTTCTGGCAAGTATTTATTTAACATTTGTCAATTTTGGAAACTTTATGTTTTTCATAAATCAATTAAACACTTGGTGCAAAACTCTTGTGCAAATCTTGTACTACATATAATATTATTAAAAGCTTTTTTACATGATAAAGACAAAATTCTCAGTTCCCTGTTCTCAGTTTCCTGGGCCACAAAACGAGAGAAAACGGAAACAGCCAACTTATTATTCGAAACAAGAATCTAAACAAACAACAGCAAATGAGTGCGCTATAGAAAATATGCCATCCACATCAAGTTCATCTACAACAACATTTGGAATTATCACTTCGAGAATGATTTTAAATTTAGAGAATGATTTGAAAAAATTTTGTTATCATGAGACCAATATTGTTCATCAGTACAGCGCATTAAAAGCACTAACAGCATCGTTAACTGAACGAGATGTGGTGATCCATATGGATTTTTCATAAAATTTTGCACCAAGTATTATGAAGAAGTCCAAGCTTTCCATTTCGGAAGATCAAGAACTCAGATTTCACTTCATTGCTTATAAAATCATAAGTATTTGTTATTTTGAATGATCCTTTTAGCTTCAGCCTTGATACAATATCGATCAATTCATAAATTACTCATCATCTCGAAATATTTAGATAACGTGTATATCCATATTTACTATAAAATAATTCCCATTTTTGTAGAATCAGTCAAAAATTGAAAAATCTAAGAAAAATTGAAGAATCGAAAAATTGCAAAATTGAAAAATCGAAATACCAAAAAATCGAAAAAATGAAAAAGTTGAAGTTTAAAAATCATAAAACTGAAAAATCGAAATTATATGTATCGAGAAATCGAAAAGTTAAAAAATCCTAAAACTGGGACATCGAAATACTGAAAATTTGAAAAATCGAAAAATTGAAAAATCGTGAAATCGAAAAGTCGAAGAAACGAAGTTGAAAAATAAAAAATTTAAAATGTCGAAAAATTGAGCAGTCAAAATTCTGAAAAATCGAAAAATCAAAAACCTTTAAAATCGAAAAATTCTAGAATTGAAAAACTGCAAGATCGAAAAATCGAGAAAAGGAATAATCGGGTAATTGAGAAATCGAAAAATCTAAAATTTAGATACGCCAAAAATTTAAAAATCGAGAAATCGAAAAATCGTAAAGTCGAAAAATTGAAGTTGCAAAACCTAAAATTTTAAAAATCGAAAAACTGAAAAAGCAAAAAAATTAAGAAAATATGGCGTTTGATTATTTGTTCCAAAGATTAATCGAAAATTGAAAATCTTTCTACCAATGTGACATTGAAATGTGGAAATTTGGGTTTTCAAATGGTTGATATTTGCTCAGCATTTCGAATATATGGCAAAGTCATTGAAAAATCTAAAATTTAAAAATCGAAAAAATAAAAATTCAAGAAATCCAAAAATCCAACTCGAAATATTGAAAAATCCCAAAACTGGAATATAGAAAAATTGAAAAAACTAAAGAATCGAAAAATTGAAACATCAAAAAATCCAAAAATTCAAAAATTTTAAAATCTGAAGTTTAAAAATCGTAAAACTGAAAAATCGAGAAATCGAAAACTTGAAAAATCCCAAAACTGGAATCCCGAAATACTGAAAATTTGAAGAATCGAATAATTGAAGATCCCTAAACTAAAACATCGATAAATTGAGAAATCGAAAAATTGAAAAAATCGTGAAATCGAAAAGTCGAAGAATCGCAGTTGAAAAATAGAAAACTTAAAATATCGAAAAATTGAACAGTCAAAAACCTTAAAAATCGAAAAATTCTAGAATTGAAAAACTGGAAGATCGAAAAATCGAGAAATGGAGTAATTGAGAAATCGAAAAATCTAAAATTTAGGAACGTCAAAAATTGAAAAATCGAGAAATCAACAAGTCGAAAAATCGAAGTTGCAAAATCGAAAATTTTAAACATCAAAAAGTTGAAAAATCTGAAGTCTAAAAATCGTAAAACGGAAAAATCGAAAATATGTATAAAAAATCGAGAAATTGATATACCTACTGAAAATTTGAAGAATCGAAAATTCAAGATTCCAAAACTAAAACATAGATAAATTGAAAAATCGAAACACTGAAAAATCGTGAAATCGAAAAGTCGAAAAATCGCAGTTGAAAAACAGAAAATTTAAAATATCGAAAAATCAAAAACTTAAAAAATCGAAAACTTCTAGAATTGAAAAACTCGAAAATTTAAAATATCGAAAAATTGAACAGTCAAAAACTGAAAAATCGAAAACTTTAAAAATCGAAAAATTCTAGAATTGAAAAACTGAAAGATCGAAAAATCGAGAAATGGATTAATGGAGTAATTAAGAAATCGAAAAATCTAAAATTTAGGAACGTCAAAAATTAAAAAATCGAGAAATCAAAAAAATCCAAGTTGAAATCCAGAAATCGAAAAGTCGAAAAATCGAAGTTGCAAAATCGAAAATTTTAAAAATCGAAAAATCGAAAAACTGAAAGAATGAAACATCAAAAAAAATCAAGAAAATTTGGGGTTTGAGTATTTGTTCCAGAGAATAATATCAATTCCAAAATTGAAAATCCTTCTACCAGTGTTATAGTGGCATTTGGAAATTTGGTTTTTACATGGTTGATACTTGCTCAGCATTTCGAATATATCGCCAAATCATTGAAAAATCTAAAATTTAAAATTCGAAAAATTAAAAAATCGAAAAAGTAAAAATTCGAGAAATCGAAAAATCCAAGAATTGAAAAATCGAACACTCAAAATATTGACAAATCCCAAAACTGGAACATTGAAAAATTGAAAAATCGCAGATAAATTGGTGAAACGAATAATTATAAAATCGAAAAATCAAAACATTAAAAAATCGAAAAATTGAAAAATCTGAAGTTTAAAAATCGTAACACTGGAAAATCGAAAATAAGTATATAATATTGAGAAATCGAAAAGTTGAAATTGGAGATCCCAAAACTGAAACATCGGTAAATTGAGGAATCGAAAATTGAAAAATTGTGAAATCGAAAAATCGAAGTTAAAAAATATCGAAAAATTGAACCGTCAAAAAACTGAAAAATAGAGAAATCGATTAATCCGAGTAATTGACAAATCGAAAAATCTAAAATTTAGGAACGACAAAAACTGAAAAATCGAGAAATCGAAAAATCGAAGTTGAAATCGAGACATCCAGAAGTCGAAAAATCGGAGTGTCAAAATCGAAAAATCAAGAAAATATGGGGTTTGATTATTTGTTCCAAAGATTAATCCAAAATTGAAAATCCTTCTACCAGTGTGACAGTGGTATGTGGAAATTTGGTTTTCAGATGGTTGATATTTGCTCAGCATTTCGAATTATAGCCAAGTCATTGAAAAATCTAAAATTTAAAAATCGAAAAAACCAAAATTCGAGAAATCGAAATATTGAAAAATCCCAAAACTGGAATACAAAAAAATTGAAAAATAAAAAAAAAATGAAGAATCGAAAAATCGAAACATCAAAAAATCGAAAAATCTGAAGTTAAAAAATCGTAAAACTGAACAATCAAAAATATGTATAAAAAATCGAGAAATCGAAAAGTTGAATAATCCCAACACTGGAATATCGAAATACTGAAAATTTGAAGAATCGAAAAATTGAAGATCCCAAAACAGAAACATCGATAAATTGAGAAATCGAAAACTTGAAAAATCGTGAAATCGAAAAGTCGAAACATTGTTGTTGAAAAAGATAAAATTTAAAATATCGAAAAATTGAGCAGCCAAAAAACTGAAAAATCGAAAAATCAAAAACCTTAAAAATCGAAAAATTGTAGAATTGAAAAACTGAAAGATCTAAAAATCGCGAAATGGATTAATCGAGTAATTGAGAAATAATGCCTTCGAGTCAAAGACAGTAGCGGCGTATGGGTAATTAAAGTACCATACATTAATGAATTAAAATATATACAGGGTGAGTCACTAAGCACATGGTCCTCGATACTTCATTAATTATTATAAATACAATAAAAAGTCGGAAACAAAAGCTGAACGGTTCTTTTGGGACTATAAAATTACTTTCACCTATATAGAATGTTCTGTTTTTAAGGGGTCCAACACAACTTACTTTTTTTTTTTTTAATTAAACGCCCTATATATTTTTACATATTTTGATTAACATCTTCTTAAGCTTTACACCCACAATTTGCTTTTGAAATTCCAATGCGATGTTGCCACATTATTCTAATTTTCTCGAATTTTTTTGGCAAACACTTGTGCTAATATTACCTAAATGTAACATCAAGAAATGGAAAAATTGAAAAATCGAAAAGCTGAAAAATAAAAGAAAAATTGCAAAAATCACAAAATTGAAAAATCGAAAAATCTAAAACCGAGAAATTGAAAAATAAAAAATCGAAACATCGAACAACTAAAAAATTTAAAATTTAGAAATTGGAAAAACTGAAAATTTTGAAGAATTGAACAATTGAGAGTGAAATATACTCTAAAATTTAAAAATCGAAAAACTGAAAAATCGGAAAAGTAAAAATTTGAAAAATCGAAGAGTTGAAAAATCTAAAAATCTAAATATTGAAAAATCGGACAACTCGAATATTCAAATACATATATCAAAAA
Source organism: Zophobas morio (assembly GCF_036711695.1). Classification (NCBI taxonomy): domain Eukaryota; kingdom Metazoa; phylum Arthropoda; class Insecta; order Coleoptera; family Tenebrionidae; genus Zophobas; species Zophobas morio. The sequence continues at coordinate 759,082 of NW_026972136.1, read as the reverse complement.
AACGAAAAATTGAAACCAAAAAACTGGAAAATCGGAAATATAAAAAATCGAGAAATCGAAAAGTTGAAAAATCCCACAACTGGAATATCGAAATATAGAAAAATTGAAGAATCACAAAACTGAGGGTGCTGGTTGTCGCAGAGACAGCACAAACATTTTTCGAATATATTTTTCTTACACTGTGAGTATTATCTATTTTTTTTTACTCGATTGCTGCATCTAAAAATGACTTCGTTGACAATATTTTCGAAATCTAAATTTCCTTGCAAACAAAGAAGACCCAAACGGAAAAAATAGTGACAATGTTGCATCTAGCACAATTCTGAGATGACGCAATCAAGTTTTTGAAAGGGACAACCACAAATTTTAATTAGCTCTACATTCTACTTTAATTCTGTCCTCCTTTACAGAAACTGAAAACCAGCCATGACTTTTGTTGGAACTCGCTCCGAGCTTGTGGGTTCATTTACTCCGCTCTGTCGTTGGTTCCCCCTCATTGTTGTAAATCCGCCTCTTCGTCCAAACGCGTTTTAGGCAATCGCGTTTTCACTAAAACTTTCGTTGATTCACACCGTGGTCATCTGGTGCACCTCGCACCTGCATTGTTCGAACGACTTCTCTCATTTTCGCGGTTTCGCCACCCGCCGGCGTCCCCTTAATACCATTTTAATAAGTCCCATTGTCGCCAATTTCTCCTCCGCAGGGAAAGCGCGATTTTATCAAAATATTTCACTCCGAATTAACAAAGTGTCTGATAATTGTGTTTGCGGCTAATTCCCTTAAAACTTTTATCCGGCGCTCTCTGCGAATCGCCTCGAATTCCCAGGCCGCAATAAAATAATAAAAATTCCCTGGTAAATTACGTCGGCCCAATTTAAAAGAGATGTTTTTTGCGGCGCGTCTGATTCCGCCGACCCAAACAAATTCCGAATATTTTTCCATCGATCGATATTCTTATTGGATCCGTCGAGAATTTTCTCGCTTTTATCGCATTATTGCTCTGCGTTATCTTTATACGACACTTTCTCAACACAATGGTTGTATGAATTGCACAATGTCCATTAAATTAAATAATTTATTGCCTTGTGCTCGTTCGCAGTGAAAACGGCTAAATCGACGGAGATAGCGTTCGTGTGTGCGACTCCAAATACGTCCTTTCCGTATAAGGATTGATGAAATTGTTGGACGCCGAGCTACCGGAGATATTATTGCTTTTTATTTGGAACAATTCGAGTTTATAAATTATTGAAGGAGCGCTGGACGGCGGCTGGCAACCTGTTAGGGATAATGAATAGGCGGATGGGAGTAATGTGTTTTTTCGGATGTCCTTCGCGGCGTTATGAAGTGGGTTGCTGGCCAGATCTGACGTTGAAGTCTCCATGCCAAATGTGCGGGTTTCTTGTGTTTGCCGAAATGGGGGGCTTTGATTGACTCGGTACTGAATTAAAATGTCGTGAATTCTACGTAACTATTTTTTTACAACTTGGCTGCGGTTTTTCTATCGAGAAACACTCAGGTAGTAGTTTTTGATAGAACGACCACAAATGTACTGATATTTCCACTATTCGTGGGAATTACTCGAACCACGAAACAGATTAATTGCACTTTTATTTATTTCCACATTTTTGCAACATGTTTGTTGAAATTTTTAACTAGGTATGTAGTGGGTGTCAACTGAAACGTACAATATAGTGTAGCTAAATTTATAGTGCGATTATAGCCCAAAGGAGTTATTAACTAGAACTGTAAAAGTGTTTTATGTAACAGGTCTATGTCATGAACATTACAGGACAGAACTCAGATTTATTTTTACTTTCACTGATGTCGCGCAAAAACTGTAACTTTTGGCAATATCAAAAATTCATCTTCAAAAAATTTTGAAAATCGTGAAATTGAAATATTAAAAATAGAAAAATACAAAGATTGAAAAAAACGGAATATTGCAGAAAACGGAATTCGAAAAAGTAAAAAATGGAAAAATGTATGTAAATGATGGAAAAATAGGAAAAATTGAAAGATTTCAAAATGTCCAGGTCGAAAAACTACAAAATAGAGACATGAGATGGTGGAAAAATCGGCAAAATTGAAAAATTTTAAATAAAGCAACTCAAGAATTATAAATCAGAACAATGAAATTCACAAAAGTTAAACATTTTAAATTGCAAATCGAAAATCAAAATTGAAAAAACCAAAACTTAAAACCTCTAAAAATTGTAAAAACGAAAATTGCAAAATAAAAATCGAAAAATTTACGATCATCTGAAAATATAGGATCTCTGAACTTAGAATCACGGAATCGAGAATACTGTGATCAAGAATCTTGAATTAGAATCATGGAATCTCTCTGAACTTAGAATCTTGGAATCCATAACTAAATCTTGAAATCTATAATCTTGGAATCTAGGATCCTCGAATCTAAATTCTGGATCTAATAATTCAGAACGATAGAACTGCAGACGTTCTACAATCTAGAATCTTCGAATGTGAATCTTCGAATCTTGAAATCTACAATCCCACATCTAGAATCTTTTAATCTAGAATCTTGTGATCTATAATCTTGGCATCTACAATATGGGAATCTAGAATCCAATTTTGAAATCTGGAATCTTTTAATCTGGAAATCTATAATCATTGAACTTGGAATCTCGGAATCTAGAACTTCGAAATCTAGAATTCTGTAATCTAGAATCTTGAAATCTAGAATCTCGGAATCTAGAACTTCTGGATCCAAAATCTTGGGATCTAGAATCTTAGAATTTCAAAACTAAAAGATTTAAATATATTACACACTGATAATTCTGGCTGACAGAATTCAAGAATTTGAAACTTTTGAGTTTAAGATATATACATATATTTTTTTGAGATAACTCATTTTTCTGAAAATTCAATATTTTTAATAACTTAAAATTCTGGATCTAGTAATTCAGAACGGTAGGTTTTAAGTCTAACAATTTAGAATCTTGGAATGTAGAATCTTGAAACTCACAATACTGGAACTCAAAATCTTGGAATCTAGAATTTTGCAATCTAGAAACTTGGAATCTAGAATTTGGAATGTAGAATCTTGGAATCTAGAATCTCGGAGTCTGGAATCTTGGAGGCTGGAATCTTAGAGTTTACAATCTTGGAATCTCGAATCTTGGAGTCTAGAATCTAGAATGCGGAATTCTTGGTATCTGAAATCTTGAATCTTGGAATCTAGAATCCTGGAATCTAAATTCTTTGGATTTAGAATTTTGGAATCTGGAATCTTTTAATCTGGAAATATAGGATCTCTGAACTTAGAATCTCGGAATGTAGAATCCTGCGATCTTGAATCATTTAATCTAGAATCTTGGAATTTAGAATCTTGAAATTTAGAATCTTGGGATTTAGAATATTGGGATCCAGAATCCAATTTTGAAATCTAGAATCTTGGAATACAGAATCTTAGTATCTAGAATTTTGGAATCTAGAATCTTTGAGTCTAGAATTTTGGAATCTAGAATTTCGAATGTAGAATCTTGCAGTCTGGAATCTATAATCTGGAATCTATAATCTGGAATCTACAATCTTGGAATCAAGAATCCTGGAATCTTAATTCTTGGGATTTAGAATTTTGGAATCTGGCATCTTTTAATATGGAAATATAGGATCTCTGAACTTAGAACCTCGGAATCTAGTATCCTGTGATCTTGAATCTTTTAATCTAGGAATCTTGGAATTTAGAATCTTGGGATCTAGAATATTGGAGAGTCTAGAATCTAGGAGTCTACTAGAAACTTGGAATCTGGAATCTTGGAATCTAGAAATTGGAATCTAGAATATTGCAATCTAGAATCTTGCAGTCTAGAACTTTGAAGACTGGAATCTTGAATCCTGGAGACTAGAATCTAGAATATGGAATCTAGAACCTTGGAATCTGGAGTCTATAACCTGGAACCTAGAATCTTGGAATCTCAAATCCTAGAATCTAAATTCATGGGATTTAAAATTTTGGGTACTGCGATCTGGAATCTTAATCTGGAAATATGGAATCTCTGAACTTAGAATCTCGGAATTTAGTATCCTGTGATCTTGAATCTTTTAATCTAGAATCTTGGAATTTAGAATCTTGTGATCTATAATCTTGGCATCTACAATATGGGAATCTAGAATCCAATTTTGAAATCTGGAACCTTTTAATCTGGAAATCTATAATCATTGAACTTGGAATCTCGGAATCTAGAACCTCGGAATCTAAAACTTCAAAATCTAGAATTCTGTAATCTAGAATCTTGAAATCTAGAATCTCGGAATCTAGAACTTCTGGATCCAAAATCTTGGGATCTAGAATCTTAGAATTTCAAAACTAAAAGATTTAAATATATTACTGGCTGATAGAATTCAAGAATTTGAAACTTTGAGTTTAAGATATATACATATATTTTTTTGAGACAACTCAATCTGGAATCTTGGAATCTATAATCTGGAATCTAGAATCTTGGAATGTAAATTCTTGGGATTTAGAATTTTGGAATCTGGAATCTTCGAATCTGGAAATATAGGATTTTTGAACTTTGAATCTCGGAATCTAGTATCCTGTGATCTTGAATCTTTTAATGTAGAATCTTGGAATTTAGAATTTTTGGATCGAGTATCTTGGGATCTAGAATATTGGAGAGTCTAGAATCTTGGAATCGAGAATCTTGGAGTCTAGAATCTTGGAGTCTACTAGAACCTTGGAATCCGGAATCTTGGAGTCTAGAATCTTTAGAGTCTACAAACTTGGATTCTAGAATCTTGGAGTCTAAAATCTAGAATGTGGAATCTAGAATCTTGGAATCTATAATCTGGAATCTAGAATCTTGGAATCTAAATTCTTCGGATTTAGAATTTTGGAATCTAGAATGTTGCAATCTAGAATCTTACAGTCTAGAATCTTGAAGTCTGGAATCTTGGAATATGGAATCTAGGAGTCTGGAACCTACAATCTTGGAATCTGGAATCTTGAAATCTAGAACATGGAATCCAGAATCTTGGAATCTAGAATCTTGGAATCTAAATTCTTGGGATTTAGAATTTTGCAATCTGGAATCTTTTAATCTGGAAATATGGGATTTTTGAACTTTGAATCTCGGAATCTAGTATCCTGTGATCTTGAATCTTTTAATCTAGAATCTTGGAATTTAGAATTTTGGGATCTAGTATCTTGGGATCTAGAATAATGGAGAGTCTAGAATCTTGGAATCTAGAATTTTGGAGACTAGAATCTTGGAGTCTACTAGAATCTTGGAATCCCGGATCTTGGAGTCTAGAATCTTGGAATCTAGAATGTTGCAATGTAGAATCTTGGAATATGGAATCTTGGAGTCTGGAATCTTAAGATTCTACAAACTTGATTTCTAGAATCTAGAATGTGGAATCTAGAATCTTGGAATCTAAATTCTTGGAATTTAGAATTTTGGAATCTGGAATCTTTTAATCTGGAAATATGGGATTTTTGAACTTTGAATCTCGGAATCTAATATCCTGTGATCTTGAATCTTTTAATCTAAAATCTTGGAAGTTAGAAGCTTGGGATCTAGTATCTTGGCATCTAGAATATTGCAAAGTCTGGAATCTTGAAATCCAGAATCTTGTAGTCTAGAATCTTGGAGTCTACTAAAATTTTTGAATCTGGAATTTTGGATTCTGGAATCTTGGAGTCTAGAATCTTGGAATCTAAAATCTTGGAATTTAGAATTTGGAATCTAGAATGTTGCAATCTAGAATCTTACAGTCTAGAATCTTGAAGTCTGGAATCTTGGAATCTGGAATCTTGGAGTCTGGAACCTACAATCTTGGAATCTGGAATCTTGAAACCCAGAATCTGGAATCTAGAATCTTGGAATCTGGAATCCTGGAATCTAATTTCTTGGGATTTAGAATTTTGGAATCTGGAATCTTTTAATCTGGAAATATAGGGTCTCTGAACTTGGAATCTCGGAATCTAGAATCCTGTGATCTTGAATCATTTAATCTAGAATCTTGGCATCTAGAATCTTCGCATCTAGAATATTGTGATCGAGAACCCAATTTTGAAATCTAGAATTTTAGAATCTAGAATCTTTGAGTTTAGAATTTTGGAAGTCTAGAATCTTTTATTCTGGAAATCTAGAATCTTTGAACTTACAATATCGGAACCTAGAATCTTTCAATCTGGAACCTCGGAATCTAAAATTTTGAAATCTAGAATCTCGGAATCTAGAACCTCTGAACCCAGAATCTTGGTATTTAAAATCTCAGAATTTCAAAACTAAAACTTGAATATTTAAATGTATTACACACTGATAATTCTGGATCGCAGAATTCAAGAATTTGAGAATTAGAGTTTAAGATATACATTTTTTGAGATAACAAACTTTTCTGAAAACTATATTTTTAGAAGCACTGAAAAATTAAAAACCGAGAAATTGTAAAATCTATAACATTGAAAAATTCAAAAGTTTAGAATTCAAAAAATTAAAAAATAATCAAAAAATTAAAACAGAGGACTAAAATACGAAAAAATTGAAAGGTTGCAAAACAAAAAATTTAAAAATTGAAAAAACCAGAAATTAAATTGTATATAAAAATTGTAAAAACGAGAGATTGGAAAATTGAAATCGAAAAATTAAAAAATCGAGAACTTTAAATTGGAGAAACTGAACAATCAAAAATTGAGCTGTCGAAAAATACAAAAATTTTAAAATTCAGAAGCTGCAAAATTGAAAACTCAAAGTGTTGAAAAAGCAATTGAAACATTGGAAAAGTCACAAAACTAAAGAATCTTTAAATATATATCCAAAAATGGATGCCAGATCACCCATGAAATCAGTAATATTCGAATTTGCCCCAGTCTGAAGGCGCTTTGTTGTGGTTGGTCGGCACGAGTACGAATGTTATTAACATCACCTTCCGACAGCAAATAATCTCTTTTTTACCTTTCTACTAATTCACTAGTTCAATAAGTTATACAAAGTCAAATCAAAAATCCACCTTCATCTTTAAAAATTGATTTCACAATTTTAATTACTTATTATTATTCCATTGCAATGCGACGAAATGTTTTTATTCAATTTTCTCACAAATAGGTAGAAACAACATGAGGACCTTGGGGTCTTGTATTGACATCATGTTACAAATATTTACATAAATTTCTGTATCGTCGCTAAATAAAATAATTTCAGGACAAGCATAAAATGAGCTTCAAAACATACCAAAACCGGTCCCCACAAAAAATCGATCATAGTTATAATTATATAATTTTTAAGATCCAATAAAACGCTTTTTAATTAATTTAGGTTTAGAAAAAGGTGCGGTTAATTTAAAACTTATCCTAATCAATTATAGTCACGTAAAACTAGGTTCTGTGTAATGCGTCAGCACAGTGAAACGCTGATATCATAATTGAGATTGTTATCTGTTTGCTAATAAGTTGGCTAAATTCTACAAAAATCCAATGAAACACAAACACGGCTTTTTACTTTCAGTTTAGAAACAGCTCTTGGGCAACGGCGTGGTATATGTATGCAGTCTCAAAAATAATGTGAAAACTCTGTTTCTGTGACGCGTTGGGCAACGAAGTTGCTCTATTCTTTACGAAAAGCTTGCGCAATTACGCTAAACGCAGCTTTTCTACCTGTCATAACACGCACAGATCGATCAGCGCAAAAAGCTCCATTGATAAACACGCTGGCGAAATTTCGGTGAAATGTGGCGCACAAAACACGGAATTAGCAAGAAACGTGGTCGATTCGGCACGCTTGTGCACACCGTTCCATTTTCCATTGTTTAGGCCGGCTACATGCAACCTCGAGCATCGTAAAAACCCTGAGCATTATCTTTATGTCGAACAACATTTTCTAATAATTAAAATTTCACATCTGCAAAGTCGCGATAACCGAAATGGGAAAAATTACATGCAGGTATAATAAGCCATTACGAGTTGATGTATTGTAGATGACCTTACGACTAGTGTGCATTTTATTTACGCGTCGTAAGCCGTTTTACGACCTTATCTAACGTCCGTTTTACTGAGAACATAACGCCGGACGATATTGTCGTAACAATAAAGGGACATTAAAACCCCCGGGGTGCGCCAGTTTTCAACTCATTAATAGAGAGTTTCGAATAATTCGTTATTGGCAATTAGTTGGCGCGACGAATTGTCCATCAAGGGGGAATTGTAGAGGGATTTTCTTCGGTTTCGAATAGTTGTGGGTTTGAAATGGGTTATTATAACTAAGTAGGTTTTACCTACTTACGTACTGTAGCTTGAATAATTACGGCAATAACTTTCTATCATTAATGAGTAGTGAGTGGCATTAGGACTGATGAGATTTCTGCACACGATTTTTGCTTCCCGAACGTAAGCTAATTTTCTTCAATTTTTCATTTTTTGATTTTTCGAAATTTTCCATTTTTTGATTTTTCAAATTTTCGATTAATCGATTTTTTGATTTTTCGACTCATCGATTTCTCGACCTCTAGAGTTTTTTTTTTCAGAATTTTTATTCTTCAATTTTCGTTTTTTAATTTTTCAATTTCTCAATTTTTCGATGTCTCAGTTTCATGATTTTCTCAATTGATCGATTAATCGATCTTTTGGTTTTTAGACTTTTCGATTTTTCGGCTTCTCGATTTCTTGATTTTTCAATTCTTCAATTTTTCTATTTATCAAGTTCTTGAGTTTTCATTTTTCTGATTTTTAAAATTTTCGATTTTTCAATTTTTGGCGTTCCTAAATTTCTCGATTAATCGATTTTATGGTTTTTTCACTTTTCGTTTCCTCGACTTTTCGATGTTTTAATTTTTCAATTCTTCAGTTTTTCGATTTTTAATTTTTCGATTATGTAATTTTTCTTGGATTTTTCAAATTTCGACATTCCAGTTTTGGAATTTTTCAATATTTCGATTCTTCAATTTTTCAACTTTTCGATTTTTCGATTCCTCAATTTTTCGGTGTTTCGATTTCTCCATTTTTCAATTTTAAATTTCTCAATTTTTCGATATTCCCGTTTTTGAGATTTTCAGTTTTTATTCTTCAATTTTTGTTTTCTATTTTTTCAATTTTTCGATTATCCCATTTACTATATTTCATTGTGGAGATTTTTCGATTTATCAATTTTCCGGTGTTTTAGTTTCACAATTTTTCGATTTTTCGATTCTTCAATTTTTCAATTTTTGACTTTTCTAAATTTTCGATTTTTTGATTTATCAATTTTTCGATTAATCGATTTTTTGTTTTTCGACTCTTCGATTTCTTGATTTTTCGATCTTTCAATTTTTCAATGATTGAGTTTTTCGACTTTTCAGGTTTCAATTTTGCGATTTTTAAAAATTTCGCTTTAATTTTTCTTGGATTTTTCAAATTTCGGCATTCCAATTTAGGGATTTTTCAATATTTCGGTTCTTCAATTTTTCTACTCTTTCGTTTTTCGATTTGTCAATTTTTGGAATTCTCGATTTTTCGATTTCTCCATTTTTCAATTTTAAATTTCTCAATTTTTCGAAGTGTCCGTTTTTGGGGTTTTTCAGTATTTTTATTCTTCAATTTTCGTTTTTTAATTTTTCAATTTCTCGATTTTCAATTTTTTGATTACCCAATTTTTCGATATTTCAGTGTCGAGATTTTTCGATTTCTCACTTTTCCGATGTTTCAGTTTCACGATTTTCTGAATTTCTCGACGATTTTTCGGTTTTTCAACTTCTCAATTTTTCAGTTTTTCAATTCTTCAATTTTTCGATTTTTCGGGTATTTGATTTTCAAAATTTTCGATTTTTTAATCTCTGGCGTTCCTAAATTTTCGATTTTTTGATTTCCCAATTTCTCGACTTCGATTTTTTTGATTTTTCGATCTTTCAGTTTGTCAATTCTTTAATTTTTCACGCTTCTGAGTTTTCAATTTTGCGATTTTTAAAAATTTCACTTTTTCAACTTCGATTTTTCGATATTTCGAACTCGCGATTTTTAATTTTTCGATTATGTAATTTTTCTTGGATTTTTCAAATTTCGACATTCCAGATTTGGGATTTTTCAATATTTCGATTCTTCAATTTTTCGACTTTTCAATTTCTTGATTTTTCGAAGTTTCAGCTTTTCAGTTCTTCAATTTTTCGATATTCCCGTTTTTGGATTTCTCAGTTTTTATTCTTCAATTTTTGTTTTTTATTTTTCAATTTTTCGATTATCCAATTTACGATATTTCAGTGTGGAGATTTTTCGATGTTTTAATTTTACAGTTTTTCAATTTTTCGATTCTTCAATTTTTCAATTTTTGATTTTTTCTCTCAATTTCTCGATTAATCGATTTTGCTATTTTTTGACTTTTCGATATCTTGATTTTTCAATCTTTGAGTTTGTCAATGCTTCAATTTTTCGATTTTTCGAGTTTTTGCGTTTTCATTTTTTCGATTTTTTAAATTTTCGATTTCGCAACTTCGATTTTCCGACTTTTCGATGTTTCAATTTCAACTTCGATTTTTCGACTTTGGTTTTTTCGATTTTTCAATTTTTGGCGTTGCAAAATTTTCGATTTTTCGATTTTTCAATTTCTCGATTAATCGATTTTTGGTTTTTGACTATTCGATTTCTTGATTTTTCAATCTCAGTTTTTCAATTCTTCAATTTTTCGATTTTTCAGGTTTTTGAGTTTTCATTTTTTCTAAGATTTTCGATTTCGCAACTTCGATTTTTCGACTTTTAGATTTTTGGATTTTTCAATTTTTGGCGTTCCTAAATTTTCGATTTTTCGATTTCTCGATTAATCGATTTTGCTATTTTTTGACTTTTCGATATCTTGATTTTTCAATCTTTGAGTTTGTCAATGCTTCAATTTTTCTTTCTCGATTAATCGATTTTTGGTTTTTGACTATTCGATTTCTTGATTTTTCAATCTCAGTTTTTCAATTCTTCAATTTTTCGATTTTTCAGGTTTTTGAGTTTTCATTTTTTCTAAGATTTTCGATTTCGCAACTTCGATTTTCCGACTTTTCGATGTTTCGATTTCAACTTCGATTTTTCGACTTTTAGATTTTTGGATTTTTCAATTTTTGGCGTTCCTAAATTTTCGATTTTTCGATTTTTCAATTTCCCGATTAATCGATTTTTGTTTTTTTGAGTTTTCGATTTCTTGATCTTTCAATCTTAGTTTTTCAATTGTTCAATTTTTCGATTTTTCAGGTTTTTGAGTTTTCATTTTTTCGATTTTTAAAATTTTCGATTTCGCAACTTCGATTTTCCGACTTTTCGATGTTTCGATTTCAACTTCGATTTCTCGACTTTAAATTTTTCAATTTTTGGCGCTTCAAAATTTTCGAATTTTTCGATTTTTCAATTTCTCGATTAATCGATTTTTTACTTTTTCGACTTTTCGATCCCTCGACTTTTCGATTTCTTGATTTTTCGATGTTTCAGTTTTTCAATTCTTCAGTCTTTCGATTTTTCGGCTTTTGAGTTTTCAGTTTTTTGATTTTTTAAATTTTGGATTTTGCAAGTTCGATTTTTCGATTTCAACTTCGACTTTTCGATTTTTCAATTTTTGACGCTCCTAAATTTTCGATTTTTCAATTTCTCGTTTAATCGACATTTTGGTTTTTCGACTTTCGATACCTCGACTTTTCGATTTCTTGACTTTTCGATGTTTCAGTTTTTTAATTTTTTAAATTTTCGCTTTTGCAACTACGATTTTTCGATTTTTCGAATTCAATTTCGATTTTTAGACTTTTCGATTTTTCAATTTTTAGAGTTCCTAAATTTTCGATTTTTCGATTTCTCAACTTTTCGATCTTTCAGTTTTTCAATTTTTCAATTTTTTGATTTTTGATTTTTTGATTTCTCAAATTTTCTATTGGCCAATTTTTCGATACTTCAGTGTGGAGATTTTTTAATTTTTCGATTGTCAAATTTTCGATTTCTCAATTTTTCGATGTTTCAGTTTTAAAATTCTTCAATTTATTCGACTTTTCGATATTTCGATTTCAACTTCGATTTTTCGACTTTTAGATTTTTCGATTTTTCAATTTTTGGCGTTCCTAAATTTTCGATTTTTCGATTTTTCAATTTCTCGATTAATCGATTTTTGGTTTTTTGAGTTTTCGATTTCTTGATCTTTCAATCTTAGTTGTTCAATTCTTCAATTTTTCAGGTTTTTGAGTTTTCATTTTTTCGATTTTTATGATTTTCGATGTTTCGATTTCAACTTCGATTTTTCTACTTTTAGATTATTCGATTTTTCAATTTTTGGTGTTCCTAAATTTTCGATTTTTCGCTTTTCCAATTTCTCGATTAATACATTTTTTGGTTTTTCGACTTTTCGCTTCGTCGACTTTTCGATTTGTGAGTTTCCAATTTTTCGATTTTTTAAATTTTCGATTTCGCAACTTCGATTTTTCCACTTTTCTATTTCTCAATTTTTCGATCTTTCAGTCTTTCAATTTTTCGATTTTTAGATTTTTGATTTTTCAAATTTTCTATTGCCCAATTTTTCGATACTTCGGTGTGGAGTTTTTTCAATTTTTCGATTTTCAAATTTTTGATTTTTCAATTTTTCGATGTTTCAGTTTTACGATTTTTCAATTTTTCGGTTCGTCAGTTTCTCAGTTTCCAAAATTTTCGATTTTTCGATTTCTCAATTTCTCGATTAATCAATTTTTTGGATTTTGGACTTTTCGATTTCTTAATTTTTCGATGTTTCGATTTTTCGATGTCAACTTCGATTTTTCAATTTTTAGAGTTCCTAAATTTTCAATTTTTCGATTTCTCACTTTTTCAATCTTTCAGTTTTTCAATTTTTCGATCGTTATATTTTTGATTTTTCAAATTTTCTATTGCCCAATTTTTCGATACTTCAGTGGGGAGATTTTTCAATTTTTCAATTTTTTAAATTTTCAATTTTGCAACTTTGATTTTTCGACTTTTTTTCTCAAATTTTTATTTTTGACGTTAAAATTTTCGATTTTTCAATTTTTCGATTAATCGATGTTTTATTTTTTTTTTTCGACTTACGGATTTATCGATTTTTCGATGTTTAAAATTTTCGATTTTTCGATTTTTCAGATTCTTGATTTTTCGATTTTTCAAGTTTGAGTGTTCAATTTTTCAATATTTTAAATTTTCGATTTTTCAACTTCAATTTTTCGATTTCTCAATTTACCCATATTTGAGTTTTGGGTTTCTTAATTTTTTTGATTTTTCGATATTCCAGTTTTGCTGTGTTTTAATATTTAGGTTCTTCGATCTTTCAACTTTTCGATTTCTAGACTTTTTAATTTTTTGATTTATCAATGTTTCTATCTTTAAACTGTAAATTTTTAAATTTTTCAATTTTTGATTCTGATGTTTCGATTTCTCGATATTTGATTTTTCGACTTTTCGGTTTTAGATTTTTCGGTTTTCCAAATTTTTAATTTGCAAATTTTCATTTTTGCATTTGCAAAAATGTTTCCATTTCCCGATTTTTAATAATATTTTAATTTCTACAGTTATTTTTTTTATTTGTTCGATATTCCGTCATTTCATTTTGTATTTTTTTTCAATTTTTAGATTTTTCCATTCCTCGATTCTTGATTTTTTAATTTCTCGTTTTTTAGGTTTTTAGTTTTTCAGTTGCTCGATTTTAAATTTTTCGATTTTTCCGACATTTCAATTATTTTATTTCTCGAATTTTTTATTTTGTACTTTCCCGTTTTTAGTTTCTTTCAAATAAAAAAATTGTAAAATCGAGAAGCTATAAAATAAAATAAAAAATCGGAAAAATGGAGAAATCGTAAAATCGAAAAATCGAAAAACCTTAAAGTTCAAAAATCGGCAGTTAATAGTTTGACAGTCGGAAGTCAAGTTGTTGATATATGAAAACAGCATGTCAATAAATTTTAAAGATTGTCAAAACATTGAAATTGATCACAGCTTTTGCAAAATTTGGTCCAAATTATGACTCTGTTAATTAATAGTTAGTTACCTTAATAAAACCCCGTACATTATTTACGCTTACCACAGCACGAATTAAACGTGTTATAAATTGCGCCTGCTACAAAAAACTCATCCTGAGGCTTAATCCAAACTCCAAATAAAAATTACATATCCTTTGAGCCTTCTCCTCTTTTCCTCCTACACTGCTCTTCCCTCGGGTCCTCTGCCTTATCAATTCAACCCAAACCAACAGCTCACGGTCGACCGACTGCTAAACCGCCAGTTTGATCCGTAGCACCTGACCAAGTTTATTTAGCGAATTAATTAGCAACTGCATGTTGACACAGACATCCGATGCATGTCGAGATGCGCAAATTCCCGTCGAGCCCGAGCTTACGTTCACCGATTGACCCTCTTCCCTACCTATTAGAACGGGAGCAGCTGGTGCCAACGTGCAGACTAGTGTACGATTAAAAATTGAAACGTTATCTCGGCTTGACTACGGCATTAAATCCGGTAAACGTAGAGCAGATTGCTGCAATAAACCGGGATTATTTATCGAGTTGACTTGACTCGAACTGTCCATAAACTCTCCTCTACATTAACTAATGTTTGTCGACGGTCCTGGATTGTGTCGTTTAATGTACTGAATAGGGGAAGAAATGAATCAGTGTCGATCGGAATCTGATTAGTTACTAGTAACTTTTTCGTAGTTGGCGCGATTTGCTTAGCACCGAAACTGTTTTATCACTCATACAAACGCGAAAAATCACGTTTTCGGTAGATAATGGCCGCGCCAATCGCAAATTTTATTTAATTCCCCTGAAAAATAGTTGTGTATGCTGCAACATAATCCCGGCTACATTCATCACCCGACGAAGCGTTTAAAGCTCTTTGTTTCGCCTGATGCAAATAACAGAAATTTGAAACCCTGAAAATGGAATCGTATCCGACCCAACAACGCACATGACGTTAATAAATTGGTAGGAAACATTTTTGCGCGAATTCCGTCCGTCAGATAATTCGCGGAATAACTTTAAATAAATTACACTGCACTTTCTAGAATCTAGACGACAGTCGCGGCGCTTTTCCGAAGTAATTTAATAAAGTCGGGCTGAACGTCTAGACGGAGGATGGTGACATTATTAATAGAGCATAATTAGGTCAGTTAACCGCATTACAAGATATATTTTGACGTAATTAAATATTTAATAATGAGATATTCACCCTTTCGCGCCGGCTTTTCGCATGATTAATCGACACTTTCTCGGGGACTTAATTGCCAATAATTGATTAGTTAAAAGTCGCGCTGAATGAAAGTGACGGAAATTTGCTTATCTTTTAAGACGGAAAAAAATCTTAATCGGGCGGACTTTAAGTTTTTTCGCTAAACGTTCAAATTTTTTCAAAAATATTTGCAAGGTATAATAACGTTTTATTCAATGACGACCTGCGATACTGCGACTGACTATTTTTCTTTTATGCTGTGACCAGAATTATCCATGTTGATGACGTCATCACAATTTTTTTATTGGTCAAATTAAGAACGAGTCACCCCATTTTCCCGAAAATGTCAAGAATCCGCTTAATCTTGTTTTTTTTTTATATATACGTTTAATCTTTGTTTTTTCTTTTCTTTATATACGTAGTTTTCTTTCAACAATTGTTTGACGCAAAGAAAATGAATCTTTCGTTTTATAGTCGTCAAGGTTTTCCGAATTCTCAAAATTTTTGAAATTTTCAAAATTTCTTTGAACGTCAAAATGTAAATGTTTAAAAAAATCTTTCGTGGAACATACATCGATTTCTTCAAACATTTGAAACTAATTATGTTAAAAATGTATTTATGTAGTTCATTCCACGTTTCAAAGTATTTCTGAATTTTCGAAATATTCACAATTTTGACAATCTTACAAGATCTTGGACTAACAAAAAACGATGTTTGCGAAATATGCAGAGGGTTTAATTAAACTTTTAAACCCTTAAAACGTTAAAAACTACTGTCTAGTTTTCAATTGTGAATGTTTTTTAAAAATTGCTGTATCTTCAATTTACGAAATATTCAAAAATTTTAAAACCAAGATTTTCAATGTTTTCAAAATTTTCATTCCTGTGACACGCAGAAGTTGTGCCAGAGTTTTGGATACTTGAGATGATAAAAGTGATCTTTGTTTTATAGTCGTCAAGTTTCTCCGAATTCGCAAAATTTTTGAAATTTTCAAAATTTTCCAGAACGTCAAAATCGTCGATGTTTAAAAAAATCTTTCTTGGAACATACATAGATTGCTTCATGATTTTAAAACAAGTATGTTAACAATTTATTTGTTCATTTCACGTTTCACAGTATTTCTTTTTTTTGACAATCTCTCAAGATCTTCGATTAAAAAAAAAAGATCTTTGCGAAATGTACAGAGGGCTTGATTCAAAGTTTTTAACCCGTAAAATATTAAAAACCACTTCTTGTTTTCAGTTTCTTGTTGGGAAAAGAAGACTTCGTATGTTAAGAAAAAAATGGACAAAATATAGAGCCCGCCCACCCACCCCTTCGCAATTGGGATGAATGTTTTATTCATTGTGAGCTGAAGGGCGGAGTTTAGCTGCAAAATACTCATTTCTTTACAAGAAATCATCATATGAAACTCATCACAATTGAGGTTGAGGCGAGTGGGTGGGGCTTAATGTTTATTTGTTTTTTCTTTGTATACGTAGTTTTCTTTCAACAATTGTTTAGCCCAAAGAACATGAAATGCTGAAAGCGAAAATTAGATTTATAGTCGTCAAGGTTTTCCGAATTCTCAAAATTTTTGAAATTTTCTAAATTTCACCAAACGCCAATATCGTCAATGTTAAAACAAATTTTCTTGGAACGTACCTAGATTGCTTTAAAGATTTTAAATTAAATAAGTTAAAAATTTATTTAGTTCGTTCAACGTTTCAAAGTATTTCTGAATTTTGGAAATATTTACAATTTTGAGAATCTCACAAGAACTTCCATTAAAAAAAAAAGATGTTTGCAAAATATACAGAGGGCTTGATTCGAAGTTTTTAACCCTTAAAATTATAAAAACGACTTCTTGTTTTCAAATTGTTTTCAAATCACAGAAATTTCAGTTGTAATTTTTAAAATTTGGAAGATTTTCGAAATTTGTATTGTCGAAATTTGGTCAAGTTACATCAGTTTTATGTAGCCAGGATATGAAAAACGAATTCTTTGTTAATCGCCATCAAGATTTTCCAAAACTTTACAATTTTTGGAATTTTTGAAATACAAATTTCAAAGTTTAATCAAGTTTTGAATATTATATACATAATAATGATAAAATAAGAATTATTATATTCAGAACATTGCGTTCGATTGTGGTTTAATTAATAATTTTAGTGCCGTTTTAAAAACACAAACTCATTCAAATTAAACTAACTTCTACGTGACACTCTTTCGATGTATAAACAATTAAACATAAATAAACACTTGACCTTCGGATTGCTATTACCTCCTGCTGAAGAACAAGGGGTGGTATTTAAGCCTCTGGTTTTTACTTTACAGCGGTTATCACAAAACGAAAACCGTAAAATCAAATTTTAAAATTTTGTTGAAGAGCTTGATTTGTCGGATTACACTTATAGCTTAAATTATATTTCTGAAGAAAAAATGGAAGAACGGGTAGGTGGGCGGGGCTAAGTATAACCTTTTCCTACTGAACCTTTTATAAGCAAGCAATAGCCCCACCCACCCACCCCCTCTTCCTTCCAGTGATTATTCTTTATATTGTTCAGTGATTTACCAAAATCAATCTTATTTTAACGAATACTAGTTGTGTCCACCCGCCCTCTATTTTCTGACGGAGTATGTAATTTTTGACAATCAGTCTTAACTTAGCAAGTCCTTGCAAAAATGCTGATGATGTCATCACAAAATTGTATAAAGAAAAAACTCAACTCGAAAATGCTGGGTATGTTTCATTGTACTTCTGGAGCAAGGGAAGTTCTGTCGAAACAATTTTCGCCAATTTTTTTTTTTAATGTAAAAGCTTCTCGGGGGTCCCAAATGTCTTTTTTTTAATGTGAAAGCTTCTCGGGGATCCCAACTATCTCTTTTAAAAATGTAAAACCTTCTTGGGGGCCCCAAATGTATTTTTTTATGTGAAACCTTCTCTGGGGTCCCAACTGTCTTTTTAAAAAGTGTAAAACCTCCTCGGGGGACCCAAATGTGTTTTTTTAATGTGAAACATTCTCGAGGGTCCCAAATCTCTTTTTTTTAATGTAAAATCTACTCGCGGGTCCCAACTGTCTTTTTTTTAAAGTGAAACCTTCTTGGGGTTCCAACTGTATTTTTTAAAAAGTAAAACCTTCTCAGGGGGCCCAAGTGTCTTTTTTTTAATGTGAAACCTTCTCAGGGGTCCCAACTGTCTTTTCTAAATATGTAAAACCTTCTCGGGGGCCCCTAATGTATTTTTTTAATGAGAAACCTTCTCGGGGGCCCCAAATGTCTTTTTTTTAATGTGAAAGCTTCTCGGGGATCCCAACTATCTCTTTTAAAAATGTAAAACCTTCTTGGGGGCCCCAAATGTATTTTTTTATGTGAAACATTCTCGGGGGTCCCAACTGTCTTTTTAAAAAGTGTAAAATCTCCTCGGGGGACCCAAATGTGTTTTTTTCATGTGAAACATTCTCGAGGGCCCCAAATCTCTTTTTTTAATGTAAATCCTTCTCGCGGGTCCCAACTGTCTTTTTTTTTTTAATATGAAACCTTCTTGGGTGTCCCCACTGTATTTTCTAAATATGTAAAACCTTCTCGGGGGTCCCTAATGTATTTTTTTTTAATGTGAAAACTTCTCAGGGGTCCCAATTGTCTTTTTTAAAAATGTAAAACCTTCTCGGGGGCTCCAAATGTCTTTTTTTTTCTCTTTATTTGTTACTCTGGACTTTTAGATTTTTAATTTTAACTTCATATTAGCAGTGTGCAGGAACGCCGTACTTTTCTATCAATGACCGACGCCGTTCTTCATATATTTTTGTTCATGGTGCAAGACTGAAAATGAATTTTTTGAAATATTCCAAAAATTGTCATATTTCATTTTCTCGAAAATGTAAAAACGGTAAGAATTTTTGAAAAAATGGACGCAAAAAACCTTTTTGACACTGAAGTAACTTCAATGAGAAATCAATTGTTAATGAAATAATTTTCATATATAAATTACGAAACGAGAAATAGAGTTTAATCATTAATTTCGTAAGAAAGAGAAAAATTGGGAATGAAAATCCTTCAGAATGAGATCCTGCTTTCCAATCCAGGGCATACTTATTTATATTAATGCTCTTGACGACATCTTTAACGTTTACCTAGTCTTTTATTTATAAAAGAAACCGTCAAGATACCTCAAATTTAAACAAATATGCTTCGAAAAGAGTGCTACACGTTACACAGGATGATAAGAACCACATATAAACTCAAAAAATTCTAGAAAAATTAAATTTCAAAGGTAAAGGCCTAGGGTAAAAATTCGGCGAATTCATAAACCACCAGTACAGGACAAGGTATGTTATTTTATAAAATTTAAATAGCTTTCCTCATTCCTATTAATCACTAAATTATCAATTAAAATGAAAACCATGGACACGAATTAAACTGCGTTTTTTCGACATATTTGTGTACACCCAACTTTTAATAACACACAAAAACACTTTTAAATTACACAATTATTGCCACGCGACCGCTATTTCCCCAAAAAAACCTTTCCTGTCACAATTCGACCTTGCTCCCCGTCCCAATTGAAATTTGGAACAGGACCTACGGAATTTATTTACAATGCCAGCGGCAACCAACTCGTTTCCCCGTCCCAGAAGCTAATCTAATTGCGCCCATTTCCTTTTACACGTTTAATTTCACAGTTCTTTTATCCAGGAAGGTTAATGAAGCCATTGTGTACAGAGATAATGCCCAATTTTCCCCCTTCATTTTCGTCTCGAACCGGCGAAAAACCGAAAGTGTGTCGATACCAACAACAATAAGACCGTCCATGTCGCAAGTGCACGTTTTCGCAACGCCGATCATTGGGTGGTCAGTCTCTAGCTTGCCCAATAATCTATTAAAGCGACTAAATAATTGCTCATCCATCGACCGGGGATTCGGCAAATTGGTTCCAAGAGTAATCCAGTAATTTCGTTGTTTAATTGGAATCACATCAAAACAGGATAACACATTAGAGGCCCGAAAGATTAAGATTACAACGATCTGATACATCGGGTGCTATCTTGACGGTCCCGCGGGACGCCGGATCCTGCAGGACACCCAGACTCGATTCGTCTTTTCCTCCGCCAGTCGATAACCATTATTTATTGCGGCTCCTTGTTTCCCGAAGTTTTCGTAAAGGAAAGCACCTAATAGACGGGTTATGAAAAATCGCCGGCCTCGCCCTCGCGGACGCGGATGCAGGAAGAAAAATTCCCCCAGCATTACAAATCGAATTATAAAACTCGTTAATTGTTATGCATATTACACGTGGGCCGGCGAAAAGGCGCCACATTTACATACTATGGCTGGAACTGTTCATAGGTGTGAGCTGGGTATGACAAAAATCAACTTTGTAATTACTCCAGGAGTGGAAACGGGATGACAGCTGCAAGACTTTAATGGACCCGATCCGACTCACCGGCGAAACAGACAATGAACCCTCTCCGGATCGACAAGTTTTATAAACAAAGGCCATCAACTTCGGAGTTCTGGCGTGTTATGACGAAACTTCCAAGTCGGCTGCACTAAATGAAACTAGGGTTTTCGTATTTTATGTGCCTTCGCCCTAATCTTCTTTTAATAGTTGTCCCAAGTTACGTTGTGTACGAAGTTTGGAATTTGTCTCGCACACCCAGAACAATTTACCTGAGGAAAGTGATATAAATCTATGTGCTATAGATCGGGGAATTCCTGAGCGAGCAAGTTTCTTCCGAGGAAAGTTTCGTTGTCATTAGTTTTTATTACGACTGGGACTGGATACATCAACCCGATAAGTAGGTGGGCTCAACATTTTTATTTTATAGGATGGACACACCTAGAGATTTAATCAACGAACGTCACAATTTTCGAAAATCGTGGAAACTTCCTTAAATATAAACATGTTATGACACTGAAGGTCAAAGTCGTTTTCAATAATATTCAGTGTTTCGATTTTCAGCAATTTCATCTTTATAAAAAGGAATTTCCACGTTACTTTTTACTGGCCGAAAAATAATAAAATCGTCCTCTGTGTGTGACACGTGCGGCCTGCCCCTGACAAAAAATTCTTTGTGGACCCAACCGCCAGAATCCCATTTTATGACTCGGCCTTAAGGCGCAGTTACACAGCTGTGGGTTGGCCGAGTCGATGTTGAAAAATGCTGAATCGATTAGACCGCATTTACATGCGATTAATCGCTACAAATGGGTAAAGCGATGTTTAATTGTGTACAGCGGAAAAATTACATTAAAAAATTAGTCGAAAGTTATTTGCACAGAATTTCCTTCGCTTCCAACAAATACTGCTTCCCTGGAAAATTATAAAATTTGATTTTACCGAATTTTACTTTTTCGGGATAACCTCGATGGAGTAGTCACAGTGTAATCGAAAAATGATTTCATTTTCTTAAAAAATGAGAGTTGGGAGCCTCGAGAAACTATAAATAATATTCTTAAAAAGACACTTGGGGCCGCCGAGAAGGTTTCGCCTTCTTTAAAAAAGGACAGGTGGCACCCCCGAGAAGGTTTCACATTTCTTAAAAAAAGACATTTGGGGCCTGCAAGACGGTTTTACATTTTTAAAGACAGTCCGGACCCCCGAGAAGGTCTCACATTAAAAAAAGACATTTGGGGCCCCGGAGAAGGTTTTACATTAAAAAAAAAAGACAATTAGGGCCCCCCGAGAAGGTTTCACATTAAAAAAAAGACACTTGGGGCCCCCGAGAAGATTTTACATTTTTAAAAAAGATAGTTGGAACCCCCGAGGAGGTTCCACATTTTTTAAAAGAACAGTTGGGACCCCCGTGAAGGTTTTACATTTTTAAAAAAGGTTTTTGGGACCCCCGAGAAAGTTTCACAGTTTTAAAAAACAGTTGGGACCCCCGAGAAGGTTTCACATTAAGGCAAAAAGACATTTCGGGCCCCCGAGAAGGCTTTATAATTTTAAAAAGGACAGTTGCAACCGCCGAGGAGATTGCACATTAAAAAAAAGGCAGTTGGGACCCCCGAAGAGCATTCACATTAAAAAAAAAAGACACTTGAGGCCCCCGAGAAAGTTTTACACTTTTAAAAAACACAATTGGGACCCTCGAGAAGGTTTCATATTTTTTAAAAGACAGTTTGGACTCCAGACATGGTTTTACATTTTCAAAAAGACAGTTGGGACCCCCAGAAAGGTTTCACATTAAAAAAAAATATATATGGGGGCCCCCGAGAAGGTTTACATTTTTACAAAAGGCAGTTGGGACCCCCGAGGAGCATTCACATTAAAAAAAAGACACTTGAGGCCCCCGAGAAAGTTTTACACTTTTAAAAAACACAATTGGGACCCTCGAGAAGGTTTCATATTTTTTAGAAGACAGTTTGGGCTCCAGACATGGTTTTACATTTTCAAAAAGACACTTGGGACCCCCAGAAAGGTTTCACATTAAAAAAAAATATATGGGGGCTCCCGAGAAGGTTTACATTTTTATAAAAGGCATTTGGGACCCCCGAGAAACTTTCACATTAAAAAAAACATTTGGAGCTCCCGAGGTTTTACATTTTTAAAAAATTGGTCGAAAATTGTTTCGACAGAACTTCCCTCGCTCCTGAAGTACAATGAAACATACCCGGCATTTTCCAGTTGAGTTTTTTTTTTTACACAATTTTGTGATGACGTCATCACATTATTGCAAGGACACGTATATCAACTTGGATTGGTGCAGTGTACGACTTGCTAAGATAAGACTGATTTTGGTAAATGACTGAACAATATAAAGAATAATCACTGGAAGGAAGAGGGGGTGGGTGGGTGGGGCTATTGCTTGCTTATAAAAGATTCTGTAGGAAAAGGTTAAACTTAGCCCCGCCCACCCACCCGTTCTCTCCTTCTTTTCTTCAGAAATATAATTTAGGCTATCAGTAAAATCCGCCAAATCAAGCTCTTCAAAAAAATTATAAAATTTGATTTTACGGTTTTCGTTTTGTGGTAATCGCTGTAAAGTAAAAACCAGAGGCATAATTAACACCCCTTGTTCTTCAGCAGTAATGGCAATCTGAAGGTCAAGTGTTTATTTATGTTTAATTGTTTATACGTCGAAAGAATGTCACGTAGAAGTTAGTTTAATTTGAATGAGTTTGTCTTTTTAAAACAGCACTAAAATTATTAATTAAACCACAATCGAACACAATGTTCTGAATATTATAATGCTTATTTTATCACTATGGGACCCCCGAGAAAACTTCACATTTTTAAAAAAAGACATTTGGGACCCCCGAGAAGGTTTCATAATATTCTTAAAAAAGACACTTTGGGGCTCTGAGAAGGTTTCATAATATTCTTAAAAAAAGACACTTGGGGGCCCCGATAAGGTTTCACATTCTTAAAAAAAGACATTTGGTGCCCCCGAGAAGGTTTTACATTTTTAAAAAAGACAGTTGGGAGCCCCGAGAAGGTTTCACATTAAAAAAAAAGACATTTGGGGCCCCCGAGAAGATTTCACATTTTTAAAAAAAGACAGTTGAGACCACCGAGAAGGTTTCATAATATTCTTAAAAAAGACACATGGGGTCCCCGAGAAGGTTTCATAATATTCTTAAAAAAAGACACTTGGGGGCCCCGAGAAGGTTTCACATTCTTAAAAAAAGACATTTGGCGTCCCCGAGAAGGTTTTACATTTTTAAAAAAGACAGTTGGGAGCCCCGAGAAGGTTTCACATTAAAAAAAAAGACATTTGGGGCCCCCGAGCAGATTTCACATTTTTAAAAAAGGACAGTTGGGACCCCCGAGAAGGTTTCATAATATTCTTAAAAAATACACTTTGGGGCCCTGAGAAGGTTTTACATTTTTAAAAAAGACAGTTGAGACCCCTAAGAAGGTTTTACATTTTTAAAAAAGACGGTTGGAACCCCCGAGAAAGCTTCACATAAAAAAAGACATTTGGGACCCCCAAGAAGGTTTCACATTTTTAAAAAAGACATTTGGCGCCCCCGAGAAGGTTTTACATTCTTAAAAAAGACATTTGGCAATCCCGAGAAGATTTTACATTTTTAAAAAGACGGTTAGGACTCCCGAGAAAGCTTCACATAAAAAAAGACATTTGGCACTCCCGAGAAGGTTTCATAATATTCTTAAAAAAGACACTTGGGGGCCCTGCGAAGGTTTCATAATATTCTTAAAAAAAGACACTTGAGGGCCCCGAGAAGGTTTCACATTCTTAAAAAAAGACATTTGGTGCTCCCGAGAAGGTTTTACATTTTTAAAAAAGACAGTTGGGAGCCCCGAGAAGGTTTCACATAAAACTGACATTTGGGGCCCCCGAGAAGATTTCACATTTTTAAAAAAGACAGTTGGGACCCCCGAGAAGGTTTCATAATATTCTTAGTAAAGACACTTGGGGTCCCCGAGAAGATTTCATAATATTCTTAAAAAAAGACACTTGGGGGCCTCGAGAAGGTTTCACATTCTTAAAAAAAGACATTTGGTGCCCCCGAGAAGGTTTTACATTTTTAAAAAAGACGGTTGGGACCCCCGAGAAAGCTTCACGAAAGAAAAAGACATTTGGGACTCCCAAGAAGGTTCCACATTTTTAAAAAAGACAATTGGGACCCCCGAGAAGGTTTCACATAAAAAAGACATTTGGGGGTCCCGATAAGGTTTTACATTTTTAAAAAAGTCAGTTGGGACTGCCGAGAAGGTTCCACATTCTAAAAAAACATTTGACGCCCCCGAAAAGATTTAACATTTTTAAAAACGACCGTTCGGACCCTCAAGAAGGTTTCACATTCTTAAAAAAAAATAGGCATAGTCACCCATTTTCGAGAAAGTGCAATAATTCATTAATAAAAAATTTGTTATGACGTCATAAACATAGACAATACACAATGCGAGAGAAAAAGAGAAAAAAAATTGGTCGAAATTTATTTCAACGGAACTTCCCTCGCTCCTGAAACAAATCCCGCTTCTTTGAACAATAAAAAAAATTGAAAAGTGCGATAAATACTCTAGTACTTGCTGATTTTGGCAAATGATGTACCCTCTGAGAAAACGAGGGCGGGTGGACGAGGGTAATACTTGCTAAGATAAAACAAATTTAGGAAAATGAGATCCTCTCTAAGAAAATAAAGGGCGGGTGGGCGGGGCTAGAACTTCTTAAGAGAAGACTGATTTTGGCAGATGATATACCCCCTGAGAAAACAGAGGGCGGGTGGGCGGGGCTAATACTTGCTAAGATACGAGGTAAGCGCCAAATATTCTCGGCCTAACAAAGAAAGAGACCTGATGGAAAAAAATTAAATATTTATATTTCAACATAATCTCTGTTATCTTCAATACATTCAAAACTACGTTCAACTAACAGCTCTATGCGTTTAAAAAAATTATTTGAATCTTTATCACTAAAATGATGTAGTACTGCCGTTTGCACCTCTCTATCCGTCCAAAACGTTTTCCCTGCAAGTCGTTTTTTATCTTAGAGAACAGTTAATAATCGTTCGAAGCTAAGTCAGTACTGTAGGGTGGATGATCAAGTTACTCGAAGTCACAGGCCCCTATAGCAGCTTGAGAAAGACATGCGGTATGAACGAGCGCATTTTCATGAAGCAATCGAACGCCTCTTGTTAATTTTCTCGGCCTTTTTTCCCAAATACGGTCTCCTAATTTATGCAGTAAGTAAGCATAATATGTAGCGTTGACAGTGGTATTTCATCCTTTAAAATTAATCAACAACATGCCTTTACAGTCCCAAAAAATTGTGGCCATGATTTTTTTGGAAGATTGGTTCGTCTTCAAGGGTTTCTTACCCCATGCGAAATAACTGTGATCATTTTTTTTAGTAAAATGTGAAGGACAAGCTTCAGCAAACACAAAAACCATCCTGTCCTTAATACCCTTTAGAGCAATCCCATCTTTTGATAAGAATTTTATTGCCGTTCGATTTTCAATTTTAAACAGACATGATGAGTCCATAATTTTTCAAATATTACTCCTCAAATGTATCAAAACTAATGGGCAGTGGGGCTTGAAATTTTACACACATACTGCGGGGACCCTCTAGTCTTTTATGAGTTGTACAAATTTCCCGACGAGCAATCGCAAATATATCAGGCCGAGAATATTTGGCGCTTACCTCGTAAAACAAATTTAGGCAAACAACATACCCTCTGAGCAAATAGAGTCGGCGGGCGGGGCTTGTACTTCCTAAAATAGGACCAATTTTGGCGAATGACATACCCTCTAAGAAAATAAGGCGTGGATGGGCGGGGCTAGTACTTGTTAACATAAGACTGAAAAATCTTAAAATTAAAGGAACGAAAACCTGAAAAATTGAAAAATCGAAAAATTAAAATTTGGGAGACGAAAAATCGCAAAACGAAAACAACGAGAAATTAGAATTCAAGGAAAAAAAAAAGAAAAATAATTTTAAAATCGGAAAAAACGAAAAATTCAAGAATTGCAACAACGAAACATTGAAAAATATGAGAACTGAAATTCGAGAAATTGAAGATCGAAAAACTGAAAAACCGAAAAATTAAAAATTGAGACGAAAAATCGCAATATTGAAAATTGAAAATTGGTCGAAATTTATTTCAACAAAACTTCCTTTGCTCCTGAAACAAATCCCGCTTCTTTGAAAAATTATAAAATTTGAAAAGTGCGAACGATAGAAATATTTACACATATTTGTTTAACGAGAAGCGCATATTGCACAAAGATTTTTGTAAAATAATTGCGATTAAAACTAAACGCGGATTCGTAAACTACAATTGTAGGAGTATATGATTGTGTAAAATTTTAAAAATATTTATTGCTAAAAATTTCGCGGATGGTGGGGATTAGAAAAATTCTAGTTGGCGTTTAACCATCTACATGATATTCCTAATGTACATACAAAATTTGACAACAATCGGTCCGGTAGTTTCTGAGATTACATGTTTAATAACAATGGATACAGACACCACATAGACAGACAGACAGACGGAAACGGGAGACTAGTTTTTCGTACTCTAGGGGTCATGAAACGTCGAGAAAATATAAAAGTGGCCATTGATCCGATGGACTCGATTACAATACTTCCTTAGATTTCGCTCGGAAAGTAGAAATATACTATTTTCGTCAATTCTTACTAACAATTTTTGTCCGATTTATACGAAATATTTTACGCCCACGGGAACCTGCATATATTTAATGTTCTGAAACAAACCTTTACTTAAACTCACCAAAGGAATAACAGAAGCTATCCAGATTTTTGGGTTCGAAGGACGACCAACAGGACTTACCTGAAAAAAGAAAAAAAAGTTAAAAACTATTTTAAAAATAGCAAAAAACACTTATTACTTATTTAGACCATCCAGAGTGTGACTATATTCTTGTAGAAATAGTATTAAAATACATGTTTTACAAGGTCCATTAGTGGCATACTTGTGGTCATAATAAAACGAGTTTTTATATCATTTTTTTCTATCGCCAAAAAAACACCAAAATAAATCCAGTATTATTTTTTGACAGCCTTTAATGCTTTAATTCTACCACAGCACTTTATAAAAAAAATTGTAAACTTTTCTTTAGAGCGCATTTTACGAAAACAACTGAATCCGGACAAAGTATCAAGAAACTTTTGTGCATTATGCAGGCAAAAATCAACATTATTTCATAATTTATTCAATCAGATAACGTTTTGTTTCGAAGAAAAACAGTAAAAAACGCCGTATTTAGTTGAAATTTGAATTTAAACGGCGAGTTAATTATATATGTTTTAATAGCGAAATTAACTACTTTAGGAAGTGTACATAATGTTGTCTACTAATATAACACCTTTAATTGAACATTAAACATTCGAAATGAGAAACACGTACCTACGTTATTACTAATTCTAACAAGGAAGTAACCTATAATACAATTAACATAATATGGCACTGACGTTGACCACTGGGATGATTTTTACAAAACTAGACCAAAAACAGTGACCTTTAACTGGTTTGAGCTGTTGCGCCGTCATGCTGGTCAATAAATTCCAGCAGCATGATCTGAAATTTCACAGATGTCACACAGTCCTCTCAGAGAACTATTGATTTCCAATTGACGCTTGCCCGAATAATGAATTATTTTAAAGAAAATACCACACAAATACGAAACGAAATCGTGCAGAACCATCGAAGTCAATTCAACGCCAGACCTGAAAAAGGGTTCGTCCTTGATCGACTGGCTGAAAATGGTGTCAACCAAATGCTAAACAGCCGCTTACGTAACGAAAAGGACGCTTATGCGACCATAACAAATTTGCACATAATAATCTCTCCTTCCCGCGATAATTGATCGTTAGTTTTAATAAGGAATCGTGTATGCAAACCGAATTAATTCGAAACCAGGTAGGTCGTATTTAGCAACTTCAATCCATCTCAAACAGATGAGTTAATAACATAATTAGATTCGCTGCGTTCCCGAGACGACGCCGATGTTTTGTAACGAATCTCCGTTCTTCGGCACAATAAAATCGTGACAAAATCGATTACGCAATTTTGCGGACGCCCATGAATAAAAGACACAAACGAAAAAGCAACCGCAAAACGCTCACGTTGTAAATATGGATTTACAAAACAAAACAAAAAACAGGCTAGAACAGAAAAAGTGGCTAAAAATGGAAATCACTATCATTTGTTCGCGAGACGAACAATAAAAAACGAAAATTTATACGATTTCGAGGCGGCAAAAGGTTCACACGTTATAACACATGAAAACGTCATCGCATTCCATTAATCTCGGGCATTTCGTGGCGCACAAAACGAAAAACGCACTTCGGACCCAAATGAAGTGCGATAAACTCCGCGAGAGTTAATTGAGGAAGTAAAAAATGGAAATGAAGAGTATAAAAAGCGCTAGCGCCTGAAACAAAAAGAGCAAAAGGATTCCACACATTAATACGATTACTTTCGGGCTGAATGCACTCGGGAGAGACGCCGCTGCTTTTTATTGCTAATTATTTCCCGACTAGTTTAACACAAAAGAACTTCGTGATGTTGCCCTATACAATCTGTTGAACTTCGATCAGTTAAAATAGCAATAATCTAATTTATTTAAAACACACGCCGACCGAAAACCGAATGTGGAGCTTAATAAGCCCGGAATTAACTCCGGCGAATTTAATAAGACGCCGCCAAACTTTCGCGAATGCTGGAAAATCAACAGGGCTCTTCTTCCACTCGACATTGTTTACCTGGAGTATTGTATGAAATTTAATTAATTATCGCACTCATTAATCACCTTAAAATCTGGTCCGGAGAGCGCAATTACAGCGCGTTCGAGTGCCATCGTTTTCGAACGGAATTAGTAATCAAGTAATTTCGGAAATTATCACTGACAACTCGTCGGTTGGGTAAACAGTGGCGCGATGGCAACGACTCAAAAAAATTAATTGAAATCGAACCGGTGCAGGACGAGAACGGGATTCGAGCGCATATTTTGTTTGCTGGAAAATTCATGGACTTCATACGGCCATAATATGTCAAAGGTCTGGAGACAATCTTATTTCCGCATGTTTTATTCTTGAGCTCACGTTCCGTTTTAAAAATTCACCGGCTCCACTTCGCCTGCTGTTTTAAAATGAAAACAGAACGTTTAAGAAGGCGCACAAATAATGCTAAATATGGCGAAGTTGTGTTGTTTTGTGGCATCCTGAATATAAGCAACCCGTATTACAATAGTCAAAAATTAATAAACAAATTAAATAAAATTCTATAGACAACTCTAAAAAATAAAAACATTTCCAAGCGCCAATAACTCCCCAGAGCGGCCTTTTCTTCACAATAATTTTTTGAAATGAGGTCATCAACTTTATAGAAGGGACGAATAAATAAATTTTAGTTAACGTCCTCCTGTAGTCCCCGAGGAATCCGTGACGTAGTTTCGAAAGAAATAAGTTGTAAAACTTTATTGCTCAAACTTTATTGTTTCTAGAACAATCCCTTGACACAATGTTGAAAATAAGAATGAAATATCAACTACAGGAAAAAGGCATGTTGCGATGACAGATTGGTTTTAATACGACGTCATCAAAGTTTTGAAGGGTAACGTTTTAACAGAGAGAAACAACAAATTTAAACTACAATGAACTTAGTTGCGTCATAATTAATAACACAGTACATGCCGACGATTTTTTTTAATACTCAATTATTTGAAAAACAATTTAAGATCAGTATAATTTTCACATTATTTTGGTTTTTACAGAATTGTCATCAACTTCTTTTTGCGTCCCGAGCGTAAGCTCAGAAAGTATTGTAATCGAAGCCATCGGGCGATTGGCTTCTTTCATGTTTTCTCGACGTTTCATGACCCTTATAGTACGAAAAACGTGGTGTCCCATTTCCGTCTGTCTGTCTGTTCACATGCCCTCTGTGTCGATTTTATTAGGCACATAATATCCGAAATTACCCGAGCGACTGCTGTCAAATTTTTAGGAATATAATGTAGATGTAGTAAATCACTATCCAAAATTTGTCGATCATCCCCACCAGAATGACGTCAATTCCAAATCTTATAAAATAAGATACTTCTGCACTTGTGGTTTATAAATCCCTGTCGAGTTTTTTTTTACGCTAGGCTTCCAGATTTTTGGATATGAAAATCAAAATTGTATAACATTTAGCAATATTAAATAGAAATTATCCGTCCTCCCGCCTCTAGGAATTGATGTTATTTAAATGTCAACTTAATCTTCAAGTTGTTGTTTATAGATCCATTTTGAATTTTTATCCTAGGCATTGAGATTTTCGAAAAAAAAACAAAATTCAATGACAATTTAACGATTTTTCGGTATTTTGGGTTTTCGATTTTTCGATTTCCTGATTTTCAATTTTTCAATTACTCAATTTTTCGATATTTCAGTCTGCGGTTTTTTCGATTTGTCGATATTTTGGTTTTTCGACTATTCAATCTAACGATTTTTCGACTTTCTGATTTTTCTCTCGAGTAATCAATTTTTCGATCTCCCAAATTTTCGATGTTTCAATTTTGGAATTTTTCAATTATTGCATTTTTCAATATTTCGATTTTTCAATTTTTCGAGTTCTAGATTTTTTATTTTTACTTCATCGATTTTTCAAATTTTTTTTATTTTTAAAATTTTACATCTTTAAGTTTTCCGATTTTTTCAATTTTTCTATTTTAAATTTTAATACAGTTCGATTTCTTGATTTTTGGATTTTTCAGTACTCCGATTTTTTCTATTTTTAAAATTTGTAAATTTTAGATTTTTACATTTTTTGATGTTACAATCGTGTGGAATTTTTTTATCGTTTGCATCCAGATTTTTGGATAAGAAAATCAAAATTGTGTAACATATAGCAAGGTTAAACAAAAATTATTTGATTACGCCCCCACCCCTCCAATAGCTGATGTTATTTAAATGTCAACATAATCTTCAGGTTGTTGTTTATGGATCCATTTTGAATTTTTATCCTAGACATTGGGATTTTTGAAAAAAAAAAACAAAATTGAATGACAATTTAACGATTAATCGACATTTTGAATTTTCGATTTCTCGATTTTCAATTTTTCAATTACTTAATTTTTCGATATTTCAATCTGCAGATTTTTCGATTTGTCGATTTTTCAGTCTTTCGTTTTTTTTTTATTTTTGGAATTTCAAATTATCGATAAATCAATATTTTGGTTTTTCGACTTTCTGATTTCTCGAGTTTTCAACTTTTCGATTTCTAATGTTTTCAATGTTTCAGTTTTGGAATTTTTCAATTATGATATTTTTCAATATTTCGATTTTTCAAGTTATTTTTTATTGTTTATTTAAAAACTAATTTTTTTTTTTAATTTAATTCTAATTTTCCAATCTAACGATTTTTTGTTCTGATATCTCGATTTTTCACTTTTTCGATTTCTAATTTTAATACAGTTCGATTTTTTGATTTTTCGATTTTTCAGTTTTCAATTTATGCTATCTTTAAAATTTTTAAAATTTAGATTTTTACATTTTTTGATGTTACGATCGTGTGGAGTTTTTTGACTTGGCATCCAGATTTTTGGATAACAAAACCAAAATTGTATAACATGTAGCAATGTTAAACAAAAATTATCCGCTCATGGGGGGGAGAGGGCCTTATGGAGTGATGTCATTTAAATGTATACATAATTTGCAAGTTGTTTATGGATTCATTTTGAATTTTTATACTGGACATTGAGATTTTTGGAAAAAAAAACAAAACTGAATGACAATTTAACGCTTTTTCGTATTTCAGAGTTTCGATTTTTGGTTTCTCAATTTTTCGATATTTCAGTCTGTCGATTTTTCGATTTCGCAAGTTTTTGATGTTTCAGTTTTGGTATTTTTCAATATTTCGATTTTTCAATTTTACGAGTTCTATATTTTTTTTAATTTTTACTTCATCGATTTTTCATTTTTTTATTTTTTAAATTTTAAATTTTTCAATTTCTCGATTTTTTGTTCTTATATCTCGATTTTTCAATTATTCGATTTTTAATTTTAATAGAGTTCGATTTTTTTGATTTTTCATTTTTTCAGTTCGCCGATTTTTTCTATTTTTTAAATTTTAGATTTTTACATTTTTTGAAATTAACGTGTCGAGTTTTTTTCACCCTTGGCATCCAGATTTTTGGATAAAAAAACTCAAAATTGTGTAACATTTAACAATGTTAAACAAGAATTATCCGCTCATGAGCCCCCCCGCCCCTCCAGGAGTTGATAGTATTTAAGTGTTAACATAATCTTCAATTTGTTGTTCATGGATCCATACTAAATTTTTATCCTAGACATTTGAGATTTTTGGAAGAAAGAAACAAAATTGAATGACGACAATTAAACGATGTTTCGTATTTTGGATTTTCGTTTTTAGATTCCTCGATTTAAAATTTTTCGATATTTCAGTCTGTGGATTTTTTGATTTGTCTATTCTTCAGTTTCTCGCTTTTTAATTTTTGGATTTTTCAAATTTTGGATGAATCGATATTTTGGTTTTTCGAATGTTCGATTTTTTTATTTTTTACTTTATCGATTTTTCATTTTTTTTTTTAATTATACATTTTCCAATTTCTCAATTTTTTGTTCTGATCTCGATTTTTCAATTTTTCGATTTTTAATTTTAATGCAGTTCGATTTCTTGACTTTTCGATTTTTAATTTTTTATGTTTTCAAAAAAATTAAATTTTTTGATGTTACGATCGTATCGAGTTTTTTTACCCTTTGCATCCAGACTTTTGGATAAAAAAATCAAATATATAACATTTTTTAGCAATGTTAAGCAAAAATTATCCGCTCATTTTCGATTAATCGATAGTTTGGTTTTTCGACTGTTAGTTCTCGATTTTCGACTTCCTGATTACTCGAGTTTTTAGTTTTTCGATTTTTCAATTTATCGAGTTTCATATTTTTTATGTTTTACTTAATCGATTTTTCATTTTTATTTTTAATTTTACATTTTCCAACGTCTCGAGTTTTTGTTCTGATTTCCCGGTTTTTCAAATTTTTTGATTTTAAATTTTTAATTTTTGGATTTTTTGGTGTCATAATTTCGATTTTTAGATTTAGAGGTTTTTCAATAATGCAATTTTTCGGTTTAAATTTTCCAATTTTATAATTTTTCAATTTTTGATGTTCCCACACTTAAATTACCGGTGAACACGAAAAATACTGAAACACTATTCAAATGTGTTTTTTTTTGTTGGAAATTTGAAAAATTAAAAAACAAAAACTGAAACTCGTGTCTAGAACTTGCAAAAATTGAAAAATGGAAGAACCAAAAAATCGGAAATTGAAAAGTCGGATGTCAAAAAAAACGAAGAATACAAAATTGTGAAATAAAGAATTTGGAAAATCAAAAAAATGTAGAATCGAAACATCGGCGAATCTTAACTGAAAAATCGTTTTAGTTTAAACAGGCATCGAAAAATTGTGGAATGGAAAATTGCAAATAAAATTACGAAATCGGCGATTTGAAAAAACAAAGGAACCAAAAATTGAACAATTGAAAAATGCAGAATTCTAAAATTAGAAAATCGAAAATATGCAAATTGAAAAATTGAGGAATCGAAAAATTGAAAAATCAAGAAGTCGAAAATCGAACGGTCGAGAAATCGCATAATTACAACATTGCAAGATCGAAAAATCGAGGATTTGTAAAATCAAATTTTGCAACTTTAAAAAATCAAATAAACAAAATTGGGGAATCGAAACTTCAAATATTTCGTAACTGACAAAACGTAAAATATAAAAACTGAAAATGTGAGAAATCGGAAAATTGAAAAAAAAAAACAAAGATAAATTAAAAAAATAAAAATTAAGAAAGTAAAAAATAACTAGATACAAATAAAAAAATTAAAGAATACAAAATTGCAAAATTTGTTTACGATTTTCCAATTTTATTTTTCGATTTATTTATTCATATTTATAATGTTAAATTTTTCAATTTTGAATTTACAATTTCCATTTCTCGATTTCCCGGTTTTTCGACTTCTTGATTTTTCGAATTTCCAATTTTTCGTTTTTTCAATTTCTCTACTTTTCAGTTTTGGGATTTTTCAATATTTCGATTTTTCAATTTTACGAGTTCTATATTTTTTTTAATTTTTACTTCATCGATTTTTCATTTTTTTATTTTTTAAATTTTAAATTTTTCAATTTCTCGATTTTTTGTTCTTATATCTCGATTTTTCAATTATTCGATTTTTAATTTTAATAGAGTTCGATTTTTTTGATTTTTCATTTTTTCAGTTCGCCGATTTTTTCTATTTTTTAAATTTTAGATTTTTACATTTTTTGAAATTAACGTGTCGAGTTTTTTTCACCCTTGGCATCCAGATTTTTGGATAAAAAAACTCAAAATTGTGTAACATTTAACAATGTTAAACAAGAATTATCCGCTCATGAGCCCCCCCGCCCCTCCAGGAGTTGATAGTATTTAAGTGTTAACATAATCTTCAATTTGTTGTTCATGGATCCATACTAAATTTTTATCCTAGACATTTGAGATTTTTGGAAGAAAGAAACAAAATTGAATGACGACAATTAAACGATGTTTCGTATTTTGGATTTTCGTTTTTAGATTCCTCGATTTAAAATTTTTCGATATTTCAGTCTGTGGATTTTTTGATTTGTCTATTCTTCAGTTTCTCGCTTTTTAATTTTTGGATTTTTCAAATTTTGGATGAATCGATATTTTGGTTTTTCGAATGTTCGATTTTTTTATTTTTTACTTTATCGATTTTTCATTTTTTTTTTAATTATACATTTTCCAATTTCTCAATTTTTTGTTCTGATCTCGATTTTTCAATTTTTCGATTTTTAATTTTAATGCAGTTCGATTTCTTGACTTTTCGATTTTTAATTTTTTATGTTTTCAAAAAAATTAAATTTTTTGATGTTACGATCGTATCGAGTTTTTTTACCCTTTGCATCCAGACTTTTGGATAAAAAAATCAAATATATAACATTTTTTAGCAATGTTAAGCAAAAATTATCCGCTCATTTTCGATTAATCGATAGTTTGGTTTTTCGACTGTTAGTTCTCGATTTTCGACTTCCTGATTACTCGAGTTTTTAGTTTTTCGATTTTTCAATTTATCGAGTTTCATATTTTTTATGTTTTACTTAATCGATTTTTCATTTTTATTTTTAATTTTACATTTTCCAACGTCTCGAGTTTTTGTTCTGATTTCCCGGTTTTTCAAATTTTTTGATTTTAAATTTTTAATTTTTGGATTTTTTGGTGTCATAATTTCGATTTTTAGATTTAGAGGTTTTTCAATAATGCAATTTTTCGGTTTAAATTTTCCAATTTTATAATTTTTCAATTTTTGATGTTCCCACACTTAAATTACCGGTGAACACGAAAAATACTGAAACACTATTCAAATGTGTTTTTTTTTGTTGGAAATTTGAAAAATTAAAAAACAAAAACTGAAACTCGTGTCTAGAACTTGCAAAAATTGAAAAATGGAAGAACCAAAAAATCGGAAATTGAAAAGTCGGATGTCAAAAAAAACGAAGAATACAAAATTGTGAAATAAAGAATTTGGAAAATCAAAAAAATGTAGAATCGAAACATCGGCGAATCTTAACTGAAAAATCGTTTTAGTTTAAACAGGCATCGAAAAATTGTGGAATGGAAAACTGCAAATAAAATTACGAAATCGGCAATTTGAAAAAACAAAGGAACCAAAAATTGAACAATTGAAAAATGCAGAATTCTAAAATTAGAAAATCGAAAATATGCAAATTGAAGAATAGCGGAAACGAAAAATTGAAAAATCAAGAAGTCGAAAATTGAAGAGTGGAGAAATTAAAAAATCGAACGGTCGAGAAGTCGAACAATTACAACATTGCAAGATCGAAAAATCGAGGATTTGTAAAGTCAAAAATTGCAACATTAAAAAATTAAATAAACAAAGTTGGGGAATCGAAACTTCAAATATTTCGTAACTGACAAAACGTAGAATATAAAAATTGAAAATGTGAGAAATCGAAAAATTGAAAAAAACGACCAAAGATAGAGACATTAAAAAGTTAGAAAATAAGAAAGTGAAAAATAACTAGATACAAATAAAAAAATTAAAGAATACAAAATTGTAAAATTTGTTTTCGATTTTCCAATTTTATTTTTCGATTTATTTATTCATATTTATTATGTTAAATTTTTCAATTTGAATTTTTCCATTTCCATTTCTCGATTTCTCGGTTTTTCGACTTCTTCATTTTTCGATTTTCCAATTTTTCTTTTTTTCGATTTCTCTACTTTTCAGTTTTGGGATTTTTCAATTTTGCGGTTTATAAATTTTAGATTTTTCAATTTCCCGATTTCTAGTTTTGATTTTGCAGTTTTTGAAATTTTTTATTTTCAGTATTTTGCGTTTATCAAGACAATCAATAAATAAAAAAAAATCTTTAAAAATAGATCAGTACTTTAAATTGCTATCACGACATTAAAAATTGGTCCATGGTTATTTAAAGAGAACCTAAATCACCCCTTTTTTTCGAAAAATGATAAAATCTGATTTTGGAAGATTTTACTTCTTTTATAACCCCTATAAATAAAAATATATATAGATGTGTAATAAGACTGGGATTCAAACACACACACAGCAAATTAAGGCGGATTCATAAACCACCACTACAGGAGTATGTTATTTTATAAAATTTAGATAACTTTCACTAGGCAAAATGATACACACATACAAAACTTGACAACAATCGGTCCAGTAGTTTCTGAGATTATCTCTAACAAAAACGTGTCTATTTTATAATAAAATATTATGAAGCTATAGTAGTCCAGACAGTATGGCGGCAATTTCAAAATTTACACTATCACGTCGCCCACTTGCGTGAAATCGTCCGCATTCGTCCCCTTTTTGTTTCTTAAGGCTGTTGCTACGCTGAAGCGGCCAATAATAGCGTGAGCCGGTTATCCACGTAATCTGTGAGATGACTCCGTTTCAAGATGTAAGAAATCTTGCCCCTGATTCTTAGTTTCGGTCAGTCCATTTTCTTCGACGTAACAGCCTTAACCGACAAAAACTAAACCTCCCACGTAGTCCCATTTCCTGCCACATTCGGGTTAACTCAGCCCGTCCTCACAATCGGAAAATTCCACTTTTTGTCCAACCATAACGCATTTCCACACACTTCGATTACCCCCGACTAAACTTATCAACATCCAAAACGCAAAGACGCCGCCTCGTTCGGAAATAAAACCAATCACAACTAAAATTACCGGAATTATTCGGCTGGAAACAAGAACACATAAACATCCCTCGAGCGAACTTAATCTGAATAGCAAATACGTCTAAATAACGAGATCCTAGTTATCTCCAAACAGAAATCGATACCCAACCACTATATAATTTACATGGAACCTGTTCGTTGATTCTTTTTCGAAAAAAAAAACGCGCTCGTGAGATGGTCACTGATGATACGCTGCATCCAGTTATCATTGTCGTTATGATTTTTTCAGCTGGCTTTGTTCGGCGCTATCTGATCGAAGTCGGACCTGGAATTGTCAACAACCTGCAAGATTTACGGACCGAATCTGCAAAGGTGATCAGATCCTACACAGTACACTTTAAAAATGCGATTGTTAGTAACGGAGCGCCATCTAGACCACGCTGTGCGAATTTCTAGAGTCGGTAAAACAGGACACAGCGACGCACAACACCTGTCGGTGTCTGTAAGTCGTTGCGGCTTCCCGTCGCCAGATGGCGCTTCATTTACAGGACGAATTCCTGCTGACAGGTTGCCAGCAGGACGAGAGGGCGCTGCGCACCTGCTGCAGGTGCTAACAAAATAAAAACAAGGAAATACATGTCAACATTGTTTGAATTCTCGGGCGTTCACACACACTTGAAAATTTTCACCGGTAATGGAAGAAACGGATTAGACGCCTGCATCAATTCTATTTATGTGACGACAAACACTTAAGTAGGTTTACTTTCCTGTCTGTGTGTAATATTGAGTTTCGTTACAGAGCCCACATAAAAATTTGTAATTATGTTAAGTATACAAACGTGAGTAATAAGTACCCTCATGAGTGGTACACACGTCGCAAGTGATGCGTGCTGTTTCCTGCTGTTTTCACGGCAATTACTCGCGAGTATCAACCGGTAACAGTCGTATCGACACGACTCGATCCTCTTTTACCGGTTTTATATTTAGAGGAGGGCTCGGGTTTGGTAACACATTTTCGCAGCGAAATTGTAATGTCTGACATAATTAGAACGCATGAAATATATGTGGGCAGATCCAATTAAATCGCTCGCAGGCATTGACCAGGTAATTTTTGTTTCAAATTGATTTAAATTTTTCAGATAGGTTAAAGCGTATCCGCCCACGTGGAAAACCTACAATGGCTTATTACAGTATCCCACTCGTGATGCATTTGTGAGTGATAGCTGGATGGTCCTTGCCTTATCTTTTAATGGAGGTCAATTGGAGTGGACTTAAATAATAATTTCTAAAAATATAATCACGGAAAGTAAAGGTCGACCATGTATTTTATGGTTTTGTGGTCGGGTTTGGGCGGTAATAGAAAGTGGGGACAAAAATTCCTGCTGGGTTTAAGAGGTATTCGCAGCAGGAACAATATTATCTTAGGAATCATTTTCGGATTTTTTGTGTTAATTTCGTGCAGTGGGATTTTACTGCCGCTGCAGAGAAAGCGCGATGAACTTTTGTTTAGATGATAAAGACGTGCTTGAGAGTTATTTTCACAATGTACCTAATTTTTCTACAGAAACTACAGGTGGATCTACGATTTAACGTAAAACGAACTTCTAGTTTGACACCTAATTTGTATAGTAAAAAGCATCCAAAATTAAAAAAATTACTACAGTCAAGACGGAAATGGATGACCTACTTTTTCAAACTATAGGAGCATTGAAACGTCGAAAAATCATTCATAAGATGGACTCTATGCTTATATTTCCCTAGCTCACCCTTGGAAAAAGTCAACCAGAAAATGCTTACAAATCATTAAGTTGTTTAACATAAAACTGATAATGACAAGATTTATCGTCCTAAGTAACCCAAAACATTCTAATTTATTTATTTAAATTTTTTAATACTGTGAAATGTTAATTCAAACATAAAAACAAAAATACTCGTAGACAAATCCAAACAAAGATAAAATTGATCGTATGTTATTATTTAGAACTTCCCACGCCTCTGAAGTACGATTAAATAAATCCAGTTGTTTAGGAAAAATCGGTGTAAGGAGTTCTACATTCTTAAAACCACTCGTTCTTCTCACCAGATTTTATGCGACAAAATTGTATGATGAGGTTATCACCTACCTTTTTTTATAAACGGATAAATTTTGATGAACGATTTATGCTTATCATGATCTTAATCATTTTTCCCTTTTGTAGTTTCAAAGTTAAATTGAAAAGTATTGTTAAAACTTTTTTTTTCAAAAATCTGGATATCTAGCGTGAAAAGTCAGCACGGATTCATAAACCACAGATGTAAGAGCACGTAATTTTATAAAATTGAAACAACATTAACTACTGCAACATTGTTCTTGAGGATTACCAGGCAAATTTTGCTTAGCGTTTTACTATCTACACGACATTCCTGAAATACATATAAAATTTGACAACAATCGGTCCAGTAGTTTCGGAAATTATGTGTCTAATAAAAATCGGTACAAACTACACACAGACAGACAGACGGAAATGGGAACTAACATTATACAGGGTGATTCAAAGTAAAAAAAAAGACATTTCCAACACAACCCAGCTGAAACAATCACGAAAACAATACACATTTTAAGGTATTCAAGCAATTCTTTCGCTGATAAAATTAACGATAGTGGAAAATAGTTTTGATAACTTTGCAAATTTAAAAATTCTGAATGAAAAAGTTAAACTTAGCCCCACCCACCCACCCTTTCTATTAGTTCCTATTCTCACTTTACAAAAGAACATATAATTGACCCCGCCCACCCACCCGGCCTCTATTTCAGTGATTCATTTTGTCTAACCCTAATGAAAGGTGGATCTCAATTGAAGAGATAAAATCGTTAGAGTGAGAATAGTGCGTGTGGGTGGGTCTACTATGTGCTAAGATAAGATTGATTTTAGTAAATAACATATCCTCTAAAAAAATAACGGGTGGGTGGGCGGGGCTACTAATTATTACAATAAGATTGATTTTGGTAAATGACTGAACAATATTAAGAGTACTCACTGGAATTAAGAGGGAGTAGGTGGGCGGGACTATTGCTTGCTTATAAAAGATTCTGTTGGAAAAAGTTAAACTTAGCCCCGCCCACCCACCCGTTCTCTTTTTA
Source organism: Zophobas morio (assembly GCF_036711695.1). Lineage (NCBI taxonomy): Eukaryota > Metazoa > Arthropoda > Insecta > Coleoptera > Tenebrionidae > Zophobas > Zophobas morio. Next base: position 718,199 of record NW_026972136.1, on the reverse strand, counting down.
TTATTTTTTTTTATATAATAGACATATGATTAACAATTTACCATGCTTACGATAACTTTATACCGTCTGCAAGATTTCAAAGTATTCAGTTTTGCAATTCTTGATTTAATCAATAAAATAAATTGACTCAGACATTAATATTTTTGAGACACCCTGTATAAGCAAATCTAAAAAATACGAATGCAGTAGTAAATCACAAGTATAGACTCATATTTTGCACATTTAAGATAGAATTTATTCAGCAATGTTTTGAGGTGACGTCATCAATTTTTTAGGGGGGATGAGCAAATGCATTTTGACCAAAAATTTACCATGCTTATGACAACTTTGAAACATCTCCAAGATTTCAAGCATTCCGTTTTGGAGTTCCTGGTTATTCATTAATTTTTTGAGTCACCCTGTATAAGTAAACCCAAAAAATAAGAGTAGAATCACAAGTATAGACTCATCATATTTTGGACATTTTAGATAAGATTTATTCGGCAAAATTCTTCATCATTTTTTTTTTTCACATTATTGGTGGGGATGATCAGACAAATTTTGGCGAGCGTTTTACCATCTACATAATATTCCTAATATGTACAAATAGAAAATTTGACAACAATCGGCCCAATACTTTCGAAGATTATCTGTCTAATAAAAATCCGGGACAGACGGACAGACAGACGGAAATGGAAGAGCTATTTCTTCGTACTTGCTAAGAAGAGAATGATTTCGGCAAATGACATTCCTTCCAAAAAAATAGAGGGTGGGTGGGCGGGGCTAGTATTTGATAAGATAATACTAATTTTAGCACTTTTGACATTTTCAACCATATCCAAAAATTAGTTGAAGACATTTTCATGTACATTTCGATATCCAGAAGTCATTTTCGGCTTCGTTTCTTCGGAAATTTCTGCGGTTTTTCTAAAATCGCTAATTGAAATACAGCAATTTTTAAATTTTGGTCAAAATAGCTCCACAAAAATTTTATATTTTATTTTATTAATTTTTGGATTTACCAAATTTTCGATTAATCGCTTTCTCGATTTTTTGACTTTCTGATTTCTCAAGTTTTCGATGTTCCAGTTTTGGAATTTTTCAATTATGGCACTTTTCAATATTTCGAATTTCAATTTATCGAGTTTTAGATTTTTTATTTTTACTTAATTGATTTCTCATTTTTCTTTTTAATTTTACATTTTCCAACGTCTCGATTTTGTCAATTTTTTTTTATTTTTCGATTTTTAAATTTTAATACAGGTTTTTCAATTTTCAGTTCTTCGATATTTTCTATCTTTAAAATTTTGAAATTTTAGATTTTTAGACAGACGGACAGACAGACAGGTGGACAGACAGACGGAAATGGAAGAGCTATTTCTTCGTACTTGCTAAGGTGAGAATGATTTCGGCAAATGACATACCTTCCAAGAAAATAGAGGGTGGATGGGCGGGACTAGTATTTAATAAGATAATACTGATTTTAGCACTTTTGACGTTTTCAACCATATCCAAAAATTATTTGAAGACATTTTCACGTACATTTCGATATCCAGAAGTCATTTTCGGCTTCGTTTCTTCGGAAATTTCTGCGGTTTCTCTAAAATCGCTAATTGAAATACAGCAATTTTTAGATTTTCGTCAAAATAGCTCTACAAAAATTTTATATTTTATTTTATTAATTTTTGGATTTACCAAATTTTCGATTAATCGATTTCTCGATTTTTCGACTTTCTGATTTCTCAAGTTTTCGATGTTCCAGTTTTGGAATTTTTCAATTATGGCACTTTACAATATTTCGAATTTCAATTTATCGAGTTTTGGATTTTTTATTTTTACTTAATTGATTTCTCATTTTTCTTTTTAATTTTACATTTTCCAACGTCTCGATTTAGTCCATTTTTTTTATTTTTCGATTTTTAAATTTTAATACAGGTTTTTCAATTTTCAGTTCTTCGATATTTTCTATCTTTAAAAGTTTGAAATTTTAGCCTTTTAGACAGACGGACAGACAGACAGATGGACAGACAGACGGAAATGGAAGAGCTATTTCTTCGTACTTGCTAAGATGAGAATGATTTCGGCAAATGACATACCTTCCAAGAAAATAGAGGGTGGGTGGGCGGGGCTAGTATTTGATAAGATAAAACTGATTTTAGCCCTTTTGACATTTTCAACCATATCCAAAAATTAGTTGAAGACATTTTCATGTACATTTCGATATCCAGAAGTCATTTTCGGCTTCGTTTCTTCGGAAATTTCTGCGGTTTTTCTAAACTCGCTAATTGAAATACAGCAATTTTTAGATTTTCGTCAAAATAGCTCTACAACAATTTTATAGATAAAAAAGGACATTGCATCCTCCCGACAAATTGATGACGACATCCGAAAATTTTGCTAGGTAAATCCCATTTAATTTTATTAGTTACTCTTGTAGAAGGCTAGATTTTTGGAAAAAAAATTAAAATTTTACAAAAAAAAAACGGTGAAAATTTACTTAGAAAATACAAAATCGACAAAATTGTACCACAACTGATAACTAGCTGAAAAGATTGTGGGTTCCTAGTATTTTTTTTTTTTTTTTAATAAGCTGAAACAGTTTTACACCCCTTGGCATTCGTTTATCAAAACATTTTGTAGAAAATCTTAGACTCTCTAGTTTTTGGTTTTTGAAAAAAAATTAAAAAAACAATTTGTGGAATACCTGGCATTTTTTCGATAGTTTGACAGGGTTGTAAAGGTCCTTGATGTTTGTTTGTTTCGGAAACAATTTTAAAAAAACCTTAGAGACCCTTGGTGTTTCGTTTTTGAAAAAATGTACAAGAACTTTGGAATCTGCTATTTTTATAAAAAAAAAATGAAAAATTAATTTTTTGGCCGACGGACTCGATTACAATACTTCCTTTTGCTTACGCTCACTTAATTTATAAAATTTGAATATTATTTACTATGAAGAAAATTGAGCTGACGTTATCAAATTGTAAATGCGGATAATTAGAGAAATTTTAGTTAGTATTTTATCATCTACACGATACAAGATTTGCCAACAATTGACCCGGTAGTTTTACGTTTAATAAAAATCGACACAGACGATAGACAGTTAGACCGACAGACGGAAATGGAAGACCTACTTTTTCGGGCTCTAGGGATTATGAAACGTCGCATGGACTCTATCGCAATATTTCCATAGCTTACGCTCGGGAAGTACAAAGTATAGTTTTTTTAAGCCCAATTTAAATTAAATAACTTGGCAATTTGATAAGAAGCTAAGCCATAAGACAACTGATACTTTTATCAATACCAACAACAATTAACTAACAAAATATCAGAATTAGGCATACTCCAACTGCGCCGATTAAAATTTTGTATCTCAAAACGAGAATAAATTCAACAGGTTCTCGTAAATCATTATATTATTCTGACTATCAAGGGAACGACAAAAATACACAATTTTCTAAATCAAGGTTTAATCCCCCATTTAAAATATGCACGTGCATATCCCGCGCATTATGCGCAATATTCATGCTACAAAACCGCAAAATTAATTAACAACTAATTGAACAAAATTATCCCCGCATCGCCAGTTATTATCGTATTGTTACTAATTGCCGTTGATACAGATTTAATTCACGCTTGATATATACGTTTAATTGGCCCTTAATACAGTCAAAGTTTGCGCTCAAACCAATCGAATTAATTCGGCTTTGTCACGTTTGCTTCCGTCTGCATTTATCAGCTTCTTTATCTCTAACCGCACATCGTACAAAGGAGTTGTAATTTCTGCTCCAGTTACAACTCGACAAAGAGGTAAATGCAAAGCAACAACCTCACTTGAAGTCAAAACAGGTCAAAGATTTTGAAAAACTGGTGCCCGAAAATTGCTTCGAATTTTCTCAGAACGTCATTAGCATAAACACGGATCCTAAAACACACAGTACACCATTAATCATCACATTACCGTGTGAAATCAGATACGACGTTATCGATAAAATCGCTCCATACATTATTTTTTTGGGACATCCTGTGTAGACAGCTGTAAAAATCAAAACTTGCAGAATTTTTCAACGCCTTTGTACACAGACACACGAACTATTTTTAGCTGCAATTACATAAAATATGCAAATTCTAATTCCCCTGATTTATGTAACGTTCTAAAACGGAAGAAATGACGCAACTAATTTGAATCAAAGCCGGGTGCGTTTGGAAGCAGCGATAAAAACTCACTAAATTCCTAATTATCATGCGAAAGGTGACTCCCTGACATTGCGAACTACCGTTTTACTTTTGCCTACAGTCGTACAATAAATACCCACGTGAAAGGAACGCCATCAGGCCACCACACAGGACACAGCTGCTTTTTAATAACCCCCAGATCCACAGCGCTTCGTATCATTACACTACATGAAATTACGTTTATTAAATACATCCTACCTTCTGGATACAACATATCTGCATACTTTGCGTGCACCACCAAATATAGAGTGCATTCTCAATGTGGCAACATTTCATCGTCCCTAGCCGCATTATAGTTTCATCGTCGTAATTAGGGCTTAGATTTCGGTGACACGCACAAAAATCCCGTGAGTGCGCCCAATATTACACCTGTTACGCCCGATCGACGAACACGGGTAATCAAAAACGCGCTTTGTACACGCAGGCGGGCGCAGACGGGCTTCCTTCCGATTATCGAGCGAAATGGTACACTTGTACAATTAAAGTTTAATTATGAGCGAAACTCATTTCCGCCGAACGTCTTTAATCAAGGAGGAGGCCGCGGGCCACCTGCTGACTAATTCTGTCATTAAAATAGCGCTTCTGGTGGGTGAGGAAAAAGTGACACGAATTCGGCTCGGGATGAAACAGCGAGTGCACGGCTTTGCGGTCGAGTGACTACGTTTTCGGATATTGTAATTATTACGGCGTAAAACCAATGGGTGACTAATTAATTTTCCGTGAAATTGCGAGGTTCCTAAAAATACGCGGGCTAAAGGAAGGCTTACACGACGCAGGATTATGTAGTTCTTACACCTAGAATCGTTTTATGTCAAAACGATTAAAAAATCAAGTTTTTACGTAGTCACTCAAGGATCACCGTAATACTAATCATTAAGGAGTCCGGCCGAGGCTATTTCTTGTCCATGTCAATGAAGCAACAGCCTTAAGAATTCGGTTTTTTAATATATTACACCCGAATGACCTCACAACGATTTTCTGACTATTTTCATTAATATAAACACTGAAAATGTTGGAAAGCCAGATCGAAACGTTATTTTATGCACTTTTATGTTACACCAAAAACGAATAAAAAATTCATACATTTGTATGAACTATCGATAGCTGTTTTACCCTTGAACTCGAATATCCAGACACATTCTAAAAACGTTTACAAAAAATTCAGTTCACAATTCGCTCATTTAATTCCAATTAGATAAAAGCTGGCGCACTTTGCGCTTTTCGTGTGTTGTTTGCTCGCCTAATTAAATTTTAAGGACTCATTTTGGATTCGCAGTACGTTGAAAGAATATTTGGTTTAAACCTAGAACTGAAATCTAAATTTAAACGACGCTGCAAAATGGTTGTTCTTAACAAAATCGTGTTTTTCCGGTGTTTATGGCTCAAGAAATTCAATTAAAACTGAAATAAACCGAGTGATTAGGATAAGTTTGTTTATCAAAACAAATATACACATTTAATGTTTGACCTTTGGTGATAAATCTAGCATTAACATACATTCTAATGCTTAATTACTATTATTATAGTACTTATTTTTTCACAATAAAGATATAATTTTATTAATAGTAGCACAAAAATTGACGCATGGCGCTCTCGGGTTTTAAGCGTAAATAATTATAGATCAAACGATTTTATTACGTTTGACCTTCATTGTGCTAGTCTACTCATCCGAACACTATTCTTTATTCAACTTGGTAGTAGTGCAACGTACTGCCTTCCACAGGTGAACCTCTACTCCGGTCCACGGTTATCTTCGACCCTGTCATTAATTGCGAGCCGGAAAATATCTATCCGACTTAAATTACGCTTATTTTCCTATTTTTGGATGAGAAGCCAAATAAATTCTTTATTACTACACATCTACTTTCTGATTTATTTAGTGTCACGTTTGTTTCTATTTGCTTCTGAACAACGATTTCATCTCCGATTAGTCAATAGAGGTCGCCCCACCTGTCAAATGTCACTAAATTTAAAGCAAATCTGCAACAATCACCGAGTGTTCGGATAAGAAGACTAACACAATTAAGGTAGAACGTCATAAAATCGTTTGACCTCTTTAATTGTGCTACGTTTTCTCGTCCGAACACCCTTCTTTATTTAACTAGGGAGAAGTTTGAAAAAAATGTTGTTGCACATTTGCTAAGGAAATACGAATAACACTTAAAAAAGGAGTTATTTATCTAAATTTTGAGGTTTGCTGGAAAAGCATACGATAGACCAAATAAAATCGCTGTAGAAACACCGTAATATGAGTCCATTTGCTTTTTTTTTACTATTGTTGACAGATGACAGTCAACTTATTTTTTTAATGGTAGTATATAAATTGTTTTATCCGATCTTATAGTTTTTTTGTGAAAAATGTAGCAACTGTAGTCATACATTAAAAAATAATCAAACATTATTTCAAATAAATCTAATTACGAAAAATGATCCGTTATGCACTGGTACTTTAAAAACCAATCTCTACAAACATAAACAAAACAAAAATATACAGTGTAACTCAAAAAAACAAAACTGACGAATATGCGTTCACAACTAAAGGTCACTTTTTTCCTTTTAGTAGATCATAATGAAGTATTTTTGAAACGATTTTCGAATTAAGAAAAAAATTAGCAACATACGTGGGCACGAATGCGTTGCACTGCTACCTAGTTAAATAAAGAGTGTTCGGATGAGAAGACGTTGCACAATTATCTATCTTATATTCGACACTCTTTATTCTTCGTGATATGAGTATTTTTGAAAACTTAAAATTGTCGTTGGCAAGTTCAATAGTAGCTAATTAATTGCACTGTTAGATTCGCGACTCGGTTATATACAGAGTGTTCAAAATATGGCATACCAACTCAAAGTACATTATTAAGTTCACAAGTCAAAAACCTGTGGCATAAACTCCGAAAAATCAAAAATAGAAACAATAGAAAAACCTTCCGGAAAATAAAAAAATCGAAAATTGAAAACTCGAAAAACCGAGAACCAAAGAAATCAAAAAAAAAGAAAGTAAAAATAAATGAAAAAAAAAGTTAAAGAACTGAAAATTCGAGTGCCGAAAAATGGAAAAGCAGAAAAATTGAAAAGTCTGACAATTCAAGAATAAAGAAATTGAAAAATCTAGAATTCAAAAATCGAAAAATCGGGAAATCGGAAAACCGAAAATTCGTAAATCAGGATTTTGAAAAATCTAAAAATCCAGGAATTGAAACCTATATCGGCAAAACGAAATACGAAAGTCGAGAAATTAAAAATTCTAAATCGAAATTGAAACATCGACAAATCGAAAATGAAACAAAATAAATTGAAAATTCAAATATCGAAAATTTGAAACTTCGATGATTCGAAAATGCGAAAAAACGAAAATCCCATTAATCGAAAAACCGAAAATTTGAAATCGAAAATCTAAAAATCCAAGAAATATAGAAAAAACGAAATATATTGAAAGTTGAAAAATCGAAATTTCTAAAATCGAAAAGTTGAAAAACGGAAAAACTGGAAATTTGAGAACTTGAAACATCGAGTAATCGAAACATAAAAGACCGAAAAATCTAGTTAAATATAAATATACATAAAATTTGAAAAATCCAGAAATGAAAAAATTCCCAAAATTGAAGTGTTGAAAGGTTGAGAAATCGAAAAAACCGAGAAGTCGTGAAATGGAAAATTCGAAAAATTGAAAAATCGAAAAATGGAAGATCGAAAAATTGAAATACAAGAATTTGAGACACCAAAAGGTCGAGAAATCGAAAAGTCGAAAAATTGAAAAATCGAAACATTGAGCACTAGAGAAATAAAAAATCGACAAGTAAAAAAATGAAAAATCCCAAAACTAAGAATGGAAAAATCAAAAATCCTAAAATCGAAAATGAAAAAATTCAAATACCTTTCGAAAGTTGGAAAATTCGAAAAATGGAGATCGAAAATTCGAAATTTTGAAAATTTGAAGACTCAAAAAATCGAAAAATCGAAGTATCGACAAAATTAAAACTCAGATTTCGAAAAGGAAACAAAATAAATTGAAAATTGAAATATCCGAAATTCGAAAGTTCGATTAGTCAAATATTCAAATATTCGAAAAAACGACAATCCGAGAAGTCGAAAAACCGAAAATTTGAAATCGAAAGTCTAAAAGCTGAAAAACCGAAAAATCGAGGACAGAAAAAATTGAAAAATCTTCGGGAAAGTCAAAATTTCGAAAACGGAAAAATCAAAAACTGAAAAAAGAAAAATCGAGGATTAGAGAAATCAAAAAATCGAAGAATAAAAAAAATTGAAATCAAAACCTGAAGAATGGAAAAATTGAAAATGAAAAAAAAAGTTAAAGAACTGAAAATTCGAGTACCGAAAAATGGAAAAGCAGAAAAGTTGAAAAGTCGGACGATTCAAGAATAAAGAAATTGAAAAATCTAGAATTCAAAAATCGAAAAATCGGGAAATCGGAAAACCGAAAATTCGTAAATCAAGATTTTGAAAAATCTAGAAATCCAGGAATTGAAACCTATATCGGCAAAACGAAATACGAAAATCGTAAAATTAAAAATTCTAAATAGGAATAATTGAAAAAATTCAAATATGGAAAATCGAGAAACGGAGAAATCGAAAACCCGAGAAATGGGAAATACCGAAAAATTTAAAAATTGGAACACCGACAAATCGAAAAGAAAACAAAATAAATTGAAAATTCAAATATCGTAAATTCGAAACTTCGACGATTCGAATATTCAAAAAAACGAAAATCCCATTAATCGGAAAACCGAAAATTTGAAATCGAAAATCTAAAAATCCAAGAAATATAGAAAAAACGAAATATATTGGAAGTTGAAAAATCGAAAAGTTGAAAAACGGAAAAACTGGAAATTTGAGAAATTGAAACATCGAGAAATCGAAACATAAAAAATTGGTCTAAAGAGTTTCGACAGTACTTCCCTCGCTGTCGGAAACGTGACGACTGCATGCCTATTATGTTTTTTTTTTCGCAGTGGATTTCAAAGAATTCGGTTTTGTTGTTTCTGAGTAAATCAGTAAAATAAATTTACGCATTCATTAATTTTTTTGAGTCACCCTGTATATGCAAATCCAAAAAATATGAATGGAGTGATAGATCACAAGTACAGACTCATCATATTTTGTACATTTTAGATATGATTTATTCGGCAAACTTTCGAGCTGACGTCATCAATTTTTTGGAGGGGATAAGCAAATGTATTTTGACTAAACATTTATTATGCTCTTTATAACCTTAAAACATCTGCAAGATTTCAAAGCATTCGGTTTTGCAGTTCATGATTAAATCGAAAAAATAAATTTACGCATTCATTAATTTTTTTGAGTCACCCTGTATATGCAAATCCAAAAAATATGAATGGAGTGATAAATTACAAGTACAGACTCATCATATTTTGTACAGTTTAGATAAGATTTATTCGGCAAACTTTCGAGCTGACGTCATCAAGTTTTTGGAGGGGATAAGCAAATATATTTTGACTAAACATTTATTATGCTCTTTATGACCTTAAAACATCTGCAAGATTTCAGAGCATTCGGTTTTGTAGTTCCTGATTAAATCAATAAAATATATTTACGCATTCATTAATTTTTTTGAGTCACCCTGTATATGCAAATCCAAAAAATATGAATGGAGTGATAGATCACAAGTACAGACTCATCATATTTTGTACATTTTAGATATGATTTATTCCACAAACTTTTGAGCTGACGTCATCAAGTTTTTGGAGGGGGTAAGCAAATATTTTTTGACTAAAGATTTATGATGCTCTTTATAGCCTTAAAACATCTGCAACATTTCAAAGCATTCTGGTTAGCAGATTAAAAATTAAATTTCAAAATGTTGTTTTATAATTTTGATTTTTTTTCCAAAAATCTGGACGTTTCGGGTGAAAAGTCGATTCGGAGTTGTAAACTACATGTGTAGGACTATGTTATTTTATACAATTGAAAACCCATTTACTATGTACAATTTTGAAGTGACGTCATCGCATTAGTGGTGGGGATGATTAGACAAATTTTGGTTAGCGTTTTACCATCTACATGATATTCTTAATATAAGTACAAAATTTCACAACAATCGGTCGAGTACTTTCGGAGATTATCTGTCTAATAAAAATCCGGGACAACAGACGGACAGACGGACGGACAGACGGACGGACAGACGGACAGACGGACAGACGGACGGACAGACGGACAGACGGACAGACGGACGGACAGACGGACAGACGGACAGACGGACAGACAGACGGAAATGGGAGACCTATTTCTTCGTCTTCTAGGGGTCATGAAAGATCGAGAAAACGTAAAAGTAGAGAGTCGGCCGACGGACTCGATTACAATACTTCCTTTGCTTACGCTCGGGAAGTAAAAATCGAAAAATCTAGTTAAATATAAATATACATCAAATTTCAAAAATCCAGAAATGAAAAAATTCCCAAAATTGAAGTGTCGAAAAGTTGAGAAATCGAAAAAACCGAGGAGTCGTGAAATGGAAAATTCGAAAAATTGAAAAATCGAAAAATGCAAGATTGAAAAATTGAAATACAAGAATTTGAGACATCAAAAGGTCGAGAAATCGAAAAGTCGAGAAGTCGAAAAATGAAAAATCCCAAAAGTAAGAATGGAAAAATTAAAAATCGAAAATTTTAAAAATCCAAAAATTGAAAAATTGAGAAATCGGATAAACGAAAATTCGAAAATCAAAAAATCAAAAGACGAAAAACCGAAAATTCGTAAATCGAGTTTTCGAAAAATCAAAAATCCTAAAATCGAAAATGAAAAAATTCAAATACCTATCGAAAGTTGGAAAATTCGAAAAATGGAGATCGAAAATTCGAAATTTTGACAATTTGAAGAATCAAAAAATCGAAAAATCGAAATATCGACAAAATTAAAACTCAGATTTCGAAAAAGAAACAAAATAAATAGACAATTGAAATATTCGAAGTTCGATTACTCAAATATTCAAATATTCGAAAAAACGACAATCCGAGAAATCGGAAAACCGAAAATTTGAAATCGAAAGTCTAAAACCTGAAAAACCGAAAAATCGAGGACAGAAAAAATAAAAAATCTTTGGGAAAGTCAAAATTTCGAAAACGGAAAAATCAAAAATTGAAAAAAGAAAAATCAAGGACTAGAGAAATCAAAAAATCGAAAAATAAAAAAAATTACAATCAAAAGCTGAAGAATGGAAAAACTGAAAATCGAAAACTAGAAAATTTGAACATTAGATCGAAAAACCGGAAAGTAAAAAAATCGAAAAATCTAAAAATTCAGGAATCGAAAATCGAAAAACTGAAAAATCAAAAATTCTAAAATCGAAAAAGGGAAACTGAAAAAAATCAATTATAGAAAATATGAAAATTCGAAAAATTGAAAAACCGAAATATCGAAAAATTGAAAAATTCAAACATGGACAAATCGAAAAGGAAACAAAATAAATTTAAAATTCAAATATCGAAAATTCGAAACTCGGATGAATCAAATATTCGAAAAACCGAAAAATTGAAAAATCTTCCAGAAAGTCAGAAAATCGAAAATTGAAAAATCGAGACCTAGAGAAATAAAGAAATCGAAAGCAAAAATAAATGAAAAAAAAAAAGTTAAAGAACTGAAAATTCCAGTACCGAAAAATCGAAACGCAGAAAAATTGAAAAGTCTGACAATTCAAGAATAAAGAAATTGAAAAATCTAGAATTCAAAAATCGAAAAATCGGGAAATCGGAAAACCGAAAATTCGTAAATCAAGATTTTGAAAAATCTAAAAATCCAGGAATTGAAACCTATATCGGCAAAACGAAATACGAAAGTCGAAAAATTAAAAATTCTAAATCGAATTGAAAAAATTCAAATATGGAAAATCGAAAAACGGAGAAATCGAAAACCCGAGAAATGGGAAATACCGAAAAATTTAAAAACTAAAACATCGACAAATCGAAAAGGAAACAAAATAAATTGAAAATTCAAATATCGAAAATTCGAAACTTCGATGATTCGAATATGCGAAAAAACGAAAATCCCATTAAGCGGAAAACCGAAAATTTGAAATCGAAAATCTAAAAATCCAAGAAATATAGAAAAAGCGAAATATGTATATTGAAAGTTGAAAAATCGAAAAATTGAAAAACGGAAAAACTGGAAATTTGAGAAATTAAAACATCGAGAAATCGAAATAATAAAAGATCGAAAAATCTAGTTAAATATAAATGTACATAAAATTTAAAAAATCCAGAAATGAAAAAATTCCCAAAATTGAAGTGTTGAAAGGTTGAGAAATCAAAAAAGCCGAGAAGTCGTGAAATGGAAAATTCGAAAAATTGAAACATTGAGCACTAGAGAAATAAAAAATCGACAAGTAAAAAGATGAAAAATCCCAAAACTAAGAATGGAAAAATTAAAAATCGAAAATTTGAAAAATCCAAAAATTGAAAAATTGAGAAATCGGATGAACGAAAATTCGAAAATCAAAAAATCAAAAGACGAAAAACCGAAAAACCTAAAATTCGTAAATCGAGTTTCCGAAAAATTAAAAATCCTAAAATCGAAAATGAAAAAATTCAAATACCTATCGAAAGTTGGAAAATTCGAAAAATGGAGATCGAAAATTCGAAATTTTGAAAATTTGAAGAATCAAAAAATCGAAAAATCGAAATATCGACAAAATTAAAATTCAGATTTCGAAAAGGAAACAAAATAAATTGAAAATTGAAATATCCGAAATTCGAAAGTTCGATTAGTCAGTATTGAAATATTCGAAAAAACGACAATCCGAGAAGTCGGAAAACCGAAAATTTGAAATCGAAAGTCTAAAAACTGAAAAACCGAAAAATCGAGAACAGAAAAAATAGAAAAATCTTCGGGAAAGTCAAAATATCGAAAGCGGAACAATAAAAAATTGAAAAAAAGAAAAATCGAGGACTAGAGAAATCAAGAAATCGAAAGCAAAAACCTGAAAATCGGGAAGTCGAGTAATATTCATAATTTCTGTCTTAAAAATCGACTTCTAAACAGTCACCAAACAAATCTAGTTCTGACTTCCTCTTGTACTGTTATAAAATGTTACTAAACAATTTCGATTTTTTTGCGAAAATCTAGGTCAGGTAAACAATCAAGACGGACTCATAAACCACAAGTACAGGAATATGTTATTTTATAAAATTTGCTTATCAAACGTCGAGAAAACGTGAAAATGGCCATTGGCTCGTGAGATAAAAATGCAGTAGACTTGAAACCAAACTGCGATACGTAACATTCAGGAAACAGAATTCTCAACCACCGGATAACCTAAAACCTAATCTCAACGACCTAATAAAAGTGCAATCGATTAGAAATCAACTCGAAACTACCGAAAACGATCCCGCTAACACAGACAACAATGAAAAATGCCCCCAGAAGGGAACTTAAAAACCGTGCCGGTGAATAGTATCTCAATAACGCCACAGCATAGACGTAAATTGAGGAAGCTGAGGAAAAAGAAGACGTTCACGCTAGGATGTGTACGTCAACGTCGCGCCACGACAAACAGAAATAACACCCACACAAGCAAAAATTTGTGCTTCATCCGACGATTTTGTTTCCGACTGTACTCGATAATCAAAATAGTCCATCGTTAACCTAGATGGTGGATCACAGAATGCACCTGTGTGTGCATACAACTTACGAATTTCATACTTGACTGAAATGCAGTAAACGTGAGTGTTAACGACTGTGTTACGAGCGCGCCGCACTTAAAAAATGTAAACAAAACCCAATGGGTATTGGTTACATTTTGTTTACATAAGTCGAGTAAGCATGCCAAAAACATTTAAACAAACGAGAGATTTAATTCTATGTTGGTTACATATCTTAGGAAACGGACTTTTAATTAAACAAAAAAATACGCACCACGTACAGAAATATCATAGATTAATATAGATGTATACAGGCTGATTTTGCAAAACCGCTCTTATTGACATTGGAGTCCTCAACCGCCAAAGGTAAGCGCCAAATTGAAATAGTCGATGTCAATAAAAAAACTTGTTTTACTACAACTCGTCGCCTGAAAACTTGTTTGATCTACAGACCAGAGCGTGCTCAGGCCATTCTCGACCCTAAGCGTTCAGAAGCAATTTGGTTGGTTTGGCCTATAATTTCGGAGGTTTTTATAACTAAGCGAATATTTTTGGTACATATTTAGATGATTTTACATATTTTGTTTAACTAAGAATTAATTCTTTATTTATGTTCATTACTAGCGAAACGTCTTAAACTAAGAATATTGTTGAAATCGTAGTAACCCAATGGATTTTTTTCGGAAAAATGTTTTGGAAACACTGTGTTCTACTTTGTATGAATTTTTAAATGTTTTTAGTGACAATTTTTGTATGATATTAACGGTGAGGAAAAAGATGAAAAATAAAAATAAGCGAAAATTCGAAAAATCGAGAAATCTAATAATAGAAAAATCGAAACCTTAAAAAATCGTAGAATGAAACATCAGAAAATCGAAACCCCCAAATTTAAAAAATCGAAAAATCAAAAAATTAAGAAATTGTGGAGTCGGAAAGTCGAACAACTGAGAAACCGAAATAGGCATTGACAATCAAAATATCGAAAAATCCAAATCTCGATACATTGAGAAATCAAAGAACTTAAAAATTTGAAAAATTGAAAAATTGAGAGATTGAAAGATCAAAAGAACGACAAATCGAAAAGTGATGAAGTCGAAAATTCGAAAAATAGGGAAATCGACAAACAAAAAGTTAAAAGTTGAAAAATTGGAAAAGCGGAAAAATCAAAAAACAAAAAAATGGAAAACTGGAAAAACTGAGAAATCGAAATAGGCCAAAAAAAAATTAAAAAACTGACAAATCGAAAACCTGAACAATCAAATCTCGATAAATCGGGAATGAAAATTAACAAATCGAAAAATTGAAAAACAGTACATCTAAAATCAGGAAGTCGAAAAATCGAAAGATTAAGAAATATTGAAACATTAAAATATCAAAAGATTGAAAAATCTAAAATTTAAAAATCTAAAATTGAAAAATCGAAAAAGTAATAAGGTAGACACATCGAAAAATCCGGAAGTCAAAAATAGAAAAGCCGAAGAATTGAAATATTGAAACATCCTAAGATAAAAAAAAACTGAAAAATCGAAAAATCAAAAAAGTGAAGTTGAAAAATCAAAACCTCAAAAAATTGAAAAATTGAAAAACCAAATAACCTGAAAAATCAAAAACTTAACAGGAAAATCGAAACACTCGAAGGTCAAGAAATGGGAAAATCAAAACATGACTTAATTGAAAAATCGAAAAATTGAGAGTTTATAAAAGTCAAATTTGAAAAATCAAAAAATCGAAAATTTGACAAAATGACAATTGAAAAACAGAACATCTAAAACCGGGAGGTTGAAAAATCAAGATTAAGAAATCGAAACACTTGAAAAATTCGAAAACTTGAAAAAATTGAAATATCGAAGAACTGAAATGAAAAATCGAGAAATCAAAAAATCCAAAATTTAAATATCGAAAAATTAAAATATGAAAAACCTGAAAAATCTAAAATTTAAAAATCGAAGAATTGATAAAACGACAATTGAAAAACAGAAAATCTAAAACCGGGAAGTCGAAAAATCGAAAGATTAAGAAATCGAAACATTTGAAAAATTGAAAATTGGAAGAGCTGAAATGAAAAATCGACACATCGAAAAATCAAAAATTTTAAATATTGAAAAATTAAAATACCAAAAAATTGAGGAATCTAAAATTTAAAAATCGAAAAAGTAAAAAGTCGACACATCGAAAAATCCAGAAGTCAAAAATGGAAAAATCGAAGAACAGAACTATTGAAAAATCCCAAAACTGAAATATCGAAAAACTGAAAAATGAAAGAAAAACTCACGAATCGAGACTGAAAAATTCCAAAACTGAAATATCCAACAACTGAGAATCCAAAGAATCGAAAAATTGAGAAATCGAAAAATCAAAAAAGTGAAGTCGAAATATCGAAACCTTAAAAAAATCGAAAAATTGATCAATCAAAAACCTGCAAAATCGTAAGATCGAAAAATTGAATAACAAGTAAACTGAAAAATCCCAAGACTAAAATGTCCAAAAACTGAGAAATTAAAAAATTGAAAAATTGAGAAATCGAAGAATCAAAAAAGTGAAGTTGAAAAATCAAAACCTCAAAAAATTGAAAAATTGAAAAACCAAAAAACCTGAAAAATCAAAAATTTAAAGAATTGAAGAACCGGAAAATCGAAAGACTAGAAGGTCAAGAAATGGGAAAATCAAAACATCGATTAATTGAAAAATCGAAAAATTGAGTTTATAAAAGTCAAATTTGAAAAATTAAAAAATCGAAAATTTGACAAAATGACAATTGAAAAACAGAAAATCTAAAACCGGGAAGTCGAAAATCAAGATTAAGAAATCGAAACACTTGAAAAATTCGAAAAATTGAAATATCGAAGAACTGAAATGAAAAATCGAGAAATCGAAAAATCTAAAATTATTGAAAAATTAAAATATCAAAAAACTGAAAAATCTAAAATTTAAAAATCGAAGAATTGAGAAAACGACAATTGAAAAACAGAAAATCTAAAACCGAGAAGTCGAAAAATCCAAAGATTAAGTAATCGAAACATTTGAAAAATTGAAAATTGGAAGAGCTGAAATGAAAAACCGAGAAATCGAAAAATCTAAAATTTTAAATATTGAAAAATTAAAATACCAAAAATTGAAGAAATCTAAAATTTAAAAATCGAAAAAGTAAAAAGTCGACACACCGAAAAATCCAGAAGTCAAAAATGGAAAAGTCGAAGAACAGAAATATTGAAAAATCCCAAAACTGAAAAATCGAAAAACTGAAAAATGAAAGAAAAACTGACGAATCGAAAAACTGAAAAATCCCAAAACTGAAATATCCAAAAACTGAATCCAAAGAATCGAAAAATTGAGAAATCGAAGAATCAAAAAAGTGAAGTTGAAAAATCAAAACCTCAAAAAATTGAAAAATTGAAAAACCAAATAACCTGAAAAATCAAAAAATTAAAGAATTGAAAAACGGGAAAATCGAAACACTCGAAGGTCAAGAAATGGGAAAATCAAAACATCAATTAATTGAAAAATCGAAAAATTGAGGGTTTATAAAAGTCAAATTTGAAAAATTAAAAAATCAAAAATTTGACAAAATGACAATTGAAAAACAGAAAATCTAAAACCGGAAAGTCGAAAAATCAAGATTAAGAAATCGAAACACTTGAAATATTCGGAAACTAGAAAAATTAAAATATCGAAGAACTGAAATGAAAAATCGAGAAATCGAAAAATCTAAAATTTTAAATATTGAAAAATTAAAATATGAAAAAACTGAAAAATCTAAAATTGAAAAATCGAAGAATTGAATAAACGACAATTGAAAAACAGAAAATCTAAAACCGGGAAGTCGAAAAATCGAAAGATTAAGTAATCGAAACATTTGAAAAATTGAAAATTGGAAGAGCTGAAATGAAAAACCGAGAAATCGAAAAATCTAAAATTTTAAAAATTGAAAAATTAAAATACCAAAAAATTGAGAAATCTAAAATTTAAAAATCGAAAAAGTAAAAAGTCACATCGAAAAATCCAGAAGTCAAAAATGGAAAAGTCGAACAGAAATATTGAAAAATCCCAAAACTGAAAAATCCCAAAACTGAAATATCCAAAAACTGAATCCAAAGAATCGAAAAATTGAGAAATCGAAAAATCAAAAAAGTGAAGTCGAAATATCGAAACCTTAAAAAAAATCGAAAAATTGAATAATCAAAAACCTGCAAAACCGTAAGATCGAAAAATGGAATAACAAGTAAACTGAAAAATCCCAAAACTAAAATGTCCAAAAACTGTGAAATTAAAAAATTGAAAAATTGAGAAATCGAAAAATCAAAGAAGTGAAGTTGAAAAATCGAAACCTCAAAAAATTGAAAAACCAAATAACCTGAAAAATCAAGAAATTAAAGAATTGAAGAACAGGAAAATCGAAACACTCGAAGGTCAAGAAATGGGAAAATCAAAACATCGATTAATTGAAAAATCGAAAACTTGAGTTTAAAAAGTCAAAAAATTAAAAAATCGAAAATTTGACAAAATGACAATTGAAAAACAGAAAATCTAAAACCGGGAAGTCGAAAAATCAGGATTAAGAAATCGAAACTTGAAAAATTCAAAAACTTGAAAAATTGAAATATCGAAGAACTGAAATGAAAAATCGAGAAATCGAAAAATCTAAAATTTTAAATATTGAAAAATTAAAATATCAAATAACTGAAAAATCTAAAATTTGAAAATCGAAGAATTGAAAAAACGACAATTGAAAAACAGAAAATCTAAAACCGGGAAGTCGAAAAATCGAAAGATTAAGAAATCGAAACATTTGAAAAATTGAAAATTGGAAGAGCTGAAATGGAAAGTCGAGAAATCGAAAAATCAAAAATTTTAAATATTTAAAAATTAAAATACCAAAAAATTGAGAAATCTAAAATTTAAGAATCGAAAAAGTAAAAAGTCGACACATCGAAAAATCCAGAAGACAAAAATGGAAAAATCGAAGAACAGAAATATTGAAAAATCCCAAAACTGAAATATCCAAAAACTAAATCCAAAGAATCGAAAAATTGAGAAATCGAAGAATCAAAAAAGTGAAGTTGAAAAATCAAATCCTGAAAGAATAGAAAAATTGAAAAACCAAAAAACCTGAAAAATCAATTAATTGAAAAATCGACAAATAAAGAGTTTATGAAAGTCAAAAATTGAAAAATCGTAAAATTGAAGAGAAAAACTGAAAACCGAGAAATTGAAAAATTGAGAAATTGTAAAATCTAAAAATTGAATAATAAATAGGAGTAAACTGAAAAATCCCCAAACTAAAATTTCGAAAAACTGAGAATTCGAAAGTTGAAACAGCAAGAAATTATGGTCGAAACCGGTTAGGATGTATATCAGATCACAGATCATGGCTTATAAATCAAATCGTTTCCGAACGCTTAAAGTGAATTAAAGTAACGGAAACAGTAAGCAGCTTGTAATATTCTAGTAAATCTAATGTCAATTTGTCGAAAGTAAAACTCGTCATTAAAAATATTATGACATTTTTTCTAGTCAATTTTATTTCTAGTTAGAAACACTGTTGTCAACAAAAGTCGAGGAGTCCTCAACCGTCATTTAATTTAAACTATGACGCTTCTCTATGTTCTCTGGAAATATGTTACTTTATAAAATTGAAATAGCATTTACTTTGTAAAATTTCGAGATGACGAAGGAATCTTCGAAACTACTGGCTAGATTACTACGAAATTCTAGGTGACCTTCAGAGTTATCGCGTGTAAAACGAAAATCACTATATCCCCGCCAAAAATTTGATGACGTGATCACAAATTTTATCGCGCTCATTACTAACTTCAAAAAATTACAGCAGTATTCGTGTGTACATTTTCTCAAAACCGGAAAACATTAAACAGGAAGTAAAACCAAGCGATCTTTGTTAAACTGGGAACAAAGTGGGAAAAATCGCTTTGGTAATTAATTTAAAGCATGACCGATGACCACCCAGCGCTTGTTAGTAACAGTGTTCCGAGCACGAAAAGCAAAAACTCCATTCTCATACATTTTAATGATATAAATTGAGCAAAATTACTCTCGAACCATCCGTTATTATGCGGCTGCTGCAATTGACATTTAATCATTCCTATTCTTCTGGTCCTATTATGAATTAGACAAATAACACCAACAATAGCGATGAGCGAGTTCGCGCTCCAATTTATCATCCGGGTAATGCTCGCACCGTACATTTATCATCTCTGCTTCGACAAGCCTCCGCAAGGAAAAATCTCCAGCTCGAGACCTCGTTGCATCAACGCCATATTTTCTGCGTATGCAGATGGTGCGCTTTTGCTCTTCTCGAAACTGGTAGCGCTTTATCTTCGACATCTGAATCGGCGGAACAACAAATCAAAGCTCTTATTACTGCGCGGACTCCAAGTTCTAACGAAGCAGAAGGGAAACGGAGCAAAAAAGACTGGGTAATATCTTTCACCTATGCGGAATTAATTCCTTTGCATATCAAGGTCGGCTTTATCGGAGGCGAGTGAGTTAATGGGGGATTTACGGAGGTATTGATCGATCAAGTGGACGCAATTAAAAAATTATGACGCCGAGTGGAACGAGCAATCGATAGAGAGCTCTTGCGACAACTATGCAAGAAATTCAACAATACTTCCCCTAGTGGAGGCCCGAACTAATTATTGCGACAGGCTCTCGTTAGCTGGCATGTTTGAGGTCTCGCCTCAACGCAAACACGATGAGGATTATGTCGGCAAAGGGTTTCCTTTCATAAAATCCCCTTGTATTAAAAAAGTCCGGCTAAAGTATGCGCAAATATTTTGATAGCGAAGCCACGAATCCAAACGAAAAAAATGTCGGCTTTTTTGTCTAATGACTCTCACAGCTACTGCAAACAAAGTGTGCATTTTTTTACATTTTTATAGCTGTGTTATTTAAAAAAGAAAAATTTCGTGTCAATTAACTTGAAAGGAGAAGTGATAAACTATTCAAGGACAATTTTAATTTTGCTATGGGCATTTTTTTTCATATTCCTCCTAGCAGCTACAAATAAAATTAAACAGGAATTACTTTCCATGTCGCTTCCAAAAAACTCCAACTTTCATGCTTGTCTCATAAAGATATGCCATCTCAAAA
The DNA here is from genome assembly GCF_036711695.1 of Zophobas morio. NCBI lineage: Eukaryota > Metazoa > Arthropoda > Insecta > Coleoptera > Tenebrionidae > Zophobas > Zophobas morio. The sequence goes on along the minus strand of NW_026972136.1, from coordinate 697,266 downwards.
TTATATTCTACACCTATTAATTATTATTATTACACACGTATATCTTTCCTGGTATGCGTGATATTAATTACGTTTAAATGGGAGTGAAATTGTCGTTTACGATTTTACTTTTACCATCAGCGGTACCAAGAGTTAGAGATTGCGTGGAGCAGCAGAGTTGCTGTTTGTTTAAATACGACAGTGTTTGGTAACAAAAATTATTGTTAATTTATTATAATTTAAATCAAACTTTCAGTGTACACTAAAAAAAAGAGAAAAAAAATATACAACGCTGAATACACAAAAAAATGTTTTCAAAAAGTAACATCGTCCAATCTCGAATATTTAAAAAGTAATAAACAACTATCACATTCGAGCCACTGAGTAACTTTCATTTTCTGATCAATTAAAAAATTATTTAACGTGATAACTTCAATCGAAATTGATCTAACTTGATTAGAGAGAACTTCCTACATACCCTGCGATTTTTAATAACCTCTACAAGTTAAAAATAATCAAAATAAGAAGAGTTAGGCCGAATTAATCTGATTTAAATCAAGTGATATTTTTTTCAAAAATTCACTGATTTTAGCTATTCTTGTTTTCTTAATTTCTTTTAAAATCAATGTATTGGCCGTTTTAAATGCAGTTTTAATCAATATGAATTGAACATGTGGAATCGAGTAAAATAAACGCTAATTTTGGTAATTCGATGCAAAAAATTGCATTTCAAACCGAATATTTCTAAAATCTTGCCCAGAGACCATAACAACATGTTTTTGGTTTCAGCACGTCGAAATATATATCCGTGAATTTTTTGAAGATTTTTAGACAACTTTTCCATAATCAAAATTTTTGCAATTGTGAAAATGGAAATTTCGGAATTTTTCTACAACTTTCGAAACTTAACTAAAGTCATTTGTTTGTAAATTTTTTCATCCATAAGTCACTTTGGGCCCCATTTCTTCGATAACTCTTACCACTTTTCTTGCAACTGTCATTGAATTATGACAGTTTTTTAGACTTTTTTTTTAAATTGGATTTCAAACCGAATATTTATAAAATTTAGTCCCGGCACCATAAAAACGCTATCTTTTAGTAATCAGCACGTCGAAATTTACATCCTAATATTTTTTGACGATTTTTGGACAACTTTTCCAAAACCACAATTTTTCAATGTTTTTCGATGAAAACTTTGGAATTCTTCGAGCACCTTCGAAACTTGACGAAAGTCTTTGTTTTTGTTAACTTTTACCTCCAAAAGTGACATGGGGCCTCATTTATTCCATAACTCTTACCATTTTCCTAGAATTTGCGATTAAAATATAAAATTTTGTTTTTTTTTTAATACCGAATATTTCTAAAATTTTGCCCAGAAACCATAATAACACTATGTCTTTGGATCCAGTACGTCGAAATCTACATCCCAGAATTTTTTGAAGATTTTCAGACAACTTTTCCATTATCAAAATTTTTCCATTTTGAAAATGAAAATTTCGGAATTTTTCGAAACTTAACTAACGACATCTATTTCGGAATTTTTTCCTCCTGAATTAATTTCGGACTCATTTCTTCGATAACTCTTACCACTTTTGTAGAATCTACCACTGAATTATGACAGTTTCTCGGATTTTTTTTAAATAATGCATTTCAAACGGAGTATTTATAAAATCTTACCGCGGCACCGCAAAAACGCTTTCTTCCAGGAATCAGCACGTCGAAATCAACATGCCAAAATTTTTTCAGGATTTTTAGACAACTTTTTCACAATCAAAATTTTTCAATACATTGTATTCACGAAAATTTCAGAAATCTTCAACCACCCTCGAAATATAACTAATTTTTTTCGTACATTTCGACTTACAGAAATAATTACTTTCGACCTCATTTCTTCGAACTCCTAAAATGTTCCCAGAATCGTCCATTAAAATTGCAGTTTTTTTAATTTTTCAAAAAATTGCATTTTAAACCGAATAAGTATTTCTAAAATCTTGCCCCGAGAATATACACACGCCACATTTTTGGAATCACCATGTCGAAATCTATATCCCCAAATTTTTTGAAGATTTTTGAACAACTTTTGCGATTTTGGTTTTGCAGCAAGTCGAAATGTAATCCCAAAATTTTTTTTGAGGATTTTTAGACAAGTTTTTTAAAACCAATTTTCAATTTTGAAAATGGAAATTTTGGAATTTTTCGACCACCTTCAAACTTAACGAGTCATTTTTTTTTGTAAATTTTTACCTCCTGAAGTGACTTTCGGCCTCATTTCTTCGATGACTGATCATTTTTCTGGAATCCACCATTAAAAGATAATCGATTTTTGGATTTTTTTTTTAATGGCATTTGAAATTGAATATTTCTAAAATTTAACCTGAGGCTATAATAACAGCATGTTTTTGGATTCAGCACGTCGAAATATATATCCTAGAATTTTTTGAAGATTTTTAGACATTTCCATAACCAAAATTTTTGAATCTTGAAAATGAAAATTTCGGAATATTTCGACAACCTTGGAAACTTGGCTAAAGTCATTTATTTGCAAATTTTTTCCTCCAGAAGTCACTTCGGCCTCATTTCTTCGGTAACACTTACCACTTTTCTAGCACCAATCATTGAATTTTGACAGTTTTTTAGACTTTTTTAAAATATTGCATTTCAAACCGAATATTTATAAAATCTTGCCTCGCCACCATAAAAACGCTATCTTTTAGGAACGAGCATCCCAGAATTTTTTGAGGATTTTTAGATAAGTTCTACAAAATCAAAATTTTTCAAAACATCCTTTTCATGAAAATTGCGGAATTTTCCGGCCATCTTCGAAACTTAACTAAAGACATTTTTTCGTACATTTCGAACTACAGAAATAATTAATTTCGGTCTCATTTCTTCGATAAGTAAAATTTTCCAAAAATCGCCTATCCAAATACGACAATTTTTTAATTTTTTAAAAAAGGACATTTTAAACTGTATATAGCGAAAATCTTGCCCCAAGACCATAAAAACGCTATAATTTCGGAGTCAGCAAGTGGAAATTTATATCTCAGAGTTTTTTGGGAATTTTTGAACAACTTTTTCAAAACCAAAATTTCTCAATACCTCTTATTAGAATTTTGGAATTTTTCGAAGACGTTCAAACTTAAGGAGTAATATTTTTTTTTTATTTTAACTTCCAGAAGTGACGTTCGGCCTCATTTCTTCGATAACTCTTACTACTTTTCTAAAGTTTACCATTGAATTATAACAACTTTTTGGATTTTTTTTTAAATAAATTTCAATGCATTTCAAGCTGAATATATACAAAATCTTGCTCCGCCACCAAAAAAACGCTACATTTGACGAATCAACACGTCGAAATCTACATCCCAGAATTTTCTGAGGATTTTTAGGTAACTTTTTCAAAATCAAAATTTTTCAGCACATCCGTGGTATGAAAATTTCGGATTTTTCCGACCACCTTGGAAACTTAGCTAGATAAACTAAGAGCTACGAGACCTCGAGCACATTATTACAACAGCTCGCAGAAAATAAAGCTAAATTTAAAAGGATATCGACGACGTCACGACAGTAAACAATTTTCAAGTGAATCCATAAAGAAAAATAAATCGAGTTTTTGGCACATTGGGTTCTAAATTTAATAAATTCGTTCAATATTTTATAGGCACAACGTAGGTGTACTGAGTTAAAAAAGTCAGTTCTGAAATTTTTTCAACATGTAAGACGCAATTTATTCTTTGAAGTTATTCAGCAAACTTATAAGTGAACAAGATTAAATCGAAACTCTTTTGGAAGAAAAGTTCAATGATGTGGGCTCACTAAAATGAGCATATCCAAAGTTAAGCGAACGTTATACATAAATTTGGGGCAGAAAATTGGGCGGGTGCGCCTCCAGAATTTATTAATCTATAAGGTAAATACAGACAAAAATTGATATTCTTGGAACTTTTATTTTCCAACTTCTTGAGTGTCCTATAGAATAACCTTAAGTAAACCCAAGTGTACGAGATTCGGTTCGTGTCACATCAGCCTTCCAAAAAAAACCGTAAACCTGTAATTTTTGTAATTTACCCAGCAACTAAGCCCAGCTCTGGTTTGGCACCGAATGACCCGGCAACAAACCCTGAAGGTTATCTCTTCGGAAACGCCAAAGTTCATTAACAAGAAAATCTCCTTATCTCTCTTATAATAGACAAAAGAAAAATGTCCCACAAGCCGCTATTTGTTAACTCGAGATCAAGTGTAATTTGAACTCTGCCAACACGCACATTACGATACGCTACACTTACACAAACAACCTCTCCGCCCATTATTTCGATGCACCATCGGCTCTCACCCGAAGGAACACCACCGTGAGCTGGCAAGGATTCTTTTCAGCTGAATCATCCGGCATTTGATGGTGTAAACGTACCGGTTTTTAACAAAACAAGCATAATCGTCCCCTCGTCGTACTCAAAAACAAGAAAAAATGCGACTCTAGAACCGGTACACTTATTTGTAAAAATTTCTCGGCGGCTTGTAGCGTTGCTCTCCGATTGTGGAATCATGTCCTGTGATCGATAGTTACCGGTTGGCACTCCAAGCGAAGAGCAAAGCAATTTCCCGACTTGCTTCAACTTCCCCTATTACGGAAGGGAGATTCGTCTTGAATCAAATTTGCGCATTCAGAGTGCGAATTGATGTTGAACCTTGACTCCGGCGCTTTCGGGTTGCAGTTTTCCGAGCAGGACCCTGTTACGTGAGTCTCTTAATGAGACGTTAACCTCATGCCTTGAACTGTAATTTAGGAGATGGACGAATTCCTGCTAGTGTTATTCAAAAGAAGGCTCTCCTCCGGAAAAATCAATAAATCTCTCGAACGTTGTAATAAAATTGCGCAAGGAATGTAAATTTAACCGGAATAGAGATGAGTTCTATTTGATTTTATTCCAATATAAGGGGTTCCATCGAGGCAATTTATCGTGATTCGTGGATCTATGACATCAAAGATTTATGTCTATACCTATTGCTTGACACCGTTCTTCCTGCCACGGGTTTCAGCGAGTTTATGGGACCAATTTATCGGTGGCAAGTGACTCAAAATTAATACTTTGTTAAAAGAAAAACCGAATACCATATTTGGACAATTTAATTTCAGCTTGCCCAAGACAAATTCTCAGAACGTTTTTTTGGGTTCACTATAATTTTATTGTCCCATGAAATTACATATACGGTAATAAGCGTGTAAATGACACTGTACCAATAACAGGTAGAATCCCATGCCAGGGTCGTACTATTGAAATTCTCAGTTTGTTTTTCAACTATTTACTTATAATCTGCAAAGATAAATTTATTTCGATGAAATAAAAACAAAAATATATGATTCATAGACGCTTTGTTCCTTTCAAGAAAACAATTAGTATAATCGTAATCTGTTTTTGATCTATTTATTTATAATTACTTAGAGGAAGTCAAAAACTTTCTCCGGGAATAATGAAACGTCGCGAAAACATAAAAGTGGCCATTCGCCTTCTTATGGTCCCGTGGCAAGATTTTCGAAATATTCGGTCTGAAATGCAAATCAAAAAAACGCATATTTCGACGGTAGGAGTTATCGAAGAAATGAGGCCCAAAGTATTTTCTGGAGATCGATATGTACAAAAAAATGTCTCTGATTGAGTTTCGAAGATAGTCGAAAAATTTCGAAATTTTCACGAACATTTAAAAATCAAAACAAAAATTGAAAAAGCTGTTCAAAAATCCTGAAAAAATTCTCGGACATAGATTTAGACCTGCTGATTCCAAAAATATAGGTTCTTACGATATCGGAGCAAGATTTTAGAAACATTCGGTTTAAAATGCAATTTTTTAAAAATCCAAAAAACTGCCGTATTTTAGTGGACGATTCTGGGAAAATTATACGAAGAAATGAGGTCGAAAGCAATTATTTCTATAGGTCGAAAAAATGTTTTTGTTAAGTGTCGAAGATGGTCAGAAAATTTCGAAATTTTCATGGAAAGGATGTTTTAAAAAAATTTGATTTTGAAAAAGTTGTCTAAAAATACTCAAAAAATTCTGGGGTATAGCTTTCGACGAGCTGAAACCAAAGATATGGCGTTATTATGGTCTCTGGGCAAGATTTTAGAAATATTCGGTTTGAAATACAATATTAAACGAAAATCGGCTATATTTTAATCGCAAATTCTAGGAAAATGGTAAGAGTTATGGAAGAAATGAGGCTGAATGTCACTTCTGGAGGTAAAAATTAACAAAAACAAAGACTTTCGTCAAGTTTCGAAGGTGCTCGAAAAATTCCAAAATTTTCATAAAATGTAAAATCGAAAAACATTGAAAAATTGTGGTTTTGGAAAAGTTGTCTAAAAATCGTCAAAAAATTGTGGGATATAGATTTTGACTTGCTGATTCCGAAAACATAGCGTTTTTGTGGTTTCGGTGCGAGATTTTAAAAATATTGAGTTTAAAATGCATTTTTTTTTAAATACGGAAAACTGTCGTATTTCAATGGACACTTCTGGGAACATTAAAGTTATCGAAGAATTGGGGTCGAAAGTAGTTATTTCTCCATGTCGAAAAATTTTAATTTTGAAAAAATTGTCCAAAAATTCTTTAAAAATATTAGAATGTAAATTTCGACGTGCTGACTCCTAAAAGAAGCGTTTTTAATGGCCCCGGGACAAGATTTTATAAAGATTCGATTTGGAATGCAATTTAAAAAATAATCCAAAAAACTGTCATAATTCAATGATAGTTGCAAGAAAAGTGGAAAGAGTTATCGAAGAAATGAGGCCCAGAGTAACTTGTGGGTGAAAAAGTGTACAAATATATAACTTTCGTTAAGTTTCGAAAGTTGTCGAAAAATTCCGAAATTTTCATTTTCAAAATTGCAAAAATTTTGATTATGGAAAAGTTGTCTAAAAATGTTCAAAAAATTTTGGGGTATAGCTTTCGACGTGCTGAATCCAAAGACATGGCGTTATTATGGCCTCTAGGCAAGATTTTAGAAATATTCGGTTTAAAATGCAATTTTTTAAAAATCCAAAAAACTGCCGTATTTCAGTGGACGATTCTGGGAAGATTATACGAAGAAATGAGGTCAAAAGCAATTATTTCTGTAGGTCGAAAAAATGTCTTTTGTTAAGTGTCGAAGATGGTTAGAAAATTTCGAAATTTTCATAAAAAGGATGTTTTGAAAAATTTTGATTTTGAAAAAGTTGTCTAAAAATACTCAAAAAATTATGGAGTGTAGATTTCGACGTGCTGATTCCTAAGACAGCGTTTTTATGGTACCAGTATAAAAATTCGGTTTGAAATCTATTAACTTAAAAAAATCCGAAAAACGTAAAAAAATCGAGGATTATGGTGTTCTGAGGATTTGAGGAATAGGGTTTTTTGAGGATTTGAGTATTATGGTGTTCTGAAGATTTGAGGATTATAGTGTTCTGAGTATTTGAGGACGTTGGTGTTCCGAGGATCTGAGGATTAAGGTATTCTGAGCAAATTGGGATTACTTGATTTTTTTTATTTTAGTCCTCCAGATCCTCAGAACACCACAATCCTCAAATACTCAGAACACCATAATCCTCAAATCCTGAGAACACCATAATCCTCAAATGTTGAGAACAATTTTAATCCTCAAATCCTCAGAACACCATACTCCTCAGATCTTAAGAACACCATAATCCTCACATCCTCAAATCCTCAGAACACCATATCCTCAAATCCTCAAAACACCCTGTTCCTCAAATCCTCAGAACACCATTATCCTCATTTTATCAAAACACCACAATCCTCAAATCCCTAGAACACCCTATTCCTCAAATCCTCAGAACACCATAATTCTCAGATCATCAGAACACCCATAATACCCAAATTATCCTCAAAAACACCATATCCTCAAATCTTCTGAATACCCTTTTCCTTAAATGTTCAGAACACCATAATCCTCAAATATTCAGAACACCACATTCCTCAAATCCTGAAAACACCATATCCTCAAATCCTCAAAACCCTCTATTCTTCAAATTCTCAGAATACCATAAACCTCAAATCCTGAGAACACCTTAATCCTCAAATGTTCAGAACAACAAAATTCTCAAATGTGCAGAATACCATAATCCTCTTGTCCTCTTATACTGTTCGGAGGAGCTGAGAGTTACGGTGTTTTGGAGATTTGAGGATTTTGTTCTGAACATTGGAGGATTATGGTGTTCTCAGAATTTGAGGAGTACAATGTTCTGAGGATTTGGGGATTATGGTGTTCTTAGGATCTGAGAATTATGGTGTTCTGAGGATTTGAGGAATAGGGTGTTCTGAGGATTTGAGGAAATGGTGTTCTGAGGATCTGAGGATTATGGTGTTCTGGGGATTTGAGGAATAGGGTGTTCTGAAGATTTGAGGGTATGGTGTTTTGAGGATAATTTGAATATTATGGGTGTTCTAATGATCTGAGAATTATGGTGTTCTTAGCATCTGAGGATTAAGGTGTTCTGAGGGTCTAAAGATTTTGTTGTTCTGGACATTCGAGGATTTTGGTGTTCTCAGGATTTGAGGATTATGGTGTTCTGAAGATTTGAGGAGTAGAGTGTTTTGAGGATTTGAGGATATGGTGTTCTGAGGATTTGAGGATCTGAGGATTATGATGTTTTGAAAATTTGGAGAATAGGGTGTTCTGAGGATTTGAGGATTATGGTGTTCTAAGGATTTGAGGATCTGAAGATTATGACGTTCTGAAGATTTGAGGTATACGTTGTTCTGAGGATGTAAGGAAGGTGTTTGGAGGATGAGCATTATGATGTTCTTAGGATCTGAGGATTATGGTGTTCTGCGAATTTGAGGATTTTCTTGTTCTGAACATTTGAGGATTATGGTGTTCTCAGGATTTGAGGATTATGATGTTCTGAATATTTGAAGACTATGGTGTTCTGAGGATCTGGGGATTATGGTATTCTGAGGATTTGAGGATGTGTTCAAGCACATCTGATTCATAGAAGCTTTGTTCCTTTCATCAAAAAAACAATTAGTATATTCGTAAGCTGTTTCTTAGTCGCTTCAAACAATCAGAAAATCACTGTTCACTATTTAGCGGACTCTACTTCAACTAGATTATTTTATTAATCTGTTTTTTATCTACTTATATTCACTTTGATCAAGTCAAAGGCATAAAAAAGTTTAATTTGATGGAAGTCTAAACTTTTCCTGAAGTTACCACCCCAAGTTGCCGGCTTGCCTTACATACATTATTTTATCAATTTGTTTTTCGACTGTTTATAATGATAAATTTATTCCGATGGAATAAAAACCAAAAAAAATCGAATTCAAACGCAAATTGTTCAATTTTACTAAAATACTAAAATGTGTTCATTCACATCTGATTCATAGAAGCTGTGTTTCCTTCAGGCAAACAAATAGTAAAACCGTAAGCTGTTTATTAGTGTATTTGTGTAACTGTCACACATGGTACCAATCAGCACGCAATGATACATCTAATTAAAAGTCGGGCACCCACGGTATGCTTATCTTCCATCAATGTTTTTATTAACAGCGAACAAAACGTTCTAAATTACTTTAATCACCAACCTTAATCAATTCAAAAAATGTTATCATCAGTGAATAGTACTCCGAAATGAAAAAATAAATATTTCATTAAAGTTAATATTGTCCTTGTTATCAAACACAATACAACACAACAGCGTCGTTTGTTAACACGGAAAGCACTTTAGATAAAATCTAGGAGAATCCACGTCACAATCTGTTTAAACTGCTGCTCATGCCCCATTCCATTTAATTCTCAATGCATGACAGACTTACACTCGACGGAATATTTCATCGCACATTATAAAAATTTCACGCCTACGTCTATGCCCCTTCGTAATTCGTCCAAAAATAAAAAACAAAGCTAAAAACCGTCTAGACAACAATTACTAAATGATCTCGCGAGGATTAAATAATAGAGACGCTAAAATTATCCACAACTTCACAATGGGCCTCCTGGAAAAAACGAAGTTGGCAGCGATCCCCATCATCGACGAACTAATCGAGAGATAAGGCTGGCCTACGTATGAACAAGATAAGCTTTCCGAGAAACAAAGATCGACAACGAAAAACCAACCTGTGGTGAACTTCCTCCTTATCACCCACGCTCCAACAAAGCTCTCAGCTGTTTGATTTAGATTAGCGGAACACGAAATGGGTGCCTCCGCTCCGAAACCCAAACCTCCATAAATAATCCACACTTCTGCCGTCAAATTCGATCAGAAAATTCTATTTCCCGTACTTAAACTATTGTATCAATTCGTTTTTTAATTGCTTAATTATTACCCTTGATGTTAAAATTCTACTATTATTAGCCTTCTCCGAATCCACACCCCATAAATAAATCCATACTCTTTCTGTCAATTGATGCAGATTTTACTGGCCGCCTTCCAGTTGCGAGATTCACGGATCCAGACCATTCCAAATATCCCAGTTAAAGTCTCCATAATGTCAACACTTAACTTCCAAATTTGGCACTCGAACCCTAGTCGTCCAGTGTTCGTGGCTCGAAAGGTTTTTTGCATAATGGAATGGACAACTAAATCGACGGTTATTTATTCTGGGAATGGGGGAAACGCGAATTTGAGCCGAAATTCCCTGTTTCGGCGACTCTTACGTTACAATAACTTGTTTACAGGAGCGGGCTCTATTATTCTCTGGAACGAGTTTCAAACCCTCGAAGCCGAAACTGGAACGAAACTCAAAACTTGTACTTGTGGCGCAGTTGCTCTTCTTAATCTGTTGATACCGATTTAATCAGTTTTGCTTTGGTTATCCATCATCGTCTAACAGTCAATTAAGGGTTACGTGGAAATTATCGATCCCGTTTTAGTTAATAGCGCCGGGAAGGAAGTAAATCTCATAATCGGTATTAACCATCCAAGAAATTGCACTAGCACGTCTTTGACGATGAAACACTTTGAACTCTCAGCAATGTCCTCTTGTGTGTTTAATTTTAGTGATTGTTTATTTATAAATAGTTGCGTCATTTTTGCGATAAACACATAATTATACCTATTTATGCAAAAGCAGACACGAAGATAAGTTACTAGGGCGTAACGATTTAGCACCCACTTTTGGTATCGTTGTGTGTTACCTTAACATCTGCAAGGGTAATATTTGCTTAATTAATTCGGTATGTTAATCAACTAATTAAAGTGGCAAAGCATCTGCACGTTTCAATTTTAACTATTTATTTTAATTAAAAGCATGTAATGTGCGAAACTACTCCCAAAAGAAAATTAAGCGTTGAGGTTATTTAGGTAACGACATAAAAGTAAATTAAAACACTGAGTAATAGAAGAATTGAGCTTGTGTTTATGTGTTGGGAGATAACCGGGTTGAAATTTTACTGCAGCAGAAGTACAATGAAAGCGTTGAATTAATGCTCAAAAAACGCCAGTTTGAGTGTGGTTTGTGCACATTCCTAACAAAAAATCACTTTGTACGATAAAAATTGCACTATAATTGAACAATGCAATGCAACGAGGTATTGTAAAATTCCTGGTCAAAGTGCAGAAAAAATGCTGGAAATTAAAACACTTGGTACAATCTCAAATTCCTTGCCCCAGTGTTGATTGCCCCACTTGTAACATAAAAACTGTGAGGTCATAATGACGAAGCGGCCTTTTAAGACAGGTGTTTCCTTGCCTTAGTAGCAGGCAGCCAATTTCAATTTCAGTAGAGTGGAAATATTTTGAGAAGAACGTCGCAGTAGACTTCAAACGTTCGGACGGGTTTACATGAGAATTCAGGGGAGGAAACTATGCTAATCGTAAAGTCTTCGTGGTTTAAACTCACAGTGTTTCGTTTCGTCTTTTCCTCGTTTGTGAGTACTTTGTTGAAATCAGTTTGGGTCAAAATTATGTAGTTAGAAAATTGGAAAATCGAAGTGACAGATTAGGAAGATTCAACATGGTCTTCTCACATTATTTCGAATCTACATGGACCCTGACAGTGTACACCCATTTAAAAAAAATACCACGCAGATTTTAGGTTTCTAATTTCAAATAACTTCGAGAATGACAGTCAAAAATCGGCAAAATTAACAATATTTTAAACTTTTTTTTAATCCTTTCCCTTTATTTTTGATTTCCTTTTTCTAAAATTCTTCTTTTGCTCAGACAAAAGAAATATTGTCGACTTTTCTGTCAGAAATGAAGCTTGAAAAACAGTGGTGAAAACCGCGTTTAGAAATTTCCATCAATAATGGAGACATGGATTTTTAAAGATACGTAATACAAAAATTTCATCAAAATTAAAAAAAGGGTTGGAAACAGAACTTCCCTCGCCACTGAAGTACAAAAAATGAATTATCGCCAATGTTTAACTTCGACTGTTTATGTTTATACATCGAAAGAATGCGACGATTAAGCACATAGCAAGCGCCTGACTATCGGGTTTATGGCATGTGATGACGCAATTTGAATTTATTTTTGCGAAAATCTGGATGCCAAAGTTAAAAAAATCAAGGCGGATTCGTAAACCACAAGTATATGTAGAAGTAGGTTATGAGATTTCGGTGAGCGCTTTATCATCTATGCATACAAAATTTGACACTAATCGGTTCAGTATCTTAAATTTCATAACAATGGAGATATTACATCCTAGAAATATAGTGAACACCCCACAAGAGCCAAAGGGACTGTTAAAGGGCAACAGTAAATAAATACGAGAAAATAACATTATTTTTGAAGACTGCCAACCAAAAAAGCTACTAAGAAATTATTCAATAAATATTTTATACATAACCAAATTATTTTCTCTCCACAAGACAAAGCAGGCGACTTGTGAATACTATTATAATTTTTATTTTACTATTATTAAATATAGACTTGCACAACATTAGTGTATTCTCAAATTTTCGAGAAAATGGAGTGACTCGTTCGTGATCTGATAAAAAAAATTGTAATGTAATTCGGATTTTTTCGCGAAAATCTAGATGCCTAGGATAAAAAATCGAGGTGGATTCATGAACCACAAACATAGAAGTTTGTTATACTGTAAAATTGAAATGGCGTTTACTAAAAAAACTTTGAAAGGACATCATCAAATTGTTTGTGCAGATGATAATTTAGAAATTTAAAAATGTCAAAAATTTTAGAAATTTTTAAAATTGTGGATTATGGAAAATAGATTCTGCATATTTTAGACATTCCACGTATTTTCTCCATAGTAACATTTATAAATAAATCTAATAACAACGCAAAATCTCAAAAATAACTTCTAGCCAATAATTCTAGAATTTGAAAATTTTACGTACCTTCGAAGAGTCTAGGAATTTTAAAAATCAAGATTTACAAAATTCCAAAGTTTTTTAAATATTTTTGGGTTCTCAAACGTCTCGTAAACATTATTTTTCTAAAAATCTACAGGCTGTTAAGAATAAGAGTACTGCAAATTATTAAAATAATAAACATCTTAAACAATCTAAAATTTTCAAAAATTCTACAAGTTCCTAAACAAACCATTATAGAAATTTTAAAAATAGTGGATTGTGGAAAATACATTCTGGAATATTTTAAACATTTCAGGTATACATACATTGACAACACTTAAAATTACAAAAATTCTCACGAGGCTAGGCACTTTAAAATTTTCAAAAATTTGAACGTTCTAAACACTCTGGGACTTTAAAAATTTTAACAGTTGTAGAAATTTAAAAAATAGTATATCACAAAAAATAAATTTTCAACTAAATTTTGGTTAGCGTTTTAGTATCTACAAATATTACTAACACAGGTACAAAATTTGACAACAATCGGTCCAGTAGTTTCGGAAATTATCTATCTAATTAAAATCTACACACACGACAGACAGACAGACGGACACGACAGACCTATATTTTCGGATAAGTTTTCGGAATCTGGTGTTTTGTTGCTAGATGAACTTGAAAAAATCTTTCGAGCTTTTAGTATTTTATTTTTTATGAATTTGAAAGTTTTAACTTTAATTCGGGAGATTTTTTTGTAAATTATTTAAAACAATTTTGGGGGACTTTGGTGTTCTATTTTTGGAAAATTCTGAGCTGACCTGTTTTTGAGTTAATGTTGCGACCCCGCTTCTTTTTTTTTTGAAAATTTAAACCAATCTTGAGGTTCTAGGCATTCCTGCTTGAAAAAAAATTGAAAGTGATTTGGTGCACATTTTACTCCACAAAATTCTGAGCCAACGTCATCGATTGTTGGTGGGAATAATAAAATTTTAGTTGGCGTTTTACCATCTACACGATATTTCAGAGAAAAAAGGGTGGGTGGGCGGGGCTAAAACTTGCTAAGATAAGACTGAGTATAACTGAAATATTAAGAGTAATCACTGGAATGAAGAGGGGGGTGTAGGCGGGGCCTTTGCTTGCTTATAAGAGATTCTGTAGGAAAAAGTTAAATTTAGCCCCACCCACCCACCTGTTCTCTCATTTTTTCTTCAGAAATAATAAATAAATAAGTAGTACAACAAAAAACAATACGATTAACGCTTTTATTAACAGCTTACGTTCTATTAGTTCCCATTCTCATTCTACAAAAGAACATACAGGGTGTTTTTTTTATTTGATACAACCCTTGTAACTTCCTTATTCCCAAAGATAAACCTGTAGTTATTTGAGCAAATTTGTATCATTTTAAAACATTTATCTGACGGCAACCTCAAATTTTTATTATCACTTCCTGTACAACCGGAAATGACGTCAATTTATTTTTTTTTTATGGAACACTAGATATATTTTTTTATAAATGGAAAGACTGTTTTTTTGTAAAAAATCAAAATCAACCAATATTCTAAAATCATACTTCAAAAGTTATTCAGTAAAATAGACGAAAAATTCGTATTTATTCATGACAATATAGTAACTTGAAAAATTGAAGCTTATGTCATTTATTCGCATAAGTGATCTTTTAAAATGATACAAATTTGCTCAAAGATGTGTATGTTTATCTTTGGAAATAAAACACTTACAGGAGTAGTATTAAATAAAAGTGTGGGTGGGCGGGGCTAAAACTTGCTAAGATAAAACTGAACAATATTAAGAGTAATCACTCGAATGAAGAGGGGGGGATATTACTAGCTTATAAAAGATTCTGTAGGAAAAAGTGTATTTTCTTATAATAATTTAATTAAATTTTTCAAAGGATGCGTCATTTGCTAAAATCAGTCTTATCTTGCCAGGTACTAGCCCTCTGAGAAAATAAAGGGCGGGTGGGCGGGGCTAATATACTTGCCAAGATAAAGGTGATATTGGCAGATAACTTACTCTCTAAGGAAAATAAAGGGAGGGTGGGTGGAGCTAATACGTGCTCAGATAAAACTTATATTGCCAAATGGCATACCTTCGAAGAAGATAAAGGGTGGGTGGGTGGGGCAATACTTGGCAAGATCAGACTGATTTTGCAAATTTCGCTGATTTCCAATACAAATAGCAATAAAAATTAATAAACCAATAAAAAATCGCGTCGAATCGAATCGAAAATTTGGAAAGTCCAAAAACTGTGAATTCGAAAAATTGTACAATCGTCAAAATTGTAAAGTTGAAAAACTGTAACACCGAAAAATTGAAAAATTAAATGTCGAGAAATTAAAAAATTAATCGAATAAATGAAAAAGTTTTAAAATCATCATTACCGTTACTATTACAGATATAAAATGAACACTAGAAGAAAATTGCAAATCAAAAATTAAAGAAAGAAAAAATTTAAAAATTATGAAAAAAATCTAAAATTGAAAAAACCAAAAATTAAAAAATCTAAACAAAATTGAAAATCGAAAAACTGAAAAATCCAAAAATTGAAGATTTTCTCATTGAAGAAAAGAAAAATTATAACATCAGAATATTGAAAACCGCAAAATTGGAAAAATTATGAAACTAAAAATTGCAAATTGGACAAAAGACACAAAAAATATAAAATGTGAAACATACAAAAATTGGAAAATCGAAAAACTGAAATATTTAAATATGTATGAAAACTTGAAGAGTTGTATATCGTAAAATAGAAGAAACAAAAAATGAAAAATCGAAAAATGGCAAATCGAAGAAGTGAAGAAACGAAATATTTATACAATGAAAACCTAAAAATTGACAAAAAATTAATTATCCGAAAAATTAAAAACACAAAAAACGAATCGACACGTAAAATTGGAAAGTCCAAAAGTTGTAAAACCGAATAATTGTAGGATCGTCAAAATTGTAAACTTGAAAAACTAACATTGAAAAATTACATATCGCGAAATTGAAAAATTAAAAATCCCATAAATGAAAAAGTTTTAAACTTATTATTACTATCATTATTAAATGTAGCATGAAAAATAGAAGAAAAATTTGCAAATCAAAAATTAGAGAAACGAACAATTTAAAAATTATGAAAAAAAAATCTAAAATTGAAAAAAGTCAAAAATTAAAAAATCTAAAAATTGCAGACATAAACAAAAATTGAGACACTGAAAATCGAAAGACTGAAGAAACAAAAAATTGAAAAACTTAAAGAAACGAAAAACTGAAAGGAAATCTGAAACTGAAAAAATGGAAAATTAAAAAATCTAAAAATGGCAAATCCAAAAATTGAAAAACCCAATAAGCTTCGGACTGAAAAAAACAAAAATTATTAAACCAGAACATTGAAAAACGAACAATTGAAAAAAACAAGAAAATAAAAACTTGAAACGAAACACTGCAATATTTAAAAATGAAAACTCGAAGAGTTGTATATCGTAAAATTGAAGAAACATAAAAATGAAAAACTGAAAAATTGCAAATTTAAAGACTGAAGAAGTGAAAAATTGAAAAAATCATAAAATCGAAACACTGAAAACTTAAAAAACAAAAAATTTCAAAATCGAAAAATGACAAATCGAAGAAGTGAAGAAACGAAAAATTGAAACATTGAAAAACTGAAAATTGAGAAACTTAAAAATCGAAAAAAAAAACCGAATCGAACCGAAAAATTGACACAACATGAACACAACAATGAACCCCTAAAAAAAAAAGGCATGGATTTGGTTAAGAGTCGCTGCGACGGTCGACGTACGAATCGAACTGATTTCTACAGCAATTATGTTAGGAGCTAATGATCCTGAAATGGATAAAGTGATTATCAAATTTAGCTGATTTCCAATATAAACAGCAATAAAAATTAATAAACCAATAAAAAATCGCGTCAATATAAATAACGGTACCAATTTTCTAGTACGAATAAATACATTCCATTTTATTTAAACAATGAAGGACTAACTGTATTTAGAGCAACAGAACGAACCGTGCGTGACATAATCGAGAATAATAGATCAGTTCACACATTAAAATAGTTTTAAGGTTTGAAAGTAATCGGTAAGGTAGTTTTGGCATGTAGTATTCCAACAAATCTAGTGCAACTCTCCAAAACACTAGACCGATTGATCCTTTTGTCTCAAACATACGCAATTTTCTCAGACATACGACGAGTGGAGATCGTCTAACAAGTAATGCTACGCCAGACGCCGACTAATCGATATTGGCACTAAATTACACGACGTCGAGAGTGCACTAAAACGGAATATTCGAGAACGGAGCCTTCCAGACAGACACAAGTTTGGTATCAAATAACATCCAACGATGAGTCCCGTCGGTCTATTGTTAACAAGAAACACTAGAATTGTGTTACACTAAAATAGTTAGTGACAACAGAATGAGATCAACAAACGTAATTACACAGTGACGCTGACTTTATTTTAATTCTAATTACGTCTATGTTTATCTCTTGCAGGATTAATTGATTATGCACGACAAAGATTTTCACTTTACACTACTGTAATTTCTTCCGCGTCGGGGAAGTCATCAGGTCCAGCGCATCGCCCGATCACGTCCCACGCTTTTTGTTAACATACAGGGAATTAGCAAAGAATCGATCCTTCCATGCACACAATGCGATCCTATCCCATCATCCACCCGTAATTGAAACGGCGCCTTCCAATATTTCAGAACAACCGAACAGGAAACAAAAAGTGCCTGGAATCCGCTGCAGATAATTACCCGTAGAGTGAAAGGAAACGTTTTTGCCCCTCATAGTTTCGTTTCGCACACTCGACTGGCAATACCAAGTGTGAAAAACGCCGCTAATAGTGCGGTAAATGTTGGCGCGAATTAAATCGTCATTTGCCTATTAAGCGCTCAGTCCAATGAACCTGATTGTTATGATGCATCGAGACGCTATCAGCCGATCTCCACGGTTTTACACTTCCTTTCGCATAAACGATTTGTTTTGTCGAAAACAGGAAGTCGGTTGGGCCGGGTCAGGTTTTGATTATCCATTTTCGAGCCATAAAACGGCCACAAATTTGAATTTTAAATCGTCGGACGAACAATGAGCCTCACAACGAGGGCTCAGCACGTGACAGCACTTTTCATGGATTTGTTGAAAACGTTAATCGTCGCTTCGATTTTTAATAGCCGCAACTGGGGACATCATCCAGTCAGTGAGTCACGAAGAGGTTTATTGACGCGAGCTACCAGGAAAATTACAACATATACGCGTCTAGCGACCACCAATTAGTATGCGAAATCCACTAGTAGCGTGTTTATCGAACAGATGGAGCGATCACGTGAAGATCGCGCCTTTTCCAACTCCATCTGTTCGGTAAACGCTCGCTTCTTGTCGCTTTGACCTGCCATCCAGCGAACTTTTAAGGACTGTCGTCACCGGACAGCGCCAATTATCCTCAGTACCAAGTAGTACTTTAGCTCGTCACGTACTGCATTAACAATGCAAGTCTCGATCTCGACGAGGAGGTTAAGATTTATTTTATTATGATTTATTGCATGCACATAAATAACGCAGTTAGAAAAACTTGACGATATTTGAGACATTTTTTGAATTCGGATGAAGGTACCTTGTTCGGAAGTGACGAACGGTACTGCGGTGGCAATTGTTGCGTACTAATAGGAGTAATAGGTAAGGATCGACATCCCTTGGTTGTAATAGCGCGGGAATTACAATAATCTTGGTGCATTCTTTATGCGTGGCTGGGTGGAACATCAAGATTTAAAGACAGTACTTAAACAAGCTTTTCGTAATTGTGTGCAAGTTACGGCTATAAATTCGTATTTTACAAGAATAAAATGGAAATGCAAGTTTGTTCGGACTTGGCGCTGGAAAAGGTTAAGGTCAGAATTACGCGCAGGAATGGGTGGTTTCATGAATATGTGCGAGCTTTAATGACATAAATATATGAGGGTATGCATTATGGATTTTTTTGTAATGTCGCGGTTTTATGCTAATTGAAATGGATTGCAAATAAGGATGAATAATGAATTATATGAAAATTTTAAATTACTGCATTAGGGTAGCTCTGCTCGTTTGAAGTGTAAATGTGAATTTCCAGGGTTGTATTTAGACTTTCTGAACGAAAGCTAAGAAAGCATTGAAAACGAGTCCGTCTGGATAATAAATCTTCTCCAAAATATGAAAAACATCATGACTCTACACTCGTAATTTTAGTATCTTTATTGTAACTTATAAGCTCGCAAAATAAAATATTACAATTTTTCGAAAAAACTGGATTTATTTACCATGGACCAATTTTTTGTTATCACAATTTTTCCTTTCCCCATTTTCTTCTATTTTTCAATTTCTCGACTTCCAAATTTTTCAATTGTTCATTTTTTTCCATTGTTTTTATACTTTTTTTTTTTTCATTTTTCGATTTTTCGGTTTTTCTATTTTCGTTTCCTCAATTTTTTAAGTTTTTGATTTTTATTTTTCATTTTCCAGATTTTTTTATTTTCATTTTTCGATGTTACACGACAATTTTTAGTTTTTTCCTTTCCTTTATTTTTCCAATGTTTCTTCGATTTTATCATTTTTCGTTTATTCGACTTCTCAAATTTTCCAGATTTCCAAATATTTGGATTCCCAATTATCCGTTTTCCGATTTCTTTAATTTTCAATATTTCGAATTTACTATACATATTTCCCATTTTCGATTTTGCACGTTTTCGATTTTTGAGTTTCTGAATTTTTAATCTTTCCACATTTTAGTTTTTTTATTTTTGATTTTTCAATTTTACAAAAATTGAAACAGAAAAATTGAAAACCCGAGAATCCCAAACATCGAAAAAATTAATTATTAGAAAAATTTGAAAGAAGAAAAATCCAAAAAATCAAAAAATTGTAAAATTAAATATCGCGAAATTGAAAAATCGAATAAATGAAACAGTTTTAAAATTATTATTACTTATTATTGCATGTGTAAAATGAAAAGTAGAAGAAAAATTCCAAATCAAAAATTAAAGACCCGAAAAGTTTAAAAATTACGAAAAAAATATAAAACTGAAAAAATCAAAAATTTAAAAATTACAAATCGAAAAATTGAGAAATCCATAAACTGAGATTTTTCTCATTGAAAAAAAGAAAAAGTATAAAATCAAAACATTGAAAAACCGAAAAATTGGAATAATTAAAAAAATAAAATTTTTAAAAGAAAAATTGAAGACAGAAAAAATCTAAAATGTGAAACATCCAAAAGTTGAAAAATGGAATTATTGAAAAAATAAAGAAAATAAAAAACCGAAACAAATAATTGAAGAATTAAAAACTGAAAATTGAAAAATTGAAAACTCGAGAAACGCAAATCCAAAAATTGCAAAATCGAAAAACTGGATAAATCAAAAAGTTTTAAAATTATTATTACTATTATTATTACATATGTTAAATGAAAACTAGAAGAAAAATTGCAAATCAAAAATTAAAGAAACGAAAAATATTAAAATTATGAAAAAAAATCTAAAATTGCAAATATTGAAAAATTTCTCATTGAAAAACCGAAAAATTGAAGACAAAAAATCTAAAATATGAAACATCCAAAAGTTGGAAAATCGAAAAACTGAAATATTTAAAAACGAAAACCCGAAGAGTTGCATATTATAAAATAGAAGAAACAAAAAATGAAAAAATTATAAATCGAAAAACTAAAAAATCGGAAAAAACTGAAAAAAAAATGAAAAAACTATAAATCGAAAAATGGCAAAATGAAGAAATGAAGAAGCGAAGAATTGAAACACTCAAAAATTAAAAACCCGAGAATCCTAAAATTAATGAATAGAAACATTTTAAAGAAGAAAAATCGAATGGAATCAAAACATTGTAAAATCCAAAAATTGTAAAATCGAAAAATTGAAAACTTAAATATCGAGAAATTGAAAAATCCGATAAATGAAAAAATGTTCAAATTATTATTACTATTATTATTACCTAGGTATAAAAAAATTCTAAATCAAAAATTAAAGAGACGGAAAATTTAAAAATTACGAAAACAATATATAAAACTAAAAAAAAAAATTGAAACAATTTAAAAATTGCTAATCGAAAAATTGAAAAATCCATAAACCGAAAATTTTGTCATTGAAAGAAAGAAAAATTATAAAAACAGAACACTGAAAAAACGAAAATTTGAAAAAATTAAGAAAATAAAAAATTGAATACAGAAAAAATCTAAAATGTGAAACATCCAAAAGTTGAAAAATCGAAAAACCGAAATATTTAAAAATGAAAAATCGAAGAGTTGTATATCGTAAAAGAGAAGAAACAAAAAAATGAAAAGTATAAAAAGCAAAAATAAAGAAAATAAAAAATCGAAACGAAAAATGAAAAATTGAAAACTCGAAAAACGCAAATCCAAAAATTGCAAAATCGAAAAATTGAATAAATGAAAATGTTTGAAAATGATTATTACTATTATTATTACATATGTTAAATGAAAAATTTTTAAATTATGAAGATTGAATCCAAAATGGAAAAAACGAAAAATTAAAAAATCTAAAAATTGCAAATCGAAAAATTGAAAAATCCAAAGATTACAAAATTTCTCATTGAAAAAAAGAAAAATTAAATCAAAACATTGAAAAACCGAAAAATTGTAGACAAAAAATCTAAAATGTGCAACATCCAAAAGAACTGAAAAAAAGAAAAACTGCAAAATCGAAAAATGGCAAATCGAAGAAGTGAAGAAACGAAAAAGTGAAACATTGAAAAACTAAAAATTGAGAAACTTAAAAATCGAAAAAAAACCGAATCGAATCGAAAATTTGGAAAATCCAAAAAGTTTAAAATCGAAGATTTATAAAATCGACAAAATGGTAAAGTTGAAAAACGGTAACATTGAAAAATTAAATACCGAGAAAATGAAAAGTTAAAAATCGAATAAATGAAAGAGTTTTAAAATTACCAATACTATTATTATATATGTAAAATGGAAACTAGAAAAAAAAATTAAAGAAACGAAAAATTTATAAATTATGAAAAAATCTAAAATTGAAAAAAATAAAAATTTAAAAACCGAAAAATTGAAAAAACCAAAAATTGAAAATTTTCTCATTGAAAAACAAGAAAATTTATTAAATCAGAAAATTGAAAAACCGATGAATTGAAAAAATAAAGAAAATAAAAAATTGAAACGAAAAATTGCAAATAGAAAAATTGAAGATATAAAAAATCTAAAATGTGAAATTTTCTAAAAGTCGGAAAATCGAAAAACTGAAATATTTAAAAATGAAAACTCGAACAGTTGTATATCGTAAAATAGAAGAAAAATATGAAAAATTGCAATTCGAAAAACTGAAGAAATGAAAAATTGAAAAAATATAAAATCGAAACATTGAAAAATCGAAAAACTAAAAAATCGGAAAAAAAAACTGAAAAAACAAGAAATTGGAAAATACAAAAACTGCAAAAAACGAAAAATTGTAGAATCGTCAAAATTGTAAAGTTGACAAACAAAAATTAAGTATCGAGAAATTGAAAAATTAAAAATCGAAGTTTAAATAAAAAAGTTTTAAAATTATCATTACTCTTATAATTACATAAACGTAAAATGAAAAGTAGAAGGAAAATTGCAAATCAAAAACTAAACACGAAAAATTTAAAAATTATAAAAAAGAAAATCTAAAACTGAAAAAATCAAAAATAAAAAATCTAAAAATTGCAAATTGAAAAATCCAAAAATTGAAAATTTTCTCATTGAAAAAAAGAAAAATTATAAAATCAGAACGTTGAAAAACCGGAAAATTGGGAAAATAAAAAATTTAAACGAAAAATTACAAATCGAAAGATAGAGACATAAAATATCTAAACTGTGAAATATACAAAACTTGGAAAATCGAAAAACTGCAACGTTTAAAAATAAAAACTCGAATGGTACATATATCGTAAAATAGATCAAACAAAAAAATGAAGAATAGGAAAATTGCAAATCGAAACACTAAAGAAACGAAAAATTGATTTTACTTATTCGTGAAATAAAATTTAAAATTATTATTACTATTATTATTACATATACGTAATATGAAAACTAGAAGAAACATTTCAAATTAAAAATTAAAGAAACGAAAAATTAAAAAAATATGAAAACAAAATTTTAAGTCGAAAAATTAAATAAATTAAAAATTGCAAATCGAAATATTAAAAAATCCAAAAATTGAGATTTTCTCATTGAAAAAAAAAATTACAAAATCAGAACATCGAAAAACAGAAGAAACAGAAAAATTATAGAACCGAAACATTGAAAAATCGAATAATTGAAAAAATAGGGAAACTAAAAAACCGATACGAATAACTGAAAAATGAAAAATTGAAAACTAGGGAAACTCAAATCCAACAATAATTGCAAAATCTAGAAATTAAAAAAATCAAAGGTTGTAAAATTGAAAAACTGAGAAATTTAGAAACAAAAAAATTAAAAATTGAACAATTGAAAAATTCAAGATAAAAATTTACTTTTATTTCCCGGCGAGAGGTTATCACTTATTATCAGAAAACACATTTTTTTTATAATTGTTCAGGGCCGTGGGAAATAATCTTCGACCGATTTTTTTTTTTCATTTGTAGCAGTCTAGAATACCCGACTGCCTTATTTCACCTTGGAGAAAAAGGGTTAAACGAAAAAACGTTGTACGTAATTTGATTCCGCGGATCTCGTCGTCAATCGAATTCCGATAACGACAATCCTAAAATCAACTAAAATTTTCGACGAGATAAAAGCTCTAAAAATACTTTTTCGTTCAATATTTGCTTTCCCTGAAATTATTGGAAGAATCAAGTTCAGATAGTCGGTATTCGACTTTCAACAACATACGCACTGACAAATGACGAAACAATTCATATCGCAGCCATGAATATTTACGGAAGTTACAGTGGCGACGTTGAAGGCATCAATTTAAAATGACAATTGACCCGATTACGACGCTTTGTGTTCGACAAATGCAAATCAGTCGTCGTAAATTTCGGCAAAATTAATCGCGTTTGAAGGTCGCTGGAACGATAAGCGACTTATCTGCTCTGGATTCGATTAAGAGGTGAAATTGTCGGGTAAATTTTTAATTTAAGCGTGATGCGTTTTTGGTTTTCGCGTTAAATCAAATGGTGTTCGACGATTTAAGTGATTCATTTTATAGGTTTTTATTATTGAAACACATAAAGTCTGACACGCTTTGGAATCGGATAAGATACGCAACAGCCTTGGACAGTTCTATTGGCCATTTGTTTGATTGCACTTAAAATTTACATTAAGATGATCGAACTAAATTTTTCGTAGCATAATATATTGCAGTTTAAATTGTGGCTTAAATTTAGCTCGTAGTGTTTACGTCCAAAGTCGAGATAATTACTATCTGGATCATATGTTTTATCATTTTCTGATAGAACTAAGTCAATACGTTGTAAAGTCGCAACAATTTCGTAATATTGTGGTTTCTATGTTTTTGTGGAGTTTCAGCAGCTACGCTGTCGTGTTAAAATTGCAATTATTTGGCGGGGAATTTATGTTGAACCTAAAATATAGTGATTATAAGAACATTTTTTTTACATAATCGCCGCACTTGTGAAAATAGCCGTGAACTCAAATTATCCTGTTCGCGCGCTTTAGCATAATACGAAAAATTGTTGTTGCTACGCTGAAATGCCTATTTAATAACGCTGGCCGATCCTCCGTAAAAACAATGGCTAAATAGCGGCCCGCCGTAATTATGGAGCGACTGAACTACTGCTTCGTTTTACATAATTTGGCGAATGTGTTTTGACTCTGAAAGAACGAGTACCAAACAATGTTTGTCAAAATATTAAGGGGGTTTAAGCGGTGCTAATTCTTGTCCACTTCAACGCAGCAACAACCTTAACATTTGACGAGAAAAGTCAACGGCAGCTGATTTTTTCGCCGTTGTTTTGTGTTGACGTTTGGTTCTTAGTCAGATTGTCTACACGGATAAATATTTACAAAAGCGTTAAGATAAGACTATTAAATGTATGAAACACATTATCTAATTCCGTTTAAGGGAACGCTTATGACATCATAGATGAAAAATTGATAACGTCTTACACAAATATAACTGACCTGAATTTGATAACATATTTTAACTTTCGAACTACCGAATTAGTTTCCAAATTAATACATAGACAGATCCAAGTTATCTAGGAAACTCTGATTCACTAACGGCAAAAATTCGGAATTGCAAAATACCAAAGCACTCCCATTTTCAGTCCGCATTAATTCAACCGATAATAATTTTCAAGGTCATTTGTCTTAAAATAGATCTATATTTAAGATTAGTTGAAATGCTATGAACGAATTATTACAAATCTCGAGGGAGAAGTAATAATTTAAGTAAAAATATCCATAACTTTTGACATATCGTTACTAAATTAAATTTAATCTGAATACGTGAATTTCTTGCCACATATTTTACGGAAACGTTTCCATTATTGTAGTTAAATTTGATTATAATCGTTTACAGTTGAAAATATTAACATGAACTGTGAATTTACACAAGAATTAGACGTGTTTACGAATTTTCACGTCATTTCGTATCAGAAAATCGTTAATTAAGGGGTCTTACGCTAATTGCATTCGTTGAGGGGAACAGTAGCGTCCCTAGCATTACCAACCACAGGGTGACTGCCTACGTTACTGGAATAATTTTTTTATTTTTCAAATCGGGACACCACAATATATTAATTTTGGTATGTACAACGCAGCATCAACATTAACGGCGGTAAAATATTTTTTGAAGTTCAAGTAATAGAAACCATTAAAAAGTGAATAAATTTTAGTCCATATCTAGTTATTAAATCTCTCGATAAGGTTCGACTAAAATTAAAAAAAAAACGTAAATGGATTTTAAGTCAAATTTTGTCTTGATGTCATTTGTTTTTATGAGTGGATCACAGAACTACGTTTAAAAGTGCACTGTAATTAATAATTTCTTGGGTAGTTTCGAATTTCTTAAAATATATCGTGTACTGTGTACACACTGTTCATTTTTACTTCCCAAGCTTAAGCAAATCATTAATTTTTGACCTTTCAATTTCTCGATTTTTCGACTTTTTCATTTTTTGACTTTTCGATTTGTCGATTTCTCAAGTTGTTGATGTTTCGGTTTTAGGATTTTTCAATTTTGGGAATTTTCGGTATTACGATTTTTCGACATTTGAATTTTTCGTTTTTTTTTTTTTTTAATTCTAGATATTTCGATTTCTCGCTTTTTCAGTACTTCAGTTTTCAATTTTCACTGTTTCGAAATATTAAATATTACATTTTGCACTTTATTGATTTTTCGGTATCTCTCTTTTGATTTTTCGATTTCTCGCTCTTAGATTTTTCGGTTTTTCAATTTGTCTATTCTTCCGATTCTCGATTTTTCGAATTTTCGATTTCTCGATTTTCCGAAATTTCAGTTTTTCGTTTCTTCGGTATTTCAATTTTTGAAGTTTCGAATTTTTGGGTTTTTCCCTTCCTCAATTTCTGTATTTAGGGATTGTATGATTTTGCACCTTTTCCATTTTTTAGTTTCTCTACTTTTCGATTTCCCAATTTTTCAATTTTAGGATTTTTCGATATTTCGATTTTTCAATTTTTCGATTTTTTGAATTCTCGACTTTTTAATTTTTCGTTTTTTTTTAATTTTAGACATTTCTATTTCTTGACCTTTAGATTTTTCGATTTTTCAATTGTTTGATTTTTCAAGTTTTCAATTTTCAGTTTTCCAATTTTCCAATTCATCGAGATTTCAATGTCTCGGTTCTTTAATTTTTCAATTTTTCGATTGTTTTTATTGTAGATTTTTCGATTTCTCGAGTTTCGGTTTTCGATTTTTTAAATTGTATATTATCGATTTTTCTATTTTTCGATTTTACGATTTTTTGATGTTTCGAATTTCCTATTTTAAACTTTTTAGTCTGTACATATGTGCATATTTGAATTTTTAGAATTTTAAAATTTTTCGACTTTTAATTTTTTTCATTTCTCGATTTTTCAAGTTTTCGACATTTCAATTTTGGGATTTTTCGATTTTTCAATTTTTCGACATTTCAATTTTTGTGGTTTTTTTTTTAATTCTAGATATTTCGATTTCTCGATTTTTCAGTACGTCAGTTTTCAATTTTCAATTTTTCGAATTATTAAATGTTAGATTTTTCACTTTTTTTGATATTGCGATATCTCTTTCGATTTTTCGACTTCTTGTTTTTAGATTTTTCGGTTTTTCAATTTGTCGACTTTTTAGTTTGAGGATTTTTCAATTTGTCGATTCTTCCAATTCCCGATTTTTAGAATTTTCGATTTCTCGATTTTCCGAAATTTGAGTGTTACGATTTCAGTTTTTCGAATCTTCAATATTTCAATTTTTTGGCGTTTCGACATTTTCGGTTTTTCCTTTCCTCAATTTGACTATTAAGCCTTTAATTTTTCGACTTTTCGATTTCGTGATTTTTCATTTTTTCGATTTCTCAAGATTTATATGTTTCAATATTGGGATTTTTCGATTTTTCAATTTCTCGATTTTTCAATTTTGCGTTTTTTTTTAATTTTAGCCATTTCTACTTCTGCACCTTTCGATTTTTCGACTTTAGAATTTAGAGTTTTTCAATTTTTCGATTTTAAAATTTTTCAATTTTCAGTTTTCCGATTTTCCAATTCGAGATTTCCATGTTTCGATTTTTTAATTTTTCGATTTAAGTATCGTATCAGGTTTTTTAAGTTAAGTGTGTCAGTTTTAAATTTCTAGGTTTTTCAATTTTTCGACATTTTTTAATAACGATTTTTCCGTTCTTCGATTTTTCATGTTTTCAATTTTAGATTTTAATCTTTTTTTTCAATTGTTCGACTTTTGATTGTTTTTAATTCCTCGATTTTTCAAGTTTTCGATTTCTCCATTTTTCAATATTTCAATTTTGGGAAATTTTCAAAATCCCATTATTTTCAATTTTTCGATTTCGATCGATCTTTCCACGGATTTCGATTTTTCAACATTTCAATTTTGGAAAATTTTCAAAATTCCGTTATTTTCAATTTTCGATGCGATCGATCTTTCCACGGATTTCGATTTTTCGGTTTTTCAGTTTCTCCATTTTTTAGTTTTTCGGTTCTTTGATTTTTCGATTTTTTTTATTGTAAATTTATCGATTTCCCGATTTCTGGTTGATTTTTAGTATTTTTTAAATGTTATATTGTCAGTTTTCCATTTTTCGATTTTACGATTTTTTGATGTTTCGAATTCCCGATTTTAAACTTTTTAGTCTGTATGTGCATATTTGATTTTTCGAATTTTAAAATTTTTCGACTTTTAATGTCTTTGATTTCTTAATTTTTCAAATTTTCGACATTTCGGCTTTTCGATTCTTCAATTTTTCGATTTCTCCATTTCTAGTTTTTTGATTTTTAGTTTTTTCGATATTTTAAAATTTATATCATTGGTTTTTCCATTTTTCGATTTTTTGGTCTTTCCAATTTCCGATTTTGAAAAAAATTTTTCGAATTTTAAAATTTGTCGACTTTTGATTGTTTCTTATTTCTCGATTATTCAAGTTTTCAATTTCTCCATTTTTCAACATTTCAATTTTGGGAAATATTCAAAAACCCATTTTTTTTTCGATTTTTCGATTTCGATGGATCTTTCCACGGATTTCGATTTTTCGGTTTTTCAATTTCCGGATTTTTTAGTTTTTCGGATCTTTAATTTTTCGATTTTTTAAATTTTATATTATTAATTTTTCCATTTTTCGATTTTAAACTTTTTAGTCTGTCTTTGCATATTTGAATTTTTCGAATTTTAAAATTTTTCGACTCTTAATTTTTTTGATTTCTTGATTTTTCAAGTTTTAGACACTTTAATTGAGGGATTTTGCGATTTTTCAATTTTTAGATTTATGTTTCGATTTCTCGATTTCTAGTTTTTCCATTGTACGATTTTTTGATGTTTCCAATTTCCGATTTTAAACTTTCTTCAATTTATCGAATTTTAAGATTTTCCGACTTTTGATTTTTTGATTTCTCGATTATTCAAGTTTTCAATTTCTCCATTTTTCAACATTTCAATTTTGGAAAATTTGCAAAAACCCATTTTTTTTAATTTTTCGATTTAGATCGATCTTTCCACGGATTTCGATTTTTCGGTTTTTCAGTTTCCGAATTTTTTAGTTTTTCGGATCTTTAATTTTTCGATTTTTTAAATTTTATATTATCAATTTTTCCATTTTTCGATTTTAAACTTTTTAGTCTGTATGTGGATATTTGAATTTTTCGAATTTTAAAATTTTTGGACTTAATTTTTTTGATTTCTCGATTTTTCAAGTTTTCGATATTTCAATTGAAGGATTCTTCGATTCTTCAATTTTTAGATTTATTTTTCGATTTTTTGATGTTTCCAATTTCCGATTGTAAACTTTTTTCAATTTTTCGAATTTTAAGATTTTTTGATTTCTCGATTTTTCGAGTTTTCGATTTCTCCATTTTTCAACATTTGGATTTTGGGAAATTTTCAAAATCCCATTTTTTCCAATTTTTCAATTTCGATCGATCTTTCCACGGATTTCGATTTTTCGGTTTTTCAATTTTCCATTTTTAAATTTTTTTCATTTCTCGATGTTAGTTTTTCGGTTGTCTGGATGACTTCAATTTTTCGAACAGGTTAAATACGCAAGTTTTAGGTGGCGTAGACCTAAAATTTTAATGCACAGACACCGAAAAACAGCGAAAACAATGGTCCAGGTAAAATGGTATGTGGTAAAAAAAACCGACTATGTTATTGTATGAAACTTAAACAACATTTACAATGCACGATTTTGAGGTGACGTCATCACACTGTTGGTGCGAATTTTAAGTTTACCGTTTAGTTTTTGATATTTACAAAAAAAGAAAATCCTCTTTGCACATTTGAATTCTTTGAATTTTTTTCATATTTTCGATTTCTTGAGTTTCTTGCATTTCTTGGATTTTTTTGCATTTTGGATTTGAGATTTTTTAGAGTTTTCCTATTCTGTTGACGTTATTATCGCAATTATTCTTAAGGCCCCAGGGTATTACTTAATCAATAACGTACCTCAAATCCGGAACATTATAGACCAATAATAAAGCGGTAAGTCAAAAATATTTAAAGTAAGTTGTTAATACTAATCATAACTCCGAAATATTCTACCCACGCAGATCTAAAAATCTAAAAAAAAAGCACAAGATTGGGTGGTCAGGTTTTAAGATTTTTTGGCCCGTCTTGGGAGATAAAGACAGCTCTAAGGAAGTATTGTAATAGAGTTCACTCCAAAGTTAAGTTTGAAACCAGGTTTATCATTTTACAACATACACGGTAATTCTAAAGTACACCTAGAATCTGCGATCTGTTGGCGGTTTTATTATACCGAACGTCTCCGAAACTACTGGACTGATTGTAGTCAAATTTTATATGTATTGAAGGAATATCTTGCAGATGGCAATAGGCCAATCAAAATTTGTCTCAACGGCCACCCCAAAATTTTGCATGGATAATGATATTTAAATTTTACAAAATAGCATTCACAATAACCATTACCATACGAAGTCAGAAAGGATCAAATTACACATTCTTCAAAGTGACTATATACAATCATGAGAACATAGGGAAACAATATTGTTTCATCGTACAATAAGCATAACTAATTTCTCGTCAATTAAATTGTAAGCATCAACCACAATCTTCGTGTACGAGAAAACGATTTTGCAACACTTGTGACAAAACCCCGGCTTTACTAACATTCGAGCCACTGATTCGAAGTTGTTAACAACAGAAATAAAATGTAAAACTTAGTTAAATTACGCTAAACTTTTCGAATAAACTGTTCGCTCTAGAGTCACTTTATGGATTTTTCTCGTCGGAAACAACGTAATAACTTTTACTTTCAATCTGCTTTTTGTTCGACTGTAGACATCATAAAACCCGCTAAACCATCGCTCTCGGAATGAGTTATCGCTTTTTAAAAACAATGACAAAATCGTCGTCGCAGACTCGGACAATGAATTACCGATAACGTTACTAATCTTTCAGCAAATGGGAACACGTTTTGTGGGCAGCGTTTGAAGAAATCCACAACAAAGCCTCGAAATCGAAAACAATAGGAGAAAAAATCGCGCATTACACAAGAGCACTGCCATAAGATACAGCCTTGATTCGAATGAGTCACATGCAATTTCTGCGATTTATAGAATTCCATGATTACTGTAGTTAAATAGTTTCATTAGGGACACATGGTCGTGAGGTCTGTCCGCACCGGACCCAAATAGAACGGCGCTTCCGGAATGAAATTAACAGACCCAATGTGGTCCGATTTAATCTCGTATCGATTCACCCATCGAGATCGCTTTTTCGCGACAAATCCCAGCCCGTGTCTTCGCAATGCATTGAATATTCAAACCGTGGCGGTGAGTCACTCTCTAAAAAACAGGTAGTCAATTAAACCGTCCACAACACTGTCGCTCGATCTCGAGCTTCGATACCGATCTCCTTATGCAACAATCCCTCAAATATCTCTCTCCGAGCCTGCAACCCAATGATAAGAAAGCCATTCCAAGAAAAATGCAGGTGTGGCCCGAACTCACAAAAAGCGCCGATTTTTTGCTCGTATCGCACTCAGATGAATATTCCTCGCATAATGAACACGTTTTTCTCGTCGAAAATCTGTGTCAAACCTGATTCTGCTCGATTGACCAACGTGATGGAAGGTAAACAAAGTCAGACACGCAGTGGCACGGCTTCGCTCCATTAAGCGCCGGGCTGCTCGGAAAGGGGTCCTTTCAGCATTTTGCAAATTGTGCTATCGATTGGGGTCTGAGGCTGCCGAGGAGGGCCCAAAAGGCTTACCTTCGGATAACTCCAGGTCGAGTTCGGCCAGCTTTTCCCGCACGTCCTCCGGCAGCTTGGAAATGTCTATGTTGAGGTCCCCCATGTCTTTAAAAACTAACTTTTCACATGTAAACAGTACAAAAACACTCGTTCGCTACGCCGCACTTGCCATTACTTCACCGCACTTCGACCATTTTAGAAATTTTTGAGGGGTCGGTAAAGTCGGCAGCGCGACGGCTGTCAAAGTGACAGGTGAAGGCGCTGTAAAAGCGGGTTTTTCACTCGACTGCGCAATTTTTTCAGGGTTTGGTATTAGCGGCGCTGAAACGGTGGCTTTGAGGTGAAAGTGGTTAACCTCTGGGGTTTTATTATAGCTATTTAAGTGAGACGAATTGCGTCTAGGTGGTACTATTGATTCAGCTTTTACCCGGTAGATGACAGCCGTAGCGGTAGATAAATTATCTAAAGGGGACTTTACACGACGACATTTCTGCAAAGGCCCTCCTACATCTATAAATAGAAAGGAAACTACGTTGCCATAGACGTTCAACCAATCAAATTGCGGAAAATGAACTTGAACGAAAATCCCCTGAAGTAGGGGAGATATTTTTCTGGTTGACAGCACTAATTCCACGAAAATCAAATTTTGATAGAGAAAATGAGGACCACTAATATTAAGCCATTTATTCACCTGTTCACCGAAACCTTTATTTTTAATAGCTGCCATCATTTTCTAAACTGTAGCTTTCTGTGAGTACTTACGCATTGTTGACGATAGTTTTTGACGTTTAAATCAATAAGATTTATTGCTGTTCGTCTCAAAAACAAATTAGGTATTATCACTACAAGGGCTTACTTTTTGACCTTTTTTTCTTAATATGTGTAGTCTTCTTTTCACAAAAAAAAAGGTAAAATATGTTTAATATGGTAAATTTTTGTAGCACATAGCTGATTTTATGTAACTGTCATAATTCCCGTTTTTTTTAAACCAGCTGTAATTTTGCAATTAGGCTCCGCCTCTCGGTCTGACAACGAATAAAAAAATCATCACAATTGAGACAGGACGGGTGGGTGGGGCTTCTCTTTTGGTTTTCTTTTTTAATTAATACATTTAGTTATCTTTGTATTACTTAAGAACATATTTCACATAATAATTTCTTGTAGACAAATAAAGATTTTCCAATTAACCTCCGCCCCTCGGCTTACGACGAATAAAAAAAATCATCAGAATTGAGAGAGGGCGGGTGGGCGGGGCTTATATTTTGCTTTTTTTTATTAATCATACATAGCCATCTTTTCAGTACAAAGAACTTAAAACAAGGTTAAAATGGTACATTTTTGGAAGGAAATATGAATTTTGCAATAATGGGGCGGAGCCTAATTACAAAATCGATATTTCCTTATTCAAATTTTTCATTTTAAACATATTTTAAGTTTCATATTGAGAAAATGTAAACCCGCGCACCCACCCTATCTCAATTGTAATGTTTTTTCTTTAATCACCGTTCACCAAGGGAGCGAAGTTTAACTGCAAAATACTTATTTCCTTACAAAAAATAAAAAAAAGATTTTTGAGAACCAGCTTGTTCAAAGAATACTATGTATACTAAGAAAAAAAACCCGCCCACCCACCCCATCTCAATTGTGATTTTTTTTTTATTGTAAGAATCTTAAAACACATTTAGACTGGTACATTTTTCTAAGGAAATATGGATTTTACAATTGGGCTCCGCCCCTCGGTTGCCAACGAATGAAAATTTCATTACTATTTAGATCAGGTCATATATGGGTGGGGCTTAATCTTTGGCTTTAGTTTTTTCTTAATATACATAGCCTTCTTTAAATAACACTCTACTCACTCAGAAATCTGTCGTTCAGGGTAATTTCTTGTAGAGAATTAATAAGGATGTTGCATTTAAATTTCGCTCCTTAGGCTGTCAACAATTAAAAAAAATCATCACACTACAGGGTGGGCGGGCTTCTATTTTGCCTTTTTTCTTTTCAGAACAAGAAACTTAAAACATGTTTAAAATGGTAAGTTCTTGTAAAGAAATCTGGATCTTGCAATTAAGCCCCGCCCCTCGGTCTGACAACGAATGAAAAATTCATCACAATTGAGACAGGGTGGGTGGGCGGGGCTTCTCTTTTGGTTTTCTTTTTTAATTAATACATTTGTGTTTTCTTTGTATAACACGATTATCAAGAACATATTTCATATGGTAACTTCTCGTAGAAAAATAAGGATTTAACAAAGAGGCTTAGGATGAATAAAAAAAACCATCAGAATTGAGATAAGGCGAGTGGCCGGAGCTTACATTTTTCCTTTTTTTTTTTTCAATATACATAGCCATCTTTTCACTACAAAAAACTTAAAATATGGTTAAAATGGTATATTTTTGCAAGGAAATATGGATTTTGCAATTATGGGGCGGAGCCTAATTACAGAATTGATATTTGTTTATACAAATTTTTCATTTTAAACATGTTTTAAGTTTCATGTTGTGAAAAGAAATCTACATATATTAAAACAAAAAGGCAAAATGAAAGCCCGCCCACCCGCCCTATCTCAATTGTGATGATTTTTTTTATTCGCCGCTTACCATGGGGGCGGAGGTTAACTGCAAAATAGTTATTTCTGTACAAGAAATTAAAAACATGGTTTTGAGTATCGGCTTGTTCAGAGAATACTATGTATACTAAGAAAAAAGCCAAAATATTTACCCCACCCACCCACTCCATCTCAATTGTGTAGATATATATTAAAACAAAAAGTCAAAATGTAAGCCCGCCCACCCGCCCTATCGCAATTGTGATGAGTTTTTTTATTCGCCGTTCACCAAGGGGGCGGAACTTAATTGCAAATATTTATTTCTTTACAAAAAATTAAAAACATGTTTTTCAATATCGGCTTGTTCACAGAATACTATGTATACTAAGAAAAAAAGCCAAAATATAAATAACGCCCACCCACCCGATCTCAATTGTAATGATTTTTTTATTCCTACAAACTTAAAACATGTTTAGAATGGTACATTTCTGTAATAAAATACGGATTTCGCAATTAGGCTCCGCCCCTCGGTCTACCAACAAATGAAAACTGATATGGGTGGGGCTTAATCTTTAGCTTTAATTTTTTCGTAATATGCATAGTATTCTTTGAATAACACTGTATTCAGAAACCTGTCGTTCAGGGTAATTTCTTGTAGAGAAATAATAAGGATATTGCATTTAAATTTCGCTCCTTAGGCTGTCAACGATTAAAAAAAAATCATCACAATTGAGATAGGGCGGGTGGGCGGGGTTCCTATTTTGCCTTTTTTCTTAATATACGTAGTCGTCTTTTCAGAACTAGAAACTTAAAACATGTTTAAAATGGTAAATTCTTGTAGACAAATATGGATCTTGGAATTAAGCCCCGCCCCTCGGTTTGACAACGAATGAAAAATTCATCACAATTGAACAGGGTGGGTGGGTGGGGCTTCTCTTTTGGTTTTCTTTTTTAATTAATACATTTAGTTTTCTTTATGTAACACGATTATTAAAAACATATTTCATATGGTAATTTCTCGTAGAAAAATTAGGATTTTACGAGGCTTACGACGAATGAAAAAAATCATCAGAATTAAGATAGGGCGGGTGGGCGGGGTTTATATTTTCCTTTTTTTTTTTTTTCAATATACGTAGCCATCTTTTCACTACAAAAAACTTAAAATATGGTTAAAATGGTATATTTTTGCAAGGAAATATGGATTTTGCAATTATGGGGCGGATCCTAATTGCAAAATTGATATTTGTTTATACAAATTTTCCATTTTAAACATGTTTTAAGTTTCATGTTGTGAAAAGAAATCTACATATATTAAAACAAAAAGGCAAAATGAAAGCCCGCCCACCCGCCCTATCTCAATTGTGATGATTTTTTTTATTCGCCGCTTACCATGGGGGCGGAGGTTAACTGCAAAATAGTTATTTCTGTACAAGAAATTAAAAACATGGTTTTGAGTATCGGCTTGTTCAGAGAATACTATGTACACTAAGAAAAAAGCCAAAATATTTACCCCAACCACCCACCCGGTCTCAATTGTAATGATTTTTTTATTCCTACAAACTTAAAACACGTTTAGAATGGTACATTTTTGTAAGAAAATACTGATTTTGCAATTAGGCTCCGCCCCTCGGTCTGCCAACAAATGAAAACTGATATGGGTGGGGCTTAATCTTTAGCTTTAATTTTTTCGTAAGATGCATTGTATTTTTTGAATAACACTGTACTCAGAAACCTGTCGTCCAGGGTAATTTCTTGTAGAGAAATAATAACGATTTTGCATTTAAATTCCGTTCCTTTGGCTCTCGACGATTAAAAAAAACATCACAATTGAGACAGGGCGGGTGGGCGGGGCTTCTGTTTTGACTTTTTTCTTAACATACGTAGTCGTCTTTTCAAAACAAGAAACCTAAAACATGCTTAAAATGGTAAATTCTTGCAGACAATCTTTGATCTTGCAATTAAACTCCGCCCCTCGATCTGACAACAAATGAAAAATTCATCACAATTGAGACAGGGTGGGTGGGTGGGGCTTCTCTTTTCGTTTTCTTTTGTAATTAATACATTTAGTTTTCCTTGTACAACACGATTATTAAGAACATATTTCATACGGTAATTTCTCGTAGAAAAGTAAGGATTTTACAACGAGGCTTACGACGATTAAAAAAAATCATCAGAATTGAGATAGGGCGAGTGGGCGGGGCTTATGTTTTCCCTTTTTTTTTCAATATACATAGCAATCTTTTCACTACAAAAAACTTAAAATATGGTTAAAATGGTATATTTTTGCAAGGAAATATTGATTTTGCAATTATGGGGTGGAGCCTAATTGCAAAATTGATATTTGTTTGTACAAATTTTCCATTTTGTACATATTTTAAGTTTCATGTTGTGAAAAGAAGTCTACATATATTAAAACAAAAAGGCAAAATGAAAGCCCGCCCACCCGCCCTATCTCAATTGTGATGATTTTTTTTTATTTGCCGTTCACGACAAAGGCGGAGCTTTACTGGAAAATAGTTATTTCTGTACAAGAAATTAAAAACATGTTTTTGAGTATCGGCTTGTCCAAAGAATACTATGCACACTAAGAAAAAAGCCAAAATATTTACCCCACCCATCCACCCCATCTCAATTGTGATGATTTTTTTCATTCTTAGAAACTTAAAACACGTTTAAACTGGTATATTTTTGTAAGGAAACATGGATTTTGCAATTAAGCTCCGCCCCTCGGTCTGTCAACGAATGAAAACTTCATTATTATTTAGATCAGGGCAGGTATGGGTGGGGCTTAATCTTGGGCTTTAATTTTTTCTATATAATATACATAGTATACTTTGAATAACACGATACTCAAAAACCTGTCGTTCAGGGTAATTTCTTGTAGAGAAATAATAACGATTTTGCATTTAAATTTTGTTCCTTTGGCTGTCGATGATTAAAACATAAAGGCAAAATGTATGCCCGCCCATCCGCCCTATCGCAATTGTGATTATTTTTTTATTCGCCGTTCACCAAGGGGGCGGAGTTTAACTGCAAAATACTTATTTCTTTACACGAAATTAAATTTTGACTATCGAGTTGTTCAAAGAATGTTATGCATACTAAGAAAAAAAGTCAAAATGTAATTCTGCAGTTAAGCTCCGCCCTCTTGACTCACGACGAATAAAAAAAACATCACAATTGAGACAGGGCGGGTGGGCGGGGGTACCCTTTGCCTGTTTTCTCAACTAAATGTGTAGACTTTTTTCGACAACAAGAGGCTTAAAATATGCCTAAAATGGTAAAGTTTTGTAATAATCAACTTGAACTTCAGTTCTAAATTAAAAACATAATCTGAGTGTAATATATATATTTATTGAGAATCTAGAAAATGTCTACGGTATGAAAAAATGGTTCCTGAGATCATGTAATAATAGTAGAACCATCTGAAACAGTACAGTTTATTTTCAAAATGGCATCGCGATTCGCTCTGAGCCTAAATAATTCACTCTCAAGCCTTTTCCACTGTTCTATTAACGAAATAGTGGTTTTTAAAGTATTAATTTGCTTCCTAATTTCTTTCACATTTATTCCATTGATTAAAGTGTCCAGTATTAAATTGTATTCTTTTATCAAGAGCCTCCTTCGTTTAACATCAGCTATATTTCTCTCCTTAGACAAAAAAAAAATAATAATAATAACCAAAAACATCAAAGTTATGTCTACCCTTACATCATCCTTGTTATCGTCAAGCAACTCCCTTTCTTCGTCCGTAAAATTAACTGAATCAAAAAGGTTCCTAAGCTTCTCAAGTTCGTTTCTAAGCATCTCTAAAAGGTTCCTCGATTCATTATTAACGGTTAGACCATATCTACCAGTTTCATTTAACGCTCGTTCATAATTCCTCAACTCTTCGTTCATTTTATTGAGATCGTCTTGTATTTGAGAAATATTTTTTGCAACGTCAGTCGCTCTTTTCGCAAGCTGATCGTTCCACCGGTCCTGTGCCCCTAAAACCAATATAAATGTGCTACTTTCTTGAAAATGTGTTCTCACCTTTTAGCAAGTTCTTCAACGTTTCGCTGTTGTTCTTCAGGTACCTGATACTTTCATTAAATTTGCGCTCTTGTTCTAGAAGGTAGTTATCAACTAAATTAGTTGGAATCTTCAATTCTTCAAACTTATTTTTAGTCTTGATTGTCTCTTGAAACGTGTTGTTCACATCTTTGTTCAGCTTTTCCACTTCTCTAGTCACGTTGTCATAGTTTTTAGAAACGTCGTCGTAATCCTTAATCGCGTTATCAATAATTTTTTTAAATTCTGTGTACTTATCGTTGGCTTGTTGGCACGTTTTAGAAGCATTTTCACCTAATTCTAGTAACCGTTCTAGGTCATTTTGTTGTGTTTTTGCTTCGGTTAAAATGTTTTTGGCCTTAGTTTCATAGTCAGAAATATTCGATAACGTTTCTAGTAGCTGGTTGACAACTTTTTGTTCCTTTGATGTATTTTTTTCTGTTCGGTTTACTCTATTTGAAACCAGTTCTAGTGCGGTTTTAGCACTTTGGATTTTCCTTTTGATATCATCTAGATCTGCGAGATCGTTTTCGAGATTTGGTAAGTCATAAATTGTTGGGATTTCCGCCTGGGAAACAGTGGCGTTGAATCGTTTGATTAAATTCAAGAGATTTTCGTACGAGTTGTTTACAGTTTGATAACATTTATTTGTGCGGCAGTTGGTAGTGTCGGTATCGGCTAAAAATGGTCAAATTTGAATCAAAACAAGTATGGCTGGTGTAAACATACCCAAAACAGACGACACATAAACAATTAGAAGTAGTTTCACACACATTTTCGCTTTGATTAGTTCAAGAACTGTACACACAAAATGTTTTGATATTTGTCTAAAGTTCTAATCTACTGATAAGGTTCGGCGTGGTAAAGAAAGCGGGGACATATCAAAATCGTCTTTATTGTTCCCAATTATGCACAATATTTACAACAATTGAGTATACTTCTCATTTTTCAAGAACACAAAATATGGCAGTAGAGAAAACATACAAATGCCTTTTATACACTAAATAAAAATAAACTTAACTAACTGTGATTGAATCTTTGGTATTAAAAACTATGAAAAAACTACGCTAAGATAATCTAAGAGAGAATAATAAGTATTTAGAAGATTAAGGTTCAAGTTCGACTCGCTTGAAACAGCCATCCGGAAGCGCTTTGGCGATCTGCTCCACATTCTCCACCTCCTTCTGCAGCCGATGGATCTCCGTCTTGTAAAAGTTGATCAAATCCGTCTGCGACTTCTGCTGGTTCTTCAAATCCGCCAGCTTCTCGTCGAGTTTCGCCTCGCTCACCTTCCGTTCGGCTTTCCTCAGCTCCACCTCCAGCTTCTCCAGCTCTTCGTCGTCGATCTGCGGCAAATTCCCCAACTCTGTGAGAATGTTCTGCACGTCTTTCGTCAAATCGCTGACTTTCTTCGATACATCTTCAGTCTCTTTACCAGCGCGTCCCACCTACAACCACCAAATAGAACAAACAACAACAAACACCCAACTCACTTTTTCTTTGGCATGGTTTATCAAAGTCTCGTTAGTTTTGGTTTCTTGTAGCAGCGTCTTCAAGGCACCCCCTGTGGCTTCCACGCGACCCGCCATCAACTCGGCTTCTTCGTTCAGCTTGGTGGCGTTCTGATACAGAAGGTCGGCGTCGTTCTTAAGACCTTCAGCGTTGATTGACGCGTTCTTGGCCAAGCCGCTGGCGTTTTTGGCGTTGACTAGGGCTTGGTCGGCGTTGTATTTGGCTTCTGCGAGCATCTTGTTGGCTTGGAGCGCTTTGTCGGACGCTTCGTCTATAATATCTTGGATGTCGTCGATTTGTTGGAGGGCTTTCTCGGCTTCGGATCTGCTATCTTGGATTTGCTTGTCGAAGTCTGAAAACAAATACAGTTTTTGGGGGTCGCTGAGTGCGTAGGTGCTTACGTGTGAGGATCTTGTAGGTTTCTTTGGTTGAATTTAGGATGTCGTTTCCCATTCGGACTGCAGCTTCTGCTTGAGTTTTGTAGAGGTAAATCTCTTGAAGCAGTTCGTTCGTGTCGTCTTCCTGCGATTTGCCTTTGTCGAGCTGGTCGTGACCCACAAACAGCTGCTCTTCGATTTCGGTAACTAGTTGTTCGTTCTCGGCTATAATTCTGTCGGTTTCGTTTTTCAATCGTTGTGCTTCTAGTCGGATGTTCTTGGCTTTTTCTTTGAGGTGGGGTATGTCGATTTCAGGGATGATTAAGTTGTTGACTTCGTTCAACAAAGCTAGAGCGTCTTTTTTGGTTTCTTTTGCTTTGTCGCTAACCTCCTTGGTCCACTCTTTCGTCCGATTTAGTTTGATTTCCGTGTTTACTAGTTCCGCCCGAATTAATCTTTCTTCTTCACCTACGTTACTCTGCTTCGTGATGGCCTTCCTCGCCGTTTCGTACGCCTCTCGTGATTTATTCTTCGCATCGTTGGCCTTTTCGGTCAATGTATCTGCATCCCGGTCCAACTTATCAGCAATTTCGCGAGCTTCGTGTGCGATCTGGGTCATCCGATCCGACTGCTGTCCCACAATTTGAGCCCTCTTCCACGCACCCTCCAGCGCTTTCTTCCCTTGAATCTCCAAATTCTCAAACGCTTCGTTCAACCTATCTTCCGAATCCTCCAGCAAGATATCCAGATTGTCTATATTTTGTTCAGCAGCTGCTGCTTTATCGTTCGCCAGAAAGACGTTTTCGTCGATTGCCGACAAAGTCCGCGCGATTTCCTTCTCCCGGTTGCGAATATCTTGCACTTGTTGGATTATGCTGTTCTCACCCGTGGCATTCTTAACCTTGTCGTGGAAAACCGTAATGTTGTCTTGGAGTTTCTTGAGTTCGTCTGGAAACTCGTCGTCGTCGATGACGGTAGGTCTGCGTTCAATCTCGTCTAGGATGTCCCCGAGTTTGGCCAGCTTTTCCTGGTGGTGTCTGGAGGCGTCCTGCACTAGGTTGTAGCATTCGGGGCAATCGACGCAGCCGCGCTGTCTGTCGTACTTGTTTTCTTTGCAGCGGTCGCACCGACGCCCTTCGACGTTGTCGAGGCAAGGGCATTGACCGGAAGCGTCGCACTGGAGATCTCTGGAGCCGATTCGGTCGCATTCGCACTCTTTGCAGCCCTCGGAGGAGAAGCCGTACTTGCGGGCTTCGCAATGGTCGCACCTCAAGCTATAACCAAATTACAAGCAGATTTAGCAAAGTTGTTAAAAACTAATCAATTGATAGATTACCCTGTGACTCCTGGCCTGCAGAAGCACTGACCCATGTAGACATTACAAGTCTGATTGAAGGAACCGATGGAATCGCAGTTGCAAGAATGACACCCTTCACCACTCCTTATGTTGTAGTACCCATCTTCACACTGGTCGCAGTTTTTTCCAATAACGTGCGGCTTGCAATGACACGACCCGGTGAACCTATCACACCTAAGAATCCCTCCTTCGTTGGCTTCAGTTCCCACGGGATCACACCGACAAGGTTGACAATCACCCTTGGGGAGCGCCAACGCGTTTCCGTAGTAGCCTGCACCCAACAATTCTTACTAGTCAAGCTTTAACTTAACATCGTATCAACATACCTGGCAAACACTCCTCACACTTCGGTCCCCCGGTATTATGTACACACTTCAAGCACTCCCCAGTCGTCGTATTACAATTCCCGATGGCGTTGGTATCAATGTTCAAATTGCAGTCGCACTGGGTACACGGAACGGGACTCCCAAACCTTCCCGTGGGATCCCCGAAGTACCCATCCGAGCACGAGTCGCACCGGTGTCCCGTGTACCCCAGAGGACACTCCGTGCACATGATGATGTCTTCGTCCACCTGGATGCACGCCCCTCCGTTGGGGCACCCGCAAGGCTGGCAGTCCGTCGGGGTGCCTCCAAGCGCGTTCCCGTAGTACCCCCTAGCGCACAGCTCGCAGTTGTCTCCCGCCGTGTTGTGTCTGCAGATGCATCTGCCCGTCTCCGAGTCGCAGATTTCCGCGTGCTTGTTGCAGTCGCAAGGGACGCAAGGCATGAAGGGCCCGCCGAGCGACGGGGAGTGTCGGAAGCCGGGGGCGCAGGATTCGCAGAACTGGCCCACGTAAGCGGGTGGGCAGCTGCACTGCTCGACCCAGAGGGCGGGAGTGCCGGCGACGAGTCTGCCGGCGGTCTCGAGCTTGACGTCGTCGAGGAAGCCCACGCCCCGGGGGGAGTAGGTGGCGCGGACCTTGATGGAGGTCAGGTTGGTGAGGATGGACATGAAGGCGCGGGCGGAGAGACGGGGCTGCCAGCCGTAGTTGGGGTGCTCGTGGAGGCGGAAGCTGTAGTCTTGGATCTGAGAAGAGCAAAAAAGGTACAATGATAATAATAATAATAATAATAATGAATTTATTTCCAGCCTACAATTAAATATTAATTATGAACTATATAACACAGACATTCACTAAGTAACCGCAATATTAGTTTTCAATTTTCAATATCTTATTTCTGATTCTAGAGTTACCAAAACTGCCATGGAAGATATGGAATATCATGTGAGAAACTTATTTGAATACTAAACATGATGTATATTCCGGGTCATGTGTGTTCGTAATTCATGACTACTT
The DNA here is from genome assembly GCF_036711695.1 of Zophobas morio. Lineage (NCBI taxonomy): Eukaryota > Metazoa > Arthropoda > Insecta > Coleoptera > Tenebrionidae > Zophobas > Zophobas morio. The sequence goes on along the minus strand of NW_026972136.1, from coordinate 653,976 downwards.
AGTCTATTTTTATTCACAATCAGTCAGTAACATACAGTTTTTCTGACCCCTCAATGGTTAAAAAGTCAGCGATTTCATGAAGACATTTTTCAACGAGTCGGAAAAGCCCGAAAGAAATGACCCACTTTCCGACCTGTGGAGACGCCACTGTCGATTTGAACTATAAATGTCAAATGAAAGTAAGTTTAATGCAATGGCGACGTCACAAGTTTTGGTGGGGATTGTCGCAAATTTTTCGAAAAGTAGTGATAGTGATAGTGATAATGATAATGAAGAGCAAAGTAGTGGGAAAGCCGTTTAGCATCCGGCAGATTTTCGAGAGAATACAAGAAAACAATAAGTTGTACGTCGCTTTACAATTTTATGCCACAGCAGGTAAGAAATTTATTAGTATTAATTTTTATGCGAATTCCTGCAATTCTGGAGGAGTAAACTTTATTTCACTCCTATTCGCTTCGGCAATCTTCTGCAGCGCCCCCTGATGATGTTCCTCAGCTTCAAATGTTGTGCAAATGCTTCCTTGGGCCCCCAAAAAATGTTAAATTTCGCATTCGTGCGCTGTTTAATACCAAATGGTGCTAACATAACCTAACTTTTTATTGTCCCCAACGAACGCAGGGATAATATCGGGGGTTTTTAATGTTCACGGGGGCGCTTTGCTGTAAGCATATTCGTAAACGTGGAACTTCTCACTCCGTGGATCATTTTTAGTTACTGGAATTTGTGAGTGAAATGCGTGTATATTTGGTTGCCTATATTCGGTACAACTAATGGGGTGCGAGCACTAAATATTTTTTTCCGTTACAAGGAGGTATTTGTAAAATATTTGAAGGTGAGGAACGTGATCGGGGGTGCTGTACAAGAGTTTTTTTTTTTTTTTAAACTGAGAAAATGCAAATTTGGTTACAAATTTTTATAACCAATTTAATAAACTGTCAATCGTGCAGCGCCTACTAACTGTTATGTTTTACCGAAATAAACCATATGTGTTATTAATTATTTATTATGGAGGTAAGTTTTTATTATTGTATTGTTGTTTGTATTATTAAATGATTGGAAATGAAATAGTATATTATAAACCTCGCCAAAAGTACCATTCCTGTTTCGAGAACTAGTTCAGGAATAAAATACTTTCCGCCTCGGTATGTGATATACTATTGTTGTGTTAACTTGGATTATTTAATGCTATGAAATGCGTACAGATTCGATATTTTCGCACCTATGAGATATTCGTTTATCTCTGCTATGTTGAAATCCCCACATAGAATCACGGGAGAAAAAAAATCAATGAAATTTTCTATCAAATCGAAAATTAAAGTATATTCATCAATGCCAGAAGAGGCTGGAATATAAATAGCTACCACAGTGAGATTATTATTTCCAGAAATTTTAACGGTTAGACGTTCAACAGATTGGATAGGGGCACCAACACCAAGTTCTTTTGCAGAGAAATGATTTTTTAAACCAACTAATTAATATTTCTCGGGTGCGATTTTGTTTCTCGATCGAAGTGATAAATTATCACTTGCGATAAATGTCATTGCGTAGCTTTTAAATGCAAAAGTTTGAACTTATAACTCAGAATTACGATTTTGAACTTCTATTTTGGCATAACTTTCGAGGTTATGTCTCCAAAATTTATCACTTCACTCAGAGCTATCGAGAAAATATCACTCCATGAAGACTTGATTTCGTGACAGAATCGAGAAATGTGACAGAAATGTAGCATCTCAACCAATCAGCAAACGAGATTTTATCGCCATCGACTTTTTTTTCTATCGAGAAACAAAATCGCACCCCTCGTCCCCAGCCTGTATTCCTATCAGTGCGGAAAATATTGAAATATTCCAGAAATAATTCACTTCACAGTACTCGATATTAACCAAGTTTCACTTAAAACAACAATGTCGATGTATATACTACAGTAATTCATATAGCATTCATTAATTTTCGTGTTGAAATCGCATACATTTTGATACACAATATTACAATTTAAAGATGAGGTTGGCTGCTCGTTTTTTACTTCCATTATTCGTGGGATCCCGCTGTTATATTTTAAACGAATATCCTTTTCTCCATTATCGCGACGCCGTTTAAATTCTTTATGAACTGCATTCAGCCATTTCCTGTTGAAATCGAGTCGAGTCTAAATTCAAGAAAATATATAGACCTATTAAATTGGGGACGTACTAATGTTTGAACCATATCTGAATTGTTGAACACAACTTTAATCATCCGAGAGCGAGCAGATCTAGCTTGCCCTAGTCGAGTCAGGGGTCCCAACTGTCTTTTCTAAAAATGTAAAACCTTCTCGGGGGCGCCAAATGTCTTTTTTTAATGTGAAACCTTCTCAGGGGTGCCAAATGTTTTTTTTATGTGATGTTTAAAATTTTTAATTTTTACTTATTGGTTCTGATTCTGATTTAAATCAATTTGAGTTTCACTGGATCGCACAAGTCGACAACGTCTCCACTACAAATTGCTAAGATAAGACTGATTTTGGCAAATCACTTACTCTCGAAGAGAATAAAGGGTGGGTGGGCGGGGCTAGTATTTGCTAAGATAAGACTGAAATTTCCAAATAACATACCCTCTAAGAAAATAAAGGATAGATGGGCGGGGTTAGTACTTCCCAAGATAAGACTGATTTTGTCAAATTACCCACTTCCTACGAAAATAACAGGCGAGCATGGCTAGTACCTGTTCACATAAGATTGATTTCGCCCAATAATAAGTATTATTAATTTGGTATTAGGCGAAAATGAAATTACATATATTATAGTGGTCACCAGAAGTAGAAAGATTGTTACAGAAGTTAAACGTTTTTGTTCGAAGACCTGTACCATGAACGTATTTTATGAAAAGACTTCTTCTGTGTTCTATAGTTTTCGTTTAATGTGATCTTTCAACTGATTGTAGTTTACCAAGTACAGACCCCATCCACTCGCCCTTTCTTTTCTTAGAAAGTACGTCCTTTGCCAAAATTAGTTTTATTTTCACAAGTACTAGAGCCGCCCACCCACCCTTTATTTTCTTGTAGAGTAAGTGATTTGCCAAAATCAGTATTATCTAGGCAAGTACTAGCCCCGCCCACCCACCCTTTATTTTCTTAGAGAGAAGGTGATTTGCCAAAATCAGTCTTATTTTGGCAAGTACTAGCCCCGCCCACCCACCCTTTATTTTCTTAGGGAGTAGGTTCATTGCCAAAATCAGTCTTATCTTGGCAAAATTAAAATAAAAAATTTCGCATAGTAAAACTTGGTAGAATTTCATATGCTGTATTTTCCGGCGTAATGGACGTAAAGATAGCAACAAATAATAAAAATGTAAAACCTTGTCGGAGGCCTCAAATGGTTTTTTTTTAGAATGTGAAATCTCGGGAGTCTCAATTATCTTTTTTAAAAATGTAAAACCTTCCCCGGGGCCCCAAATGTCTTTTTTTTTTTTTAGAATGTGAAACCTTCTCGGGGTTCCTAATTGTCTTTGTAAAAATGTAAACGCTTCTCGGGAGCCCCAAATGTCTTTTTTGAATGTAAAACCTTCTCGGGGGTCCCACGTGTCTTTTTTTAAAATGTAAAACCTTGTCGGGGGCGCCAAATGTTTTTTTTTAATGTAATGTTTAAAATTTTTGACGTTTAAATTGTTGAGTCTGATAAAGAGACGTCGTACAACATTGAAGGTAACTCTCGATTGAAATCAATTTGAGTTTCACTGGATCGCACAAGTCTACAACGTCTTTACTACAAATTGCTAAGATAAGGCTGATTTTTGCAAAGGAACTATTCTGTAATTAAAATAAAGGGCGGGTGGGCGGGGCAAGTACATACCAAGATATGACAGATTTTGGCAAATGACCTACTCTAAGAAAGTAAAGGGTGGGTGGGCGGGGCTAGTACTTCCCAAGATAAGACTGATTTAAATTACCTACTCTCTAAGAAAATAAGAGGCGAGTGGGCATGGCTAGTACCTGTTAAGATAAGATTGATTTCGCCCAATAATAAGTATTATTAATTTGGTATTAGGCGAAAATGAAATTATATTATAGTTATCACCAGAAGTACAAAGATTGTTACAGAAGTTAAGCGTTTTTATTCGAAGACCCCTACCATGAACATATTTTATGAAAAGACTTCGTCTGTGTTGCATAGTTTTCGTTTAATTTGATCTTTCAACTGATTATAGTTTAGCAAGTAATGACGCCATCCACTCGCCCTTTGTTTTCTTAGAAAGTACGTCCTTTGCCAAAATCAGTTTTATTTTTAAAAGTAGTAGCCCCGCCCACCCACCCTTTATTTTCTTAGAGAGTAGGTGATTTGCCAAAATCAGTCTTATCTTGGCAAGTACTAGCCCCACCCACCCACCCTTTATTTTCTTGGAAAATAGTTCCTTTGCCAAAATCAGTTTTATCTTGGCAAAATCAAAATAATAAAAAAAAATCGTGTAATAAACCTGGGTAGAATTTGATATGCTGTATTTTCCGACGTAGTGGATGTAAAGATGGCAACAAATAATACAAATGTAAAACCTTGTTGGAAGCCTCAAATGGTTTTTTTAAGAATGTGAAATCTCGGGAGTCTCAATTATCTTTTTTTAAAAATGTAAAACCTTCCCCGGGGCGCCAAATGTTTTTTTTTCAGAATATGAAACCTCGGGGGTCCAAACTTTCTTTGTGAAAAATATAAAACCTTCCCAGGAGCCCCAAATGTTTTTTTAATGTGATGTTTAAAATTTTTAACTTTTAACTTATCGAGTCTGATAAAAGAAATCGTACTAACATTGAAGGTAACTCTCGATTGAAATCAATTTGAGTTTCACTGGATCCCACAAGTCGACAACATCTTTACTACAAATTGCTAAGATAAGACTGATTTTGGCAAAGGAACTGCTCTGTAAGAAAATAAAGGGCGGGTGGGCGGGGCAAGTACTTGCCAAGATAAGACTGATTTTGGCAAATGACATACTCTGCAAGAAAGTAAAGGGTGGGTGGGCGGGGCTAGTACTTGTGAAAATAAAACTGATTTTGGCAAAGGACCCCGCCCACCCGCTCTTTATTTTCCTAGAGAGTAGGTCCTTTGCCAAAATCAATTTAATCTTCGCAAGTACTAACCCCATCCACTCGCCCTTAGTTTTCTTAGAAAGTACGTCCTTTGCCAAAATCAGTTTTATTTTCACAAGCACTAGCCCCGCCCACCCACCCTTTATTTTCTTAGAGAGTAGGTGATTTGCCAAAATCAGTCTTATCTTGGCAAGTACTAGCCCCGCCCACCCACCCTTTACTTTCTTAGAGAGTAGGTTCTTTGCCAAAATTATTCTTATCTTGACAAAATTAAAATAATAAAAAATTTCGCATAGTAATACTAGATAGAATTTGATATGCTGTAATTTTCGGCGTAATGGACGTAAAGATGGCAACACATAATAAAAATGTAAAACCTTGTCGGAGGCCTCAAATGTTTTTTTTTAGAATGTTAAATCTCGGGGGTCTCAATTATCTTTTTTAAAAATGTAAAACCTTCTCCGGGGCGCCAAATGGTTTTTTTTAGAATGTGAAACCTTCTCGGGGGTCCCAACTTTCTTTGTGAAAAATGCAAAACCTTTTCGGGGTTCCTAATTGTCTTTTGTAAAAATGTAAAACCTTCTCGGAAGTCCCAAATGTTGTTTTTTAATGTTTAAATTTTTTAACTTTTAACTTACCGAGTCTGATAAAAGAAATCGTACTAACATTGAAGGTAACCCTCGATTGAAATCAATTTGAGTTTCACTGGATCGCACAAGTCGACAACCTCTTTACTACAAATTACTAAGATAAGACGGATTTTGGCAAAAGAACTACTCTGTAAGAAAATAAAGGGCGGGTGGGCGGGGCAAGTACTTGCCAAGATACGACTGACTTTGGCAAATGACCTACTCTCTAAGAAAGTAAAGGGTGGGTGGGGGGGGTAGTACTTGTGAAAATAAAACTGATTTTGGCAAAGGACCCCGCCCACCCGCCCTTTATTTTCCTAGAGAGTAGGTCCTTTGCCAAAATCAGTTTAATCTTCGCAAGTTCTAGCCCCGCCCACCCGCCCTTTATTTTCCTAGAGAGTAGGTTCTTTGCCAAAATCAGTCTTATTTTGGCAAAAAAAATCATAAAAAATTTCGTGTAATACACCTGGGTTGAATTTGATATGCTGTATTTTCGGATGTAATGTACGTAAAGATGGCAACAAATAATAATAAAAATGTAAAATCTTCTCAGGGGCGCCAAATGTCTTTTTTTTAATGTGAAATTTTCTCGGGTGTCGCAACTGTCTTATTTATAAAACCTTTTCGGGAGTCCGAATTGTCTTTTATTTTAATATAAAATCTTCTCGGGGCCCCAAATGTCTTTTTTTAAATGTGAAACCTGCTCGGGGTCCTAAATGTCTTTTTTTAATGTGAAACCTTCTCGGGGGTCCCAACTGAGTTATTTATAAATGTAAACCTTCTCAGGGGCGCCAAATGTCTTTTTTTAAATGTGAAACCTTCTCGGGGGTCCCAACTGTCTAATTTATAAATGTAAAACCTTCTCAGGGGCGCCAACTGTCTTTTTTTTAATATGAAACCTTCTCGGGTGCCCCAACTGTTTTTTTTTTATGTGAAACCTTCTCGGGGATCCCAATTGTCTTTTATTTTAATGTAAAACCTTCTCGGGGCCCCAAATGTCTTTTTTTAAATGTGAAACCTGCTCGGGGTCCTAACTGTCTTTTTTTAATGTGAAACCTTCTCGGGGGTCCCAACTGAGTTATTTATAAATATAAACCTTCTCAGGGGCGCCAAATGTCTTTTTTTAAATGTGAAACCTTCTCGGGGGTCCCAACTGTCTAATTTATAAATGTAAAACCTTCTCAGGGGCGTCAAATGTCTTTTTTTTAATGTGAAACCTCGGGTGTCCCAACTGTCTTTTTTATAAAACTTTTTCGGGGGTCCCAATTGTCTTTTATTTTAATATAAAACCTTCTCGGGGCCCCAAATGTCTTTTTTTAAACGTGAAACCTGCTCAAGGTCCCAACTGTCTTTTTAATGTGAAATCTTCTCGGGGGATCCAACTGTCTTATTTATATGTAAAGCCTTCTCAGGGGCGCCAACTGTCTTTTTTTTAATGTGAAACCTTCTCGGGTGCCCAAACTGTTTTTTTTTATGTGAAACCTTCTCGGGGATCCCAATTGTCTTTTATTTTAATGTAAAACCTTCTCGGGGCCCCAAATGTCTTTTTTTAAATGTGAAACCTGCTAGGGATTCCTAACTGTCTTTTTTTAATGTGAAACCTTCTTGGGGGTCCCAACTGTCTTATTTATAAATGTAAAACCTTCTCAGGGGCGCCAAATGTCTTTTTTTTAATGTGAAACCTTCTCGGGGGTTCCAGCTGTCTTATTTATAAATGGAACACCTTCTCAGGGGCGCCAAATGTCTCTTTTTTAATGTGAAATTTTCTCGGGCGTCGCAACTGTCTTATTTATAAAACCTTCTCGGGCGTCCCAATTGTCTTTTGTTTTAATATAAAACCTTCTCGGGGCCCCAAATGTCTTTTTTTTAATGTGAAACCTTCTCGGGGGTCCCAACTGACTTATTTATAAATGTAAAACCTTCTCAGGGGCGCCAAATGTCTTTTTTTTAATGTGAAACCTTCTCGGGGGTCCCAACTGTCTAATTTATAAATGTAAAACCTTGTCAGGGGCGCCAAATGTCTTTTTTTTAATGTGAAACCTTCTCGGGTGTCCAACTGTCTTATTTATAAAACCTTCTCGGGGGTCCCAATTGTCTTTTATTTTAATATAAAACCGTCTCGGGGCCCCAAATGTCTTTTTTTAAACGTGAAACCTGCTCGGGGTTCCCAACTGTCTTTTTAATGTGAAATCTTCTCGGGGGTCCCAACTGTCTTATTTATATGTAAAACCTGCTCAGGGGCACCAAATGTCTTTTTTTTAATGTGAAATCTTCTCGGGTGCCCCAACTGTCTTTTTGAAAAACCTTTTCGAGTCCTTTTATTATGTAAAACCTTCTCGGGGGTCCCAATTGGGTTTTTAAAAATGTAAAACCTTCTGGGGGGACCCAAGTGTCGTCTTTTAAGAATATTGAATCTTCACGGGCCTCCTAACTGTCTTTTCTTGAGAAGGTGAAACTTTTTTTTTCGATTACACTGTGACTTCTATATTGTTTGTACTCCATAGAAGTTATCACGAAAAAGAAAAATTCCGCAAAATCAAATTTTATAATTTTTGAAATACAGCAGAGCATCGTGCAAAAAGACTGGATAAGGGTATGATGAAAAATTCTTACCACATTACTGGGAATTTTGTTCTGTTGGGCAAAGATGGTGTTAGTGACCGAAACGCCGCCCCCTTCCAAGATAATGTCTGTGGCGGTGGGGATCGGCCTATCGTAGTCCCCGATCCTTAGCCTGAACTGCAACAAATGGTTATAGGAAGCCCTCTGGTCCCCTAGGTAGCGCTCCGGTGCCAAAAAGTACACCGCTTCTTCCCCAGGTGCCGTAACCCCGATGCTGTGCGACAAGGGCACGTGCTCCACGTCCACACTCCTCCGGTACTCATCTTCAGCCCTCCACCTCTCCGAGTTCTTGGAGAAGACCGACTCGGTCTGCAGCTTCGAGTACCCTCTTGCCGGCATACACTCCGACGCGTGTCCGTAGCAGAAGCACGGCGTGCACCCGAATTCATTCTCCAGGTCTAGATTGAAGAACCCAGGCTTGCACTCCCTGCACCTTTTGCCCTCCACGTTCTCTTTGCAGTAGCACGTCCCGGTGTAGGGATCACAGTTGGGGTTGTTGTCCGCCGAACCTAAAACCTCGTGAGTAGGACTGCCTTTCGGGATGGATTAAGTACCTTGTTCCAGGCAGCCGCAGCTCTTGCAGCCCGCCACCGAGAAGTCGTAGTGATTGACGTTGCAGCGGTCGCACTTGTCCCCGGTCACCCCGGGCTTGCACTGGCACTTCCCCTCCGAGTTGCACTGGAGACTCCTGGAGCCGACCTCGTTGCATTCGCAGGCGATGCAGTAGCCGTCTTCGCGCATGTAGTACTTTTCGCGGCAGCGCTCGCAGTTGGGGCCGTCGCGGTTGGCGGTGCAGTCCAAGCAGTGGCCTCCGTGGCCGGTCAGTCGGTAGAGTTCTTCGTCATAATAGCATCTATTAGAGAACCCGTTGCAGTTGCATTCTGGAAATAAATCAAAGCCGTGAGCTTGGCAATAACTCGAGGAATTTGTTGGGCAAGAACGAGGTGGTACTGATACGGGATGGCTGAGTTAATGGGAAATAGTTCGAGATTAAGTTAAATGGTTGGTATAAATTTCACTGTGTGCACATAATATCGGATAATAATTCAAAATTTGCATAATGGTACGGCTTTTCGAAAAAGGATGTCCTTTTAAGAGTGGAGAGGCTGGAACTAAACAATGAAAATGGCTATAATCCGAGGCGAAGCCGAGGTTTTCTAGGAATTTGTGACCACAAAGTAAAGGTTGCGTGCGGTTGTTTAATTACCTCTAAAAAAGGAAACAATTGCTAGTGAGTTCCAGGTACCATTTAATTCAGTGCGATAAAAGTGTCTTTGATACATGTGGTACTTTGGCACCTATTACTAAAGCACCGATTACCGATTTTGTCACACTTTGATGCAAAAGAAGGAAAAAAGCGCCGTTGAGATCGCTTATCTAAACTTTATATCCATATTAAAACCAGTTGTCTGCCCGCGGCCCCAGCGTAGACTCCAAGTCTAAGTTTGTTTACCTTTTCCTTTCGATATGAGTTAGATTAAAGACCGGTGCCCCTCTGCCCCAGTTTTGGGGCACCTTGCCATAATGGAGCAATTGGGCATAATCGTCGCAGATAACATGTCTGGGTTAATAAATGGGCGTTCTGGGGGCCTTTCGTGTAATGTTTATGACGAAGTTCGAGACAGGTACACGCTCTATGTCTTGGCGGAATTGAAACATTACTGCGTGGGCCACACAGTCGTGGGAGCGGCTCCAGACGTGATGGGCCATCCTGGGTCCGCCCAGCGTACGTATCTAATAAGCGCTTAACCCATTAACTCACATTAATAATCTATACACGAGATAAAGTCGAGGCGAACAAACTTTTGCTTTAACGTCGACTCTTCACAGAGATTCGGTGGAGATATCGAGCCAAAGAAGGAAATAGAGCGGTTGTAAAATCGGAACCAAAACGGCGTGTCTGCGCTAATTATACAGATGTATACATAAATATATCAGTGTATCTGTGTATTAAAGCCAGTAACAGGTCATCACGCTGCGAGTCTTCGGGAAACCGTTCGTATAAAAAAGGTATCGTGCTGTGCTCATTTATAACGAGACCTTCTCAAGACAAAATGTTGCCTGGGATGGTAAGGTAACGAAACCGTGGCTACAAATCTCGGAGCATGTGTGGATATCGAGATCATCGCCGCCGATACTGGAGCATAGTGCATAGTGCATCTTTTGGGTTGCATATTTCTTTGATGAAACAATGGAATGAATATGGCGAGGACGTGAGAGAATAGGTTTGTGAGGGGGAAACGAGCACCTAACCTCACTTTCGCTAACGTAGGACACCGTGGGATCAAGAACAGATGAAATCGAGTTGTTATTTAGTTCTCAAGAAATGTTTTGTTAGAACATGAAGTCACGTCAAAAATTATCTATAGTGTAACTATTGTGGACGGGCTTCTCAGTGCGATCGTTGATCTTTCAAGTGGAATCAGCAGTTAGCAATTTGAATTCCATAAGATGTTTAAAGGCGGTTGTTCGTGGTTTTAAAAAGAATCTTCAGTTCATAAATGAAAACGGAAAATAAGACAAATTAGTTAGATAATGTTTGATTTTGGAATAAAATTCGCTTTCCTCATCTCGTAAATTTGATAACAAGACTATAAAGTCGTTTCATTTTGCATTTATATAAAATTTGAAACTTTTAATAAAAAAAAGTGGCGTAAGCGGGAGAAGTAATGGTTGCTAACACAATCATTCTTGGCTCAGGTCAAGTCAGGTTAGGTCAGGTTAGGCCAGGTTTGGACTTTATTTTTTCGATAGAATGGCCTTTCTTGCTCCCTTTTCTAATTCGAATCTCCTGAACAAAAATCCAAGCTCAAAACTGTGAAAACCGAAACTCGAAATATAATGTCGCTCCGGAATTTGGCCTGTCAAATTTGAAGTTTGGTTTTTGAATAAATAGGCTTAGTGGTGCGAGAATAGTCTATAAACTGAATTTCAATTAGATCGGATTTTTTTCAGTTCATTTTTTTGAAAGTATCCATGCTATCGCCAATCAAGCTATCTCTCTCAAACGAACCCCGATTTGTCCGAAAATTGTTCTCTTTACTAATTCGAACTTTCTGAACAAGAATCAGGGCTCAAAAGTAGTCTTCGGACTGTCCTAATTTTTTAAAATTTTCTAACCATCGACACTACCGAAAAATGGAACCGTCCCATATGAATTTAACCATGAATTCGAAATGGACACAGGTTTCGACCTGAAAATTAATCAAGTTGATTATAAATCTTCTGAACATCGAGTTGTGAAAACTCAAATCCGAAATCTGATGTTGTCCCAAACTTATGGGTCGTCAAATTTAAAATTTGGTTTTTGGGTATGGATTGAAGAAGGATTTCGTTTAAAATAATGAAAATATTCAACAACTGATGCCAGAAGACTAGTGTAGAAACTGAATTTCACTTAGATTCTAAGATTTTTTTTGACTTGATTTTTTCGAAAATATCCTGTCGCCAAATATTTTGGTTCAAAAGTAGTCTTTGGGTAGTTCCGATTTTTTTAAAAAATTTTTAACAATCTATACTCCCGAAAAATGACACTGCCATATATTCCACTGTTAATTCGAAACGGACGTAGATTCTGGTTTGAAAATTAGCCAAGTTAACTACGAATCTTCAACGTACCGAGTATTGGCAACCAAAACACCAAATCCGATGTCGTCACAGACTTATGGACCGTCAAACTTAAAATTTGTTTTTTGAGTATGAATTAAAGAAGGGTTTCGTTTAAAATAATGAACATATTCAACAACAAAAAATCAGAAAATGATTTTTTTTATTTAATATTTTCAAAACTATCCATATTTTGGATTTACATCATATCAAGCTATCTCGCTTACACAGACCCATATTTGCATGAAAATGATCCTTTTTATTAATTCAAACCTCCTGAACAAGAATCCGGGCTCAAAATTATTCTTTGCGCCGTTCCAATTTTTTTAAAATTTTATTAACAATCGATCCTCCCGAAAAATGACATCATATCATATATTTCACCGTCAATTCAAAACGGATGTAGATTCCGGTTTGAAGTTTAGCCAAGTTGAGTACGAATCTTCAAAATACTGAGTAGTGGCAACCGAAATCCTAAATCTGATGTCGTTCCGGACTTATGGACCGTCAAATTTAAATTTTGGTTTTTGAGTATGGATTAAAGAGGGATTTCGTTTAAAATAATGAAAATATTCAACAACTGATTCTAGAAATGAATTGAGCGGTGCAAAATTAGTCTAGAAACCGAATTTCAGTTAGATCGGAAAATTATAATTTTTTTTCTGAATTTTTTCAAAAGTATCCATATTTTGGATTTATATCATATCAAGCTATCTCGCTTACGCAGCCCCAGATTTGTGTCAAAGTTAGACTCGTTACTAATTCGAACCTCCTGAACAAAAACTAGACTCAAAAATATTCTTTGAACAGTTCCAATTTTTTTTTTATTTTTTAACAATCGCTTCTTCCGAAAAATGACACCATACCATATTTTTCACCGCTAATTCAAAACGGACGTAGATTTCGGCCTGAAAATTAATCAAGTTGAGTACAAATCTTCAAGATAGCGAGTAGTGGTAACCGAAACCTGAAATCTAATGCCGTTTCGGACTTATGGGCCGTCAAATTTAAAATTTGGTCTTTGAGAATAGATCAAAGAGGGATTTCGTTTAAAATAATGAAAATATTCAACAACTGATTCTAGAAATGAATTGAGCGGTGCAAAATTAGTCTAGAAACCGAATTTCAGTTAGATCGGAAAATTATAATTTTTTTTCTGAATTTTTTCAAAAGTATCCATATTTTGGATTTATATCATATCAAGCTATCTCGCTTACGCAGCCCCAGATTTGTGTCAAAGTTAGACTCGTTACTAATTCGAACCTCCTGAACAAAAACTAGACTCAAAAATATTCTTTGAACAGTTCCAATTTTTTTTTTATTTTTTAACAATCGCTTCTTCCGAAAAATGACACCATACCATATTTTTCACCGCTAATTCAAAACGGACGTAGATTTCGGCCTGAAAATTAATCAAGTTGAGTACAAATCTTCAAGATAGCGAGTAGTGGTAACCGAAACCTGAAATCTAATGCCGTTTCGGACTTATGGGCCGTCAAATTTAAAATTTGGTCTTTGAGAATAGATCAAAGAGGGATTTCGTTTAAAATAATGAAAATATTCAACAATTGATGCTAGAAATGAACTGAGCGGTGGAAAATTAGTTTAGAAACCGATTTTCAGTTAGATCAGAAAATTATTTTTTTTTATTTAATTTTTTCAAAAGTATCCATATTTTGGATTTACATCATATCAAGCTATCTCGCTTACACAGATCCATATTTGCATGAAAATTATACTTTTTATTAATTCGAACCTCCTGAATAAGAATCCGGATTCAAAATTATTCTTTGAGTAATTACAATTTTTTTAAAATTTTATTAACAATCGAACGTCCCGAAAAATGATGTTATACCATATATTTCACCGTCAATTCAAAACGGATGTAGATTCCAACTTGAAGATTAGCCAAGTTGAGTACCAATGTTAAAAGTACTGAGCAGTGGCAACCAAAACCCGAAATATGACGTCGTTCCGGACTTATGGACCGTTAAATTTTGGTTTTTGAGTATGGATTAAAGAGGAATTTCGTTTAAAATAATGAAAATGTTCAACAACTGATGCTAGAAATGAACTGAGCGTTGCCAAATTAGTCTAGGAACCGAATTTCAGTTAGATCGGAAAATGTTTTTTTTATTCATTTTTTTTTTAAATATCCATATTTTGAATTTATATCATATCAAGTTATCTCGCTTACGCAGACCTATATTTGTATGAAAATTATCCTCTTTACTAATTCGGACCTCCTGAACAAGTATTCGGACTCAAAAGTAGTCTTTGGATTGTTCAAATTTTTTTTTAGTTTTTGAACAATCGATCCTCCAGAAAAATGACACCGTCTCATATATTTCACAGTTAGTTCGAAACGGACGTAGGTTCCGATCTAAAAATTCGCCAAGTGGACTACAAATCTTCAAGATACCGAGTAATGGTAACCGAAATTCGAAATCTAATGCCATTCCGGACTTATGGGCCGTCAAATTTAAAATTTGGTTTTTGAGTATGGATTAATGGAGGATTTCGTTTAAAATAAAGAAAACATTCAACAACTGATGCCAAAAATGGACTGAGCGATGCAAAATTAGTCTAGAAACCGAATATCATGTAGATCGGACAATGTTTTTTTTATTTAATTTTTTCAAAAATATCCATATTTTGAATTTACATCATATCAAGTTATCTCGCTTAGGCAGACCTATATTTGTATGAAAATTATCTTCTTTACTAATTCGGACCTCCTGAACAAGAATCCAGACTTAAAAGTTGTTTTTGCATAGTTCCAATTTTTTTTTTTAGTTTTTTAACAATCGATCCTCCAGAAAAATGACACCGTCTCATAGATTTCACAGTTAGTTCGAAACGGACGTAGGTTCCGATCTAAAAATTAACGAAGTTGACTACAAATCTTCAAGATACCGAGTAGTGGTAACCGAAATCCGAAATCTAATGCCATTCCGAACTTATAGGCCGTCAAATTTAAAATTTGGTTTTTGAGTATGGATTAATGGAGGATTTCGTTTAAAATAATGAAAATATTCAACAACTGATGCTAGAAATGGACTGAGCGGTGCAAAATTAGTCTAGAAACCGAATTTCATGTAGATCGGACAATGTTTTTTTATTTCATTTTTTCAAAAATACCCATATTTTGGATTTACATCATATTAAGCTATCTCGTTTACGCAGATCTATATTTGTACGAAAATTGTCCTTTTTACTAATTCGGACTTCCTGAACAAGAATCAGGACTCAAAAGTAGTCTTTGGATAGTTCCAATTTTTTTTTTTTAGTTTTTTAACAATCGATCCTCCAGAAAAATGACCCCGTCTCATATATTTCGCAGTTAGTTCGAAACGGACGTAGATTCAGATCTAAAAATTAACCAGGTTGACTACAAATCTTCAAGATACCGAGTAGTGGTAACCGAAATCCGAAACCTAATGCCATTCCGGACTTATGGGCCGTCAAATTTAAAATTTGGTTTTTGAGTATGGATTAAGGGGGATTTCGTTTAAAATAAAGAAAATATTCAACAACTGATGCCAAAAATGGACTGAGCGATGCGAAATTAGTCTAGAAACCGAATTTCATGTAGGTCGGACAATGTTTTTTTTATTTAATTTTTTCAAAAATATCCATAATTTTGGATTTACATCATATCAAATTATCTCACTTACGCAGACCTATATTTGTATAAAAATTATCCTCTTTACTACTTCGGACCTCCTGAACAAGTATTCGGACTCAAAAGTAGTCTTTGGATAGTTCAAATTTTTTTTTTAGTTTTTGAACAATCGATCCTCCAGAAAAATGACACCGTCTCATATATTTCACAGTTAGTTCGAAACGGACGTAGGTTCCGATCTAAAAATTAACCAAGTTGACAACAAATCTTCAAGACACCGAGTAGTGGTAGCCGAAATCCGAAATCTAATGCCATTCCGGACTTATGGGCCGTCAAATTTAAATTTTGGTTTTTGAGTATGGATTAAAGAGGAATTTCGTTTAAAATAATGAAAATATTAAACAACTGATGCTAGAAATGAACTGAGCGTTGCCAAATTAGTCTAGAAACCGAATTTCAGTTAGATCGTAAAACGTTTTTTTTATTCATTTTTTTCAAAAATATCCATATTTTGAATTTATATCATATCAAGTTATCTCGCTTACGCAGACCTATATTTGTATGAAAATTATCCTCCTTACTAATTCGGACCTCCTGAACAAGAATCCGGATTCAAAAGTTGTTTTTGGATAGTTCCAATTTTTTTTTAGTTTTTTCACAATCGATCCTCCAGAAAAATCACATAATTCCATATATTTCACTGTTAGTTCAAAACGGACCTAGATTTCGATCTAAAAATTAACCAAGTTGAATACAAATCTTCAAGATATCGAGTAGTGTTAACCGAAACCCGAAATCTAGTGCCATTCTGGACTTATGGGCCGTCAAATTTAAAATTTGGTTTTTGAGTATGGATTAATGGAGGATTTCGTTTAAAATAAAGGAAATATTCAACAACTGATGCTAGAAATGGACTGAGCGGTGCCAAATTAGTCTAGAAACCGAATTTCAGTTAGATCGGAAAATGTTTTTATTTTTTTATTTATTTTTTTAAAAATATCCATATTTTGAGTTTTCATCATATCAAGTTATCTCGCTTACGTAGACCTATATTTGTATGAAAATTATCCTCTTTACTAATTCGGACCTCCTGAACATGGATTCGGACTCAAAAGTAGTCTTTGGATAGTTCCAATTTTTTTTTAGTTTTTTAACCATCGATCCTCTAGAAAAATGACACCGTCTCATATATTTCGCAGTTAGTTCGAAACGGACGTAGATTCAGATCTAAAAATTAACCAGGTTGACTACAAATCTTCAAGATACCGAGTAGTGGTAACCGAAATCCGAAATCTAATGCCATTCCGGACTTATGGGCCGTCAAATTTAAAATTTGATTTTTGAGTATGGATTAATGGGGGATTTCATTTAAAATAAAGAAAATATTCAACAACTGATGCTAGAAATGGACTGAGCGGTGCCAAATTAGTCTAGAAACCGAATTTCAGTTAGATCGGAAAATGTTTTTTTTTACTTAATTTTTCAAAAATATCCACATTTTGGATTTAATTTATATCAAGCTATCTCGCTTACGCAGACCTATATTTGTATGAAAATTATCCTCTTTACTAATTCGGACCTCCTGAACAAGTATCCGGACTCAAAAGTAGTCTTTGGATAGTTCCAATTTTTTTTTAGTTTTTTAACAATCGATCCTCCAGAAAAATGATACCGTCTCATATATTTTACAGTTACTGCGAACTGGACCTAGATTTCAATCTAAAAATTTACCAGGTTGACTACAAATCTTCAAGATACCGAGTAGTGGTAACCGAAATCCGAAATCTAGTGCCATTCCGGACTTATGGGCCGTCAAATTTAAAATTTGGTTTTTGAGTATGGATTAATGGGGGATTTCGTTTAAAATAAAGAAAATATTCAACAACAGATGCTAGAAATGGACTGAGCGGTGCAAAATTAGTCTAGAAACCGAATTTCAGATAGATTGGAAAATGTTTTCTTTTACTTAATTTTTCAAAAATATCCATATTTTGGATTTACATCATATCAAGTTATCTCGCTTACGCAGACCTATATTTGTATGAAAATTATTCTCTTTACTAATTCGGACCTCCTGAACAAGAATTCGGACTCAAAAGTAGTCTTTGGATAGTTCCTTTTTTTTTTTTAGTTAGTTCAGAGCTACAACAACAACAACATGGAAGTGCAAAAAACAAAAACCAATGTTACAATATCTCCTCTCATGATAACAAAAACAAGAAAAGTTAGAGTGACATTAACGACAAGACTAAAGAAAAAAGAACGAATCCGAAACAACTCTGCCAAATTAGTAGAAAAAATAAAAAAAGGGGATAAAAGTGTGGCTAATCAGGGACAGTGTTTTGTGAGAAAAGGCAACAACAACCATAAACGAGAAGATACGTGAGAAATACGTGGGTGAGGCAGCGTAGAACCCAGAATGTTTCCGAACGCCAGAAACAGTATATAAACACACCGCTTTAGTTAAAAATCCCACAGGTATGTAGTAGATCCACATCACAATGTTTACTCATAATCAGATCTTATCTCGCACATTTCCAAATCGCCTCCGATTCCGCCATAAATTGTCCCACCGTAATAAAGCCATAGATAGCCCTCCTTGGTATGCGTCTCCTCAAAAAACCGTCCGATGAAAGATAACAAATATCCTCCGATTGTCCCATTTCCCACTTTCTCCATAATTTATCTCAACAGCCCTATTAATAACATCTCAAAACGGATACCCAGCCTCTACGGATATTCCTGATTGACAGCAATGGTTAATTCCGAATGCATTTTCAGGTGTGGCAGGTCGTCTCCGTTTATCGCCCGTTTAAGTGCTTGACTTAATACCTGCATCGGCAATAATGCGAGCTCGAATATGGTAATTTTATCTTGTTCATTCCGAAAACAACAATTAAGTAATGCGTCGGCCTTTATCTCCGAACCCCCTCGCGCAACATCTGTTCCAGACAACAAAGTGTCCGTGCGAGCGTCGGACCTACGGACTAAACGGATTATTTTTACGGCCGCCGAAACCAAAACACTATAAAAATGCAAATTTGCGGCGTAAAGACAAGTCGCAAAAAAGGCCGTGGGTGGATGGATCGATCAGACGCCGCGGCTGTGCGGAGATTTTAACGATGGCGCAAGCGATCGGAGCCGCGGAGGCTCGGAGTACAGTAGGACTCGGTTGTAGCGGTTTTCGGATTTACGGGGTATTTTCAAGGATTATTATTACGACCTCAATAATGCCACATATTCTTTTTTAAATTTGCTACAAGTTAACGAAATACCAAATTTCCTATTATTTGGTATTTCGTTAACTTGTAGTTTTCTTGAATCTAATCATCACAAATATCACAGACATAAAAGTCTGCCCCGTCACTGATTCTATTGTTCCGGAAACTCATCATCACATCACAGCATTGGTCCCTCTTTTCATCATGTGACTCCAAGAATGTTACTTTAGAATATGTAGTTCTTCATTTTGTCAATGGAAAAACGGTAACACCTATCTTTTAATCAAGTGTTCCAAATAAAATTCATCATTATAGGGAAGTATGTAATGAATCAATGATACCGAAAGTATTAGATTTTATTGTTGACAAACAATTGCAGTGGATTTATTCGTCTGTGATTTCTGAGAAACAGAATGGTTTGTATAAAAATAAATAGCTCTACTTTACACAGATTTCTCGAAGGAATTTGATAAAGAAACCATAGATTATTTATTTTATGACGTCTAAATTAGGTTTCACCGGGAAGACTATCAATTGGTTAACATCGTTTTTATGCAACAGTCTCAGCAAGTTAAATTTGGCAATCATTTGTTTTCAAAAAACTTCGCATTTTCTGGTGTATCGCAAAGTTCATATTGTGGACCTACATTGTTTGAAATTTTCATTAATGATTTCACATCTGGATTTCAGTACTCGAACTTACTACAGTACTTTATGCTGGCGATCTGAAATTATTCAGGACTATTCAATCTGTGGATGCTTTAGAATTTCAATTAGACTTAAATACTGTATGTAAATGGGGAGTGAGCAATTTTCTTCCTTTGAATTTTAAAAAATGTATAGTTCGATCGAAGATTGGTGTCATATGGATAAGATAATCTTCCTTCAGTTATAAATCTAAACTCACCGCCACGATCTCTGTTACAATAAACACGAAAAGTGAATTCAAAATTTTTCAAATATTTTCCAAAAAAATGGTTAAAATTGGTTCAATCGAATGAAAATTGGTGTCAAATTGTAGATAATTTTCCGTCAACTACAAATCCGAAATCACTTTCACGATATCTATCGAAATAAAAGTAAAATATAGTTCCAAATTTTCCAAAATTTTCCAAAAAAAAAAAATTGGTTAAAATTGGTTCAATCGTCTGAAAATTGGTGTCAGAATGTTGATAATCTTCCGCTTATGACAAATCTGAAATTGCCTTCTCGATATCTATTGAAATAAAATTAAAATGCGACTTCAAAGTTTTCAAAAATTTTCCAAAAAAATGATTAAAATTGGTTCAATCGACCGAAATTTGGTGTCAAATTGTAAATAATCTTTCGCCAGTTATTAATCTGAAGTCGCTGTCACGATATTTGTTCCAATAAACACGAAAAGTGAATTCCATATTTCCAAACATTTTCCAAAAAAAATGGTTAAAGTTGGTTCAATCGACTGAAAATTGGTGTGAAATTGTTGATAATCTTCTGCCATTCACAAATCTTAAATCGCCTTCACGACATCTGTTGAAATGAGAGTAAAATATTATTCCAAAATTTTCAAAAACTTTCCAAAAAATGGTTAAAATTCGTTCAATCGACCAAGAATTGGTGTCAAATTGTAAATAATCTTCCGCGAGGTATAAATCTGAAATCGCCGTCACGATATCTGTTCCAATAAACACGAAAAGGGAAGTAAAAATTTCCAAAAATTTTCCAAAAAGTGGTTAAAATTGGTTCAATCGAGTGAAAATTTGTGTCAAGTTTTTGTTAATCTTCTGCCAATCACAAATCCGAAATGGCTTTCACGACATTTGTTGAAATAAGAGTAAAATATGATGAAAAATTTCCAAAAATTTTCCAAAAAAATGGGTAAAATTGGTTCAATCGACTGAAATTTGGTGTCAAATTGTTGATAATCTTCCGATAATTACAAATCTGAAATTGCCTTCCGGATATCTATTGAAATAAAATAAAATGCGACTTCAAAGTTTTCAAAAATTTTCCAAAAAAATGATTAAAATTGGTTCAATCGACTGAAATTTGGTGTCAAATTGTTGATAATCTTCCGCCAATTACAAATCTGAAATTGCCTTCTGGATATCTATTGAAATAAAATTAAAATGCGACTTCAAAATTTTCAAAAATTTTCCAAAAAAATGATTAAAATTGGTTCAATCGACCGAAATTTGGTGTCAAATTGTAGATAATTTTCCGCCAGTTATTAATCTGAAGTCGCCGTCACGATATTTGTTCCGATAAACACGAAAAGTGAATTCAAAGTTTCCAAACATTTAAAAAAAAAAAGGTTAAAATTGATTCAATCGACTGAAAATTGGTGTGAAATTGTTGATAATCTTCCGCTAATCACAAATCTGAAATCGCCTTCACGACATCTATTGAAATGAGAGTAAAATATTATCCCGAAATTTTCAAAAATTTTCCCAAAAATATTTACAATTCCTTCAATCGACCAAGAATTGGTGTCAAATTGTAGATAATCTTCCGCCAATTACAAATCCGAAATCGCCTTCACGACATCTATTGGAATAAAAGTAAAATGTGAGTCCAAGATTTTCAAAAATTTTCCAAAAAAATGGTTAAAATTGATTCAATTGTCCGAAAATTGGTGTCAAATTGTGGACAATATTCCGACAATTGTAAATCTGAAATCGCCGTCACGATATCTGTTCCAAAAAAACACGAAAAATGAATTCAAAATTTCCAAAAATTTTCCAAAACTGGTTAAAATTGGTTCAATCGAGTGAAAATTGGTGTCAAATTGTAGATAATCCTCCGCTAGATATAAATCTGAAGTCGTAGTCACGACATCTGTTCCAATAAACACCAAAAGTGAATTCAAAATTTCCAAAAAAATTGTTAAAATTGGTTCAATCGATTGGAAATTGGTGTAAAATTGTTGATAATGTTACGCCTATCACAAATCCGAAATCGCTTTCACCATATCTATTGAAGTAAAAGTAAAATATGATTCCAAAATTTTCAAAAATTTTCAAAAAAAGTGGTTAAAATTGGTTCAATCGACAGAAAATTGGTGTCAAATTATAGATAATCTTCCATAAGTTAGAAATCTGAAGTCGCCGTCACGATATCTGTTCCAATAAACTTGAAAAGTGAATTCAAAATTTCCGAAAAAATTACAAAAAAATTGTTAAAATTGGTTCAATCGACTGAAAATGGGTGTCAAATTGTAGATAATCTTCCGACAAAGACAAATCCGAAATCGCCTTCATGATATCTATTGAAATAAAAGGAAAATGTAACTCAAAAGTTTTCAAAGATTTTCCAAAAAAATGGTTAAAACTTGTTCAATCGACTGAAAATTGGTGTCAAATTCTAGATAATCTTCCGCCAGTTATAATTCTGAAATCGCTGTCGTGATATCTGTTCTAATAAATACAAAAAGTAAACTCAAAATTTTCAAAAATTTTCCAAAAAAATGCTTAAAATTGGTTCAATCGACTGAAAATTGGTGTCAAATTGTTGATAAACTTCCGCCAGTTATAAATCTGAAATCGCCGTCGTGATATCTGTCCTAATAAATACAAAAAGTAAACTCAAAATTTTCAAAAATTTTCCAAAAAATGCTTAAAATTGGTTCAATCGACTGAAAATTGGTGTCAAATTGTAGATAATCCTCCGCTAGTTATAAATCTGAAGGTAGTCACGATATCTGTTCCAATAAACACCAAAAGTGAATTCAACATTTCCAAAAAAATTGTTAAAATTGGTTCAATCGTTTGGAAATTGGTGTCAAATTGTTGATAATGTTACGCCAATCATTAATCCGAAATCGCTTTCACCACATCTATTGAAATAGAAGTAAAATATGTTTCCAAAATTTTCAAAAATTTTCAAAAAAAAAAGGTTAAAATTGGTTCAATCGAGTGGAAAATCGTGTCGAGTTGTTGATAATCGTCTGCCAATCACAAATCCGAAATCGTTTTCACCACATCTTATCAAATAAAAGTAAAATATGGTTCCAAAATTTTCCAAAAAAATGGTAAATTGATTCAATTCTCCGAAAATTGGTGTCAAATTGTGGACAATATTCCAACAGTTGTAAATCTGAAATCGCCGTTACAATATCTGTTCCAAAAAACACGAAAAGTGAATTCAAAATTTCCAAAAATTTTCCAAAACAGTGGTTAAAATTGGTTCAATCGAGTGAAAATTGCTGTCAAATTGTAGATAATCTTCCGCCAGTTATAAATCTGAAATCGCTGTCGTGATATCTGTTCTAATAAATACAAAAAGTAAACTCAAAATTTTCAAAAATTTTACAAAAAAATGCTTAAAATTGGTTCAATCGACTGAAAATTGGTGTCAAATTGTAGGTAATCTTCCGCTAATGACAAATCCGAGATCGCCTTCACGACATCTATTGAAATAAAAGTACAATGTGACTCCAAAATTCTCAAAAATTTTCCAAAAAAATGCTTAAAATTGGTTCGATCGACTAAAAATTGGTGTCAAATTGTAGATAATCTTCCGCAAATGACAAATCCGAAATCGCCTTTACGATATCTGTTGAAATTAAAGTGAAATGTGACCCCAAAATTTTCAAGAATTTTCCAAAAAAATGGTTAAAATTGGTTCAATCGACTGAAAATTGGTATCAAATCTTCCGCCAGTTACAAATCTGAAATCGCCGTCATGATATCTGTTCCAATAAATACAAAAAGTAAACTCAAAATTTTCAAAAATTAAAAAAAAAGCTTAAAATTGGTTCAATCGACTGAAAGTTGGTGTCAAATTGTTGATAATCTTTCGCCAATCACAAATCCGAAATCGTCTCTACAACATCTATTGCAATAAAAGTAAAAATTGACTTAACATTTTCAAAAATTTTCCAAAATAATGCTTAAAATTGCTTCAATCGACGGAAAATTGGTGTCAAATTGTTGATAATCTTCCGCCAGTGACAAATCTGCAATCGCCTTCGCGATATCTATTGAAATGAAATTAAAATGCGACTCCAAAATTTTCAAAAATTTTCCAAAAAAATTGTTAAATTTTGTTCAATCGATCGAAAATTGGTGTCAAATTGTAGATAATCTTTCGCCAGTTATAAATCTGAAATCGGCGTCGTGATATCTGTTCCAATAAACACAAAAAGTGACCTCAATTTTTCAAAAATTTTCTCGAATTATTTTAGTATTCTCTCTGATTCGCTTGGACTCTTTTGAATTATAGCGGCTTTTTTCAGATTCTTTCAGATTCATTCGCATTCTTTTACCTTTCCTCAAATTCTTTCGGAATCTCTCAGATTCTTTCGGAATTTAGTGAGATTCTCTCATATTATTTTGCACCCTTTCGAATGCTCTTGTAATTCCATGGCATTCTTTTTGGATTCGTTTCATATTCTTTCGGATTATTTGTGTATTATTTAGGATTCTGTCGAATTCTTTTGATTATTTTCGATTTCTCTATCAGATTTTCTCGGATTCTTTCAGATTCATCCGGATTCTTTCAGATATCAGGATCAGAGAAAATTCGAAAGAATCTGAGAAAATACAATAGAATTTTTTTCGAATTGTTTTCGAATTCTCTCTGATTCACTCGAATTCTTCCGGATTCTATTGGATTTTCTCGAATTCTTTAGGATTCCGTTAGATTTTCTCGGATTCTGTCAGGTTATTTCGGATTCTCTGTACCCTGTAGGAATTTAGTGGGATTCTTTTAATTTCTCTTGTATTCCTTCGGATTCTCTTCTATTCCCTGGCATTCTTTTAGAATTCTTATTGTATTATTTAGGATTCTGCGGAATTATCTCCAATTGTTTTCGGATTCTCTCCAATTCATTTGGATTCTTCCGGAATCTTTCGAATTTTCTCGGATTCTGTTGTATTTTTCCGGATTCTTTATGCATTATGTAAGATTCTGACGAATTATCTCCGATTGGCTTGAATTTTTCCTGATTCTATCAGATTTTCTTTGATTCTTTCGAATACTTTCAGATTTTTCCGGATTCTTGCTCGGATTCTTTCGTATTTTCTCTCATTCTTACTTACTTACTTACTTTATTGACGGAAAAACATCCTTAAACAATACAAAGAAAAAATAATAAAATCACATGAGAATGTTACAATATTTTTAAAATAAGATTTGCCTTAACTTAGTTTGAAATTTAGGAAATGTATCTGAATAAAAATCAATTCTGCTATAAATAGAATTACAAGTAAATAATATATTAAGTGGTGAAAACAACAAATAATTCGTAAAATTGAATTTAATGTAGAACAAGGGAGCTTGTCTAACATTGAACTGAGGAACATAATCTAACAGATTCTTTCGGAATCTGTTAGATTTTCTCGGATTATGTCAGATTCTTTCGGATTGTCTGTAATCCTCTAGGAATTTGGTCTGATTCTTTCAATTTCTCTTGTATTCTTTCGGATTCTCTTCTAATGCTTGGCATTCTTTTCGAATTCTTCTTCTATTATTTAGGATTCTCTTTGATTCACTCGGATTCTTCCGAAATCTGTCGAATTTTCTTGGATTCTGTGGTATTCTTTCGTATTCTTTGTATGTCAATTAGTATTCTGACGAATTCTCTCTGATTCACTTGGATTTTTCCAGATTCGGTTGGATTTTCTTGGATATTTTCGAATTCTTTTAGATTCTTGCGGATTCTTTCACAAAAAGTGAACTCAATTTTTCAAAAATTTTAAAAAAGCTTAAAATTGGTGTCCAATTGTTGATAATCTTCCGCCAATGACAAATCCGAAATCTCTTTCGCGACATCTATTGAACTGAAATTAAAATGCGACTCCAAAATTTTCAAAAATTTTCCAAAAAAAATTTTTAAATTTGGTTCAATTAATCGAAAATTGGTGCCAAATTGTAGAGTCTTCCGCCAGTGATAAATCTGAAATCCCCGTTGTGATATCTGTTCCAATAAACACAAAAAGTGAATTCAAAATTTTCAAAACTTTTCCAAAAAAATGCTTAAAATTGGTTCAATCGACTGAAAATTGGTGTCAAATTGTTGATAATCATCCGCCAATAACACATCCGAAATCGCCTTCACGACATCTATTGAAACAAGAGTAAAATTTGGGGATCAACGGAACAAAAATTGAGGTTTTCTCCCTTCAATAAATTAAATCAAATTAAACTAAATTTTCGAAGCCGACAAGCCATTCCAATCGTTCCAGCCTGGGTTGCTACAACCGAGTTCTACTGTATATGTTTCTGGCGAGGTCTCAAAGGTCCGCCCGGTCTTATATGGTATATGCTCCAAAAAGCGACATCATTAGCGTGGTGAAATGCGAAAAGCCATACCGAGAAGAATGTTGGACAATGCAGCGGCGCTAGCTACCGCGTGCATGTAACAAGCACAGTTCTCATGGGCTAGAAGCAACGGCCTGTCAATGACTCGTCACATGTCTTCTAACTGTCAATTAAAGCTCGAATTAATCGTAGATTCGTTCCAATTTGTTCGAAAAACGTTCGAGGAATTCTCTCGAAATCTGCATCGGACCGTGTCTTTGGCGAACATTTACTAAACCAGGAAAACATGCCATTCCGATAATTCCGTAATTAATTCCCGAGTTTTATTGGTTTTTGTTTGAGGTAACTCGTTCTTAAACGGGTCAGGCACGCAGGGCCGGACCCGAGGTTATTGCTAGCGGAAGGGGGAGGAACTCCGGGACATAGTTTCTGTAAGAAATAGATGAACTAGGGACGTTCTAGCGCTTAAATGTTGTCATTTGTCGAGGGTCAACAGTAATTCGATAAAACGTGACGAGGTTGCGATGAGTTTCGAAAATCGTGAATAAATGTGGGCTATTGTTGAGAGTTAGGTAAGGCGATTGATTGTGTTCTGCATACTGTAGTTACAAGAAATATAGATACAGCATTTTTGTGTGGTTGTTTTACTAACAGACGTCAGGCGGCCCAAGATTGATGGACATATTTTGACTAAATTGTTAACTAGCACCCGGTGTGCCGCAAGGGTTTCGGCTCAGTCTTGGACTGTTTATAATATATGCAAATGATTTGCAACGTTTGACCGATCATTTTTAAAATTTTTGTACTTTTTCTCCAGAGTATGTTTGGCAATTAAGTTAGTGATATTGAAATCGCACTAGTGATCGCCTACTTCCGCTAGGACAGGCAACACAAGAAGAAGAGAAATCGCTTATACACATATTCATTTTGAATAAAATGACGTCATCCATTTTTTTGAAGAAAAGAATATATTTTAATGAATAACTTTTATTTTTCAAGTACTTTCACTTTATGTCAAACATTGCACTGCGTTTTTGAAGCATTTCGTAAAGTATGTTACAAATGAGATCACTGACGTCACTAGGTCATTTTCCATTTTTCCAAAAATTGGGTTGTGTTTAAAAAAGAATGAATTTAGTAGAACAAGAATTTATGCGAAATTATTATCTAAATGATCCTATTGTGATATTTCTTTCGAATTCTTTGCGTATTATTTTGGATTATGTCGAATTCTCTCCAATTGTTTTCGGATTCTTTCTGATTCATTCGGATTCTGTTGTATTTTCTCGGATCTTTATAATCCTCTCGGAATTTGGTGGGATTCTCTCATATTGCGGTTTTTCGGATTCTCTTGTATTCCTTTTTTTTGGATTCTCTTAGTATTCTTTTCGGATTCTTTTAGTATTATTTTCTAGGACTCTTTTGGATTCTGTCGCATCTTTTCGAATTATTTCTGTATTATTTATGAATCTGTCAAATTCTCTCGAATTATTTTAGAATTATCTCTGATTCGCTCGAATTCTTCCGGATTATAGCGGATTTTCTCGGATTTTTTTGGATTCTGTCGGATTTTTCGGATTTTTTCAGATTCATCCGGATTCTTTTACATTCCCTCAAATTTTTTCGGAATTTAGTGGGATTCTCTCAATTTTCTTGTACCCTTTCGGATCCTCTTGTAATTCCATGGCATTCTTTTTGGATTCGTTTCGTATTCTTTCGGATTATTCGCGTATTATTTAGGATTCTATCGAATTGTTTCGATTATTTCCGATTTCTCTCTGATTCACTTGGATTCTTTCATATATCAGGATCAGCAAAAATTTGAAAGAATCCGAGAAAATACGATAGTAGGAATCACATTTTTTCGAATTATTTTCGAATTCTCTCCGATTTACTCGGATTCTTCCGGATTCTATTGGATTTTCTTGAATTTTTTAGGATTCTGTTAAATTTTCCCGGATTCTGTCAGACTCTTTCAGATTCTCTGTAATGCTGTAGGAATTTGGTGTGGTTCTTTTAATTTCTTTTGTATTCTTTCGGATTCTCCTCTATACATGCCAAGGTATTTCGAATTGTTCCGAATTGTATCATTTAGGATTCCGTGGAATTCTCTCGAATTCTTTTCGGATTCTCTCTGATTGATTTCGGATTCTTTCGGAATTGGTCGAATTTTCTCGGATTCTGATGTATTCTTTCGGATTATATGTGTATTATTTAGGATTCCGATGAATTCCCTATGATTCACTTGATTTTTTTCCGATTCTATTGGATTTTCTTGGATTCTTTCGAATTTTTTCAGATTCATACGAATTCTTTTACATTGTCTCGGATTCTCTGTAATCCTCTAGGAATTTGATGGGATTCTTTCAATTTCTCTTGTATTTTTTCGAATTCCCTTCTATTCCTTGGCATTCTTTTTGAATTCTTATTCTATTATTCAGGATTCTCTCTGATTCTGTTGTATTTTTCCTGATTCTATCAGATTTTCTTGGATTCTTTCGAATTCTTTTAGATTCTTGCGGATTCTTTCATATTTTCTCGGAGTCTTTCGTATTGTCTCTCATTTTTTCGGATTCTATTCGTTTTTCTCGCATTCTGTCAGATTCTTTCGGATTTTTGGTAATCCTCTAGGAATTTGGTGGGATTCTTTCAATTTTTTTTGTATTCTTTCGGGTTCTCTTCTATTCCTAGGCATTCTTCTCGAATTCTTATTCTATTATTTAGGATTCTCTCTGATTCACTTGGATTCTTCCGAAATCTGTCGAATTTTCTCGGACTCTGTTGTATTCTTTCGGATTCTTTGTATATTATTTAGGTTTCTGACGAATTCTCTCTGATTTACTTGGATTTTTCCTGATTTTGTCGAATTTTCTCGGATTCTTTCACATACAAGAGAATCCGAAAGAATACAAGGGAATATGAGAGAATCCCACTAAATTCTCAGAGGATCAAAGAAAATCCGAGAGGACTCGAAGAGAATACGATAGAATCGGAATTACATTTTTTCGAATTCTCTTTGAATCACTCGGATTCTTCTGGATCCTACTGGATTTTCTCGAATTCTTTCGGATTCTGTTAGATTTTTTCGGATTTAGTCAGATTGTTGCGGATTCTCTGTAATCCTCTAGGAATTTGGTGGGATTCTTTCAATTTCTCTCTAATTCACTTGGATTTTTCCGAAATCTGTCGAATTTTCTCGGATTCTGTTATATTCTTTTGGATTCTTTGTATATTATTTAGGATTCTGACGAATTCTCTCTGATTCACTTGGCTTTTTCCTGATTCTATTGGATTTTCTTGGAGTCTTTCGAATTCTTTTAGCTTCTTGCGGATTCTTTCATATTTTCCCGGAGTCTTTCGTATTGTCTCTCATTCTTTCGGATTCTATTCGATTTTCTCGGATTCGGTTAGATTCTTTCGGATTCTCTGTACTGCTCTAGGAATTTGGTGGAATTCTTTCAATTTCTCTCGTATTATTTCGGATTCTCTTCTATGTATTCCTAGGCATTCTTTTCAAATTCTTATTCTATTATTTAGGATTCTCTCTGATTCACTTGGATTCTTCCGAAATCTGTCGAATTTTCTCGGATTCTGTTGTGTTCTTTCGGATTCTTTGTACATTATTTAGGATTCTGATAAATTCTCTCTGATTTACTTGGATTTTTCCTGATTCTATCGGATTTTCTCGGATTCTTTCAGATTCATCCGGATTCTTTCACATACAAGAGAATCCGAAAGGATACAAAGGAATATGAGAGAATCCCACTAAATTCTCAGAGGGTCAGAGAAAATCCGAGAGGAATCGAAGAGAATACGATAGAATCGGAATTACATTTTTTCGAATTCTGTTTCATTCACTCGGATTCTATTGGATATTTTCCAATTCTTTCGGATTCTATTAGATTTTTTCGAATTCTGTCAGATTCTTGCAGATTCTCTATAATCCTCTAGGAGTTTGGTGGAATTCTTTCAATTTCTCTTTAATTCACTTGGATTCTTCCGAAATCGGTAGAATTTTCTCAGATTGTGTGGTATTCTTTCGTATTCTTTGTATATTATTTAGGATTCTGACGAATTCTCTCTGATTCACTTGGATTTTTCCTGATTCGATCGGATTTTCTTGGATTCTTTCGAATTCTTTTAGATTCTTGCGGAATCTCAGATTCTCTGTAATCCGCAAGGAATTTGGTGGGATTCTTTCAATTTCTCTTGTATTCTTTCGGATTCTCTTCTATTCCTAGGCATTCTTTTCGAATTCTTATTCTATTATTTAGGATTCTCTCTGATTCACTTGGATTCTTCCGAAATCTGTACAATTTTCTCGGCTTCTTTGTACACTATTTAGGATTCTGACAAATTCTCCCTGATTCACTTGGATTTTTCCTGATTCGATCAGATTTTCTTGGATTCTTTCGAATTCTTTTAGCTTCTTGCGGATTCTTTCATATTTTCCCGGAGTCTTTCGTATTGTCTCTCATTCGTTCGGAGTCTATTCGATTTTCTCGGATTCGGTCAGATTCTTTCGGATTCTCTGTACTGCTCTAGGAATTTGGTGGAATTCTTTCAATTTCTCTCGTATTATTTCGGATTCTCTTCTATTCCTAGGCATTCTTTTCAAATTCTTATTCTATTATTTAGGATTCTGTCTGATTCACTTGGATTCTTCCGAAATCTGTCGAATTTTCTCGGATTCTGTTGTGTTCTTTCGGATTCTTTGTACATTATTTAGGATTCTGACAAATTCTCTCTGATTCACTTGGATTTTTCCTGATTCTATCGGATTTTCTCGGATTCTGTCGAATTTTCTCGGATTCTTCCAGATTCATCCGGATCCTTTCACATACAAGAGAATCCGAAAGAATACAAGAGAATCCCACTACATTCTCAGAGGATCAGAGAAAATCCGAGAGGAATCGAAGAGAATACGATAGAATCGGAATTACATTTTTTCGAATTCTCTTTCATTCACTAGGATTCTATTGGATTTTCTCCAATTCTTTCGGATTCTATTTGAATTTTTCGAATTCTGTCAGATTCTTGCAGATTCTCTGTAATCCTCTAGGAATTCTTGGTGGAATTCTTTCAATTTCTCTCTAATTCACTTGGATTCTTCCGAAATCTGTAGAATTTTCTCGGATTCTGTGTATTCTTTCGGATTTTTTGTATATTTTTTAGGATTCTGCCGAATTCTCTCTGATTCACTTCGATTTTTCCTGATCCTATTGAATTTTCTTGGATTCTTTGGAATTCTTTCGGATTCTTTCATATTCTCCCGGATTCTGTCGCATTTTGCCTCATTCATTTCGGATTCTCTATATCCTCTAGGAATTTGTTGGGATTCTTTAAATTTCCCTTGTATTCTTTCGGATTCTCTTCTATTCCTTGGCATTCTTCTCGAATTTTTATTGTATTATTTAGGATTCTGTCGAATTTTCTCTCATTCTTTCTGATTCTTCCGGATATTTTCTGATCCTTTCGGAAGTTGGTGGGATTCTCTCATATTTTCTTGTGTACTCTCGGATTCTATTGTATTCGTTGGTATTTTTTTCGAATTCTTTTTGTATTATTTAGAATTCTGTCGAGTTCTCTCGAATTGTCTTCGGATTCTCTCTGATTCAGTCAGATTCTGTCAGATTTTCTGGGATTGTTTCGGACTCTCTTGCATTCTTTCGAATTATTTCTGTATTATTTAGGATTCTATTGAATTGTCTGGAATTATTTTCGAATTTTCTCTGATTCACTCGGATTCTTTCAGATTCTCTCGGAATCTGTCTCATCCTCTCAGAATTTAGTGAGATTCTCTCATATTCTCGTGTACTCTTTCAGATCTTCTTGTATTCCTTGGCATTTTTTTCGGATTCGTTCCGTATTCTTTCGGATTTTCTGGGATCTCAGATTCTTTCGGATTATTTGCGAATTATTTAGGATTCTGTCGAATTCTTTCGAATTACTTCCGATTTCTGT
The DNA here is from genome assembly GCF_036711695.1 of Zophobas morio. Classification (NCBI taxonomy): domain Eukaryota; kingdom Metazoa; phylum Arthropoda; class Insecta; order Coleoptera; family Tenebrionidae; genus Zophobas; species Zophobas morio. Next base: position 622,011 of record NW_026972136.1, on the reverse strand, counting down.
CTGATTCACTCGGATTTTCTCGGACTGTCGGATTTTCTCGCATTCTTTTAGATTCATCCAGATTCTTTTACATTCTCTCGGATTCTATCGTATTTCTTCGCATTTTTTTGGATTCTTCCAGATCCTCAGATTTTAGGCTTCTCTTGTATTTCTTCGTATTCTTTTTGTGTTATTTAAGATTTGGTCAATTTCCCTAGAATTTTTTTCGGACTTTCTCTGATTCATTCAGATTAGAATTATTTTAGAATTTTCAAGGAATCTTATGGATTTTGTCGCCTTTTTTTCGGATTCTTTCAGATTCGTCCGGATTCTTCTACATTCTCTCGGATTCTTTCGTATTCTCTCTGATTCTCTCTAAATTTAGTGGAATTTTCTCATTTCTCCTGTATTCTTTTGGACTGTCTCGTATTCTATTCCTGATTCTTTCCGATTTTCTCGGAATTTAGTCGCATTCTCTCATATTCGCTTGTACTGTTTCAGGTTCTTTTCGGATTCTCCTCGTATTCTCTCGAATTTTCTCCGATCATGGATGTTTTCGGATTGTTTCGTATTCTTTCGAATCTGTCGAATTCCCCCTGATTCACTCGGATTCTTTCGAATCCTCTCGCATTGTTTTCGGATTCTCTGGCATTCTTTCGATTTCTTTCAAATTCCCTTGCGTTTTCTCAAATTCGTTTGGATTCTAAAAGATTTTTTCGTATTTTTTGCTTCAATGGACTGCCTGTGTAATAGACAGTTAAATAATTAGTTATTAACAATTTGATAACAACTTGCTAGAATACGTCATTTTTTACTGTTGACAGGAATTTTAGACTCTCAGTTAAGTTCACATTAAAACATATTATGTACGTTAATTTTTCAACTTTGACAATTTAATATTTTCAAAAAATCGAAAATTTTTTTAACCGTTTTTTTTTTGGAACACCCTGTATACAGTTCGAGAGCAGTCAGTCTGACATTAGCTGTCTAATAAAATCGACACCAACGATGGACGGAAACGGGGTACCTATTTTTTCGTACTTTAGGGGTCATGAAACGTCGAGAAATTATGAAAGTAGCCCGTCGCCCGATTTGTTCAAGTGAACCAAACAAAAAATATGAATATATTAATTAAAAAGATCATTTAACTATTGTTGTTTTATTTTATGTCCTAGATTTCTAATTTTTATAAAATAAATCGTTAATAACCACATAACAAGGAACTGCTACGAATGCAATTAACCTTCGAAGACGCAAAAACATCCATATAGGACAAACGGAAGCTTAATTTTCCATTGATTAGACTAAATATGTACATCGCTATGGCTACGACTGACGTCACAAAAAATGTGCAATAAGTGGACCAATTTGTTTTTTACATTTTAAGCGCTGAGTTTCATCACAAAAATTACTGGAAATTATTTGTCAGTTTTAGCGTCACACAGATAAAATCTGACAAATTGTGCTTTTCCACTCGTGGTCACTTTACAATTAATAATCCTGGTTTCAACAGCAAATAACTGTTCATCCGAAAAAAAAATCTTGATGTAGCATATTTTTGAATTAAATAATTACGAATTATTAGAATTTGGAGTCGCCACAAAATACAGTCTTTTACTGCGAAAACATTGTTCGCTGTCTGCAAAAAGCGCTCCATTAAATTTTGAGTCATTTAAGTTAAATTTAACACGGTAAAAAGCTTGGACGTGTCCTCCGCATTGCTAAACCGTCTATTTCCGAGCAAAATTCCCGCTTGCCATTTCCTTGTACCGCCGAGATAAATTAGGCCGCAACCCAAAGTCTTGCCCACTTTTTCCATCGAAAACCATCGCTATTTATGGCTCAAAGTAGTCGAATCCGGCGCCTAATGTCTGGACCATTCAGTAAATAAATCGTGGGTTTGATTGGTTATGACGTGCGCTGCTCATATATGGATCATGCGTTCAGTGCTCAGTCTTCTCCTTCATTGTTCGGAAATAATCATAGGGTTAGCCCCATCATCTGGCAGCTCTAACCGCCCGCCAAATGATCGTGTTTGATTTAACTTACGTGAACCCGAAAACCAGGGTCTGATTCCGTCCCACTGTACGCTTTCAATTTCCTCGACTACCAGAACTGCCCAAAGAACCAGAAGGAATTTCCGGGCCATTTCGTAACACTTTTAAGACATCACAAACGTTTTATTGTTAATCATCTTCACGCTGATTAGTCTCAGTCATTCGCGGCGATTTTTTATCATTTCGATAACTGTTCATGTCACATGCCGGGGTTCATATATTATGAGCAGGTATTTAAATTAGCCGCTTTATATTATAATCGGATCAAATGATTTCATTTACCGGACCGGACTGGCACATTATCTTTATCTCTCGGGCGAAACGAAAACTCCGGCAGGTGTGCGGAAAGTCCTTTTTCTTTCGGGACGGTCGGATGCGAAAGTTTCTCACGAGTCTTCCTTGCTCGAAGTGTGCAATTCTATCACTCAACATCAAAGAAGTGCACCACAGCACGCGATCGACGCGAACACGACAGCCGACAAACACTGACTCACGGTGAGTCCGGTCCACCAACTAGTCTAAGTCTTCGGTGCGCTCACCATCAATATGTCACCTCTGTCTTAAGTAATAAGCGCAGCATTTAACTCATTGTGGGTACCGGGATTTTTGATTGAATGACGGCTCAATAGCGGCGATTGCGCCTCTGTATTTACGGGATGGCAATCACTGATGTGCCAATAACCGCAGGATAAGGATTTTTTACTTTTTGTTTACCGTCTGCGTACGGTGTGTTTGTGTTGCGTAGTTTGTTTTATACTGATAGAAAAGTCTGCTTCGAGCACGTCAGGTTTCGGAAATTGTTAATCTATTATTTAAATTTTCGGGTTTTTTATGACGCTCCTAAAGCGACTAAGCGGCTTCTGTACCCACGAAGGTCCAGGAACATGTCTGAATATTTTTCAAATGATGCACCACGCATTCGAGAAATATTTTAAACATGAGGGGTCCACAAGATTGTTTCAAATTGATTTCAAGTTCTTTCAAGAACAAAACAACCGGAAGCCTCAAGATTCTTCCAAATTATTATTTATAAAAAAAACCCTAAATGAAATAACAAGGACCACCACAGCCAAGATTCTTGGTAATAATTTTACAAACACTAATCTTTTTAAAAATAAAACACCAAGGGTCCACAAGATTCCTTAAAGCTCTGCAAAAACAACACATATTCCTTTTTCCAAAAACGAAACACCAGAGAATTCTGAGATTTTTTCAATGTTTTTTGTGGAAATAAAACACCAGAGGCTCCAAGATTCCTATAAATTCTCTCAAAAAACCTGAATGTTTTCAAATTCTTCCAAAAAAGGACACACGAGAGAATTCTGAGATGATTTCAAAGTCTTTCAAAAAAAAGTCACCAGCGGTCCTACCCCCAAGACTTCTTCTAATTCTTTCAAAAACAAAACACTACAGCCTCCCAAGATTCTTCCCATTTTTTTTAAAAACACGAATGATTTCAAAAATAATACATCAGTCGTCCCTGAGATTCTTTCAACCTGAAGAAAACATCAAGAATCGTAATACTATTTCAAATTCTTCGAAAAAGAAATCACCAGAGAATTCAGAGATTCTATCTTTTTTGAAAGAAAACATCAGAGACTCGAAGATTCGTTTAGATTCTTTCAAAAAAACGTGAAAGTTTTCAAGTTGTTCCAAAAAGTAGACCCCAGACAATTCCGATGTTCTTTCAAATTCTTTCAAAAAGAAAACACCAAGGGCCCCAAGATTCTTTAAATTTTTTTCAAAAATAGAACAGTGAAGCTCCCAAAATTCCTTCACATTAAAAAAAAATACAACTCCTGAGATTCTTCCCAATTGTTTTAAAAACACTAATGATTTCAAAAGTAAAAAGAGATAAGTTTCTTTCAAACTGAAAAACATTAGGAATCCTAATACTATTTCAAATTCTTCCAAAAACGAAACACCAGATAATTCTGAGATTCTTTCAACGTTTTTTGTGGAAATAAAACACCAGAGGCTCCAAGATTCCTATAAATTCTCTCCAAAAAACGTGAATGTTTTTAAATTCTTCCAAAAAAGGACACACGAGAGAATTCTGAGATGATTTCAAAGTCCTTCGAAAACAAGTCACCAGCGGTCCTATCCCCAAGATTCCTCCAAATTCTTTCAAAAACAAAATACTACAGCCTCCCAAGATTCTTCCCATTTTTTTTTTTAAACACGAATGATTTCAAAAATAATACATCAGTCGTCTCTGAGATTCTTTCAACCTGAAGAAAACATCAAGAATCCTAATACTATTTCAAATTCTTCCAAAAAAAAAAAACACCAGAGAATTCAGAGATTCTATCTTTTTTTGAAAGAAAACATCAGAGACTCGAAGATTCGTTTAGATTCTTTCAAAAAAACGTGAAAGTTTTCAAGTTGTTCCAAAAAGTAGACCCCAGACAATTCCGATGTTCTTTCAAATTCTTTCAAAAAGAAAACACCGAGGGCCCCAAGATTCTTTAAATTTTTTTCAAAAATAGAACAGTGAAGCTCCCAAAATTCCTTCACATTAAAAAAAAATACAACTCCCGAGATTCTTCCCAATTGTTTTAAAAACACGAATGATTTCAAAAGTAAAAAGAGATAAGTTTCTTTCAAACTGAAAAACATTAGGAATCCTAATACTATTTCAAATTCTTCCAAAAACGAAACACCAGAGAATTCTGAGATTCTTTGAATGTTTTTTGTGGAAATAAAACACCAGAGGCTCCAAGATTCCTATAAATTCTCTCAAAAAAAAACGTGAATGTTTTTAAATTCTTCCAAAAAAGGACACACGAGAGAATTCTGAGATGATTTCAAAGTCTTTCAAAAACAAGTCACCAGCGGTCCTATCCCCAAGATTCCTCCAAATTCTTTCAAAAACAAAATACTACAGCCTCCCAAGATTCTTCCCATTTTTTTTTTAAAACACGAATGATTTCAAAAATAATACATCAGTCGTCCCTGAGATTCTTTCAACCTGAAGAAAACATCAAGAATCCTAATACTATTTCAAATTCTTCCAAAAAAAAAAACACCAGAGAATTCAGAGATTCTATCTTTTTTTGAAAGAAAACATCAGAGACTCGAAGATTCGTTTAGATTCTTTCAAAAAAACGTGAAAGGTTTCAAGTTGTTCCAAAAACTAGACCCCAGACAATTCCGATGTTCTTTCAAATTCTTTCAAAAATAAAACACCAAGGGCCCCAAGATTCCTTAAATTTTTTTCAAAAATAGAACAGTGAAGCTCCCAAAATTCCTTCACATTAAAAAAAATACAACTCCCGAGATTTTTCCCAATTGTTTTAAGAACACGAATGATTTCAAAAGTAAAAAGAGATAAGTTTCTTTCAAACTGAAAAACATTAGGAATCCTAATACTATTTCAAATTCTTCCAAAAACGAAACACCAGAGAATTCTGAGATTCTTTGAATGTTTTTTGTGGAAATAAAACACCAGAGGCTCCAAGATTCCTATAAATTCTCTCAAAAAAAAAACGTGAATATTTTTAAATTCTTCCAAAAAAGGACACACGGGAGAATTCTGAGATGATTTCAAAGTCTTTCAAAAACAAGTCACCAGCGGCCCTACCCCCAAGATTCCTCCAAATTCTTTCAAAAACAAAATACTACAGCCTCTCAAGATTCTTCCCATTTTTTTTTTAAACACGAATGATTTCAAAAATAATACATCAGTCGTCCCTGAGATTCTTTCAACCTGAAGAAAACATCAAGAATCCTAATAATATTTCAAATTCTTCCAAAAAGAAAACACCAGAGAATTCAGAGATTCTATCTTTTTTTGAAAGAAAACATCGGAGACTCGAAGATTCGTTTAGATTCTTTCAAAAAACCGTGAAAGTTTTCAAGTTGTTCCAAAAAGTATACCCTAGACAATTCCAATGTTCTTTCAAATTCTTTCAAAAAGAAAACACCAAGGGTCTCACGATTCTTTAATGTTTTTTCAAAAATAAAACAGTGAAGGTCCCAAAATTCCTTCACATTAAAAAAAAATACAACTCCCGAGATTCTTCCCAATTGTTTTAAAAACACGAATGATTTCAAAAGTAAAAAGTGATGAGTTTCATATTTTTTCAAAAAAGAATTACGAGATTTATTAATTTTTTTGAATAAAACACCAGAGGTTTTAAAATTTCTAAAAAAAAATCTGAAAATTTTCAAATTCTTAAAAAAAAACATGTTCTCCAAAATTTTTTCAAATTCTTTCAAAAACAAAAAAAAAATACTAGAGAATTCCGAGATTCTTTCAAACCATTTTGAAAATAAAACACCAAGCTCTAAGATTCCCTCAAACATTAAATAACGTGGACCCCCAAGAGTCCTTCAAATTCTTTGAAAAACCAAACACTATAACGTCCTAAAATTCTTCCCAATTGTTTTAAAAACACGAGTGTTTTCAAAAATAATACATCAGAGGTCCTTGAGATTCTTTCAAATTATAAACTAAAATAAAACACCTGATATTTTTCCCTTCTAAAACGAAACCCCAGAAAACTAAGGAATTTTTTTTTTTAAGATAAAACACCAAGGCTGTTGAAAATGTTTTCAAATTATAACACTAGGGGGTCCCAAGATTTTTTTCAAATTCTTTCAAAAATAAAACTACAGCCTTTCAAGATTGTTGAGAATGTTTTCAGATTCTTCCGAAAACGGAACACCAGAAAATTCTGAGATTCTTTCAATTTCTTTTAAAGGTAAAATACTAAGGTCCTCAAATTGTTTTCAAAATATTAAAAAAAACACTGGGGGCTCCTAAAGTTCTTTGAAAAACAAAACGTAGAGGTCCCTGAGATTCATTCAAATTTCAAAAAACAGCTAACAGTTCTTCCAAATTATTCCAAGGACGAAATACCAGAGAATTCCGAGATTCTTTCAAATTATTTTGAAAATAAAACACCACAGGCTCCAAAATTCCTTCAAATTTGTTCAAACATAAAATAATGTGGATCTCCAAGATTTCTTTAAATTCTTTCACAAACCAAACACTGCAACCTCCCAAGAGTTTTCCCAATTTCTTTAAAAACACGAGTGTTTTCAAAAATAATACATCAGAGACCCCTGAGAAAAACCAAGAAATTCTTTCCAATTTTTTGAAGATAAAACACCAAGGCCACTCGAAATGTTTTCAAATTCTTTGAAAAACAAAACACCAATTACTTCTTTCAAATTCTTTCAAAAATAAAACACCTCGGCCTTTGAGGATTCTTGAGAATGTTGTCAGATTCTTCCAAAAACAGAACTCCAGAGAATTCCGAGATTCTTTCATTTTTTTTTTTCAAAAATTCCTATAACTTTCAAAAAGTCAAACACTACAACATACAACGATTTTTTAATTTTTTTTAAACACAAATGTTTTCAGAGATAAAACACCAAACGTTCCTGCAATTCTTTCAAGTTAAAAAAGTAATCCGGTCTCTGACATTTTTCCCTCCCAAACGAAACACTCGGAAACCAAGAACTTCTTTAATTTTTTTTTCTAAAGGTAAGACACTTAGGCCCTCAAATTGTTTTCAAAATATTTGCAAAAAAACACCAGAGGCTCCCAGAATTGGTTCAAATTCTTTCAAAAATAAAATGCTAGAGGCCCTGAGATTCATTCATATTTCAAAAATAATTAATATTCTTCCAAATAATAGACCACAGGTTCCACAGATTCCAGATTCAAATTAGAAAATGAAATAAAACCACCAGGGGTGTTATTTTATCGTGCTTTTTCAAAAAGTTTTCAAATTTTAACACTTGGGAGGGGGCAAGATATTTTCAAATTCTTTGAAAAACAACACCAATGACCCAAAAACTTCTTTCAAATTCTTTTCACCTTTGAAGATTCTTGAGAATGTTTTCAGATTCTTCGAAAAACGGAACACCAGAGAATTCCTAGATTCTTTAAAAATTTTTTTTGTGAAAATAAAACACCAGAGGCTCCAAGATTCCTATAAATTCCGTGAAAAAAACGTGAATGTTTTCAAATTTTTCCAAAAAGGACACACCAGAGAATCCCGAGATTATTTCGAATTCTTTCAAAAAGAAAACACTAGGGGGCTCGAACCCCAGATTCTTTCAATTTTTTTCGAAAATAAAACAGTGCAGATCCCCAAAATTCCTTCAAATTCGTTCAAAAACAAAATACGACAGCGTCCCAAGATTCTTCCCTATTGTTTTAAAAGCACGAATGATTTCAAAAATAATACATCAGGGATTCTAATATTATTTCCAATTCTTCGAAAACAAAACACCAGAGAATTCAGAGATTCATTCATTTTTTTTTTTTTTTTTTGAAAATAAAACACCACGGGTCTTACGATCCTCAAAATTCTTTCAAAAAAACCGAGAATGTTTTCAAATTCTTTCAAAAGAAAACACCCGAACCCCTCAAAATTTTATCACATTATTGAAAAAAACATCAAAGTCTCCCAAAATAAATTCTTTCAAATTCTTCCAAAGAATTCAGAGATTCTATAATTTTTTTTTTTTGAAAATAAAACACCAGAGGTTTGTTTTAAGATTCTAAATTCTTTCAAAAAAACGTGAAAGTTTTCAGATTGTTCCAAAAAATAGACACCAGAGAATTCGGAGATTCCTTCAAATTCTTCCAAAAAAAAAAACACCAAAGGCCCCGTCCCCAAGATCCTTTCCCATTTTTCAAAAAAAAAAAAAATAGTCTCCCAAGATTCTTCCCAATTTTTTAAAGACACGAACGATTTCGAAAATAATATATCAGAGGCCTCCGAGATTCTTTCAAACTGAAACAAACATCAAGAATCCTAATATTATTTCTAATTTTCCACAAGCAAAACACCAGAGAATTCAGAGATTCATTCAATTTTTTTTTTTTTGGAAATAAAACACCACGGGCCTTAAGATTCCTCAAAATTCTTTCAAAAAAACGTGAATGTTTTCAAATTCTTTCAAAAGAACCGGCCTCTCAATATAAATTATTAAAAAAAAGACCAAAGGCTCCGAAAATTCTTTCAAATTTTTCCAAAAACAAAACACCAAAAAATCCAGAGATTCTATCTTTTTTTTTTGAACATAGAACACCAGAGGTTTGTTTTAAGACTCTAAATTCTTCCAAAAAAACGTAAAGCTTTCAAATTGTTCCAAAAAGTAGACATTAGACAGTTCCAAGATTCTTTCAAATTCTTTCAAAAAGAAAACACCAAGGGTCCAGCCCCCAAGATCCTTTCACATTTAAAAAAAAAAAATTCTCCCAAGATTCTTCTGAAGTTTTTAAAGACACGAATGATTTCAAAAATCAGAGTCGTCTGAGATTCTTTCAAACTGAAAAAAAAAACCATCAAGAATCCTAATATTATTTCAAATTCTTCCAAAAACAAAAGGCCAGAGAATTCACAGGTTCATTCAATTTTTTTTTTTTTTTTGAAAATAAAACATCACGGGTCTTACGATCCTCAAAATTCTTTCAAAAAAACGTGGATGTTTTCAAATTCTGTCAAAAGAAAACACCCGGACCCGACAAAATTTTATCACATTATTAAAAAAAAAAAAAAAACATCAAAGTCTCCCAAAATTCTTTCAAATTCTTCAAAAAACGAAACACAAAAGAATTCAGAGATTCTATCTTTTTTTTTTAAAAAAATAAAACACCAGAGGTTTGTTTTAAGATTGTAAATTCTTTCAAAAAAAACGTAAAGTTTTCAAATTATTCCAAAAAATAAACATTAGACAGTTCCAAGATTCTTTCAAATTCTTTCAAAAAGAAAACACCAAGGGTCCAGTCCAGTGATTTCAAAAATAATGTATCACAAGCCTCTGACATTCTTTCAAACTGAAAAAAACATCAAGAATCCTAATATTATTTCAAATTTTCCACAAACAAAACAACAGGGATTCATTCAATTTTTTTTTTTTTTTGAAAATGAAACACCAGGGGCCTTAAGATTCCTCAAAATTCTTAAAAAAAGTGAATGTTTTCAAAATTTTTTCAAAAGAAAACACCCGGGCCCCTCAAAATTCTATCAAATGATTTCCAAATAAAGAAAACACCAAAGACTCCCAAAATTCTTTCAAATTCTTTCAAAAACAAAACACTAGAGGTCCCTGTCAAAATATTTTCAAATTATTAAAAAAAAAAACGGTTTCAAAAATAAAACACCTCAGCCGTTGAAGATTCTTGAGAATGTTTTCAGATTCTTCCAAAAACACAACACCAGAGAATTCCGAGATTCGTTCTTTTTTTTGAAAATAAAATACTAGTGGTTCTAACATTCCTCTAAATTCTTTCAAAAAAACGTGAATGTTTTCAAATTGTTGCAAAAAGGAGACACCACACAATTCCTAGATTCTTTCAATTTTTTTCAAAAAGAAAACACCCGGGCTCCTCAAAATTTTGTCAAATTAATTATTTCCAAAAAAAAAAAAAACACCAAAGGCTCCCAAAATTCTTTCAAAAACAAAACACTAGCGGGTTTTTTCAGATTCTTTCAAAAATATAACTTCCAAAAACGAAATACGAGAGAATTCCGAGGTTTTCCTAATTTCTTTTTCAAGAATTCATGGAACTTCTCAAAAAGCCCAACACCACAAACTACAAAGATTTTTTTTATTTGTTTTAAAACACGAGTATTTTCAGGAATAAAACACCAGAAGTCCCTGGAATTTTTTCCAATTAAATAATATAAATAAGACAAAACACCAACGACCCAAAAATTTCCTTCAAATTCTTTCAAAAATAAAACACCCCAGCCTCTGATGATTCTTAAGAATGTTTTCAGATTCTTTCATAAACAGAACAGCAGAGAATTTAAAAATTTTTGTTTTTTTTTTTTTAAAGATTGCTCTAAATTCTTTCAAAAACAAAACACCAGAGGCTCGGTCTCTGATATTTTCCCCCCATGAAACATCAGACGATCAAGAAATTCTTTGGATTTTTTTTAAGATAAAACACCCAGACCCTCTAATTGTTTTCAAAATATTTCTAAAGAAAAAACAGTAGGGGTCTCCAAGGTTGTTCCAAATTCTTGGAAATATAAAACACCAATGACCCAAAAATTTCTTTCAAATTCATTCAAAAATAAAACACCCCCTCCTATAAAGATTCTTGAGAATATTTTCAAAAACAGAACACAGATTTTTTTCAATTTTTTTTGTAAAAGATTCTTCTAAATTAAAAAACACAGATTTTTAAAATTATTTTAAAATTACGCTTATTTTCAGAAAGAAAAAAACCAGAAATTCCCAGGCCCTGAAATTGTTTTCAAAATATTTCTAAAAAAACAGTAGTGGCCTTCAAGATTGTTTCAGTTTCTTTGAAAAATAAAACACCAATGATCTAAAAACTTCTTTCAAATTCTTTCAAAATTATAATACCCTAGCCTCTGAATATTCTTGAGAATGTTTTCTTCCAAAAACGGAACACCAGAGAATTCCGAGATTCTCCCAAATTGTTTAAAAAAGAATATACCCGGGCTTCTCAAGATTCCTTCACCAACATTCTTTCAAAATATTTCAAAAAAAAAAAAACACTTCTCAAAATTCATCCTAATTCTTTTACAAATGTTTTCAAAAATAAAACGGTAGACGCCTCTGATATTCTTTCAAGTTCTTGGAAAAACCTAACACCAAACGTCCTCCAGATTATTTAACCACAAAAATGGCATAAAGAAGATTTGCATTTAATAAAACTGTTGACTAGAGCTTATGTTTTATACACACTTGTACTAAAAACATTTCCACGAACTTTCCTGAAATCGATTAAAACTGCCAAGTAATTGAGATAAGTGTGTAATGCAAGTCACGACTTATTGTTGCAGTATGCATGTTACTAATAACTGGAAGCACAAGGTGTGTTTAAGTACTTATTGTTGTTTGCAAAATCGCCAGTAATTATAAATAGAATTCACGCTTGTCTTAACAAAAACGCCAAAACCTGCACCCGGAAATTCTATTTTTAAAATATGAATACGACATAATTTAACCTATACCAGCAAAAGAACTTTAATAGAACGCTATCTTTTATCAGATGTTTGCAAGTACAAGCATTCAATTAGTCCACAACCGTCATCAATCAAACGCCCAGATGGAAACGCAACAATCCTTCCAGTAGACTTCCTCTCTAACAAACATCACTCCTTTAATTACTGATACATATCTCATCAATTTTTTCCTCATTAATATCACAATATCGCCAGCCACGAACGCAAAAACCAAACTCGCCGCAAACCGGCACCTAGTTCCTCCTCTTTAATATACAGCAACCATGTTACACTTCGCCCAAACGTCGGAGGTCCAGATTTGAAATTTAAATTCCACCCATTAGAATTATGGGCAATTAATCTGACCACTGTCCATTCTTGGCTACCGTAGCTCTGCAAACAGCTGTGAATCCTCGCCGTTTGCATAAGTGGAACTCGTAAGAATTAACGTCGGAACAAATTTCGGACCCGAAACGGATTAAAAATCCCACGCTTCTTCGCCGCGATTTCAATTTAAAATTAATGGTACATGAGAGCTTTTGCAATCAGGTAATGACAGAGGCGCGTAAGCGGCCGCTATTGAGCTGTCATTCAATCAAAAACCACGGAGGCACAATGAGTTAAACGCGTGTTACTTAAGACGGAGGTGACATATTGATGGGGAGCGCAGAGCTGGCTTAAGTCGCACTCAGACTTGGCCGGTGGTCATGCAACATGTATGGTCAGAACGGTATTTTATGACGCGACAATCAAGGGCTGGACGACACAATAATAATCTTCTATCAAAATATAGGAATAAAGAGCTTGGAGAACTTTTGCAGAGTTTTCTTTTTCGAATAGTTAGAAAAAATCTCGGAGGTCCCTGTGTTTTTATCTTGTTTTTGAAAGAATTTCGAAGATTGTTCGGGTCTCTAATGTTTTGGTTTCGATTCTGAAGATTCTGATGGTTTCGAAGTCTGAAGAATCCAAAAATTCTGAAGACTTTGTAAATTTCGAAGATTCCAAAGATTGCAAAGATTCCAGAGAGTCAAATTTGCGGATATGCAGAGATTCTTGGGATCCCAGATGTTCTAAGATTTCTGGAGATTCTGAATATTTCCAAAATTGAAGATTCCCAATTTTTTGAAGACCGAAGATCTCGGAAGATTCTTATAAAGATTCCAAAAGCTTCAAATATTCCAAAGGTTCCAGAAATTTGAAAGATTCTAGATAGTCTGGGACTCTAGAAATTCTAGTCATTCTAAAAATGATGACGACTCTGATGATTTTGAATATTTCAGCAACTGACGATTCTAAAAATTCTACAGTCAGTGGAAATTTCGAAGATTCCAAAAACTCTAACGATTATAAAGAATCCAAAAAGTTCAAAGATTTCACATGTTTCAGAGATTTCAAATTTCCAAATATTTCGGAAGTCTTGGGATTACAGAAGACACTGAAGATGTCGAAGATTATAAAGATTCTAACGGTTCCAGAGATTCCACAAATTCCAAAGATTCCGGATATTTCTATGCTCTTGAGATTTCAGAACCTCGAAAGACTCTGAGCGTTTCGAAGCCTGAAGAATCCAAAAATTTTGGAGACTTTGGAGATTTCGAAGGTTCTAAATATTATAAAGACTTCAAAGATTCTAGAAATATAACATTTTCGGATATTTCGAGAAATCTTAAGAGTCTGAATATTTCGAACACTGATGATTCCAAAAAGACATTGAATATTCCCAACATTATAAAGATTTCGAAAATTCTAAAGTTTGCAAAGATTATGAATATTACTAGACCCTTGAGATTTAAGAAATTCTGAAGAGTTTGAACGTTTCGAAGATTATAAAGTTTCTAAAAACTTCAAGGATTCCAAAAGTTCCAGAAAGTCAGGTGATTCTAAGAATAATGACGATTCTGACGATTTTGATTGTTTCAAAATTTGAGAATTCCAAAAATTCTGAAGTTATTGAAGATTGCAAAGATTTCACAGATTTCAGATAGAATTCAAGACTTGAAATTGCAGAAATTCTAAAGATTCTGGAGATTCTGAAGATTTTAAAGACTTTGGAGTTTCCAAAAATTCTAAAGAGTCCAAAGACTTCAGAGAGTCCAGATATTTCAGTAATTTCTAATTTCCGAATATTCCGAGACTTGAGCTTTCAGAAATCCTAAATATTCTGAATATTTGCAAGATTGAAGATTCCAAAAATTCTGAAGACATTGAGGATGCCGAAGATTATGAAGATTCCAAAGATTTCAGAGACTCAAATTTCCGGTTTTTTAGTGACTTGGCGTCCCAGAAATTAAAATAAAAAAAGGTTCTAGACTTCCAGGTTCCAGAAATTTCAAATTTGGGATCCCAAATGTTCTAAAATTTCTAAAGATTTTGAATATTTCGAAAATTAAAGATTAAAAAAATTCTAAAGACCGAAGTTCTCGAAAATTCTGAAGATTATAAATATTCCAAAGGTTCTAGAAATTCCAAAGATTCCGGATAGTCTGAGACTTTAGAAATTCCGGGGATTCTAAAAATGTTGATGATTCTGAAGATTCTGAATATTTCGAACACTGAAGATTGTAAAAGTTCCGTAAACAGTGAAGATTCTGAGGATTTCCAAGACTTTGGATATTTCAAAGATTCTAAAGATTATAAAGAACTCAAAGATTCCAGATATTCCAGAAATTTCAAATTTCCGGATATTCCGAGACTCTTGGGATTCGTGAAATCCTAAAGATTCTGAAGATTCTGAATATTTGGAAGATTGAAGATTCCAAAAATTCTAAAGACATTGAAGATGCGGAAGATTATAAAGATTCGAAAGATTTTAAAGCACCCAGAGCTTCTACAAATTAAAACAATTCGTGACAGTTTGAGATTCTAATAGAAATTCCAGACATTCTAAAAATGCTGTCGATTCTGAAGATTCTGCATATTTCAACAATTAAAAGTTCAAAAGGTTCTGAAGCTACGAAAGGTTCTGAAGATACTGAAGAGTATAAAGATTTTAAAGATTGAGAAGTTTCCACAGATTTCAGATTCAAGAAATTCCAAAGATTCTGCAGATTCTAAATATTTCGAAAATTGAAGATTCTAAAAATTCTGCAGACAGTGAAGATTCCGAAGATTCCAAAGACTTTGTTGATTTCAAAGATTCCACATTTTTCAGAAATTTCAAATTTCCGAATAATCCAAGAATCTTGGGATTCCAGAAATCCTAAAGATTCTGAAGATTCTGAAAATTTGGAAGATCGAAGATTCGAATAATTCTAAAGACATTGAAGATACCGATGATTATAAAGATTCCTACTATTTCAAAGGTTCCTGAGCTTCTAGAACTTCAAAAGATACTTGACAGTGAGATTCTAAGAGAAATTCCAGACATTCTAAAAATGATGATGATTCTGAAGATTCTGAATATTTCAACAACTGAAAATTCCAAAAATTCTGAAGCCACGGAAGGTTCCGAAGATACTGAAGATTATACATATTTCAAAGATTGGTAAGTTTCCACAGATTTTAGTCTAATCCAACCAAGACTTGAGATTCAAGAAATTCTAAAGATTGTGAGATTTTGAAAATTTCGAAAACTGAAGATTCTAAAAATTCTGCAGACAGTGAAGATTCCGAAGATTCCAAAGACTTCGGAGATTTCAAAGATTCTAAATATTATAAAGAATCCAAAGATTTCAAAGATTCCACATTTTTCAGAAATTTCATATTTTCGGATATTTCGAGACCCTTGGGATTCCAGAAATCTTAAAAATTAGGAAGATTCTGAATATTTCGAAGATTGAAAATTCCAAAAATTCTGAAAACATTGAAGATGCCGAAGATTATAAAGATTCCTACGATTTCAAAGGTTCCAGAGCTTCTATAAGTTCAAAAGATACCTGACAGTCTGAGATTCTAATAAAAATTCCAGACATTCTAAAAATGATGACGATTCTGAAGATTCTGAATATTTCAACAACTGAAAATTCCAAAAATTCTGAAGCCACGGAAGGTTTCGAAGATACTGAAGATTATAAAGATTTCAAATATTGCTAAGGTTCCACAGATTTCAGATCTAATCCAAGACTTGATATTCAAGAAATTCTAAATAAATCTGGAGATTCTGAATATTTCGAAAACTGAAGATTCTAAATATTATAAAGAATCCACAGATTTCAAAGATTCCATATTTTTCAGAAATTCAAATTTCCGAATATTTCGAGACTCTTGGGTTTCCAGAAATCCTAGACTCTGAAGATTCAGAATATTTGGAAGATTGAAAATTTTAAAGATTTTAAAAACATTGAAAATACCGAAGATTATAAAGATTCCAAAGGTTCTAGAGATTCTAAAAATGATGAGGATTCTGAAGATTTAGAATATTCGGAAGATTGAAGATTGCAAAAATTCTGAAATTATTGAAGATGCCGAAGATTATAAAGAATACAAAGATTTCAAAGATTCTAAAGGTTCCAGAGATCCTATAAATTAGAAAGTTTTCGAATATTTCTGTACTCTTGAGATTTCAGAACTTCTAAAGATTTTGGGCGTTTCGAAGACTGAAGAATCCAAAAATTCTGAAGATTTTATAAATTTCGAAAATTTTAAATATTGCGCAGATTCCAGAGACTCAAAATTCCCGGATATTCAGACTCTTGTAGTTCCAGAATTTAAGATAAATAAGGATTATGAATATTATACAAAGACTTCCAAGATTCCAAAGGTTCTAGAAATTTCAAATTCGCGGATATTACGAGACTCTTGGGATCCCAGATGTTCTAAAATTTCTGAAGTCTAATATTTCCAAAAGTGAAGATTCCAAAAATTCTGAAGATTGAAGATCTCGAAGATTCTGAATAAAATAAAGATCTCAAAGGGCTTCAAGAATTTCCAAAGACTCCGGATAACGTGATGCTCTAGAAATTCCAGAGATTCTAAAAGTGATGACGATTGTCAAAAATTCTGAAGCTAATGAGGAAGATTTTAAAGATTCCTAAGATTTTAAAGATTGCTAAAGTTCTACAGATTTCATATATGAGACTTGAGATTCTAGAAATTCTAAAGATTCTGGAGATTCTGAAGATTCTAAAAATTCTGCAGATGGTGAAGATTCCGAAGATTCCAAAGATTTTGGAGATTCAAAGACTTCAAGATTATATATCTCAGAAATTTCATATTTCCGGATATTCCGAGACTCTTGAGATTCCAGAAATCCTAAAGATTTTGAAGGTTCAGAATATTTGGAAGATTGAAGAAAGCAAAAATTCTGACGACATTGAAGATTCCGAAGATTATAAAGATTCCAAGGATTCCAAATGTTCCAGAGATTCTAGAAATCCCAAAGATTCCGGATATTCCTGCACTCTTGAGATTTAGAAACTTGTATAGATTCTAAGCGTTTCGAAGTCTGAAGAATTTAAAAAATTTTAAAACTGGAGATTTAGAAGGTTCTGAAGATTATAAAGATTTCGAAGACTTCAAAGATTCTAAAGGTTCCAGAAATTTTAAATTTCCGGATATTCCAAAACTCTTACGATTTCAGAAATCTAAAGGATCTGAATATTTCGAACAATGATTATTTCAAAAATTTTCAACACATTGAAAATTCCCAAGATTATAAATACTTCAAAGATTCTGAATATTCCTAAGCCCTTGAGATTTCAGAAATGCCAAAAATTCTGAAGACTGCACATTTAGATGATTATAAAGATTCTAAAGGCTTCAAATATTAATTCCAAAGATTCCGGATAGTCTGAAACGCTAGAAACTTCTGAGATTCTAAAGATTATGAATATTCTCAATGTTTCAAAGATCGAAGATTTCCAAAATTCTGAAAACTTTGAAGATTCCAAAGATTCTAAAGACGTAAAAATTCAAAAGCTTCCAGTCATTCCATAATGATTTTAATTTAATTGATAAATCTGAAGGTCCTTTCTCTCAAAATTGATCACCGTTTAAGACTAGTTTGAATGTGATAAATGAACTATAGGTAACTAATAACTGAAATAAAAGCATACAAATCATACATTTTCGCTATTGGTTTTTATACAACAATTTACATGATTGTTGAATTATATTAGAGCCATAAACAGTTAAAAATCTTAGCATGAATTGTGAATTTGTAACCAAAAAAAAAAAAAGTACACGTGTTTTTGGATTAGTCAAGATATAATCGATTTTTTAATTTTTTAATCTTTAAAATTAAAACAAATATTTTGATGTAATCGGATCGAATGACGTAAAATTATGGAACATCTGTGTCTAGTTAAAAGACGCGAAAATGCCATGCTAATTTATTTGACATTTTAATTACGAACTAAAAACTTTCAGTTTGTGTTATCTTTAAACATTTTTATTTCTAATCACTTTTGTGTTTTATTATAAAACTTTCACGACCTTGTCGCCATCACAGCACAAAAAAACCAGCACTGATCAAACACCTTTCGAACGAGTGAGTTATCAATTTGACGAAGTCCATTCAAATCCGCTCGTGTTTATTTTTCCGTGTCGTGAAATATCAGTTGCGAGTCCTCATGAATTAATCATGAGCATGCCATCAAGCCGGAAAGTAGAGCTATTGATGCCGCCTCACAATAGCTACCTGTCGATTGGAGCCCGCTCCGGACATTATATTTACCGGAATCCCGGCGCCGCACCATTTCGGGCCATATTTCTCCCTCGCCATAAAGCAATTGTCTTCGTAAAGCTCCAACCCAGCCTCTACATCGCCATTATCGCCATTCCCAGCACCTGACAACCTTCTTCACCGGCCGACTTTAATTTTCCTCACTTAACTTCATCGCCGGCAATAAAAAGAGCATAAACCCCACAGGTTGGGCGGCAGTCGGAGCTATCATATTGTATTTCAATCAAGCGTCCCTTTGTCGAAGGACTCGGCCAATAATTTTCTCCGGCGGTCGGCGGCGAGGACGTGTGTAAAGCCGGGTTGTGTGGAAGCAAAACTCCGATTACCGCTTGCTCCAGGTCTTCTCCATAAACAGAAAGGTGAACGGTCGGATCGCTAAAGCCATATTACCACAACAATACCGACAATGCCCACTTTAAAAGGCTACAAATCGCGCTAATTGCCCCTTTTATCTGAATGCTAATTATGCGCAAGTTTCTATAAATTGAATTTATTGGAGAGCTTTAATTGACGTGAGTTGTAGTCGAGGGGCTTATTCGGCGATCGGCGCTGCGGAGGCAACAAGTACATACAAGGACAAAGAATGCCAATTTCATTGTTTCAGGGTAGGAGGCTAGTTGGCTCTTCCTCCGACACGAACACTCATTTGTTTTTCTAAACGACGACGGAGAGCTTTTCTCTAACACACTCCCACTATTTTTTCTATTTTACCTACTGTCAAGGTGACGTCATCAACGTTCCGAAGGAAATAAAATTGTATTGCAATTTATTTTCTCTAACGACACGCTAATTTGTTAGAAAACCGCTTTTAAAGCTTGCTGAGGAAATAAACGCAAAATAATTATGCGGATTTAACGTGCCTTTACATCTGCTTATTTCAATTATTACCACCTTATGGCAACCGACTCCAGGTATTCACATCTCATCAATCAATCACGGCAAAGTGGCTTTAAAATTATAGCATTTATTTTTCAAAATTGCGCAGTTTTGCAACGGTTCCAAACCCGTTACAGCAGTTATTTCGCAGAGACATAGTTATACAGGGTGGTTCAATTCAAATTTATATTCGTACTTAACCATTCGAAATTCGTAAGCCCCAATAAATCAACAGTGACGTTAATTCGTCGAAAAAATCTAATCTTCAAGTCACGTCATGCCACAACAAGGCTAATGATTTTTTTAATACGTGTCATTGGCGAGATCCAGCGTAGACAAGACATCGACTAACTAAAACAGTTCGTGAGTGTTCACTTTTCGGGCAGTTTTTGTTTGTACTCTTTGATGACACGACCGAAATGGTCATCGCTGATGATACGATCAGCTCACAAAAACAAAGAATTCTAACTTAGGCAAGAGCCGGTAATTGTCGACTTTTTTCCCGATGTGGAGGAAATCGTAGGACGAAAATTTGAGTGAGTGTTTAGGTTTTTGGGTAAATAAGAAGCTGCGGTTCCTAGTTGGGTAATAAGTGGGTATTCATAAGTATTTTTCTTGATAAAGACGTGAACGTCCACTGTTGCATAATAATGTCATTACATAAAACTGCTAAACGGAGGTTCATTAATTATCAGCAGGTAGCGCGTAGCGGCACATAATGTCGTGTTCGGCCCCAGACACATTCGTCAGTGCTGTTTATTTTATTTGTACAAGCATTTTTAATTCCTAATTAAAAGGCTGACGCTGTTTCCGCATTCTGGCTTTCTTTGGAAGAAAAATTGCGGGTCGGTTTCGGTTTAAAAGAGATCGGGTAATTTGTTTAACGGTATTAAGCTTGGTACTTTTACCACAAAGAAGCGAAAATCTGTTTCCTGGTTTGATTATTAAGCGAAGGCGTTGATATAAATAATTAAGTAGGTACGGGAAGTCCACAAATTAAATCCAAATCCGAATTTAGGTCGAATTGATAAATCAAAACTTAGAAATAGTGTAAATCTTGAACGTCCTGTGTAACTGTATCTTTGTGAAATACTCCAGAAGTTGTTTTTGGCTTCATTGCGCCAAAAAATTTTACCATTTTTTTTTTCAAAATCGACAATATGACATTAAGATTTTTAGAAAATGTGACTTTCAAGCCCACTATTTTGAAAATTTAGCCCGGAACTATCAAAATTCTGTGGTTTTCGAATGAGGTCCTCGATGTCTATTTCCCAGATTTTTTTGTGGTTTTTCGCAGCTTTCCAAAAGCTCAGTTTTCATTACCCTCCTCTTACGAAATTTTTTAATTAGATTTTGCCTTTTGGTTTTAATATGTGCAGACCTCTTTTCACAACATGAAACTTAAAACATGTTTAAAACAGAAAATTTGTATAAGGAAATATCGATTGTAATTAGGCTCCGCCCCATAATTGCAAAATCCATATTTTCTTGCAAAAATGTACCATCAACCATGTTATAAATTCCTTTAAAGAAGGCTATTTATATTAAGAAGAGAAAGGTAAATTATAAGCCCCACCCACCCACCCTGTCTCAATTGTGACGCTTTTCTTTATTCATCGTTAGTCAAGAAGGGCGGAGCTTAGTTGCAAAATCAGTATTTTTCTACAAAAATCACCATGTGAAACATGTTCTTCAGTGATGGTATTGCTCAAAGAAAACTACATGTACAGAAAAAAGTATTTTGCAGTTAAGCCCCGCCCTCTTGGTTTACGGCGAATAAAAAAAATCATAACATTTGTGATAGGGCGGGTGGGAGGGCTTAGGTTTTGCCTTTTGATTTTAATATATGGAGACTTCTTTTGAGAACATGAAACTTAAAACGCCTTTGAAATAGAAAATTTGTATAAGCAAATATCGATTTAGCAATTATGCTCCGCCCGATAATTGCAAAATCTATGTTTCCTTGCAAAAATGTACCATCAACCATGTTTTAAATTTCTTGTTGTGAAAAGAAGGCTATGTATATTAAGAAAAATAAGGCAAAATTAAACCCCACCCACCCGCCTCATCTCAATTGTGACGCTTTTTCTTTATTCGTCGTTAGTCAAGGAGGGCGGAGCTTAGTGCAAAATCCGTATTTTCCTACAAAAAATACCATGTGAAACATGTTCTTCAGTGATGGTGTTGCTCAAAGAAAAATATTGGTAAAGAAACAAGTATTTTGCAGTTAAACTCAGCCCTCTTGGTTTACGGCGAATAAAGAATATCATAACAATTCTGATAGGGTGGGTGGGCGGGCTTATGTTTTGTGTTTTGATTTCAATATGTGTAGACTTCTTTTGAGAACATGAAACTTAAAACGCCTTTGAAATAGAAAATTTGTATAAGCAAATATCGATTTAGCAATTTTGCTCCGCCCGATAAATGCAAAATCTATGTTTCCTTGCAAAAATGTACCATCAACCATGTTTTAAATTTCTTGTTGTGAAAAAAAGGCTATGTATATTAAGAAAAATAAGGCAAAATTAAACCCCACCCACCCGCCCTATCTCAATTGTGACGCTTTTTCTTTATTCGTCGTTAGTCAAGGAGGGCGGAGCTTAGTGCAAAATCCGCATTTTCCTACAAAAAATACCATGTGAAACATGTTCTTCAGTGATGGTGTTGCTCAAAGAAAAATATTGGTAAAGAAACAAGTATTTTGCAGTTAAACTCAGCCCTCTTGGTTTACAGCGAATAAAAAAAATCATAACAATTCTGATAGGGCGGGTGGGTGGGCTTATGTTTTGTCTTTTGATTTTAATATATGTAGACTTCTTTTCAGAACATGAAACTTAAAACACCTTTGAAATAGAAAATTTGTATAAGCAAATATCGATTTAGCAATTATGCTCCGCACGATAATTGCAAAATCTATGTTTCCTTGCAAAAATGTACCATCAACCATGTTTTAAATTTCTTGTTGTGAAAAGACGGCTATGTATATTAAGAAAAATAAAGCAAAATTAAACCCCACCCACCCGCCCTATCTCAATTGTGACGCTTTTTCTTTATTCGTCGTTAGTCAAGGAGGGCGGAGCTTAGTGCAAAATCCGTATTTTCCTACAAAAAATACCATGTGAAACATTTTCTTCAATGATGGTTTTGCTCAAACAACACTATATGTAAAGAAAAAAGTATTTTGCAGTTAAACTCCGCCCTCTTGGTGTACGGCGAATAAAAAAATCATAACAATAGAGATGGGGCGGGTGGGCGGGCTTAGGTTTTGCCTTTTGGTTTTAATATGTGTAGACTTCTTTTCACAATATGAAACTTAACACATGTTTAAGTAGAAAATTTGGATAAGGAAATATCGATTGCAATTAGGCTCCGCCTCATAATTGCAAAATCCATATTTCCTTGCAAAAATGTACCATCAACCATGTGTTAAATTTCTTGTTGTGAAAAGAAGGCATTGTATATTAAGAAAAATAATGGTAAAATATAAGCCCCACCCACCCACCCTATCTCAATTGTGACGTTTTTTCTTTATTCTTCGTTAGTCAAGAGGGGCAAAATCCGTATTTCTACAAAAAAGATTTTTCGAAAATTTGACTTTCAGACCGACTATTTTGAAAATTTAGACCAGGACTATAAAAATGCTACGTTTTTCAAATCAGGCCCTAGATTTCTATGTCAGAATCAGAATTTTTAGCGGATTTTTACACAGCTTTTCCAAAAGTTCAATTTTTCATTACTCTATGAATTTTTTTCTTCTTCTCGAGCACCTTTGAAAATGAATTAAAAAAAATACTGAAAGAGATTTTGAGAATTTATTATTTATTCAGAATTGCCAATGTAAAATATGGCAATTTTTAAGATTTTTCCAAAATTTGACTTTCAAATGGACTGTTTTGAAAATTTAGCCCGAATTTATTTTTATATCCCAGGTTTTTTCTCTAATTCCTTCGAAAATTATCGAAAGAAATTTTTGGTAGATTTAGACCTTGTTTTCTACTTCATTTCGTCGAAAATTGTTCCCATTTTTTCAAAATCGTGCATATGACAATTTAGGATTTTTGGAAAATTGGATTTCTAAACCGAAAATTTTGAAAATTTAGTCCGGAACTATGAAAATTCTGTGGTTTTCGAATCAGGTCGTCGATATCTAAGGTATATTCCAGAATGTTGTGTAATTTTTCGCAGCTTTTCCAAAAACTCAATTTTTCAATACCCTCCTCTTATGAAATTTTTTATTTTTCTCGAGCACCTTCGAAAAGTAGGTACCTAAACAATGTTTTTGTAAATTTCGTCTTCAGAAGTTGTTTTCAGCTTTATTGTTTCGAAAATCCTTGCCACTTTTTCAAATTCGCCAACATGTTTTGTGATTTATCGCACGTTTTCCAAAAGCTCAGTTTTTCAGTACTTTTCTCTTATGAATTTTTTTATTTTTTCTCGAGCTCCTTCGAAAATTATTTTGAGATTTTTTTCGGCCTCATTTCTTTGAAAATACCTACGAAATGAAGGACAATATTTAGAATTTTGAAAAAAATCTTCTTCAATGTGAATATTTCGAAAATCTTAGTGTAGGACTAGAATTTTTCTAGATTTTTTCGCAGTTTTTCCAAAGGATCAATTTTTCAAAATCCTCCTCTTAAGAATTTTTTTTGAACACGTTCGGAAATTACATAAACAAATTTTTTGGTTTATTTCGACATTCGGAAGTTGTTTTCGCTTTCATTTCGTCGAAAATTCTTGCCATTTTTTCGAAACTGCCACCATGACAATTTTTAGGATCTTTATAAAAATTTGACTTTCAAACCGACTATTTGAAAATTTAGTCTGGAACAATCAAAATTCTATGGTTTTTGAATCAGGTCGTCGATGTCTATATCCCCGATTTTTTGTGGTTTTCGCAGCTTTTCCAAAAGCTCAATTTTTCAATACCTTCCTTCCTGAAATTTTTGACTTTTTCTCTAACACCTTCGAAAATTACCCAAAGACATTTTTTAAAGAGTTCAACCTCAAGAAGTTGTTTTCGGCCTCATTTCGTCAATGTTTTTTCCATTTTTTTCAAAATCGACAATATCACATTTAAGATTTTTAGGAAATGTGACTTTCAAATGGATTATTTTGAAAAATTAGTCCAGAACTATCAAAATTCTGTGGTTTTCGAATCAGGTCGTCGATGTCCGTGTCCTAGATTTTTTTTATTTTTTTCAACTTTTCCTAAAGTTCAGTTTTTATTGCCCTTCCCTTATCAATTTTTTTACTTTTTCTCGAGTACCTTCGAAAATTACCCAAATAATTTTTTTTATAGATTTCGATCTCCACAACTTGTTTTCGGCTGCATTTCGTCACAAATTTTTACCTTTTTTTTTTTAAATTGCTAGTATGATATTTAAGATTTTTAGAAAACGTGACTTTCAAATTGATTATTTTGAAAATTTTGCCCGGAACTATCAACATTCTGTGGTTTTCGAATCAGGTCGTCGATGTTAATTTCCCAGATTTTTTGTTATTTTTGGCAGCTTTTCCAAAAGCTCAGTTTTTCAATACTCTCTTCTTATGAAATTTTTGACTTTTTCTCGAGCACCTGCCAAAAATTACTGAAAGAGATTTTTTGTATATTTCTACCTCCAGACGTTATTTTCGGCTTCATTTCGTCGAAAATTCTTGCCATACATATTTTCCAATTTGGAATTTTTGGGATTTTTTGAAAATTTTACTTTCAAATCGACTATTTTGAAAATTTAGTCCACAACTATCAAAATGCTACGTTTTTCGGAGCAGGTTGTCGATATCTATATCCTTTTCGGCCGCTTTTCCAAAAGCTCAATTTTTCAATTCTCCCCTATGAAATTATTTGTTTTTCCCGAGCGCCTTTGAAAATTACCAAAACAAAAATGTTTTATAAATTTAGACGTCCACAAAAATTCAGGGACGTAGATCTCGACGCGCCGATTCCAAAAATATAGCATGTTGATGGTCACGAAGCAACATTTTCGAAAAAATCGATACGAAATACGAATTTTTGAAAATTTAAAAAAATTCGACATTTCAACGGTCGATTCTGGAAAAACGGTTGCAGTTATCAAAGAACCGATGCTGGAATTGAGCTCTAGAGCTCGAAATCTACAAGAAAATGTGTTTAGTTAAGTTTAGAAAATGTCAAAACTTTAGCGAAATTTGGAGAAGGGGGGGACCGTTAAAAAATTTCAATTTTTAAAAAGTTGCCTAAAAAGTATGAAAAAATTCAGGGACGTAGATCTCGACGCACTGATTCCAAAAATATAGCATGTTGCTGGTCACGAAGCAACATTTTCGAAAAAATCGGTACGAAATGCGAATTTTGAACATTTATTAAAAAAATCGTTATTTAAACTAGTAATTAGTTTTGATGCAATACGAGTGAACTATGGAAACAAAAAAATCAATTTTCTTTTTATATGGTGTAAGTCGTGGTCGTCCGAAATTTGGGTTTTAAATTGATTATTGTGTCAATTTTACAAATTACATTCTGTACAAAAATGAGCGAAACTAATTTTCAACAGATCTCCTAGTCAATTTACGAGTACCATATAGGTACTAATAAATGTATATATTATACAGATTAATGTACGAAAGGAGGCGAAAGACAAATATTGTCGATATTTTTTTCACAAACTACCTTACACCTAATATATTATCTCAGCGTGACCAGATATGCTCCAATATTTATTACACAAAAATAAAAACACCACTTAAAATTCCAACATTTTGTAGAATTTCTAATTATAATTCTTCACATTTTTCAGATTTAGTTGCAACCATGCTCATCATTACATGTTCATTTAACTCTTTCGATAGATACCGTAAATAATTTAAAGCGCTTGATACCATAAAAATTTTACTAATGTGTTTAAAAGTGAAGCCACTATCATAAATATGTTGTCCCGAAGTGCTACCTTTGTGGAGTCACGACGGTACATTTAAAACCAGATTTACGATCAATTAATCTGACATATTGCCGGGATTGGAGACTCTAACTAATACAAACTTGGACTTTCAAACTTATTAATAATAATCAATTTAACACTATAACGTAAGACGATTTTCTCACGTTGACCTGTTTACGAACTGTAAAAACAGTGCCGTATTTTGCTGGTCGCCACTTTTTCTCCTCAGTATGAACCAGTTCCACTTAAAATAAAATTCACCCACATTAAAACCCGCACAGATAAATATCTAACTGATTACAACTTTAATAATCCAGTTCTGCTTTTTATCTCCATCGCCTCGCAGAACATTAAGGCGACCTCTCATAAACGTAACGATAATGAAACAATAATTACGCTCAATTACCTGCTTTCTGATTGGATTATTACGCACGATTACGTTTTTACTTGAAACGCAACGAAGATGATTACTTACGCGCGGTAGCGTCATTATAAAACGGTAAACACTCATTATAATTCAGTCTAGGTGTGCTGTGTCCACATTTACGCTCTTTTCGAGAGCCATATACAGAAGTACCGTGTGAAAGAAAACCCGGGGGTTAGAGTTGGCTGCGCTATACTCCGTTTACCGAACAGATGGACTACAATTTTTTTTTAAATTACTCACGTTTGCATTCGTGCGCGTCTCGCGCCGTCGCCCGCTTCCACGGGGCGTCGTTGTAGAACGGCAGACACTCGTTGCAGTCCGGCCCCGCCGTATTGTGCTCACATTTACACACCCTCCGCCGAGAGCCGTCGACTCCGGTTGAAGTGATGCATTCGGAAGCGTGACCGTTGCACTTGCACCTTGCACCGACAGCCACGTCGGCGATGGCGTAGAAGTAGGAGCGCAACACCTGTTGATCGCCGAACACTTCATCACCGAAGGTGTTGAGGCGGTCGAGGGTTATCATCACGTCGGTGGCGGTGACCCATTCCTGGAATTAATAGATGCGAATGACAAATGGCGTGCGAATAGGTATTGCAGGCGTGTCGAAGTTTATGGATGGTGTTGACACTTAATAAAAATTATTAATAATAATGATAATAATCATCATAATGGGAGAGATGGGTGGATGGCGGTTGTGAATAGCACATCGGAGAATTTATTACAGTTTGTCTGAATAACTGAATAAATTTTGACCTAATTGAATCGATCTTCAGGTTTGATTATATTGTGATTCATGAACTGATCTGAATTCCGTAGATCGTGGTTTTTGCTGCTTTGTGGATCCAGCGTTAAAGGCCAAAAATATGTAGTTTGATTTCCTATTTGGTTTTATTAGATTATGATCATAAAAATTTGAATTTTAAAATTATTTGTTCGGCGGAAACTGATACCTACGAAGTCCGGAATAATAAAATTTGAATTTAAAATTGCTTATTCGGTTGAAATTGATATTTTTAGATTCGGTTTGAATTAAAATGGGATTTAAGTATAAAATTTTTCAGGATTTCTAATAATTATACGAAGTAGAGATAAAAACTTACCAGTATACTAAAAATCTTTATGCGTACAGAAAGGGGAAATTCTGATTCGTATATTATAGAATTAACTGTTCACTGTATGACGTTAAATATTTTTTTTTATTTTTCCTTGTGAATTTTTAATATTAAATCAAGAAGTCTACAATTTTTTGGCTCCAAATTTTTATTCAAGGGGTTCAAATTAGGGAAAGGGGTCATTTTAGACTAGAATGGAGAGTTTAAATATGGCCTACATTTGAAAATTTTGACCGAAAGAAGCCCCTGAAAAATTCCTCAAACAATAAACTCGAGTATTAAAAAAATTTAATAAAAATCAAGAGCTCTTCTACAAATTTTTTGGTCCTAGATTCTTATTCAGGGGGTTCGAATTAGGGGAAAAAGTGATTTTCAGAAAATTCGAGACACGTTTAACCGAGATAGCCTAAATTCGAAAATTTTGACCAAAAAAAGCTCAGAAAAAATTGCTCAAAAATAAATATGTATGTTTCAATCTTGCTGAAATTAAATTTCTAGATTAATTTTGCCCAGCTGAGTGCGTTTTCCACATCGTTGTTGAAAATTTTCGCTATTTTAAACGAAATCTTCCTTTAATCAAAACTCAAAAAAAAACAAATTGTGAGTTTGACGGTCCATAACTTTTGAACGGACTAAATGAGCTTATTCTAGTTTTCATCATCCAAGTTCTTGAAATTTTCTAGTCGCATTGGGTAGTTTTCAGGCTGGAAACCTTGCCCGTTTAGACTCTATGCAGAAATTTATCTGACGGTGTCATTTTCAGGGAACTTGAAATTAAAAAAATAAAAAAAAAATCAGGAGCTTTTCTACAATTTGTTTGGCCCCAGATTCTTCTTCAGGAGGTTCGAATTAGGGAAAGGAGTGATTTTCAGAAAATTCGAGACACGTTTAACCGAAATAGCTTGATATGGCCTTAATTCGAAAATTTTGACCAAAAAAGCTCAGGAAAATTTGCTGAAAAATAAATATGTTTCAATCTTGCTGAAATTAAATTTCTAAATTAATTTTGCATGGCTGAGTGCGATTTTAGCATTGTTGTTGAAAATTTTCGCTATTTTAAACGAAATCCTTCTTTAATCAAAACTCAAAAAAACCAAATTGTGAGTTTGACGGTCCATAACTTTTGAACGGACTAAAAGAGCTCATTCTGGTTTTCATCACCCAATTTCTTGGAGTTTTATAGCCGCATTGGGTAGTTTTCAGGCTGAAACCCTTGCCCGTTTAGGCTCTATCCACAGATTTATCGGACGGTGTCATTTTCAGGAGATTAGAATATAAAAAAAATAATAATAAAAAAAAAATCGGGAGCTCTTCTACCATTTGTTTGACCCAAGATTCATCTTTAGGAGGTTCGAATTAAGGAAAAGAATGATTTTCAGACAATTCGAGGCAAGTTTAACCGAGATAGCTCGATATGGAAAAAATTCGAAAATTTTGACCAAAAAAAGCTCAGAAAAAATTGCTCAAAAATAAATATGTTTCAATCTTGCTGAAATTAAATTTCTAGATTAATTTTGCCCAGCTGAGTGCGTTTTTCACACCGTTGTTGAAAATTTTCGCTATTCTAAACGAAATTCTTCTTTAATCAAAACTCAAAAAAACCAAACTGTGAGTTTGACAATCCATAACTTTTGATCGGGCTAAAGGAGCTTATTCTGGTTTTCATCTCTCAATTTCTTGGAGTTTTCTAGCCGCATTGGGTAGTTTTCAGGCTGAAACCCTTGCTCGTTTAGACTCTATACACAGATTTATCTGACGGTGTTATTTTCAGGAAACTTGAATTTAAAATTTTTTTTTAAATCAGGAGCTCTTCTACAATTTGTTTGGCCCCAGATTCTTCTTCAGGAGGTTCGAATTAGGGAAAAGAGTGATTTTCAGAAAATTCGAGACACGTTTAACCGATTTAGCTTGATTCGAAAATTTTGACCAAAAAAAGCTGAGGAAAAATTTCTAAAAAATAAATATGTTTCAATCTTGCTGAAATTAAATTTCTAGATTAATTTTGCCCAGCTGAGTGCGTTTTTCACATCGTTGTTGAAAATTTTCGCTATTTTTAAACGAAGTCTTTGTTTAATCAAAACTCAAAAGACCAAATTGTGAGTTTGACGTTCTATAGCTTTTGAACTGAAAAAAAGAGCTTATTCGGGTTTTTGCCAATCAATTTCTCGAAATTTTCTAGTGGCATTGGTTAGTTTTCAGGCTGAAACTCTTGCCCGTTTAGAATCTATGCACACATTTTTATTGGACGGTGTCATTTTCAGGAGTTTCGAATAAAAAAAAAAATAAAAAAAAAATCAGGAGCTCTTCTACCATTTGTTTGACCCAAGATTCATCTTTAGGAGGTTCGAATTAAGGAAAAGAGTGAATTTCAGACAATTCGAGGCAAATTTAACCGAGATACCTCGATATGGAAAAAATTCGAAAATTTTGACCAAAAAGGAGCTCCGGAAAAATTGCTGAAAAAATTAACATGTTTCAATCTGGCTGAAATTAAATTTATAGGCTAATTTTGCCCAGCTGAGTGCGTTTTTAGCACCGGTTGTTGAAAATTTATACTACGTATAAAAAAATCAAACTCAAAAAATTGTGAGTTTGACGGTCCATAACTTTTGAATGGACAAAGGGAAAATATTCTGGTTTCTACCATTCGATTTCTTATATGTAATTTCCTGGTCATGGTGTATTTTCATGTAAGTCCTTTTCGAATCTACATACACCTTTATCAGATGATTTCATTTTCGGGAAACCCAAAAGTTAAAAAATTTCAAAAAATTCAGTAGCTCTTCTGCAGTTTTTTTGGCCCCAGATTCTTATTCAGAAAGTTCGAATTTGGAAAAGGAGTAATTTTCATACAAATCGATCGATTTAAAATCTCGGTCTTTGTAATCATTAATGCTAAAATAAATTCGTAAATTTTAATTTTGTTGTAATTTTATAAATTCCTATTTTTTTTTAATCATAATTTGTAATTTAAAAAGTTTCAGTAGAAAACATAAATAAGGAAATTTAGCAGAATAAACACAGTCGAACCTCAGTAAGTCGAACCTCATTAAGTTGAACCTCAATAAATCGAATCGATCTTGTTGAAAGTTTGTTTATTATAAGGAGACGTTTCACTTTTATATTAAAATACGAATGTTTGTTGATCAAAATTTTGTCACCACGGAGCCACGATCTATTGCCAAACCAGAATGTCCAAAAAAAATTAAATTTTCTATGCAGCTTATATCTACGAATAATTTTGTAGATATAATATATTTTGTAGACCAAATTCTTAATTTTTGACAAAGAAGTTTCTATAAATCACTTAGATTCTTTTGAAAAAAAAAACTGTCGAAAAATGTGAACTAGTTGGCCGTGGATAATCAGCTGCATCTATTATAGCCCTGAATGGTCCAGGGCTAACTAGAAAACGACTTTTTTATCGTAGTTTCGTAACTATTCATGACATATCTTAATTTATTTAAATTTAAATTAAGTCAAATTTTGCTTCAACTCACAAATGAAAAAAAAAATTGCGTTGCGAAATTTTGAGATGACGTCATCAATTTGTTCCTGGGGAAGATAAGACAATTTTTGTTAGCATTTTACCATCTAGACGAAATTCCTAAAATATCATCAAATTTTAGGATATTCACCCATCCACCCATTTTTTTTAAGACCCAATTTATTCACCTCAGGATGAATAGTGTATTTTATATTGACAAATAGTTCAAATTTTACAAAAATTTAACTTGCCCCACCCGCCCACCCCTTCTCTATTTCAAAGATTCATTTTATGCCTTTTATCTTGTTTTAGCATAAATTTATTGAATGTCAAAATATCTGTCACTGCCAGAAGAGTTAGTTACGGAAATTTGTCGAAAATTCAGAGAACGTGTCATATTTTCGAAAATCTTACTACCTGCGCCAAAGTTACGTAAATTTGGTAACGAAAACGTCAAAAAAGCTCAAATTCGACTCTGAAATAGCAAATAAAAACTCTTTTAACCACATTGTGCTTAAAAATCTCCGTGTTGTCCATTCCCACAATCAAACCCCATATTTGTCGCTGTAAAACCAATACATGCGTAAACCACGCTTTACGCTGCATAGTGACATCAAACTCGATTTTACGTCCACCATAACATAGGCCATTACATTAGCCGGAAGGTTTTATAGGCGTGCTGCCGGTAAATTAAAAGAATTAAATAAAAGAAAAAAGAAGCCTGAAATGGTATGTAAATATTTAAAAAATCGTTTCCCATCATGAAAAAAGAGGTTACCTACCGCAGGATTGATTCCGGGCAATGAAAACTTTATGGCCTGCCAATTAGTGTACAGGTGTTCCTAAACTCACGTACCAGCTATTGACAGTGAATTTTTTATCAGAGCTTCGTGAGGAATGCACTGTTAATAGTCGCCACGTGACTGGGACTCGAGGGTGTGAAAACCCGGAAGATGAATCGTTGTGTGAGAACATGTTATTAAGTAAAGTGACACCGGAGTTAATTTTGGAAATAAATTTGCTGCTTGCTGTTTTATTTATGGGCAGTGCGCGTTTTCGTGAATGGGGAATCCATTACCAGGGAGATGGATTGGCTGGGTTTGGTGTAATGACAATGGTACACCACGCCATCAAACAAATAAAGTTGTTAGTATATTTGTATCGATATTTTTTATGTATGTTATTCATGTGAAGTTTGAAAATGCCATTTAAAGTCATTTCCATATATTGTACATAAAAAGTTTCGGTTTATTAATGACACGTAGCTTTATAACCTTATTTTGGGGTCTATCTTTATTGCTATATATGGAACGTACGGTTATTAAGGCCGGCTGTATAAATAATTGCCCACGAATTTTCGGTGTTTCTTGTAAAAAAACTGGTTTGTTGAAATTATCTTATCAATCAAGCTTGAAAGGTTTTATAGACAATGATTATAGCTCTTCCAGGATACAATGATGGTCGAGAAATGTATAAAAACCGAAAATTATATAACTGAGTTGATTTTTTAAATCATTTAAGGCAATAATTAAATCTTACATGGTTAATTATTGTCTGAATGGGGCTTTAACCATTTTGGCTCACAAAATAAACGTCCATGTATATAAAGTCTGTTATCCAATGTTATGGTATTTTTACTGTTGTTTATATTATATAACAACAAATTTCCAGGTTACGTTGTGGTCGTTATTTCTATTTTTTAAATCAAATTTATAAGGTTTTCTTTAAATCTTAAAAAAAATCATATTAATTTGGTCCATATTGAAATAGGGACATTTTTGACGAATGCATAAGAAAATTTTTCGGAATACTAAAAATATTAACTAAATCTGTCTAATTATCATAATATGGTGAAAAAAATTGAATTAACTTGGATTAATTATTTATTGATTATGCAACCTCTTATACACGTCTGCTGAGCTGGTTGCATACTCATACTGGATTTTTAGAGACAAACATTTGTTTTATTTTGATCAACAACAAAATTTTACAGATTTTTATAAGAACTGCACTTGGAATGTGATTTTATTTCTGTGAATTGTTCATTTTATTTGTGTCAAACCCATTGGTTAACAATTAATGTGTGACTTGGGCCACCCAATATACACGGAGCTGGCATTTATTAAATGTGTATCTCTGCAACCACAAATACACTTCTGCGAACATCATCACGTATGTATTTATTCATAGGTCACAATTTGATGTGAATCATATGTAGCAAATCATTTTATCGATTATAGCCTAACACAATTTACAAACGTCCAGAAATGCGACGCTAAGATTAGTAAAAAATTAAATTTCTTAAATTATAGCTATGCAACTTACAATACACAATTCCCACTCTAATTTTGTCTACGATTTTAATTCACAATTCAGCGTGGTTTTCCCACGATTTCAGCTTTTCCAGATATTCGGAACATCAATTTTATGGCCACCAAATCACGTACACAAAAAATTCTGAAGAAGTTAAATTGTAGCTAATTTTACCACTTTTGTTGTAAAACGGGTTGCATATCTGCAAAGAATGACATTTCAGTATCCATGGTAGTGTTTTTTTTTATTTTTATTTAAAAAAGTCTTGTCTTCGTTTTTAATTAAGGTTTTTAGAAGAAAAAGAAAAGATCATGGTGTTCTGACCACTACTGGTGTTTTGTTTTTGAAAGAGTTTTAAATAATCTTGGATATTATTTTTGACGGACCTTGGTTTTGGGTTTTTAAAGAATTTTAAAGAATCTTGGGGGTCCTGTGTACTGTATGTTAAAGATTATAAAAAATCTTGGTGGCTAGTACTTGCTAAGATAAGACCGATTTTGGTAAATGACGTACTGTCTAAGAAAATAAAGGGTGGGTGGGCGGGGCTAATACTTGTTAAGATAAGACTAATTTTGGCGAATGATATATACCTTCTAAGAAAATAGGGGGCGGGTGGGTGAGGGTGAGTGAGGCGGGCCTATTGCTTGCTTATAAAAGGCTCTGTAGAAAAAGATAGAGGCTCCCGGTGTTTGGGTTTTTAAACAATTTTAAAGAATCTTGGAGTATTTTGTTTATTAAAGAATCTGTATGGTCATAATTTCGGAGGCTTTATGGTCCCTGTGATGTTGTTTTTAGAGAATTTGGGAGAATCGCAAGACCTTGGTTTTGGTTTTTGAAAGAATTTGAAAAAGTTTGGGGGAGGGGGTTCCGGTGTGCTACTTGTTATTTTGGTCTTTTGGTGTTTTGTTTTTAAAAAAGTTTTGTTTTAAAAAAATTGAAAATATCTTGGGGGGTCCTGGTATATTATTTTTGAAAGAATTTGAAAGAATCTTACGGTCAAGGTCTTTAGTTTTTAAAGAGACCCTGGTTTTAGTCTTTGAAAGGATTCGAAAGAATTGTAAGGGGGGCTTCCGGTGTGTCCTTTTAAATAATTAAAAAAAAAAATTGGAGTTGTGGTACTTTTTGTTTTTTAAAGAATCTTGAGGGCGTCTGGTGATTGTTTTTTTGAAAGAGTTTTCAAGATTCTGGGAGATCTGTCGGGTTTGGTTCTTAAAGGAATTTTAAAGAATTTTTAGTCTCTGATGTTTGAATTTGAAACAATCACAATTTTTGGTTTTTGAAAAGATCTTGGGAAAATGGTGTTTTATTTTTGAAAGAATTCGAAGGAATCGTGGGATTGTGGTATTTGTTTTTTGAAGAATTTTGAGCGCGTATGGTGTTGTATTTTTGAAAAACTTTAAAGAATCTTTAGGGTAGTTGATGTTTTCGAAAGAATCTTGAGACCCTGGTCTTCAAAGGAATTTGAAAGAATCTTGAGAAACGGGTGTTTTGTTTTTGAGAGAATCTTAAGGATCTCCCGGTGTTTCACTTTTTAAACAATTTCAAAGAATCTTGGGGTCGTGGTACTTTTGTTTTATAAAG
Source organism: Zophobas morio (assembly GCF_036711695.1). Classification (NCBI taxonomy): domain Eukaryota; kingdom Metazoa; phylum Arthropoda; class Insecta; order Coleoptera; family Tenebrionidae; genus Zophobas; species Zophobas morio. Next base: position 586,690 of record NW_026972136.1, on the reverse strand, counting down.
AATCTTGACGACGTTTTATTTTTGAAAGAATTTTCAAGAATCTGGGAGGTCTGTCGGGTTTTGTTTTTAACGGAATTTTAAAGAATTTTTAGCCCCTGATGTTTTGTGTTTGAGAGAATTTGAAAGAATTTTGGGGTCACGGTTTTTGGTTTTTGAAACTAAAAATTGAAAAAATCTTGGAGGGTGGTGTTTTATTTTTGAAAGAATTCGAAAAGAATCGTGGGGAACTTCCAGTATTTGACTTTTTTAAGAACTTTAAAGAATCGTGGTATTTGGTTTTTGAAGAATTTTGAACGCCTATGGTATTATATTTTTGAAAAAGTTTAAAGAATCTTTAGGGTAGTTGATGTTGGTTTCGAAAGAATCTTGAGACCCTGGTCTTTTGGTTTTTAAATGAGTTTAAAAGAATCTCGAGGGAGTGGTTACATATTTAAAGAACCTCGAAGGCTTTTGCTGTTTTGTAATTCGAAGAATTTTAACGATTCTTAGAGATCTCTCGAGTTTTATTTTTGAAAAATTTGAAAGAATATTGGGAGACCCTGGTGTTTTTAATTTTTAAAAAATTTGAACGAATCGTAAGACCTCTCAGTGTTTGGCTTATTAAAGAATTTTAAAGAATCTTAGGATCATGATATCTAGCTTTTAAAAAAGTACCTTGAGGGTGTCTGGTATTTTGTTTTGCAAGAAATCTGAAAGAATCTTGAGATCGTGGTGTGTTGTTTTTGAAAGAATTTAAATAAACTTGAGACGTGGTTTTGGTTTTTGAAGAATTTGAAAGAATCTTAGGGGTTCAGGTGTTTTGTTTTTCATAGCATTTTGAAGAATCTTGGGAGGTGGTCGTATTTCGATTCTTTAAAGACTCTTGAGGTCGTTTAGCGTTTTGTCTTCAAAGGAATTTGGAAGAATCTTAAGAAACTAACTAAGTGTTTAAGGTTCTTTCAGTTGTTCTTACAATTCTCAGACTTCTCAAAGTCCTTAAAATTTTTAAAATGGTTAAATGTCTCAAAATTTTCAAAGTTTCGATATTTTCAAAGTTTTCGATGTTAAAAGATTGAGTCGCAAATTATTATTGTGTTTGTTTCATAATGGTTTATTTTCATATGTTGTGCTAAAAGATCGTTCAAATTATAATAAAATGAAAAGTTTTGATTTGTGGTTTTCCTAATAGTTTTTTGGAAATTTTTGAAATTCTTGAAGTTTTTGAATTTCTCGTAGTTTTAGAAGTTCCCAAAGTCCTTAAAGTTCTTAGAGTTTTTGAAGTTCTCAAGGGTTTTCAAATATTTGAAATTTTCGAAATTCTCAAAGTGCTCGAAATTTTCGAAATTCTTGAAATTCTCAAGGGTTTCAAAGTTTTAAAAGTTCTTAAAAAATATAAGATACTGAAGGTCTTAAATTCCTTTTTGAAGTTTTTAACGTTTTTAGAATTTTTAAAATTCTCGAAATTTTCGAAATTCTCGAAATTCTAAAAGGTCTGAAGCTTTTAGTTTTTAAAGTCCCTGAAAATCTTAAGATTTTCAAGTTGTTCTCAGTTACTCAAAGTTCTCAAAGTCAAAGTTCCTACGGCTTTTCAAACTTTTAAAGTTTTCGTAAATTTTTAAATTCTCGAAATTCGCGGATCTCTTTCAAAGTTCTCAAGATTCTCAAATGATTCAAAGTGTTTAAGGTTCTTCCAGTTGTTAATACAATCCTCAAGACTTCTCAAAGTCCTAAAATTTTTAAAATGATTAAATGTCTCAAAATTTTCACTTTCGAAATTTTCAAAATTTTCGATGTTAAAAAATTGAGTTACAAATTATTATGTTTGTTTCGTAATGATTTATTTTCATATGTTGTGCTAAAAGATCGTTCAAATTATAATAAAATGAAAAGTTTTGATCTGAGGTTTTCCTAATAGTTTTTTGGAAAATTTTGAAATTCTCGACATTTTCGAAATTCTAGAAGTTCTTGAATTTCTCGTAGTTCTCGAAGTTCCCAAAGACCTTAAAGTTCTTAGAGTTTTTGAAGTTCTCAAGATTTTTCAAATATTTGAAATTTTCGAAATTCTCAAAGTTTTCGAAATTCTTGAAATTACCAAGGGTTTCAAAGTTTTGAAAGTTCTTAAAAAATTTTCAACTTGTTAAATTTCTTAAAGATATTAAACTTCTTAAATTCGTGTTTGAAGTTTTTAAAATCCTCGAAATTTTCGAAGTTCTCAAGGTTCTCGAAGTGCTTAAAATCCTTAAATTTCTTTAAGTTCTTAAAATGTTTATATTTCTTATAGATTTTAAAGTTCTGAAGTTGTTTTTAATGTTCTCAAAGTCTTTGAAATTTTGAAATATTATAAGATTCTTAAAGTTGTCAAAGCTTTCAAAGTTCGTAGAGTTCTTACAGCTTTTAAACTTTTAAATTTTTTGAAGGTTCTGAAATTCTCGAAGTTCTCAAGACACTCAAATGTCTCTAAATTTTCAAGGTTCTTACAGTTACTCTTACCGTTCTCCAAGTTCTCAAATTTCTGAAAATTTTTCTTAAAATTCTTAAAGATTTTAACTTTTAAAGCTCTCACAAGCCTCAAAATTTTCAGTTTTCGAAATTCTCTCACAATTATATAAATTCGCAAAGTTTTCAGAGTCATTAAAGTTCTTACAGCTTTTGAAGTTTTTGAAAATTTCGAAATTCTCAAATTTGCGGAGTTTTCTCAAAATTCTCAAGATTCTCAAATGAATCAAAAATTTTAAGGTTCTTACAGTTGTCCTTTCAGCTCTCCAAACTTTTAAACTTTTTGAAATTTTTTACATTCTCCACATTTTCCAAATTTTTGAAGTTTTCGAAGTTCTTAAAAATTTCAAGTCTGAAAGTTCGTCTTTTGGTTTTTAAATGAATTTAAAAGAATCTCGAGGGAGTGGTTACATATTTAAAGAACCTCGAAGGCTTTTGCTGTTTTGTAATTCGAAGAATTTTAAAGATTCTTGGAGATCTCTCGAGTTTTATTTTTGAAAAATTTGAAACAATATTGGGAGACCCTGGTGTTTTTAATTTGTAAAAATTTGAACGAATCGTAAGATCTCTCAGTGTTTGGCTTATTAAAGAATTTTAAAGAGTCTTATGGTCATGATATCTAGCTTTTAAAAAAGTAGGGGTGTCTGGTATTTCGTTTTGAAAGAAATCTGAAAGAATCTTGAGATCCTGGTTGTTGTTTTTGAAAGAATTTAAATAAACTTGAGACCTGGTTTTGGTTTTTGAAGAATTTGAAAGAATCTTAGGGGTCCAGGTGTTTTGCTTTTCATAGCATTTTGAAGAATCTTGGGAGGTGGTCGTATTTCGATTCTTTAAAGACTCTTGAGGGCGTTTAGCGTTTTGTCTTCAAAGGAATTTGGAAGCATCTTGAGAAATCTTGAATCTTTTGGGGTGGTGGTATTTTGTTTTTTGAAAAAATCTTGAGGGCTTTTGTAGTTTTATTTTTGAAAGAATTCTAAAGAATCATAGGTGAGGCAACTGGTTCTTGGCTTTTTAAAGGATTTCAAAAAGTCTTGGGATCGTGGTACTTTTGTTTTTTAAAGAATCTTGAGGGCGTTTTTGAAAGAGTTTTCAAGATTCTGGGAGGTCTGTCGGGTTTTGTTTTTAAAGGAATCTTAAAGAATTTAACGTCTCTGATGTTTGGTATTTGGGAGAATTTGAAAGAATTTTGGGCTCATGGTTTTTGGTTTTCGAAATAATTTGAAAAAATCTTGGGGCATTCCCGGTGTTTAACTTTTTAAAAAAATTTAAAGAATCATTGGATCGTGGTATTTAGTTTTTGAAGAACTTTGAGCGCGGATGGTGTTGTATTTTTTGAAAAAGTTTAAACAATCGTTAGGGTAGTTGATGTTTTCGAAAGAATGTTGAAACCCTGGTCTTTTGGTTTTTGAAAAAAGTGAAAAGAACCTCGAGGGGGTGGTGACATATGTAAAGAATCTCGAAAGCCTTTGCTGTTTTGTCATTGAAAGAATTTTAAAGAATCTTGGAGGTGTCTCGGGTTTTGTTTTTGAAGAATTTGAAAAAATATTGGGAAACCCTGGTGTTTTATTTTTTAAAGAATTTGAAAAAATCGTAGGCGTTCTCGGTATTTGGCTTTTTAATGAATTTTAAAGAATCCTAAGGTCATGGTATTTAGTTCTTAAACAACCTGGAAAGTCCGGTGTTTTGTTTTGGAAGAAATCTGAAAGAGTCTTGAGATCCTGATGTGTTGTGTTTGAAAGAACTTGAAATAAACTTGCGACCCTGGTTTTGGTTTTTGAAAGAATTTGAAAAAATCTCAGGCTGTTCCGGTGGTTTGCTTTTCGAGGGATTTTAAGGAATTTTGGGGGTAGTCGTATTTTTCGTATTTTGATTCTTTAAAGAGTCGTGAGGGCCTTTAGTTATTTGCCTTCCAAGAAATTTGAAGAAATTTGAGAAATTGCTGTTTTGTTTTTGAGAGAATTTCAAAGAATTGGGGGGGGGGGGGGTATTTTGTTTTTTAAAGAATCTTGAGGGCTTTTGTTGTTTTATTTTTTAAAGAATTCGAAAAAATCATGCAGGGGGCTCCCGGTGTTTGGCTTTTTAATGAATTTCAAAAAGTCTTGGGGTCTTGGTATTTTTGTTTTTTAAGGCATTTTGAAGACTTTTTCGTCGTTGATGTATTGTGTTTGGGAGAATTGGAAAGAATTTTGAAATCACGGTTTTTGGTTTTTGAGAAAATCTTGGGAGGTGGTGTTTTATTTTTGAAAGGATTTGAAAGAATCGTGGGGGACTCCCGATGTTTAACTTTTAAAAGAATTTCAAAGAATCGTAGGGGTTCTCGGTGTTTGGCTTTTTAAAGAATTTTAAAGTATGTATTTTATTTTTAAAGAACCCTGAGCCCGTTGGGTGCTTGGTTTTTGAAAAAATTTAAAGGATCTTGGAGGTCCCTCCTGTTTTGTTTTGGAAGACATTTGAAAGTATCTTGAGATTCTTACATGTTGGGGGGTGGTGGTATTTTGGTTTTTAAAGAATCTTGAGGGCGTCTGGAGTTTTATTTTTGAAGGAGTACACAACAATTTCGGAGGCCTGTCGGGTTTTTTTTTTGAAAAAATTTTAAAGAATTTTTAGCCCTTGATATTTTGTGTTCGGGAAAATTTGAATAAATCTTGGGACCACGGTATTTGGTTTCTGAAAAAATTTGAAAGCATCTTGGGAGGTGGTGTTTTATTTTTTAAAGAATTAGAAAAATTGTCGGGGGCTCCCGGTGTTTAGCCCTTTGAAGAATTTTAAAGAATCGTGGGATCGTGGTATCGTGGTATTTTTTAAAGAATCTTTAGTGTAATTGATGTCGTTTTTGAAAGAATCTTGACACCCGCGTCTTTTGGCCTTTGAAAGAATTTAAAAGAATCTCAAAGGGGTGTGAAATCTTGTTTTTAAAGAATCTCGAAGGCTTTTGATGTTTTGTTGTTGACAGAATTTTAACAAAATTTTTTATTTTTATTTTAAAGAATCTTGAAGGCCTGTCTGAAGTTGTTTCTTAAGGAATTTTTGAAAGAATTTGAAACAACAACGGGAGGTTTTTTTTTAAGAATTTGATTGAATCGCGGGGGTTCTCAGCTTCTTAAAATATTTCAAAATTCTTGAAGATATTGGTATTTTTTTGAAAGAATCTTGAAACCGTCTGGTGTTTTGTTTTTGAACGAATTTTAAAGAATATTTCGGTTCTTTGAAGTTTTGTTTTTGGGATTTGATTTGTTTACAGCAGTGGTTCGCAAACTTTTATTATTGATGGCACCCTAAAATATTAAACAATATTTATTTATACCCCGCCAAGAACAGTTTTAATTGTAACTAATTTATTATCAAAAACACTTTATCACATGATTGTATAATATGTAATTGATGTTAAGATTGTTTTATAAATATGTGTTTTCCATAATCTAAGCTTCTCTTTTAAAGCCAAAATTTTTTCACTGGAGGTTAAAATATTTTCATTTCTACCTTGCATACTTAAATTTACATATTTTATTTAAGTATTCAAAAATATTAGTTAAATCTGCTTGTTTTGCACACCAAACGTGGTCTTGAAGGAGGTCAAAAAATTGTTCAGTATTTTCTGATTCAAAAAACGTTTGCATCTGTTTTCTTAAAAAAGAACACGGCCTTTAGATAGCCATCTTACTTCAGTCTGAAGAAAATTAACATGTTCAGAACACATTTTGCATTACTGAACAGTTGTACCACATTAATAAAATCAGATCATCAATTATTATTTTTTAAAGTTGGTTTTGTGCCTATATTTTTTAAAATCATTATAAAATTTTCACGGCACCCTCTTGGGGGTTCCGCGACACCCCAGTGTGCCGCGGCACCCAGTTTGCGAACCACTGGTTTACAGTATCTTGAAACCCTGGCATTTTATTTTTGAAAGAATTTAAAAGAATCGTCGAAAGCTCCCAGTGTTTGTTTTTGAAAGCATTTTAGAGACTCTTGGACCTCGTGGTAGGTATTTTGTTTTTAAAGAATCTTGAAGGTCTGTCGGACTTTGTTTTTATAGGAATTTCAAGGAATCTTTGGGATCCCGATTTTGTGTTTTTGGGAGAATTTGAAGGAATCTTGGGACCTCGGTGTGGTTTGAAAGAATTTGAAAAATTAGTAGAGGTTCCTGGTATTTTGTTTTTGGAAGAATTTGAAAGAATATTGGCAATTCCTAGAGTTGTTTTATTGTCGAAAAAATCATTGCTTAATTAATCTTAAGAGCCCCAGGTATTTTATTTTCGAAACTAATTTGGAGGAAAATTTAAACTTAAGTTGTGAGATTAATATTGAGTATTTCTCCCAATATCGAATGTCAAAAAATCACTTTGATTTTGATTTTATAAAGTAATCGATAAGTGAAGTCTTGAAACAGTCAGCAAAAAATATAAAAATGGCGGTATCGGTATTTGTAAAAAAAAAAATAGAAGCGAATTTCATGCAAGGATTAATAATTAAAACATTCCTATAAATGTTTGTGCACTCTATATCTATAAATTTGATACTTAGGCCACCCAGAATACATGTGTACGCGTTCAAATACCAAGTACACGTTCCTGCAACCACAAATACACATCATTTATCATAGCTCACGCACTCCCCCACAATTCAACTCTTCCGCTGCAAAATAAATCAAAATCTAAAACGGAAGGAACCATTCTACTCGTCGGAATTTCATTATACGCCAAATCCCACAAAAGCGTAAAAAGTGACAGTCATCAAACCCATAAATTACCCCGACACGAACCATTGTGGCACCAATCTCATAAACGCCCCAGAAGGACGTTGTCTTGCATCCCACAACCTCAGCAGGTTTTTCTACAGGGAGTCATGAAACGCCTGGCACAACAATCGATTTTCCCCCCATATGGGTATCGGTTTTTTCTTCGTCCCGAACATAATGACCCTTTTACGGCGAAATCGCTTCCTTCGCCCGCTGTTCGGGCAATATAATTAATTAGTTTGCATACCGAGTCGGAGAGGTAAATAGCATTAGGAAATAACACACGATAGGCAAACAACAACATCGCGTGCTGTCGGTGTGTGAGGCCGCGTTTACCAGAAATTATTAGCCCGGAGCACTTCTTCGGGCTCATTTCGCCGCAAGCCACGAACGCGACAACCAAAATCCGACCGGCATGTTCCAAAACAAAATCGTTCTGTCAGACATCAGTCAACCCTTTCAAAATTCCAATTCGCCGAAAATGGACGACGACGACCAGTTCGTGCCGGACGACGTCCAGAAGATCGTCAAGGACAACATCGAGGCCTGCCTCACGGACACCACGTACGAGGTGGAGAAGGTGAACCAGTGGAGCGCCAGGGTCTCGGAGCAGTGCCTCACGGCGCTGAGCAAGCTGAAGAAGAACTTCAAGTACGTGGTGACGTGCTCGATCATGCAGAAGACGGGGGCTGGGTTGCACACGGCGAGTTCTTGCTACTGGGACAGCACCACGGACGGGACCTGCACGGTGCGGTGGGAGAACAAGACCATGTATTGCATTGTTACCGTTTTTGGGCTTGCGATTTAAAATGGAGAGGATCGTCGGGGCAAATTTATGTGGCGTGTATTTACTATTTGACTGTTTTATATTTATATTGACTGGACGAGTTTGTGGAGGAGATTTTTTGTAAGTTGTAGACTTTATACAGTAAAGTGATTTTTCCGTTTTTGGAACGATGGTGTTTTATTGGGGTTGCTAAAAATGTTTAGAGTGTTAATATTAATACGCATTTTATGGTGGTGCCAGCTTTGTAGTAGTATAATTATGTTTGTGTTGTGGAGGTGTATTAACTGTACACATTTTCGGGTTTTATATGGCTATAAAGCATTTTGAAAATATAAAGTCGATGCATTACGGATTCGTCAAAATTATGTCTACTGTAAAACTGAAAATAGAAATGGAAACTTTTTAGGTTACGTGTTAAATGTGAGAGTAAACATTTTTTTTTTTAGTTTATGTTCGGATCTATACCGCGTTCTCCTTTGAGCTGGTAATGTAGAAAATCCATAAACAATGCATTTACTTCTAAGTTGAATTTTCAAAAGGGCAAAAATTTCCGTACTATGTGTCATTTTGACGATTTTGAAAAAAATTGGACGAGTTTTGAAGAAATAAAGTCGTAAAAAACTCGGAGAGGTGGACATTAATGTAACTACAGAAGGTAAGGAAGGAAGAAAGAAAGAAAGAAAGAAAGGAAGAAAGAAAGAAAAAAATTGTAGTATTTTTGAAGGTGATTGGAAAAAGTCAAAATTTTCATACTTTTTTTGGCGATGTTCGGTTTTAAAATGGAATCTCTGAATGCTCCAAAACGACCACATTTTATGTTCGGGGTTTTGGAAAAATGGCACGAATTTTGGCAATCGAAATTAAACAAAGAAATTATTGTAGCAATTTTCGAAAGTGTTCGAAAAAAGTCAAAAACTTGCCTTGACTTGAGAGTTGATTATAAATTTAGGAAAAATTCTGGAATATATCAAATGATCTCGACGAGGTTTTTGTGAAAATATAACGTGTTGATGGTCCGGGACCAAGATTTTCGAAATATTCGGGTTGACGTTTTTAAAATATGCCGGTGTTCGGAAAAAAGTCAAAATCCTCCTTTTTTCATATTTTTGAAAAAATAAACTTTTAACGAAGTTGCCTAAAAATCCACAAAGAATTCTAGAATACAGATTTCGACAATAAATCGTCCTGGGTGAATATTTTTGAAATGTTCAATTTCAGAATGAAAATTTTAGAACAGTCCAAAATTTGAATGAAATCGTAAAAATCTTTTAAAGACCAAAATTAACGAAAAAACGTGTTGATTGTCCTGGACCACGATTTCATTTATTTTTGATTTTTATTTAAAAAATTGGCGTATTTTATTTTGATGCTTCTAAAATTAAGAGAAATTTTCAAAGAAATGAATCCCATAAAAAAAAATTCCAAAGACTGAAATTAACAACAAAATTTCTTTTAAAAATTTTCGGAGGTGGTCAAAAATTTCATATTGAAAACTGAGCGTTGGCCAAAGTGGGTCAAATATTTACAAACGAATCCAAAAATGTGGATCCCAACATGTTAAATCGGAAAATAGTGTGTGTTAATGGTCCTAGACTAAAGATTTTCGAAATATTCGTCGTTGAAGTGAAATTTTTAAAATCTCCTAAAACTTATTTATATGTCTTTTTGGAGCCGTAAAAAAAAATTGAAAGGTCAAAATTAGGAAAAGAACATCTTCTAGTAGCTTTTGAAATTGTTCGTTAAAAGTCAAAATTTCCATATCGCTGTGTACTGAAAAATTAAGCTTTTGGTGAAGTTTTGCAACGAAAGAATCTTACGTAGTAATTTTTGAGGTCAAAATGTCAAAAAGTTCATATTAAAAAATTGAGCTTCTGCTACAATTACCTAAAAAATATTCTGTTTCAAAATGAAAAATTGAAAGTAGGTATACTCGAAAATTGCTGTAGTTTTATGTAGCCGATTCTTAAAAAGTGTTGGAATTTTCGAAGAAATAAACTTAAAAATACTCAAAAAGGTCAAAATTAACGAAATACTTTTTTGTAAGAGTTGCTGGTGTCAAAAGTCAAAATTTTTGCGAACTATTCAGCTTTTGGAAAAAAATTTCGAAGTAATGAACTCCAAAAGACTTCCGGATTGAAATAATAAAATAATCTCTTTTCGTCATTTTCGATGATGTTACCGAAGAGGTAAAAAATTTCATATTGAAAAATTGAGCTTTTCGCGAAGTTGCCTAAAAATCCATAAAAAGTTCCAGACTTTCGACGAGCTGAACCTTGATCCTGGATCAAAATTTTTCAAATTAAAATTTTTAAAATACTTCTATTTTACATGTTGCTGATTCCAAAATTTTCTTAGAGAGGGGGTGGTAAGAGGAAGTTGCCTAAACTTCCATAAATAATTCTAGAATATAAATCTCGACGAACTGAATCGAAAAAGTCGAAAAACATTAAGCGTTCATCATCCTGGAACAAGATTTCGTAATATTTTGTACCAAAGCGATTTTTTTTAATATTTCAAAAATTATCATACATATTTGATTTTCACGATTTGAAAAAATCATAGGAGTTTTCGCAGAAATGAAGTCCGGAAAAACTTCTCGAGGTTGAAATCATCAAGAATTTCCTGACTGTGCTCGGGAAGAGGTCAAAAATTGCATGTTGAAAAGTTCAACTGGACGAAGTTGCCTAAACATCCATAAAAAATTCAGAAAAATAGATCTCGACGAGATGCTTAAAAAAAAATTCATTATTCTGGAACAAGATTTCGAAATATTTTGTACCAAAGCGACTTTTTTTTAACATTTCAAAAATTGATTCTGAAAAAATTATACGAATTTTCGATTGTCTATAGTTTGAAGTCAACACGAGAAACTCCTTTGGTAATTTTCGACGGTGTTCGGGAAGTTGTAAAAAATTTCATATTGAAAAATTGAACTTTTGGTGAAGACTGGTGAAGACTGAATCGAAAAACATTTCCTGTTCTCGATGAACTGAATCGAAAAATATACCATAGTGGATCAAGATTTTTGAAATATTCAATTTCAAAATGAAAATTTTAATTTATTCCACAATTGATAAATTTTATGTACGCAGTTCTGAAAAAATTGTAGGAATTTTCAAAGAAACAAGGACCGTAAAACCTTCTGAAGGCCAAAATTAAGGAAATAAGCTCTTCCAGCAATTTTGGAAGGTGTCCGAAAGAGATCAAAATTTTTAACGGGGTGCACTGAAAAATTGAACTTTTGGCGACAATTTTTAAAAGCCTGCACAAAGTTCTAGAATATCTTCTCTCAACGAGCTGAATCGAAAAACTCAAAAATAATGCGTCTTGGATAAAAAATTTTGAAATATTCGGTTTCAAAGTGATTTTTTTTTGAGTAAGTACTTCAAAAAGTGGCGTTATTTCACCTTGAGGATTCTAAAGAAATAGGAATTTTCGAAGTGAAACCAAAAAAAAAATCTGAATATATATACATAAATCTAGACGAACTAACTCGAAAAAGCCTGGAACAAGATTTCGAAATATTTAGTACCAAAGTAATTTTTTTTAATATCTTAAAAATTATCATATTTGATTTTCACGATCCTGAAAAAAATGTAGGGATTTTCGCAAAAAGTAAGCCCAAAAAAGCTTCTAGAGTTTCAAGTCAACACAAGAAATCCCTTCGGTAATTTTCATCCTGGACCAAGATTTCGAAATATTTTTTTCCAAAACAACTTTTTTGATATTTCGAGAATTAGCATTTTTCGTTTTCACGGTTCTGAAAAAATGGTGGCAATTTTCGCAGAAATGAAGTCCAGAAAAGCTTCTAGAGGTTGAAATCAATAAAAGAATTTTCGACTGTGCTCGGGAAAAAGTCAAAAATTGCATTTGCCAAAGGGGGGCAAAAATTTACAATAGAATCTAAAAATGTAGATCTCCGACGATGAATCGAAAAAGCGTGTTACTGGTCCTAGACCAAGATTTTCGAAATATTCAAATTTAAATTGAAATTTCTAAAATATTGTAAAACTTACCTATCATATTTCATTTTGGCGCCATAAAAAATTTTAAAAGGTGAAAATTAGCAAAAGAATATCTTCTAGTAACTTTTGAAGGTGCTCGCGAGAAGTCAAAATTTCCATATGGGGGTGTACTGAAAAATTAAAACTTTTGGCGATATTGCAACGAAGGAATCTCTTTTGGTAGTTTTTGAGATCAAAAGATCAAAAGGCTCATATTGAAAAATTGCGCTTTCGCCAAAATTGTCTAACCAAATCGACAAATGATGACCCGGATTCGATTTCAAAAATTGAAAATACTCCAAAATTGCTGTATTTTTTTCCTGGCGACTCTGAAAATAATTGGAATTTTCGAAGAAATAAACTTAAAAAAACTTTTAGAGGTCAAAATTAACGAAATATTTTTTATGAAAGTTGCCAAAGAGTCCACAAAAAAAACCTGGAATACAAATTTCGACGAGCTGAATCGAAATTAGCATAGTTCACTTTGAAGATTTGAAAAGATTTTTCGAAGTAATGAAGCCCAAAAAACTTCTGCATTCAAATAGCAAAAACTTTTCGTAATTTTCGATGGTGTTAGCGAAGAAGTCAAAAATTTCATATTGAAAAATTGAACTCTTGGCGAAGTTGAGTAAAAATCCACAAAAAATTTGAAACTCGAGGTGTTAAAAATAGATCCTGGATCAAAATTTTTCAAATTGAAAATTTTAAATTTTAAAGTACACCCATATTTTCATGTTCGTAATTCCAAAACTTTCTTGGATGGGGAAGGGGGTTATGAATTAAGTAATAAGAAGTTGTCTATAAAGCATTTTGAAAATATAAAATCGATGCATTTAGGATTCGTCAAAATTATGACTACTGTAAAACTGAAAATAGAAATGGAAAGTTTTTAGGTTAAGTGTTAACTTTTTTTTCCGCGTTCCACTTTGAGTTGGCAGCGCAGAAAATCCATAAACAATGAATTTACTTCTAAGTTTAAATTTTTCTTAAATTTTCGTATTTTTAATTAACTTCGTTTAGTAATTTTCGAAAGTGCTGGGAATGAGGCAAAAATGTCCGTACTATATCTCATTTTGACGACTTTGAAAAAAATGGTACGAGTTTGTTGAAGAAATGAAGTCGTAAAAAACTCGTAGAGGTGGACCTTAATGCAACTACAGAAGGTAAGGAAGGAATAAAAAGTTGTAGTATTTTTATGGTGATTGGAAAAAGTCAAAATTTATTTACTTTTTTTAGCGACGTTCGGTTTTAAAATTAAAATCTGAATACTCCAAAACTGTCACATTTTATATTCGGGATTTTGGAAAAATGTTAGGATTTTGTCAATCGAAATTAAACAAAGACATTGTAGCAATTTTCGAAAGTGTTCGAAAAAATCAAAAACTTGGCTTAACTTGAAAGTTAATTAAAAATTTACAACATTCTGGAATGCTTGCTTGATCTCGACAAGGTGAATCGGAAAACATAACGATGGTCCTGGACCTAGATTTTCGAAATATTCGGGTTTAAAATGAAGTTTTTAAAATTCAATTGATGTGCCAACCGAAGTTATACATAAGTCAGGTTTCCACAACTGAATTAAAATCACATAAAAAAATTAAAATTTGGTGCAAGAAAAATAAGTAGCATATTTCATTTTGAATTTTCGAAGAAATGAAGTCCAAAAAACATTTGGATGTTGAAATCAGCAAAACGAACTTTTTTTGTAATTTTCAAAGTTGCTGGGAAAAAAGTAAAAAGTTTCATATTGAAAAATCGAACTCTCTTTGCCCAAAAATTCACAAAAAAATCTACAATACAGATTTCGACGATGAATGAAGATTTCTGAAATGTTCGATTTCAAAATGTACATTTTAAAACATTCCAAAATTTGTTTGAAGTAAAAAAGTTGTAAAGGCCAAAATTAACGAAAAAACGTGTTGATTGTCCTGAACCAAGATTTTCGAAATATTCGCGTTTAAAGTCATTTATTTTTAATTTTTATTTAAAAAAGTAGCGTATTTCACTTGATGGTTGAGAAATTTTCAAAGAAATGAAACCCAAAAAAAGACTTTATAGAGGTTGAAATCAACAATAAAATCGCTTTTAGAAATTGTCGGAGGTGGTCTGGAAGTGGTCAAAAATTCCACATTAAAAAACTGAGCTTTGGCCAAAGTTGGTCAAAAATTAAAAAAAATCCAAAAATGTCGATCTCGACGAGCTGAATCAAAAAACATTCCGCGTTGATAGTTTCAGACCAAGATTTTCGAAATATTCGGCTTTAAAGAGAGATTTTTAAAATACCCTAAAACTTATACCTACTATATTTCATTTTGGCGCCGAAAAAAATTTTTAAGGGTCAAAATTAGAAAAAAAAATCTAGCAACTTTTAAACGTGCTCGCAGAAAGTCAAAATTTCTATATCGCGGTGTACTGAAAAATTAAGCGACATTATAACGAAAGAATCTCTTTAGTAATTTTTGAGGGCAAAAAGTCAAAGGGTTCATATTCAAAAATTGAGTTTTCACCAAAATTACTTAAAATCGAGAAAAATGTCTGGAATACAGATCTCGAAAAACTAAATCGACAAATGTAGCGCGTTGATGACCCTGGATCAAAATTTTCGAAATATTCGGTTTCAAAATGAAAAATTGAAAATACTCCAAAATTGCTCTATTTTTATGTTGGCGATTCTGAAAAGTGTTAGAATTTTCGAAGAAGTAAACTCACCAAAAACTTTGTATAGGTCAAAATTAACGAAATATTTTTCTGTAGTAGTTGCTCATGAAGAGGTCAAATTTTGACGAAAAATTCAACTTGTGGGAAAATTGTCTAAAAGTCCACAAAAAAAACTGGAATACAATTCTTTCTGAAGATCCTAAAACATTTTTGGAAGTAATCAAAATCAAAATACTTCTGGATTTAAATATTTAACAAAATAATCGTTTTTTTGTAAATTTCGATGGTGTTAACGAAGAAGTCAAAATTTTCATATAAAAAAATTGAGCTTTCGGCGAAGTTGATAAAAATTTTACACCCGACGAACTAAATAGATCCTGGAGCATAAACCTCCATAAAAATTCTAGAATATAAATCTCTACGAACTGAATCGAAAAAGACAAAAAACATTAGGTGTTCATCTTGAGACAAGATTTCGAAATATTTTGTACCAAAGCGGTTTCTTTGAATATTTTAAAAATTATCATATGTATTTGATTTTCACGGTTTTGAAAAAATTATAGGAATTTTCGCAGGAATTAAACCCAAAAAGCTTCTAGAGTTTGAAATTGTGTTCTGGAAGTTCTCAAAAATTTTATATTGAAAAATTGAACTTTTGGTGAAGTTGGTTAAAAATGCACAAAAATTTCTGGAATATGAATCTCGACGAGCTGAATCGAAAATATTGCCTGTTGATGGTCCTATACCAAGATTTTCGAAGTAGTCGGCTTTAAAGTGAGATTTTTAAAATATTCTAAAACTTATCTACCATATTTCATTTTGGCGCCGTAAAAAATTTTTAAAAAGCAAAATTAGCAAAAGAACATCATCTAAGTAGTAACTTTTGAACATGCTCGCGAAAGGTCAAAAATTCCATATTGCGGTGTACTGAAAAATTAAGTTTTTGGCGACGTTGCAACGAAAGCATCTCTTTCAGACGTCAAAATGTCAAAAGGTTCATAATGAAATTTTGCCACAGTTGCCTAATAATCCAGAAAAATTCCTGAGTACAGATTTCGAAATATTCGGTTTCAAAATGAAAAATTGGAAGTACTCCAAAATTGCTGTATTTTTATGTTAGCGATTCTGAGAATTTTCGAAGAAATAAACTCACAAAAAACTTTTATAGGTTAAAATCAACGAAATATTTTTTTGCTGGTGACAAGGTCAAAATTTTTCGAAAAATTCAGCTTTTGAAAATTTTTTCGAAATAATGCCCAAAAGGCTTCTGGATTGAAATAACAAAAGAATCTTTTTTGGTAATTTTCGATGGTATTAGTGAAGAGGTCAAAAATTTCATATTGAAAAATTTGGCGAAATTGCTAAAAAATCCTCAAAAAATCTGGAACACAATTTTTTTTTCAAAATGACTTAAATATTTCGAGAATTAGCATTTTTCATTTTCACGGTTCTGAAAAACTGGTGGGAATTTTCGTAAAAATAGAATCCAGAAAAGCTTCTAGAGGTTGAAATCATTAAAAGAATGTTCGACTGTGCTCGGGAAAAAGTCAAAAATTGCATGTTGAAAATTTGAAATTTTGGCGAAGTTGCCCAAGAATCCCCAAAAAATTCTGAAAAACAGATCTCGACGGGCTGAATCGAAAAATATATCACAGTGATGGTCCTGAATCAAGATTTTTGAAATATTCACTTTCAAAACGAAAATTTTTAAATATTCCCAAATTAGCACAGTTTATGTACGCAATTTTGAAAAAATGGTCGTATTTTTCAAAGAAGTAAGGTCGTAAAAGACTTCTGACGGCCGACTCAACGAGGTGAATCGAAAAACTCAAAAATAATGCGCGTTACTGGTCTTGGATCAAAATTTTTTAAATATTCAGTGTCAAATTGATTTTTTTTTTTTTAGTAAGTAGGTACTTCAAAAAGTGGCGTTATTTCACTTCGAGAATTCTAAAGAGACGAGGGGAATTTTCGAAGTGAAACCAAAAAAAAAAAATCTGAATGTAAATCTCGACCAACAGAATCGAAAAATTGAAATTACCACAAGAAACATCTTCGATAATTCTCGACGGTGTTCTGCAAGTTCTCAAAAATTTCACATTAAAAAAATTGAACTTTTGTGGAAGTTGCTTAAAAATCCACAAAAAATTCTAGAATACAGATCTCGACGGACTGAATCAAAAAACATTGCCGTTTGATGGTCTTCGACCAAGATTTCGAAATATTTTTTCGAAAATGACTTCAATATTTCAGGAATTAGGATTTTTCATTTTCACGATTCTGAAAAAAGTGTTGAGATTTTCGAAGAAATAACCCACAAAGAACATCTATATCACAAAATTAAGGAAATATTTTTTTGTAATTGTGAAAATTTTTGTGAAAAATTCAGCATATGGGAAAGTTGTCTAAAAGTCCACAAAATAAACTGGAATACAAATCTCGACGAGCTAAATCGGAAGTAGCATAACTCCCTTTGAAGATTCTAAAAAACTTCTGGGTATTGAAATCAACAAAAGGAACTCTTTTAGTAACTTTCAAAATTGCTCCGAAAAAATAAAAAGTTTCATATTGAAAAATTGAACTCTCGCCTAAGTTGACCAAAAATCCACAAAAAAATTCTAGAATACAGATTTCAATCATCGTCCTGAATGAATATTTTTGAAATGTTCAATTTCAAAATGAAAATTTTAAAATACTCCAAAATTTGAATGAAATCGTAAAAAACTTTTAAAGACCAAAATATAGAAATACATATTTGGTTCCAAAGTGATTTATTTTTAATTTTTATTTAAAAAATTTGCGTATTTCACTTTTATGGCTTTAAAATTAAGAGAAATTTTCGAAGAAGTGAAACCCGAAAAAAACTTCCAGAGTTTGAAATCAACAATAAAATCGCTTTTAGAAATTTTCGGAGCCAAAAAATTTACATTGAAAAACTGAGCTATGGTCTAAGTGGGTCAAAAATTTCTAAAATATTGTAAAACATACCTATCATATTTCATTTTGGCGCCGTAAAAAATTTTTAAAGGTCAAAATTAGCAAAAGAATATCTTCTAGTAACTTTTGAAGGTGCTCGCGAGAAATCAAAATTTCCATATGGGGCTGTACTGAAAAATTAAAACTTCTGGCGATATTGTAACGAAGGCTCTTTTGGTAGTTTTTGAGGTCAAAAGATCAAAAGACTCATATTGAAAAATTGAGCTTTCGCCAAAAATGCCTAACAACTAAATCGACAAACGTAGCGCGTTGATGACCCGGATCAAAATTTTCGAAATGTTCGATTTCAAAAATTGAAAATACTCCAAAATTGCTGTATTTTTTTTCTTGACGACTCTGAAAATAATTGGAATTTTCGAAGAAATAAACTCAAAAAACTTTTAGAGGTCAAAATTACCGAAAAAGTTTTTGTGAAAGTTGCCCGAGAGTCTACAAAAAAAACCTGGACTACAAATTTCGACGAACTGAATCGAAATTAGCATAGTTCACTTTGAAGATTCTAAAAGATTTTTCGAAGTAATGAAGCCCAAAAAACTTCTGGATTTGGATAGCAAACTTTTCGTAATTTTCGATGATGTTAGCGAAGAAGTCAAAAATTTCATATTGAAAAATTGAACTTTTGGCGAAGTTAAGTAAAAATCCACAAAAAATCTGAAACTTGACGAGCTAAAAATAGAGCCTGGATCAAGATTTTTCAAATTGAAAATTTCAAATACTCCCATATTTTCATGTTCCAACATTTTCTTGGACAGGGGGTTACGAAATTGTAGGAATTTTCGCAGAAATTAAGCCCAAAAAAGCTTCTAGAGTTTCAAATCAACACAAGAATAATTCGGTAATTTTCGACGGTGTTCAAGAAGTTGTCAAAAATTTCATATTGAAAAATTGAACTTCTACCAAAGTTGCTTAAAAATCCACAAAAAAATTCTGGAATATAGATCTCGACGAGCTGAATCGCAAAACATTGCCTATGGTTCTAGACCAAGATTTTCGAAATAATCGTCTTTAAAGTGAAATTTTTAAAATATTCTAAAATTTACCATATCATTTTTATTTTGGTATTTTGAAGGTCAAAATTAACAAAAGAACATAGTCTAGGAACTTTTAAAGTGCTCTCGAAAGTTCAAAATTTCCATATCGCGGTGAATTGAAAAATTAAGCTCTTGGCGACGTTGCAACGAAAGAATCTGTTTTGTAATTTTCGAGGTGAAAATTTAAAAAGGTGCATATTGAAAAATTGAGCTTTTGCTACAATTACCAAAATATCCAGAAAACTTGATAAGCCGGACTAAAATTTTCGAAATATTGGGTTTCAAAATTCAAAATTGCTGTATTTTTATGTTGGCGATTCTGAGAAAGTGTTCGAATTTTCGAAGAAATAAACTCACAAAAAACTTCTGCAGGTCAAAATTAGCGAAATATTTTTTTGTAAGAGTTGCTGGTGAAAAGGTCAAAATTTTTGCGAAAAATTCAGCTTTTGGAAAAATTTTTCAAAGTAATGCCCAAACGACTTCGGGACTGAAATAACAAAAGAATTTTTTTTTTCATATTTCAAAAATTATATTTGATTTTCACAATTCTGAAAAAAATTTAGGAATTTTCGCAGAAATTAAGCCCAAAAAAGCTTCTAGAGTTTGAAATCAATACAAGTAAAACCCCTTCAGTAATTTTCATCCTGGACCAAGATTTCGAAATATTTTTTTCCAAAATGGCTTTTTTAAATATTTCGAGAATTAGCATTTTCACGGTTCTATTTTTATTTTGGCGATTCTGAAAAAAAAAGTTGCAATTTTCGAAGAAATAAAGTCAAAAATAACTTTTATACCTAAAAATTAACGAAATATATTTTTTTATTAGTTGCTGGTGAAAGTGTTAAAATTTTTGTGAAAAATTCAGTTTTTGGAAAAGTTGCCTACAAGTCCACATAAAAACAACTGAAATACAAATCATGACGAGCTAATTCGAAATCAGCATAGTTTCCTTTGAAGATTAAAAAAAAAATCAAGTAATGAAGTCCAAAAAACTTCTGGATTGAAATAATAATTTTGGATGGTCAAAAATTTCACATTAAAAAATTGAGCTTTTGGCGAATTTGCCTAAGAGTCCACAAAAAATCTGGAACTAGACGAGTTGTATGGATGCTGGATCAAGATTTTTCAAATTCAAAATTTTAAAATACTCCCATATTTCATGTTGGTAATTCCAAAATTTTGTTGGAGGGAAGTTGTCTATCGAAAAAGACGAAAAACATTAAGTCATCATAATCATCCCGGAACAAGATTTGGAAACATTTTGTACCAAAGCGATTGTTTTTAATATTGCAAAAATTATAGTTGATTTTCACGATTCCGAAAAAATTATAGGAAGTTGTCAAAAATTTCATATTGAAAAATTGAACTTTTGAAATCGAAAAACGTTGCCTGTTCTGGACGAAGATTTCGAAATATTTTTCCACAGTGGTTTTTAAATATTTCAAGAATTAGCATTTTCATGTACGTAATTCTGAAAAAAATGATAGGAATTTTTAAAGAAATAAGGCCGTAAGAGACTTCTGAAGGCCGAATTTAACGAAAAAAGAAATTTTTGAAAGTGCCCGGAAGAGATAAAAATTTTTAACGGGTGCATTGAAAAGTTGAGCTTTTGACGACAAAAATTTCACATTGAAAACTGAACTTTTGGTGAAGTTGGTTAAAAATCCACAAAAAATTCTGAAATATAGACCTCGACGGACTGAATGGAAAAACATTGCCTGTTTAGGGTCCTGGGCCAAAATTTCAATATATTTTTCTAAAATGACTGTTTTTAAAAATTTCAAGAATTAGCATTTTTCATTTTCATGGTTCTATTTTTATTTTGGCGATTCTAAAAAAAAAAGTTGCAATTTTCGAAGAAAGAAGGTCAAAAATAACTTTTATACCTAAAAATTAACGACATATATTTTTTTAATAGTTGCTGGTGAAAGTGTTAAAATTTTTGTGAAAAATTCAGTTTTTGGGAAAGTTGCCTAAAAGTCCACATAAAAACAACTGGAATACACAAACATTGCCTATCTATGGTCCTGCACTAAAATCTTAAAATATTTTTTCTAAAATGACTTTTTTAAATAATTCAAGAATTAGTATTTTTCATTTTCACGGTTTTTAGAAAATGGGAATTTTCGCAGAACTGAAGCTTTTCGAAGTTGAAATCATCAAGAGAATTTCCGGCTGTGCTCGGGAAAAGGTCAAAAATTGCAAGTTGAAAAACTGAACCTTTGGCGAAGTTGCCTAAAAACCCACAAAAAATTTTGAAAAACAGATCTCGACGAGCTAATTCGAAAAATAGATCACGTTGATGGTGGTCAAGATTTCTGAAATATTCACTTTCGCAGTGAAAATTTTAAAATATCCCAAAATTTTTAAATAAATAAGGCCATAAAGAACTTCTGAAGATCGAAATTAACGAAAAAAGTTCTTGCAGCAATTTTTGAAGGTGTCCAGAAGAGATCAAAATTTTTACTGGGTGCATTGAAAATTTGAGCTTTTGGCGACGATTTCAAACAGTCTACAAAAAATTCTAGAATATAGATCTTGACGATTTGAATTGAAAAAGTCGAAACACATTAAGTATTCTTCAACCTGGAACAAGATTTAAATATATTTTGTACCAACCTGATTTTTTTTTAATATTTCAAAAATTGTCATGCGATTTTCACGATTCTGAAAAAATTACAGGATTTTCCCAGAAATTAAGCCCAATAAAGCTTCTATAGTTTGAAATCAACAGAAGAAACGCCTTCAGTAATTTTCGACGGTGTTCAGAAAGTTGTCAAAAATTTCGTATTGAAAAATTGAACTTTTGGTTAAGACTGGCCAAAATTTCTACTTTTTTAAATATTTCAGGAATTAGCATTTTTCATTTTTCGGGTTCTGAAAAAATAGTGGGAATTTTCGCAAAAATGAAATCCGGAAAAGCTTCTAGAGGTTGAAATCATCAAAAGAATTTCCGACTGAGCTCGGAAATGGTCAAAATTGCATGTTGAAAAGCCGAACTTTTGACGAAGTTGCCTAAAAATCCACAAAAGATTCTGAAGAATAGAATGAATCTCGTTGATTGTCCTGGATCAAGATTTTTGAAATATTCACTTTCAAAATGAAAATTTAAAAATTTTCCAAAATTGATATATTTTATACCTATACGCAATTCTGAAAAATGGTAGGAATTTTCAAAGAAATAAGGCCGTAAAGAACTTTTGAAAAATTAACGAAAGAAGTTCCTACAGCAATTTTTGAAGGTGTACGGAACATATCAAAATTTTTAACGGGGTGCATTGAAAAATTGAGCTTTTGGGGAAGATTTCTAAAAATTTGCACAAAATTCTAGAATATAGATCTCGGTGAGCTGAATCGAAAAACTCGAAAACATTGTATGTTATTGGTCTTGGATCAAAATTTTTTAAATATTCGGTTTCAAAGTGATTTTTTTTTTTTGAGTACGCTATTTAACTTTGGAAATTCTAATGAAACGATAGGAAATTTCGACGTGAAACCAAAAAAAAATCCGAATATAAATCTCGACGAACTGAACCGAAAAAGTCGAAAAATATTAAGTAAGATTCATCATCATCCTGCAACAAGATTTCGAAATATTTGGTACCATCAAAGTGACTTTTTTTAAATTTCAAAAATCATTATATTTAATTTTCACGATTCTGAAAAAATTATAGGAAGTTTCTCAGAAATTAAGTCTAAAAAAGCTTCTACAGTTTGAAATCAACACAACTCGGAAAATTTCGACGGTGTTCGGAAAGTTGTCAAAAATTTTATATTGAAAAATTGAACTTTTGGTGAAGTTGGTTAAAAATCCAGAAAAAAATCTGGGATACAGATCTCGTCGGACTAAATCTAAAAAAATTGCCTGTTGATCGTCCTGGACCAAGATTTCGATTTTTTTTCCAAAATTACTTTTTTAAATATTTCAAGAATTAACATTTTCCATTTCCATTGTTCTAAAAAGATGGTGGGAATTTTCGCAAAAATGAAGTCCGTAAAAGGTTTTAGAGGTTAAAATCATCAAAAGAATTTCCAAACTTGCTCCAGGTCAGGTCAGGTCAAGAAATGGTCAAAAATTGCATATTGAAAAATTTAAATTTTGATAAAATCCTCGATCAAGGTTTTTGAAATATTCGAAAATTGGCATATTTTACTAACGGAATTCTTACAACAATTTTTGAAGGCGCCCGGAAAGATCAAAATTTTTAACGGGGTGCACTGAAAAATTGAACTTTTGGCGACGATTTTTAAAAGTCTACACAAAATTCTAAAATATCTTAGAACTCAACGAGCTGAATCGAAAAACTCAAAAATAATGCGCGTTATTGGTCTTGGATCAAAATTTTTGAAGTATTCGGTTTCAAAGTGATTTTTTTGAACAAGTACTTCAAAAAGTGGCGTTATTTCACTTCGATGATTCTAAAGAAACGATAGGAATTTTCGAAGTGAAACCAAAAAAAAATCTGAATATAAATCTCGACGAACTGAATCTAAAAAGTCGAAAAACATTAAGTGCTCATCATCCTGGAACAAGATTTCGAAAAATTTGGTACCAAAGTATTTTTTTCATATTTTAAAAATTATCATATTTGATTTTCACGATCCTGAAAAAAATCATAAGAATTTCCGCAGAAATTAAACCCAAAAAGGCGTTTAGAGTTTGAAATCAACACAAGAACCCTTTCTGTAATTTTCGACGGTGGTCGGCAAGTTGTCAAAAATTTCATATTAAGAAACTGAACTTTTGTGGCAGTTGCCTAAAAATCCACAAAAAATTCTGGAATACAGATCTCGATGGACTGAATCGAAAAACACTACCGGTTGGTGGTCCTGGACCAAGATTTCCAAATATTTTTTCCAAAGTGACTTTTTTAAATATTTCAGGAACTAGGATTTTTCATTTTCACGATTCTGAAAAAAGTGTTGCATTTTTCGAAGAAATAAACCCACAAAGAACTATAGGTCAAAATTAACGAAATATTTTTTTTGTAATAGTTGCTGCTGTAAAGGCAAAATTTTTGTGAAAAATTCAATCTATGGAAAAGTCGTCCACAAAAAAAAATGGAATACAAATTTCGACGAGCTAAATCGAAAGTAGCATAATTCCCTTTCGAGATTCTAAAAAATATTCGAAGTAATAAAGTCCAAAAAACTTCTGGATTGAATTTCATATTGAAAAAATGAACTTTTGACGAAGTTGCCAAGCAATTTTAAAACATCCCAAAATTGCCATATTTTGTGTACGCAATTCTGAAACAATGGTAGGAATCAAAATTTGAACTTTACTTCAAAAAGTAGCGTTATTTCACTTTTGTGATTCTCAAGAAACGATGGGAATGACAAATTTTCGAAGTGAAATGAAAAGAAATTCTGAAGAAATTTTTAAAGAAATAAAACCGACAAAATCTTTTGGAAATTGAAATCAACACAAGAATTTCTTTTAGTAATTTTCGAAGGTGGTTAGAAAAAGGTCAAAAATTGCATATTGAAAAATTAAGCTTCTACCCACAAATTCACAAAAAAATCTGGCATATATATAAACTCATTTTATTTGAGAAAATCAATAGATTCAAATGAAACTATTCGCAGTAAATCCTCCAACAAATCATATGATATGATCTAAAATAAAACACAAACAGGAATTGGTGGAAATGCAATAGGTTCGGGTATTATTTAATGGGCCAAAGAAAATGTCGATTTTAAATAAAAAATTATCGCTGTTTACAGTAATTTTAACTGTGTACACATGGAAGTCAATTTTTTCATTCAAAGATGCATGGAGCGAAAAAAAAATGTTGGTTTGAAGCAGTTATTCGTGTCAATGGGGAACATCTGGTTCAACTATGGAAAGCAAAAAATCCCATTCAAGTTCATCTCATCCAAATAAACAAGTTAAATAATTTTACTTTACGACGAGAATTCGAGCAGTAAATTACGAAACGAAAGACCTAAAGTTTGCATTAAACTTAAATTGTTCTCTATAACCTCCTCGTGTCTCGGCACGCTTAAATCACTTAGTCAACAACTCTTTAATACCCAATATTTAGACCGATATTTAACTTGATAAAGAGATGGGAATTTTTTACAAAAATTGTGAGTAATATTTGTTGATAACTAACCCTTGGAATTATCGTCTTTCTTTATTACGAGAAAAGTGAAAACAAAGGCCGACTTTCGAAAAAATGCGCACACATTACAACCATCCTCGCCTCTCACACGCCCACCCTCCACTAATCTCTCGTTTGCGTGATTACGCTGAATTTCCCCAGACTTGACCATGCACCATGCACCTACATGTCAACTGCACGACGAGTATTCTCCGGGTGGCCGCTCCTTCAGTGAACATAAAAACACACTTCACCTAGCTCGGACGCCACTAAAAAAGTGTTTAATTTTCGTAGCTGCTGGCTAGAAAAGCAGACATCCGCTACGTACTCATTTCGTCCGATCGGCTCTAATAGATTTGGAAGCATAATAACGGCTATTTGCCGGCATTAGCCGCACCATAATAACAATAATCGAGTGTCTACCTGAAGTTCGGGGCTGGCATCAAAGTTGTACGCCGATGGTCTGCCTTCCAGTGTGGAAAAGGCGACGTTTCCGCCACGTAGAGGCGAAATGTCCGAGTACTCCGAGGTGCAGAGGGCCCGCGTTTCTTCTCCTCGGGTGGTGTGCTCGCTGTCGGGGAGACCGTAGGTGTCGCGACATGTGGCACTGTGGAATACATGGGTGTTAGATGGGTTGCATAGTCTACTGTAGTAATTTGTTGAATTTTAGTACAACGAATGCGTTTTTGTGTCCGCTAAAAGTTGATTTTGCAAACGTTTTAAGGTAATCTTGGTAAATCGTCAATCAAAATTTATTCATTTATCCCTGCCAAAAAATTGATGACGTCATCTCCAAATTTTGCCGAATAAATCCTCTGAAATATACAAAATAATTTATCCAGAGTGATTAAAAAATTAATGAATGACGCAGTGTATTATATTGATTAAATCAAGAACGACTCACTCCATTTTCCCTAAATTTTGGATTTATTTATTTACCTTCGATCAATTTTTTCATATTACAATTTTTCGTTTTTTCATTTGTTTCAATTTTTCGATGTTTCTTTCGATTTTATGGTTTTTCGTTTATTCAATTCTTCAGGTTTTTCTTTTCTAAATTCTAGATTTTTCAAAGTTTTCATTTTGTACTTTTTCGTTTTTTCATTTTTGATTTTTGAATTTTTTTAGTTTTTTCATTTCTTATATTTTTTTCAATGTTTCTTTAGATTTTATAGTTTTTCGTTTATTCAATTCTTCAGGTTCTTGATTTCTAAATTCTAGATTTTTCAAAGTTTTCATTTCATACTTTTTCGTTTTTTTCATTTTTGAATTTTAATTTTGCATTTTTTCCATTACTTTTTTTGATTCGAAAAATAAAAAACTGAAAAACTAAAAAATCGAAAAAGATTGGAAAATAGAAAATGAAAAAACGAAAAATTGCAAATCGAAGAAATGAAAAATCGAAACAATGAAAACTAAAACTCGGGAAATTTAATTTTCATTTTCTCGGCTTCCAAATTTTAAAATTTTTAGCTTTCGATTATAATTTTTCATTTTTCGATTTTTTAGTTTCTCGGTTTTTAATTTTTCGGCTCTTCAATTTTTCAATTCCTTAATTTTTCTTTTTCGTTTTCAAGATTTTTTAATTTTCATTTTCTCGATTTTATATCACATTTTTCGTTTTTTTATTTATTTTATTTTTTCAATATTTCATTTCAGTTCCTCGATTTTCCAATTTTTAAATTTTTCAGGTTTGCAATTTTTGAATTTCTCAATTATCCGATTTTCCAATTATTTTAATTTTCAATGTTTCGATTTTATAATTTTCGTTTTTTCGATTTTCCACTTTTTTGATTTGTAAGTTTTTCAATTTTTAATCTTCGAATTTTCAATTTGTCGTTTCTTCAGTTTCTCAGGTTCTTGATTTTTCAAAGTTTTCACTTTATGCTTATTCGTGTTTTCATTTTTCATTTTTGAATTTTACAATTTTGCAATTTTTCCATAATTTTTTTTATTCGAAAAATAAAATGTCGAA
Organism: Zophobas morio; assembly: GCF_036711695.1. Classification (NCBI taxonomy): domain Eukaryota; kingdom Metazoa; phylum Arthropoda; class Insecta; order Coleoptera; family Tenebrionidae; genus Zophobas; species Zophobas morio. The sequence continues at coordinate 559,918 of NW_026972136.1, read as the reverse complement.
AAACTAAAAAATCGTAAAATTTTGAAAAATTGAAAAATAAAAAATCGAAAAAGTGGAAAATCGAAGAACTGAAAAAATGAAAAATCGAAACACTGAAAACTAAAAATCGAGAAACTTAATCATTTATTTTTAATTTTTCAATTTTTGGACTTCCAAATTTTAAAATTTTTGGCTTTCGATATTATAATTTTTCATTTTTCGATTTTTTAGTTTCTCGGTTTTTAATTTTTCGATTTTTCAATTTTCCCGTTCTAAAATTTTTCAAGTTCTTAATTTTTCATTTTCCAGGTTTTTTATATCACTTTTTTCTCAATTATCCGATTCCTTTCATTTTCGATGTTTCGATCTTACAATTTTGGTTTTTTCGATTTTCCACTTTTTTGGTATTTAAGTTTCTCAATTTTTAATCTTGGACTTTTCAATTTTTCGTTTCTTCAATTTCTCAGGTTCTCGATTTACAAATTCTAGATTTTTGAAACTTTTCACTTTATACTTTTTCGTTTTTTCGCTTTTGATTTTTGAATTTTACAATTTTGCAATTTTTCCATTAATTCTTTTTTTATTCGAAAACTAAAAAGATGAAAAAATAAAACATTGAAAAAATTGGAAAATCGAAAAATTGCAAATCGAAACACTGAAAATTAAAAATCGGGAAAATTAATTAATTTTTCAATTTTTCAATTTCTCGACTTCTAGATTTTTAAATATTTCGCTTTCGATATTATAATTTTTAAATTTTTCCACTTTTCAAAGTTTCAGTTTCAGTTTTTTGGTTTCTCAGCTTTTAATTTTTCGATTTTCCAATGTTTCCGTCCCAGAATTTTTCAAGTTCTTGATTTTTATTTTTCGTTTTCTCGATTTTTTTATTTTCATTTTCTCGATTTCATATCACATTTTCGTTTTTCATTTCTTTTACTTTTTCTGTTTCTTTTGAATTTATAATTTTTCGTTGTTTCGATTTTGGACTTTTTTGATTTTTAGGCTTCTCTATATTTAATCTTCGATTTTCAATGTTCCATTTCTTCAGTTTCTCGGGTTCTTGATTTTCAAATTCTAGATTTTTGAAACTTTTCGCTTTATACTTTTTGTTTTTTCACTTTTGATTTTTGAATTTTACAATTTTGCAATTTTTCCATTATTTTTTTATTCGAAAAATAAAAAGTCGAAAAATTAAAAAATCGGAAAAAATTGAAAAATTGAAAAATAAAAAATCGAAAAAGTGGAAAATCGCAAAATTGCAAATCGAAGAACTGAAAAAATGAAAAATCCAAACACTCAAAACTAAAGATCGAGAAACTTAATTATGTATTTTTAATTTTTCAATTTTTCCAAATTTTAAAATTTTTGGCTTTCGATATTATAATTTTCCATTTTTGGATTTTTTAGTTTCTCAGTTTTTAATTTTTCGATTTTTAATTTTTCCGTTCTAAAATTTTTCAAGTTCTTAATTTTTCATTTTCCAGGTTTTATATATCACATTTTTCGTTTTTTCATTTCTTTTATTTTTTCAATGTTTCTTTCGATTTTATAATTTTTCGTTTATTCAATTCTTCAAATTTTCAATCTTTGGTTTTTCATTTCCTCGATTTTCCAATTTTTAAATTTTTCGATTTTGCAATTTTTGAATTTCTCAATTATCCGAGTTTCCAATTCCTTTAATTTTCAATGTTTCGAATTTGCACTTTTTCGATTTGAAAGTTGTTCAATTTTAAATCTTTGATTTTTCAATTTTTCTTTTCTTCAGTTTCTCAGGTTTTTGAGTTCCAAATTCTAGATTTTTAAAACTTTTCAATTTATACTTTTTCATTTTTGTTTTTTGAATTTTACAATTTTGCAATTTTTCATTTTTTTTTTTATTCGAAAAATAAGACGAAAAACTAGAATATCGGAAAAAATTGAAAAATAGAAAAATGAAAAAATGAAATATTGCAAAATTGAAAAAGTGGAAAATCGAAAAATTGCGAATCGAAACACTGAAAATTACAAATTTAGAAGGTTAATTCGTTTTTCAATTTTTCAATTTCTCGACTTCCAAATGTTTAAATATTTCACTTTTGATATTATAATTTTTCGTTTTTCAATTTTTTAGTTTCTCAGTTTTCAATTTTTCGATTTTTCAATTTTTCCGTTTGAAAATTTTTCAGGTTATTAATTTTTCTTTTTCGTTTTCTCGATTTTTTTGAATTTTCATTTTCTCCATTTCATCACATTTTTTGTTTTTTCATTACTTTTATTTTTTCAATGTTTCTTTCGATTTTATCATTTTTCGATTATTCAGTTCTTCCAAATTTTCGATGTCTGATATTTTTGAATTTTTCAATTTTGCAATTTTAGAATTTCTCAATTATCCGATTTTCCATTCCTTTCATTTTCAATGTTTCGATTTTACAATTTTCGTTTTTTAGATTTTGCACTTTTTTGATTTTTAAGTTTCTCAATTTTTGATCTTGGACTTTTCGATTTTTCGTTTCTTCAATTTCTCAGGTTCTCGATTTAAAAATTCTAGATTTTTGAAACTTTTCAGTTTATGCTTTTTCGTTTTTTCGCTTTTGATTTTTGAATTTTACAATTTTGCAATTTTTCCATTAATTCTTTTTTTATTCGAAAACTAAAAAGATGAAAAAATAAAACATCGGAAAAATTGGAAAAACGAAATATTGCAAAATCGAAAAATTGCAAATCGAAACACAGAAAATTAAAAATCGAGAAAATTAATTCGTTTTTCAATTTTTCAATTTCTCGACTTCCAGATTTTTAAATATTTCGCTTTCGATATTATAATTTTTAATTTTTCCACTTTTAATAATAATAATAATACTTTATTTACGGCTAAGCCAATATTACAAAATAGTATTTACATGTTGAGGAGAGTTTCAGTTTCAGTTTTTTAGTTTCTCAGTTTTTAATTTTTCGATTTTCTAATTTTTCCGTCCCAGAATTTTTCAAATTCTTGATTTTTATTTTTCGTTTTCCCGATTTTTTAATTTTCATTTTCTCGATTTCATATCACATTTTCGTTTTTCCTTTCTGTTATTTTTTCTGTTTCTTTCGAATTTATAATTTTTCGTTCTTTCGATTTTGCACTTTTTTGATTTTTTTAGGCTTCTCAATATTTAATCTTCGATTTTTCAATGTTTCATTTCTTCAGTTTCTCGGGTTCTTGATTTTCAAATTCTAGATTTTTGAAACTTTTCACTTTATACTTTTTGTTTTTTCACTTTTGATTTTTGAATTTTACAATTTTGCAATTTTTCCATAAATTCTTTTTTGATTCGAAAAATAAAGAATCGAAAAACTAAAACATCGGAAAAAATTGAAAAATATAAAAATGAAAAAACGAAAAGTTGCAAAATCGAAAAATTGAAAATGAAAGAACTGAAGATATGAAAAATCGAGAAACTTAATTTTTTCAAATCTTCAATTTCTCGACTTTAGATTTTTAAATATTTCGCTTTCGATATTATAATTTTTCGTTTATTCAATCTTTGATTTTTCAGTTCCTCGATTTTCCAATTCCTTTAATATTCAATGTTCCGAATTATTTTTGTTTTTTCGATTTTGTACTTTTTTGATTTTTAAGTTTTTCAATTTTTAATCTTAGATTTTTCAATTTTTCGTTTTTTCAGTTTCTCAGGTTCTTGATTTCCAAATTCTAGATTTTTGAAACTAATCACTTTATATTTTTTCGATTTTTGATTTTTAAGTTTTGAATTTTACAATTTTGCAATTTTTCAAAAAATAAAAAACTAGAACATCCGAAAAAGTTGAAAAAAACGAAATACATATTGCAAAATCGAAAAAGTGGAAAATCGAAAAATAGCAAATCGAAACGCTGAAAATTAAAAATCGCGAAAGTTCATTCATTTTTTCAATTTTTCACTTTTCAAAGTTTCAGTTTCAATTTTTTAGTTTCTCAGTTTTCAATTTTTCGATTTTTCAATTTTTCCCTTCCAAAATTTTTCAAGTTCTTGATTTTTATTTTTCGTTTTCCCATTTTTTAATTTTCATTTTCTCGATTTCATTACACATTTTTCGTTTCTTTTATTTTTTCTGTTTCTTTCGATTTTTAAATTTTTCGTTTCTTCAGTTTCTCGGGTTCTTAATTGCCAAATTCTAGATTTTTGAAAACTTTTCTCTTTATACTTTTTCGTTTTTTCACCTTTGATTTTTGAATTTTGCAATTCTGCAATTTTCCATTAATTCTTTTTTTATACGAAAAATAAAAAATTCAAAAACTGAAGATGTGAAAAATCGACAAAGTTAATTAATTTTTTCGACTTTTCAATTTCTCTACTTCCAAATTTTTAAATATTTCGCTTTCGATATTATAATTTTTCATTTTTCGTTTATTAGTTGCTCAGTTTTTAATTTTTTGATTCTTCAATTTTTCCGTTCCAAAATTTTTCAACTTCATTTTTATTTTTAGTTTTCCCGATTTCTCAATTTTCATTTTCTCGACTTTATTTCACATTTTTCGTTTTTTCATTTTTTTATTTTTTCGATGTTTCTTTCAATTTTATAATTTTTCGTTTATTCAGTCTTTGATTTTTCAGTTCCTCGATTTTTCAATTTTGAAACTTTTTAAATTTCTCGATTTTTAATCTTGGATTTTTCAATTTTTCGTTTCTTCAATTTCTGAGGTTCTTGATTTCCAATTCAAGATTTGAAAAATGAAAAAACGAAAAATGAAAATACTGCAAACAAAAAGTGGAGAAACTCCAAAATCGAAAAAATTAATGAACCCAAAAATTGGAAAGAAGAAAAATTTTAAAATCCCAAAATTGTAGAATCGTCAAAATTGCAAAGTCAAAAAACTGTAACACTGAAAGATCAAAAAATTGAAAAATTAAACATCGAAAAATGGAAAATTCAAAAATCCAAAAATCGAATAAATGAAGAAGTTTTAAAAAGCAATACTTGAAAAACAGAAAAATTCTAAACTCCTAACATTAAAAAAAAAACATTATTTAAAAAATCCCAAACGAAAAATTGCAACTCGTAAATTTGAAGAAATAAAAAATGAAGAATCCAAAAATTGAAAAATTAAAAATCGAAATACTGAAAAGTCGAATAAATGAAAAAAAATTAAAATCCAATAATTGAAAAATGAACAAAATTCTAAAATCGTAAAACTGTAAAAATTGCAGCTCAAAAACTGAAGAAACGAAAATTGAAAAATCGAAAAGTTAAAAACCGAAAAATTGCAAAATCCAAAAATTGATAAAAATTTCACATTGAAAAAAATAAAAAACCGAAAAGAAAAATTCCAAAACGAAAAACTGAAGACACGAAAAATTGAAAAATCGAAAAATTAAAAACTCGTGAAATTGCAAAAATCGAGGAATTTAAAAAATCTACAAATTGAAACATTCAAAATTTAAAAATCGAAAAACTGAAAAATTTAAAAATGAAAACTCCAAGTAATGCATTCGTAAAATTGAAGAATCAAAAAAACGAAAAGTTGAAAACTGAAAACTCGAGAAATTTTAACACAAAAAAATCTAAAATGTGAAAAAACAAAAAATATAAAAATTGAAATATTCAAAGAAAATAATTTTTCAAACAGACAGGATTTATTGGCTGCACTTCAGAAAAAAGTTCCGTCGAAATAACCTTCGCCCAATTTTTTTCGAAGCAGTTGCCCTCAATACACTAGTTCCTCTTGCGTGTGCCCACTTTTTGTCTGTACAATCTTACAACCCGGTTTTGTTTTAGAGCACAGAGACTCGTTATAATTCAAATCCAAACAAAGTGTATGATAAATTGCCAAGTGGAAGGGCATTAAAGGTACACGCATCACGTGACTGGCACAGGAACAATTTCAAGCAAGCTGTGCAATAAGTTACAATGTGAATATCCTATTCAGCCTGACAGACAATAATTAAGTATTACCACCATTTTTGAGACATACCACGGTTTATCATGCCTAAAATACACAAAGCTGCGATTTACGGTAATGTGAAGACTCGACGTTTACGGCAAAATATGGGCACTTATTTTTGTCTTCGGGGCGCGTTTTCACTTCACCGAAATTTCTTACCACCCAGAATTAAGCGAAAAGATGATGATAAACAGGACTTGCTAATCCGAATGTGCGAAAGAGTATATAAAAAAAGCAAATATTGACCATAGATCTCTAACTGGTAGCTTAATTTTAAGTTTATTGTGTGTACTTTGCGACACCTAGCATTATTAATAATTCTTACATGACATCATCTTGTGCAAATACTCGACGCCGAACTGACATCATATGTGTTAATTTTTTGTGACAAAAAATTGGTAGTTTTTTATTGACAAAATTAGGTCACTTTTTGCGTCATATCGAGTAACGACAGAGTAAAAATATTCGGGATATCGTACACTAGCTTAAAACAGTACAATTTCTACGCAAAACTTCGACTAACGTCATCACTATTTGATGGGGATAAAACGGCCTACTTGTTTTTACCTGTAATATTGGTACGGAATCCACTGCGTACTTTCGGACGTCTTCTTAAAAATCGAAAAGCTCTCGGGTCTGGGCGAGTAAAACCACAACCTCACGTACGTAATATCGAACGCTTTCCCTGTAAAAAAGCAATAACGTTAAGACACCAATCAAGACCTGAACAGGTTCGGCCGATTTATCAATGAGGGGGAAACGGTTCAATGAATTAAAATTTTTGCCGGTCGCCTCGACGACGGGTTGAAAGGAAGACCATGATTCGTCGGACACCCACATTCCCGATAGTAGCAGAAAACAGCAGGAAGCATAAATCAGAATCTCGTTTTTGATCGGCCAGACGTACGTGGGCTCGAATTGGTCTCTTAATAGACGTTGAATTGTTGCTATTTATTTCTAATAAATCGCACCGTTAGTTACTTTGTTGGAGATAGTATCGTTGTACAATACCTGGTTGCGTGATGGATGGATACATGTTCGTAGACAGTTGCCATTTCGAATTGCATCATTATGGTACTGTGGAAAGTGGACTGATATGAGGGGGATTTGTATGCGGCGTTTAATGGTCAGGAAAAGTAATGAAAGGATTGTTTATGTTGTGGGATGATTGTTTTCGATGACATAGAAAAGTATACACATGTTATCGTCTGATTTTTTAGTTTCTTCATAAAACAACAAGATCAAAATATTTATAATACAGTATTTTAGGTCAATAACAACAACAAATTTGTTTCAAGTTTAAAGCTGGAGTGTTTTTAAATAAAAATTCACTCTTCAAAACAGTTTTGAACATTATCTGCTAAATTAATTTTTTGAATTACAAATTTTTGGGTAATTTTCTTGAATTCAATATTTGGCTCAAGACACCATTAAAAAATGGGAATGGAAGCTCTTATCCACTATATTACGTATCAATTAACCTAAAGTCAGAGGGACTAAAGAAAAATCTAGGAAAAGAGATGAGCCATTTTTGGAAATAAGTAGAAGTAGAAGAATTAGGTTTTGGGGCGAAGTTCACGTTGAAGATTTCATGAAATCGGGAAGATCTTAGAGGTATATTGTTTTCAAGAGAGACAAAACTGAAGAATCTGGTTCTAAATCTTAAACTAGCCAATTTTCGTCCATTTTTGGGCCCAATTTTGGAAATTATACATTTTGTACTTTAGTTCTTTTAACAGTTGAAGAGATTTTTTTTGTTTTAAACAATTCTGAAAAAAATTTCGAAAAAGATTTCGACCCGGTGAAGCAATTTTTAATGTCAGGGCATTGATATTTCTACTGGTTTACTAGTTATTGTGGAAAAATCGACTTAGAATTATTTTGAGCCACTAAATTTCAACGTTGAAAAATCATATCTTTCCAACCGGTCCTCCAATTTTCATAAAGTTTAATTTTACTTGTAACTCCAACCTTCTTCTTTCATGGAAAAAATCCACATCTTCGTGGAACCCGGAGTTTTTCCTGGACAACACTGGAAATGCATGGGTGTATCGCAAGCTCAAAATTTATTAGACATTTAGAATTTAATTCCATTCGTCAACGGCTCAACTCTTTAAAAACAACAGAAATCGTGTTTTCTGGTTCTAAAACTTAAACTCGCCAATTTTCGTCCATTTTTGAGTCCAATTTTGGAAATTATACATTTCGTCTTATAGTTCTTCCAACTGCTGAAGGATTTTTTTTTAACGTTTGAAACAATTCTGAGAAAAAAATGTTCGAGTAGATTTCGAACCGGTGAACCAATTTTTTATGTCAGGACACTGATATTTCGGCTAGTTTTCCACTTATTGTGGAAAAATAGGTTTAGTAAAAATTGTAGCTTCTAAATTACAAATTTGAAAAATCATGTCTTCCGAACTGGTCCCCAAATTTTCATGATCTTCAATATTTCTTGTAGCCCCAACGTTTTCCTTTAGTGGAAAAAATTCTTATCTTTGTAGAAGCCGGAGTTTTTCCCATACGAAACCAGAAGTGCAATCGTATATCACAAACTCAAAATTTGCTGGATCTTTGATTTAATTCCATTCATCAACGACACAAGACTTTAAAAACAACACAAATCGTGTTTTTTGGTTCTAAGTCTTAAACTAGCCAATTTTCGTGCATTTTTGGGTCCTATTTTGAAAAAATTAGACATTTTGCCCTATGTTCTTCCAACAGTTCACAGAATTTTTTTTAATGTTTCAATTAATGCTGAAAAAATTTGTAGAAGTAGATGTCGACCCGGTGAAGTATTTTTTAATGTCAGGACACTGATATTTCACCTGGTCTTCCGATTATTGTGAAAAAATACGTTTAGCAAAATTTTTCTCTACTAAACTATAAATTTGAAAAATTGTATCTATCGAATCGGTCCTCCAATTTTTATGAAGTTTCATTTTTCTTGTAGCGCCAACTTTTTTCTTTAATGGAAAAAATTCGCATCTTCGTGGAAGCCGGAGTTTTTCCTAGACGAAACCGGAACTAGAATCGTGTATCATAAACTCAAAATTTGCTGGACCTTTGATTTAATTCCATTCATCAACATATAAAATCTTTAAAAGCAACAAGAATCCTGTTTTCGGGTTCTAAATCTTAAACTAGCCAATTTTCCTCGATTTTTGGATCCAATTTTGGAAATTATACATTTTGCCTTATAGTTCGTCCAACTACTGAAGGAAATTTTTTTTGCACGTTTGAAATAATTCTGAGAAAAAAATGTTGGAGTAGATTTTGAACCGCTGAAGCAATTTTTTATGTCAGGACACTGATATTTCGGCTAGTTTTCCACTTATTGTGGAAAAATAGGTTTAGTAAAAATTGTAGCTTCTAAATTACAAATTTGAAAAATCATATCTTCCGAACTGGTCCTCAAATTTTCATGATGTTCAATATTTCTTGACTCCAACGTTTTCCTTTAGTGGAAAAAATTCTTATCTTTGTAGAAGCCGGAGTTTTTCCCATACGAAACCGAAAGTGGAATCGTATGGCACAAACTCAAAATTTGCTGGATCTTTGATTTAATTCCATTCATCAATGACTCAAGTCTTTAAAAACAACACAAATCGTGTTTTTTGGTTCTAACTCTTAAACTAGCCAATTTTCGTGCATTTTTGGGTCCTATTTTGAAAATTAGACATTTTGCCCTATGTTCTTCCAACAGTTCACAGAATTTTTTTTAATGTTTCAAATAATTCTGAAAAACTTTGTAGAAGTAGAAGTCGACCCGGTGAAGTATTTTTTAATGTCAGGACACTGATATTTCACTTGGTCTTCCAATTATTGTGAAAAAATACGTTTAGCAAAAATTTTCTCTACTAAACTATAAATTTGAAAAATTGTATCTATCGAATCGGTCCTCCAATTTTTATGAAGTTTCATTTTTCTTGTAGCGCCAACTTTTTTCTTTAATGGAAAAAATTCGCATCGTCGTGGAAGCCGGAGTTTTTCCTAGACGAAATCGGAACTAGAATCGTGTATCATAAACTCAAAATTTGCTGGATCTTTGATTTAATTCCATTCATCAACGTATAAAATCTTTAAAAGCAACAAGAATCCTGTTTTCGGGTTCTAAATCTTAAACTAGCCAATTTTCCTCGATTTTTGGATCCAATTTTGGAAATTATACATTTCGTCTTATAGTTCTTCCAACTGCTGAAGGATTTTTTTTTAACGTTTGAAACAATTCTGAGAAAAAAATGTTCGAGTAGATTTCGAACCGGTGAACCAATTTTTTATGTCAGGACACTGATATTTCGGCTAGTTTTCCACTTATTGTGGAAAAATAGGTTTAGTAAAAATTGTAGCTTCTAAATTACAAATTTGAAAAATCATGTCTTCCGAACTGGTCCCCAAATTTTCATGATCTTCAATATTTCTTGTAGCCCCAACGTTTTCCTTTAGTGGAAAAAATTCTTATCTTTGTAGAAGCCGGAGTTTTTCCCATACGAAACCAGAAGTGCAATCGTATATCACAAACTCAAAATTTGCTGGATCTTTGATTTAATTCCATTCATCAACGACACAAGTCTTTAAAAACAACAGAAATCGTGTTTTCTGGTTCTATATCTACAACTAGGCAATTTTCGTCCAATTTTGGGTCCAATTTTGAAAATTATACATTTTGTCCTAGCGTTCTTCCAAGGGATTTTTTTGTTTCAAACAATTCTGAAAAAAATTGTGGATGTAGACTGCGACCCGGTGAAGCAATTTCTAATGTCAGGACTTTGATATTTCTACTGGTTTACCAGTTATTGTGGAAAAATCGACTTAGAAATATTTTGAGCCACTAAATTTCAAAGTTGAAAAATCATATCTTTCGAACCGGTCTTCCAATTTTCCTCAAGTTTAATTTTTCCTGTAGCTCCAACTTCCATCTTTAGCGGAAAAAATCCGCATCTTCGTGGAAGCCGGAGTTTTTCCTGGACGAAACCAAAAGTGCATGGCTGTACCACAAACTCAAAATTTTGCTATACATTTGGCTTAATTTCATTAATCAATATTTGAAGCCTTTAAAACCAATAGAAATCATGTCTTCTTGTTATGAATCGCAAACTAGTAATTTTTCGTCCATTTTTGGGTCCAATTTTGGAAATTATACATCTTGTCCTATAGTTCTTTCAACAGTTGAAGAGATTTTTTTATGTTTCAAACAATTCTGAAAAAAATTGTGGAAGTAGATTTCGGCCCGGTGAAGCGATTTTTAATGTCAAAGCATTGATATTTCTACTGGTTTACCAGTTATTGTAGAAAAACCGACTTAGAAATATTATGAGCCACTAAATGTCGAAGTTGAAAAATCATATCTTTCGAACCGGTCTTCCAATTTTCATCAAGTTTAATTTTTCCTGTAGCTCCAACTTTCTTCTTTAGTGAAAAAATCCACATCTTCGTGGAAGCCGGAGTTTTTCCTGGACGAAACCAAAAGTGCATGGCTGTATCACAAACTCAAAATTTTGCTATACATTTGGCTTAATTCCATTAATCAATATTTGAAGCCTTTGGAACCAATAGAAATCATGTCTTCTGGTTATGAATCTCAAACTAGTCATTCTTCGTGCATTTTTGGGTTAAATTTTGAAAATTATACATTTTATCCTACAGTTCTTCCAACAGCTGAAGGGATTTTTTTTTTTTAGTTTTAAACAATTCTGAAAAAAATTGTGGAAGTAGAATTCGAGCCGGTAAAGCAATTTTTAATATCAAGACACTGATATTTCGCCTGGTTTTCCAATTATTGTGGAAAAATAGGTTTACCAAAAATTTTTGCTACTAAACTATAAATTTGAAAAATCATGTCTTTCGAATCTGTCCTCCAATTTTCATCAAGTTCAACATTTCTTGTAGCCCCAACGTTCTCCTTTAGTGGAAAAAATTCGCATCTTTATGGAAGCCGGAGTTTTTCCTAGACGAAACCGCAAGTGGAATCGTATATCACAAACTCAAATGGAACTTTGATTTAATTCCATTCATCAATGACTCAAGTCTTTAAAAACAACAGAAATCGTGTTTTCTGGTTCTATATCTTAAATTAGGCAGTTTTCGTCCATTTTTGGGTCCAATTTTGAAAATTATACATTTTGTCGTATAGTTCTTCCAATAAGCTGAAGGGAGTTTTTTTATGTTTCAAACAATTCTGAAAAAAAATGTGGATGTAGATTGCGACCCGGTGAAGCAATTTCTAATGTCAGGACTTTGATATTTCGCCTGGTTTACCTATTCTTGTGAAACAATCTACTTAGAAAATATTTTGAGCCACTAAATTTCAAAGTTGAAAAATCATATCTTTCGAACCGGTCCTCCAATTTTCATCAAGTTTAATTTTTCTTGTAGCTCCAACTTTTTTCTTTAGTGGAAAAAATCCACATATTCGTGGAAGCCAGAATTTTTCCTTGGCGAAACCGGAAGTGGAATCATGTATCACAACCTCAAAATTTGCTACATCTTTGACTTAATTCAATTCTTCACGGTCTGAAGTCTTTAAAACCAACAGAAATTGTGTCTTCTGATTCTAAAACTAAAACTAGCCAACTTTCGTGCGTTTTTGCTTTCAATTTTGAAAATTGAAATTTTTGTCTCATTTCTTCCAGCGGCTGAAGTAATAATTTCTTTAATGTGTCAAAAAATTCTGAAAAAATCCTGGAGGTGAATTTCAAACCAACGAAGTAATTTTCTGTGTCAACGTATTGATATTTGTCTGTTTTTCCAATTATTATAGGAAAAGTCGATTTAGTAAAATTTTAAGCCACTAAACTTTAAATTTGAAAAATCATATATATTAAACCGGTGCTCCGAATGTCATGACTGTAAATTTTTGTTGTACCCCCAACCTTCTTCTTTAGTGGAAAAAATCTACACCTTCGAGGAAGCCGGAGTTTTTCCTGAATGAAACGGGAAGTGGAATTGGTGTATCACAAACTTAAAATTTGCTAGATCTTTGACTTAATTCTATTCATCAACGTCTAAAGTTTTTAGAACCAACAGAAATTGTGTCTTCTGGTTCAGAAACTAAAACTAGAAAACTTTGGTACATTTTTGCTTTCAATTTTCAAAATTGTAATTTTTGTCTAAGTTGTTTCAACGGCTGAACCAATAACTTTTTTAATATTTCAAAAAATTGTGAAAAAAATTGTGGAGATGGATTTCAAACCACGGAAGCAATTTTCTGTGTCAACACATTGATATTTTGTCCGTTTTTTCAATTATTGTAAAAAAATCGATTTAAAAATCTTTGAGCCACTAAAGTTCAAATTTAAAAAATCATATTTTCTGAACCGCTCCTCCAATTTTTATCAAGTTTAAATTTTCTTCTAGCTTCAACTTTTCTCTTTAGTGAAAAAAATCCACGTCTTCATAGAAGCCGGAGTTTTTCCTTGACGAAATCGGAAGTGGAATCGTGTATCACAAACTCAAAATTTACCAGATCTTTGACTTAATTCTATTCACCAACGTCTAAAGTTTTTAGAACCAACAGAAATTGTGTCTTCTGGTTCAGAAACTAAAACTAGGAAACTTTGGTGCGTTTTTACTTACAATTTTGAAAATTGTAATTTTTGTCTCAGTTGTTTCAACGGCTGAACCAATAACTTTTTTAATATTTCAAAAAATTCTGAAAAAAATTGTGGAGGTGGATTTCTACCCAAGGAAGCAATTTTCGGTATCAATCCATCGACATTTTGTCTGTTTTTCCATTAATTCTTACAAAAATTGTTCAGGAAAAATTTTGATACACTAAAGTTCAAATTTAAAAAATCATATCTTCTGAACCACTCTTCCAATTTTGATGAAGTTTATTTTGTTTTGTAGCCCCAACCTTTTTCTTTAGTAGAAAAAAAATTACGTCTTCATGGAAGCCGGAGTTTTTCCTGGGCAAAACCGGAAGAGGAATCGTGAATCACAAACTCAAAATTTGCTAGACCTTTGATTTAATTCTGTTCATCAATGTTGAAAGTCTTTACAACCAACAGAAATTGTGTCTTCTGGTTCTGAAAACTCCAACTAGTCAACTTTCGTGCGTTTTTGCTTTCAATTTTAAAAATTGTAATTTTTGTCGCAGTTCTTTCAACGGCTGAAGTAGATGATTTTTTTAACGTTTCAAAAATTTCTGAAAAAAATTGTGGAGGTGGATTTCAACTCAAGGAAGCAATTTTCGGTATCAACACATCGACATTTTGTCTGTTTTTCCATTAATTCTAACAAAAATTGATCAAGAAAAATTTTGAGACACTAAAGTTCAAATTTAAAAATCATATCTTCTGAACCACTCTTCCAATTTTGATGAAATTTATTTTGTTTTGTAGCCCCAACCTTTTTATTTAGTGGAAAAAATTCACGTCTTCATGGAAGCCGGAGATTTTCCTGGGCAAAACCGGAAGTGGAATCGTGAATCACAAACTCAAAATTTGCTAGACCTTTGATTTAATTCTGTTCATCAATGTTTAAAGTCTTTACAACCAACAGAAATTGTGTCTTCTGGTTCCGAAAACTACAACTAGCCAACTTTCATGCGTTTTTGCTTTCAATTTTAAAAATTGTAATTTTTGTCTTCGTTCTTTCAACGGCTGAAGTAGATAATGGTTTTTTAATGTTTCAAAAAATTCTGAAAAAAATTGTGGAGGTTGATTTCAACCCAAGGAAGCAATTTTCGGTATCAACACATCGACATTTTGTCTGTTTTTCCATTAATTCTAACAAAAATTGATCAAGAAAAATTTTGAGACACTAACGTTCAAATTTAAAAAATCATATCTTCGGAACCACTCGTCCAATTTTGATGAAGTTTATTTTGTTTTGTAGCCCCAACCTTTTTCTTTAGTGGAAAAAATTCACGTCTTCATGGAAGCGGGAGTTTTTCCTGGGCAAAATCGGAAGTGGAATCGTGAATCACAAACTCAGAATTTGCTAGACCTTTGATTTAATTCTGTTCATCAATGTTTAAAGTCCTTAAAACCAACAGAAATTGTGTCTTCTGGTTCTGAAACTACAGCTAGCCAACTTTCGTGCGTTTTTGTTTTCAATTTTAAAAATTGTAATTTTTGTCCCAGTTCTTTCAACGGCTGAAGTAGATAATAATGATTTCTTTAATGTTTCAAACAATTCTGAAAAAAATTGTGGAGGTGGATTTCAACCCAAGGAAGTAATTTTCGGTATCAACGCATCGACATTTTGTCTGTTTTTCATTAATTCTAACAAAAATTGATCAAGAAAAATTTTGAGACACTAAAGTTCAAATTTAAAAAATCATATCTTCTGAACCACTCTTCCAATTTTGATGAAGCTTATTTTGTAGCCCCAACCTGTTTATTTAGTGGAAAAAATTTACGTCTTCATGGAAGCCGGAGTTTTTCCTGGGGAAAACCAGAAGTGAAATCGTGAATCACAAACTCAAAATTTGCTAGACCTTTGATTTAATTCTGTTCATCAGTGTTTAAAGTCTTTACAACCAACAGAAATTGTGTCTTCTGGTTCTGAAACTACAGCTAGCCAACTTTCGTGCGTTTTTGTTTTCAATTTTAAAAATTGTAATTTTTGTCTCAGTTCTTTCAACGGCTGAAGTAGATAATGATTTTTTTAATGTTTCAAAAAATACTGTAAAAAATTGTGGAGGTGGATTTCAACCCAAGGAAACAATTCTCGGTATCAAACGCATCGACATTTTGACTGGTTTTCCATTAATTCTAACAAAAATTGATCAAGAAAAATTTTGAGACACTAAAGTTCAAATTTAAAAAATCATATCTTCTGAACCACTCTTCCAATCTTGATGAAGTTTATTTTGTTTTGTAGCCCCAACATTTTTCTTTAGTGGAAAAAATTCACGTCTTCATGGAAGCCGGAGTTTTTCCTGGGCAAAACCGGAAGTGGAATCGTGAATCACAAACTCAAAATTTGCTAGACCTTTGATTTAATTCTGTTCATCAATGTTTAAAGTCTTTACAACCAACAGAAATTGTGTCTTCTGGTTCCGAAAACTACAACTAGCCAATTTTCGTGCGTTTTTGCTTTCAATTTTAAAAATTGTAATTTTTGTCTTAGTTCTTTCAACGGCTGAAGTAGATAATGGTTTTTTAATGTTTCAAAAAATTCTGAAAAAAATTGTGGAGGTGGATTTCAACCCAAGGAAGTAATTTTCGGTATCAACGCATTGACATTTTGTCTGTTTTTCATTAATTCTAACAAAAATTGATCAAGAAAAATTTTGAGACACTAAAGTTCAAATTTAAAAAATCATATCTTCTGAACCACTCTTCCAATTTTGATGAAGCTTATTTTGTAGCCCCAACCTGTTTATTTAGTGGAAAAAATTTACGTCTTCATGGAAGCCGGAGTTTTTCCTGGGGAAAACCAGAAGTGAAATCGTGAATCACAAACTCAAAATTTGCTAGACCTTTGATTTAATTCTGTTCATCAGTGTTTAAAGTCTTTACAACCAACAGAAATTGTGTCTTCTGGTTCTGAAACTACAGCTAGCCAACTTTCGTGCGTTTTTGTTTTCAATTTTAAAAATTGTAATTTTTGTCTCAGTTCTTTCAACGGCTGAAGTAGATAATGATTTTTTTAATGTTTCAAAAAATACTGAAAAAAATTGTGGAGGTGGATTTCAACCCAAGGAAACAATTCTCGGTATCAAACGCATCGACATTTTGACTGGTTTTCCATTAATTCTAACAAAAATTGATCAAGAAAAATTTTGAGACACTAAAGTTCAAATTTAAAAAATCATATCTTCTGAACCACTCTTCCAATCTTGATGAAGTTTATTTTGTTTTGTAGCCCCAACATTTTTCTTTAGTGGAAAAAATTCACGTCTTCATGGAAGCCGGAGTTTTTCCTGGGCAAAACTGGAAGTGGAATCGTGAATCACTAACTCAAAATTTGCTAGACCTTTGATTTAATTCTGTTCTTCAATGTTTTAAGTCTTTACAACCAACAGAAATTGTGTCTTCTGGTTCTGAAACTACAACTAGTCAACTTTCGTGCGTTTTTGCTTTCAATTTTAAAAATTGTAATTTTTGTCTTAGTTCTTTCAACGGCTGAAGTAGATAATGATTTTTTTAATGTTTCAGAAAATTCTGAAAAAAAATGTGAAGGTGGATTTCAAAGCAAGGAAGCAATTTTCGGTTTCAACGCCTCGATATTTTGTCTGTTTTTCCATTAATTCCAACAAAAATTGGTCAAGAAAAATTTTGAGACACTAAAGTTCAAATTTAAAACATCATATCTTCTGAACCACTCTTCCAATCTTGATGAAATTTATTTTATTTTGTAGCCCCAACCTTTTTCTTTAGTGGAAAAAATTCACGGAAGCCGGAGGTTTTCCTGGGCAAAACCGGAAGTGGAATCGTGAATCACAAACTTAAAATTTGCTAGACCTTTGATTTAATTCTGTTCGTCAATGTTTAAAGTCTTTAAAACCAACGGAAATTGTGTCTTCTGGTTTTGAAAATAAAACTAACCAACTTTCGTGCTTTTTTGCTTTCAATTTTGAAAATTGTAATTTTTCTCTCAGTTCTTCCAACGGCTGAAGTAATATTTTTTTGTTTCAAAAATTTCTGAAAAAAAATTGTGGAGGTAGATTTCAAACCAAGAAAGCAAATTTCTGTGCTAACGTATTGATATTTTATCTGGTTTTCCAATGATTGTAGAAAAATCGATTTAGTAAAAATTTGTGGCCACTAAACTTTAAATTTGAAAAATCATATCTTTCAAACCGGTGCTCCAAATGTCATGAAAGTTAATTTTTGTTGTACCCTCAACCTTTTTCTGTGGAAAAAATTCCACGCCTTCGAGGAAGCCGGAGTTTTTCCTGGATGAAATCGGAAATGGAATTGTGTATCATAAACTCAAAATTTGCTAGACCTTTGATTTAATGCTATTCATCAATGTCGAAAGTCTTTAAAACCACCGGAAATTGTGTCTTCTGGTTTTGAAACTAAAACTAACCAGCTGTCGTGCTTTTTTGCTTTCAATTTTGAAAATTGTAATTTTTGTCTCAGTTCCAAGGGCCGAAGTTAATATTTTTTTAATGCTTCAAAAAATTCTGAAAAAAATTGTGGACGTAGTTTTCAAACCAAGGAAGCATTTTCGGTGTTAACGTATTGATTTTTTGTCTGTTTTTCGAATTTATTGCAGAAAAATTGATTTAGTAAAAATTATAACCCACTAAATTTTAAATTTGAAACATCATATATTTCAAACCGGTGCTCCAAATTTCATAGAGGTTATTTTTTCTTGTACCCTCAACCTTTTTCTTTAGTGGAAAAAATCCACACCTTCGAGGAAGCCGGAGTTTTTTCTGGATGAAACCGGAAGTGGAATCGTGTATCACAAACTCAAAATTTGCTAGACTTTGATTTAATTCTATTCATCAACGTCTAAAGTCTTTAAAATTAATAGAAATTGTATTTTCTGGTTCTGAAACTACAACTAGCCAACTTTCGTGCGTTTTTGCTTTCAATTTTGAAAATTGGAATTTTTGTCTCAGTTCTTCCAACGGCTGAAGTAATAATTTCTTTAATGTGTCAAAAAATTCGGAAAAAATTGTGGAGGTGGATTTCAAACCAAGGAAGCCATTTTGTGTGTCGAGGTGTCGATTTTTTGTCTGTTTTTTAAATTATTGTAGAAAAATCCATTTCGAAAAAATTTTAAGCCACTTAACTTCAAAATTCGAAAATCATATCTTTCAAACAGGTGCTCCAAATTTCATGAACGTTAATTTTTCTTGTACCCTCAACCTTTGTCTTTAGTGGAAAAAATCCACGCCTTCGAGGAAGCCGGAGTTTTTCCTGGATGAAATCTAAGTGGAATTGTGTATCACAAACTCAAAATTTGCTAGACCTTTGATTTAATGCTATTCATCAAGGTCTAAAGTCTTTAAAACCAACAGAAATTGTATCTTCTGGTTCTAAAACTAAAACTAACCAACTTTCGTGCTTTTTTGCTTTCAATTTTGAAAATTGTAATTTTTGTCTCAGTTCTTCCAAGGGCTGAAGTAATATTTTTTTAATGCTTCAAAAAAATTTGAACAAAATTGTGGAGGTAGTTTTTAAACCAACGAAGCATTTTCGGTGTTAACCTATTGATTTTTTCTCTGTTTTTCGAATTATTGTAGAAAAATTGATTTAGTAAAAATTATAAGCCCCTAAACCTTAAATTTGAAAAATCATATCTTTCAAACCGGTGCTGCAAATTTCATCGAGGTTATTTTTTCTTGTACCCTCAACCTTTTCCTTTAGTGGAAAAAATCCACACCTTCGAGGAAGCCGGAGTTTTTTCTGGATGAAACCGGAAGTGGAATCGTGTATCACAAACTCAAAATTCGTTAGCCCTTTGATTTAATTCTATTCATCAACGTCTAAAGTCTTTAAAACCAACAGAAATTGTGTCTTTTGGTTCTGGAACTAAAAGTAGCAAACTTTCTTGCGTTTTTGCTTTCAATTTTGAAATCGTAATTTTTGTCTCAGTTCTTCCAACGACCAAAGTAATAATTTTTTTAATGTTTCAAAAATGTGTAAAAAAATGTGGAGGTACCTAGATTTCAGTCCAAGGAGACAATTTTCGGTGTCAACGTATTGATATTTTGTCTGTTTTTCCAACTATTCAAAGAAATCGATTTAGAAAAATTTTGAGCCACTAAACTTCAAATTTAAAAAATCACATTTTCCGAACCGCTCCTCCAATTTTCATGAAGTTTAAATTTTCTTCTACCCCCAACTTTTTTCTTTAGTAGAAAAAATCCACGTCTTCATAGAAGCTGGAGTTTTTCCTGGGCGAAACCGGAAGTGGAATCGTGTATCACAAACTCACAATCTTTGACTTAATTCCATTCATCAACTACTAAATACTCCAAAGTCTTTAACATCATTAGAAATTATATCTTCTGATTCTAGAACTTAAACTAGCAAACTTTCGGCATTCTTTGACAAATTTTGAAAATTGTAATTTTTGTCTCAGTCTCAGATAACGGCTGAAGTGATAATTTTTTTAATGTTTCATACAATTCAGAAAAAAATGTGGAGGTAAATTTCAACCCGGAGAAGCAATATTTAGTATGAACACATTGATATTTTGTCCGCTTTTCCAATTAGATATTCTATTTTCATTTTTGAAAAAACATATCTTTCGAACCGGTCCTCCAATTGTCATAAAGTTTATCTTCCTTGTAGTGGCAACCTTTTTCTTTAGTGGAAAAAATCTACAACTTCGAGGAAACCGGAGTTTTTTCTGCAGGAAACCGGAAGTGCATCCCAAACTCAACATTTTCTAGACATTTGGCTTAATTTAATTTAATTAATCAAATTCTAGGGTCTTTGGAGCTTTGCAGAAGTCTGAAAACAGCTAACTTTCGTATTTTCGTACATTTTAGTGTCCAATTTTGTAAATTGTAATTTTTGTCCTGGTTCTTCCAACGACTGAGGTGATAAATTTTTAAGTGTTTCAAATAACTTTGAAAAACAGAAGAGGCAGAAACTTGAATGCAAGAAATCCATAAAAGGTCGATAACAAATTAAAAAACGTATAACACAGAGAAATGAAAATACAGAAGAAACAAAAAAGAAAGTCAAATTACCAAGTTAATCGATCAAAAGAGAATTAAAGATATTCAGCAGAAGAACGAAGTTAGGAAAGAGGTCTCAGAAGGAACCTAAATTAAAACTCAAGACAGACGATGAACAGGGAACCCAAAAAGAGAAGAATAAAGACCAAATTAATGTTTAGATGGCAAGGTAGAAG
Source organism: Zophobas morio (assembly GCF_036711695.1). Classification (NCBI taxonomy): domain Eukaryota; kingdom Metazoa; phylum Arthropoda; class Insecta; order Coleoptera; family Tenebrionidae; genus Zophobas; species Zophobas morio. The sequence continues at coordinate 539,265 of NW_026972136.1, read as the reverse complement.
AAAGGGAGAAAAAAACGCACAGATGTTTCATAGTGTGATCAAGGATTTCTTGATCGACCAAAATTAAGTCGAAGAGAAGGGTTATATAGAACATAGAAAGACACCTATGGCAATTTGCACTAGAGCTCGATTGTTAGACTTGTTGTCACTAAAGGTGTCTTGAGTTTCTGAACCTTCAATCTTTGACAAACGTAACAATACATATTTTTTGACACCTAAGAAGAAATTCTTCACAGCAATGTCGTTATGTTATGGTTAAATTTAAAGTAACTTTGTCTTTTTACGTGGATCTTCACCGGTCCCTCACCTTTAGCATCTTAGTCCTTCTATGTCCACATGTCTTGGAATCGTAACTTCTCAGCCTGCCGCTTTTGCCTCAGCTTCCAACAACTTTCGCGTGAGAATGTACCACCGCGGAATTCCCGACATCTCTTTTGGGCGTAATAACAGTCTAAAATTTCAAATTACACTCGCTGGCGACCCGATAAAAATGTAGACGACAAAGTCAACGGCTGCCTTTTACGGTCATCGCATTCGTCGCGTGCCAAGCGCCACAGACTGAAAACCGTGGAAATGGTAAACGAAAGAAATGCAGCTTGTCGTCTGCACGTCATCGCGAACGGCGCTATATGACGGCCGCACAAATTATATGGACATTCACTACATGTTTACGGCCCATTTTAAATTCTCGGATGTCTGTTATGGTTATGCTTCCGTATATGGGAACAGGCCGGGGCACAAAACAAAAGACGCCGCATTGTTTGTTTTATAAGGCTAAAAGGGTATGGATAAAGAGCTACCACTTGTCGGCGATTTAGTGCGGACTTCCTCGCTCGGTTATGGACGGTGGGAACCGAATTCGAAATATGTGGGACAATGGACCGGCGGGAAAAGCGCAGAAATAGATATGGAAAAGAGAACAAAACGGAGATGAGAGGAGTTTTTATTTAAGGTATAGCGTGTCGTATGGCGTTGAACCGATCTACATTCCTGCATGGTCGGAGCGGGATCTCGGGTTTGACAAAAAAATCTCGAGGGAACGCACACCTGTTGGATTTATTGGGCCGGATTTTCAAGGACTGTAGGAATTTTGGGACTTTTCGATCGTTTTTGTGTTGTCTGTGAAGAAGGAATTAGGACTAGACGACCAAAATTAACTATATGTACTGATAGCAAAATTTGCTACCACAGTTTTCAAAATCGACGCTAAAAGCGCATCAAAGTTGTATGGTTTAAGTTTTGAAACCACAAGACGCGATTTCTGCAACTTTTGCCTTAATTCTGGTTTTTTCAAGGAAACCTCCTCCTTCCAGGAAGGTGTCCATTTTTTCTACCATAGAAAGAGGTTGAGGCTACTAAACAAATCAAACTTCATCAAAATCGGAGAATCGATTCGGAAGATATGATCGAATTTCTGAATTTTTTTTCAATTTTTCCATTTTGAATTTTACAATTTTCAAGTTCTTATTTTTTTCGATTTAAAATTTTTAGATGTTTCATTTTTCAAGTTCTCGATTTTTAATACGTATTTTATTTTTCAAGTTTTTTTTTAATTTCTCGATTTTTCAAGTTTTTTTTTAATTTCTCGATTTTTCAGTATTGCAATTTCCAATTTTTTGGATTTTATTTTTTTTTCGACTTTTCAGTTTTTAAATTTTACAATTTTGAAAAAATCCCCAAACCCAAACAGTCCCAAGAAGCTCTAGAAATCCAAAAAATCGAAAACAATAAAAAAAATCAAAGAATTTACAATATTCAAAAAATCTAAAAATCCAAGAAACCCTGAAAATCTGGTGCATAATTTCAAAAATTTAAAATGGAAAATATCCCAAAAATCCAAAAAAAATCAGTAAATTATAAAACAAAAAATAAAACATCCAAAGAGCCCAATAATCCAAAATACACAGTATACTTGGTCAAAAATTTCATTTATGAAAATGTCGTCTAAAAATTCTCAAAAAATTCAAAATCATAGACTTGCCTTGCTGATTACAAAAATATAGCGTGTTTATGGTAACTGAACAATATTTTCGGAAAATTCGGTTGTAATTCGAATTTTTTGAAAATTTTAAAAATTGCGTCAATGGGTGATTCTGGAAAAACGTTTGGAGTTATCGCAGAAATGAGGTCGGAAGTAACTTCTATGACCCCAAATCTACAAAAAATGTATTTAGTTAAATTTCGAAAATCGTCGAAAATTTTCTGGTTTGAATTTTTCGATTTTACAAGTTTTTTATTTTAATTTTTCTAGTTTTTAATTTCATAATTTTGAAATTGTTCCTTTTTTCAATTTTACAATTTAGCAGTTTTTAGGTTTTTCAATTTTCCGATTTTGTAATTTTAATTTTTCAATTTTTCCGTTTGGATTTTACAGTTTTGAAATTTTTCCCTTTTTCAATTTTTAGAGAGATATTTTGGTATTTCGATTTCTAGTTTCTCAACTTTTCGATTTAAAATTTTTTTAAAGTTCCCGATTTTTATTTTTCATTTTTCGTTTACTCAGTTTTTCAATTTTGTGTTTTTACGTTTCGTTTCTCCGTTTTTTCAAATTCAAGGTTTCGACTCCTTAGTTTTGCATATTTTCGGATTATCAATTTGACCATTTTGCAATTTTTCGATTTTTTAAATTTAAAATTTTGAAAATCTTCCATTTTACGATTTTACAATTTTACAATTTTTCGAATTTCCAATTTTACAATTTCGCAATTTTTTAATTTTACAATTTTGGAGTTCTAGCTTTCGAGTTTTCGATTTTTCAGTTTTTAGATATTTTTGTTTTTCGTTTTTTATTTTTCGATTTTTGGTTTCTAAACTTTTTCATTTAAAAGTTTTAGCATTTTTTAATTTTTAATTTTTCAATTTTAAAGTGTTCGATTTTTAATTTTTTCGATTTACAATTTTTTAATTTTCGACTTTTAGAATTTTCAATTAACACTTGCGATTTTTAGGTTTTTCAGTTTTTAGATAGGTATTTTGATTTTTAGATTTTTAGGTTCTCAATTTTTCGATTTTTCATTTTTAAAGTACTCCATTTTTAATTTTTCATTATTCGGTTTTGCTATTTGTCAGTTTTGTATTTTTTCAAATTTCCAAGTTGTCAATTTTCAAGTCTTCGATTTTTCGGTTTCCCGATTTTCCAATGTTTCGATTTATTTTTAGAATTTTTGATTTTTGAAGTTTTCGATTTGGAATTTTTTAATTTACGATTTTTCAGTTTTTAAACTTTTTCTTTACAATTTTGAAATTGTTGCATATTTCAATTTTCTAATTTTTCAATTTTTTATTTTTGCATCTTTTCGAATTTCAATTTGATCGTTTTGAAATTTTTCGGCTTTTCAAATTTAAAATTTTGAATTTCTTCCATTTGCCAAATTTACAATTTTACAATTTCGGAATTACTTCACTTTTCAATTTTTAGAATTTTTTGATATGTTGATTTTTCTTTTTTCCTATTTTTCTATTTTTAGTTTCTCAATTTTTCGATTTTTCAATTTTTACATAGGTGTTTTGATTTTTCGATTTTTAGTTTCTAAATTTTTCTTTTCTTCAGTTTTTCGATTTAAAATTTTTAGATACATATTTCATTTCTCAAATTCTCGACTTTAATTTTTCATTTCTCGATTCAATTCCACAATTTTATATTTTTTCAATTTTTCTGCATTTAGATTTGTCAATGTTTCGATTTGCAGTTTTTAAAATTATTTTTGATTTTTTGAGTGTTTTTATTTTTAATTTAAGATTTTTCAGTTATTAAATTTTTTATTCTACAATTTTGAAATTCTCCCATTTTTCAGTTTGAAATTGTTCAATTTTCGATTTTGCGATTTTGCAAATATTTTCGAGTTTTAGGGCCGGTTGCATAAACGCAAATCAAATTTAATCTCTGATTAAGAACAATTGTAACTATGATAATAACAATCGTTACTATGGAGTTAATCAGAGATTAAATTTGATTTGCGTTTATGCAACCGGCCCTAAATTTTTCAATTTTTCGATATTTCAGTGTTCAATTAACAATTTTTAAAATTTTTGGTTTCTGGAGTTTCCGATTTGAAATTTCTTAACTTACGATTTTTCGGATTTTAAATTTTTTAATTTTTTGAACAAATCCACAAAACCCAAAAAGTTGAGAGTTCAAAAGGTCCCAAGAAACTCTAGAAATCCAAAGAATCGAAAATATCCATAAAATCCAAAACAATTCAAAAAATCAAAGAATTTACAGAACCCAAGAAACCCTGGAAACTCAAAAATTTAAGAAATCTAATACATAATTTCAAAAATTCAAATTGAAAATGTCCCAAAAATCCAAAAAATGCAATAAATCAGTAAATAAAACAACAAAAAGCAAAACACCTAAACTTCCGAAAATATAAAAGAAAATATACAGTATAGGTACATAGACAAAAATTTAATTTGTAAAAAAGTTGTCTAAAAATTCTCAAAAAATTCTGAATCATAGATCTTGCCTTGCTGATTCCAAAAATTTAGCGTTTTTATGGTAACAGAGCAATATTTTCTGAATATTCGGTGTAAAATTCGAATTTTTTGGAATTTTTGGAAAATTGCGATATTTCAATGGGCGATTCTGGAAGAATGGTTGGAGTTATTGAAAAATTAGGTTGGAAGTAACTTCTATGGCCCCAAATCTACAAAAAATGTATTTAGTTAAACTTCGAAAATCGCCGAAAGTTTTGTGGTTTGAATTTTTCGATTTTACAGGTTTTTGATTTAAATTTTTCTAGTTTTTAATTTCATACTTTTGAAATTGTTCTTTATTTCAATTTTACAATTTTGGCATTTTTCGGTTTATCAATATTCCGATTTTGCGATTTTGCAAATATTTTATTTTACAATTTTTCCGTTTTGAATTTAACAATTTTCAAATTCTGCCATTTTTCAATTTAGGATTTTTAGATTTTTCATTTTTCAAGTTGTCGATTTTTAATATTTCAGTTTGCAATTTTTAAAAATATTGGTTTCTGGAGTTTTCGATTTGAATTTTCTTAACTTACGATATTTTGGAATTTAAACTTTTTAATTTTGTAATTTTGAAATTCTTCCATTTTTCAATGTGTGACTTTTCAGGTTCTCATTTTTTTTATTTTTCGATTTCAAGTTTTCGACTTTTCAGTTTTAAATTTTACAATTTTGAAAAAAATCGATAAAATCCCGATTTTCCAATGTTTCAATTTGTTGTTTTTAGAATTTTTGATTTTTGGAATTTACGATTTTTCAGTTTTTAAACTTTTTCTTTACAATTTTGAAATTGTTGCATGTTACAATTCTCCAATTTTACTTGGTACTTCGCTTTGTCAATTTTTTGTTTTTCGATCTCAAGTTTTCGACTATTCAATTTTGCATTTTTTCGAATTTCAATTTGATCATTTTGCAATTTTTCGGTTTTTAAAATTTACAATTTTGAAATTCTTCCATTTGACAAATGACCAATTTTGCAGTTTTTCGATTTGTTAATTTTACAATTTTGGAGTTCCTTCCGTTTTCAATTTTCAGATATTTTGATTTTTTTTTTCTATTTTCCTATTTTTAGTTCCTAAATTTTTCAATGTTTCGATTTGCAGTTTTTTTATTTTTAATTTAAAATTTTTCAGTTTTTAAATTTTTTTATTTTACAATGTTTCCATTTTTCAATTTTTCAATTTGAAATTGTTCAATTCCGATTTTGTGATTTTGCAAATATATTTAATTTTTCAATATTTTCATTTTTCAAGTTCTCGATTTGTCAGTGTTTCAATTACCAATTTTTAAAATTTTTGGTTTCTGGAGTTTTCGATTTGAAATTTCTTAAATTACGATTTTTCGGATTTTAAATTTTTTAATTTTGTAATTTTGAAATTATTCCATATTTCAATTTACGCTTTTCAGGTTCTCATTTTTTCAATTTTTTATTTATTTTTTTTTTTAAATCCACAAAATCCAAAAGGTCCAGAGTCCAAAAAGTCCCAAGAAACTCTAGAAATCCAAAAAATCGAAAATATCCATAATTTGAAGACAATGTATTTAGTTAAATTTCGAAAACCGTCGAAAAATTTCTCGTTTGAATTTTTCAATTTTACAGGTTTTTGATTTAAATTCTTCTCGTTTTTAATTCCATAATTTTGAAATTGTATAATTTTGCCGTTTTAAATTTTTCAATTTTTTGATTTTTCAGTTTCTCGATTTTCCAATGTTTCAATTTGCAATTTTTAAAAATGTTGGTTTCTGAAGTTTTCGATTTGAAATTTCTTAATTTACGATTTTTCGGATTTTATATTTTTTAATTTTGTAATTTTGAAATTCTTCCATTTTTCCATTTGCGACTTTTCAGGTTCTTATTTTTTTATTTTTCAATTTAAAATTTTGGATTTTTCAGTTTTTACACTTTACACTTTTGAAAAAATCCATAAAATCCAAAAAGTCCCAAGAAACTTTAGAAATCCAGAAAATCGAAAAAGTTCCAAGAAACTCTAGAAATCCAAAAAATCGAAAATATCCACAAAATCCAAAACAAAAGTTACAATTTTCAAAATTCTGTCAGTTTCAAAGACCTTAAACTTTGACGAACGAAATTAATTCAAAGATTTAACAAATTTTGATTTCTGATAAACTGTTTCACTTCCGGTTTTGTCCAGAAAAACTCCAACGTCCATGTGAATTTTTTCTATAGTTTCCCCAGTTCTAATTCGGTGTTATGATGTGAAAAAATTAACTTCTTTAACAATAGATTACTACTGCTGGTGATGGGACAGTCATAAATAACGATTTAACCATTATACAGTACAATGGTAACCGCATGGTTAAATCCATATTTATGACTGTCCCATCACCGGCAGTAGTTATCTATTGTTAAGGAAGTTGACTTTTACACAATGGGATACTATCGTAAAACCGACTTAGAACTGGGGAAACTATACCAAAAAAAAAGTTTGGGATTACGAGAAAAATCAAACTTCATGGAAATCAGAGCACCGGTTCGAAAGTTTAGTAGCTCAAAATTTGTACTAAATCGATTTTTCTAGAATAATCCAAAAAACAGACGAAATATGCTTGATACTTGATACTAAAATAAAAATAGAATAAACGAAGATATTAAAAGAAACTACTTTCGAAATAATGAAACGGTTCATTTGTGATAAAAGCACCCCTACCTAGCTTGAGCGTGAGGTTGACCTGGTTCGGATACTGTATCCCCTCGAACATGGTCTCCGACTGCCACCACGTGGGCTGGTCCTGGTTGTGAAAATCCGTGAGGTACCTCGCGCTGTGATCATTAGGATAACAAACTTCGCAGGACTTCCTCAACCCCGTGACCCCGGACTGCACGCAATATTCCGTTTTGCCCTGGTCCCCGCACGTGTTCGTTGCCTCCATTAAAACGTTGAAAGCTGCATTTTCGAATTCAGGTATACACCTCTGAAAATAAAGTCGGCGTTAGTCATCGTCGTTACTCCAGACTTGGTGCGCTTGTACCGTTCGGATAACGCTTGACTAATGGCTAATGTCAGGTAATAAAACATTTTTGGACTTGTACGCCCTGTACGAGCACTTAAATGTCCCATTAAACTAGTTTGGGATTATTCCGTGGCTATCTAAATCAAGAATCTAATTTCTCAGAGCGGGGTTTGTTCTGAGGAGAGATTGTGGCATTAACATTTTTATTAGTGGCTATTTTTCATGCGGGAAATTCGAGAAATGACGTATGGCGTGTTTGAGTGAAGGATAATAGGTGCTGTCGGAGGATGGGCTTTAAAAATAGGCGTAATTTGTACTAAATGTCAACTAGGATCCTGTGGCGAGAAACTTATGTGTGTTTGGCGTGGTTCTAAAAATAACGAGTAATCGTTTTCATCGCCTGAACAGATGGACAATTAAAGCTGTAATAAAGTTTTATTTGATAATGTAAAAGCAAATTTTGAAATAAAATTTGACGCGAAGAATAAAGCTGTGTCTTGACACATTGATCCTTGTTCATGTTATTCTTTAAATTATCAAGATTTTTGAAATTTTCAATCTTATGCAATATTTGAAGGGTGGTCGTGAAACAATCAACAAATTCATACTAAAAAATTGAGATGTTGATAAGTTGCCTAAAATCGACAAAAAACATCTGGTGTTGATGGTCCTGAATTAGGATTTTTGAAATATTCGGCTTGAGAATGGACTTTTAAATATCTCCAAAATTTCTCATTTTTATTTTTATCTATTCTAAAAAAATTGTTGTATTTTTCGATACAATAAAGTCGTATATCACTTCTACAAGTGAAAATCGACAGGAAAAATCTCTTGAAAGCTAATCGGGAAGCGGTCAAAAAATTCGTAACAATTTCCTTACTGGATGAGATATTACGGTAGTAAAAGGTATGTTTGAAAAAAAATTATATATTTTTAAAAATGGAATCAAAAATATTGCGGTCGCTACTTGAGGGACACTATGTTAATTACAATACTTGTTCTGTTATTAAAATTTACCAGAATTTGTTGAAGTTAAAAAAATGTTTTAAACTTATTTTTATGGAATTTTTGGTATATTTCTAAGGACATTCTTTGGACTAAAATTGAAATGGAAATTTTATTATAGTCCAATTTCCTATTGTCTCGATATTTAGCTTCTTTGATGAGCGAACAGAATTTCCAAAATTTGAACTTTTTGGGTTTTTAAGTAAAAATTTTTCGATTTTACAAGTTCTTGATTTCAATTTTACAATTTTGCCATTATTCGCTTCTTCTGTTTTCCGGTTTTGGGATTTTGCAATTATTGAATTTTTCAATTTTTCCATTTTGGATTTTACAATTTGAAATTCTTCAGTTTTTCGAGTTTTCGATTTGAGTTTTATTTTCGTTCCTTCAATTTTTCAATTTAAAATTTTTAGATTTTTCGGTTTCTCGATTTATCAGGGTTTCAATTTGCAATTTTTAGAATTTTTGGTTTCTGGAGTTTTCAATTTGAAATTTCTTAATATGCGATTTTTCAGATTTTAAATTTTACAATTTTGAAATTTTTCCATTTTTCAAGTTGCGACTTTTCCGTTTTCCATTTTTTTATTTTTCGATTTCAAATGTTCGACTTTTCAATTTTGCAATTTTTCGAATTATCAATTTGTCAATTTTTCAATTTTTGAATTTTACAATTTTGAAAAATCCACGAAATCAAAAAAATCCAAAAATTTTACAAAATCCAAAAAATCACAAAGTCGAGAGTCCAAAAAGTCCCAAGAAACTAGAAATCCAATAATCCAAAGAATCAAAAATATCCATTAAATCAATTCAAACACAATTCAAAAAATCGAAGAATTTACAATATCTAAAAAATCTAAAAAATCCAAGAAACTCAAAACATTTAAGAAACCTAATAGATAATTTAAAAAATCCAGATGATCGAAAATATTTCAAGAATCCAAAAAAATGAAAAAATGATTAAACAAAAAAAAACAAAAATCAATTCATCTAAAAATTCGAACAATCCAAAAAGTAAAAAAGCGAAAAACTAAAAAAATCGCGAATTACAAAAAATCAAAAACTCAAAAAACATAAATCGTATTTTTTGTGGTTAATTCGCAGTCCAAACAAATAAAAAAGTTCTTTTGGAGTAAACCCAACCAATAAAAAATATGCGAAGGTAACTTTTTTACTGAATTTTTCGTATTTCTGTCGGTATTGTTAGGACTAAAAATCAAATGCAAATTTTATTATGGTCCAGTTTCATTTTATATTTGATTTATTTATAAATTTTCAACTTTTTGAGTTTTCGAATAAAAATTTTTCGATTTTTCAATTTTTTTTATTTCAATTTTTCCTTTTTTCAATTTTACAATTTTGTCATTTTCTATTTTCCGGTTTCGCGATTTTGCAATTATTTAACTTTTTATTTTTTCCAAGTATTTTGAATTTTACAATTTTCAAATTCTTTTACTTTTCGAGTTTTCGATTTTGAGCTTTTCAATTTTCGTTCCTTCAATTTTTCGATTTAAAATTTTTAGACTTTTCATCTTTCAAGTTCTCGATTTTTAATGTTTTATTTTTCAAGTTTTAATTTTTCCATTTTTCGATTTTTCAGTGTTTCAGTTTTGCAATTTTTAAAGTTTTTGGTTTCTGGAGTTTTCGATTTGAAATTTCTTAATTTACGATTTTTCGGATTTTAAATTTTTTAACTTCATAATTATGAAATTCTTCCATTTTTCAATTTGCGACTTTTCAGGTTCTCTTTTTTTTATTTTTCGATTTCAAGTTTTCGACTTTTCAATTTTGCGATATTTCTAATTTTCAATTTGACAATTTTTCAATTTTTAAATGTTGCACTTTTGAAAAAATTCACAAAATCCAAAAAAGGTCCAGAGTCCAAAAGTCCCAAGAAACTGTAGAAGTCCGATAATCCAAAAAATCCGATAATATCCTAAAAATACAAAAAATGCAAAAAAACAGTAAATAAAAAAACAAAAAACCAAAACATCCAAAGATCCGAATAATCCAAAATATAAAATACTTATACATTGTCAAAAATTTCATTAGTGAAAAGGTCGTTTCAAAATTCTCAAAAAATTCAGGATCATAGATCTTGACGTGCTGATTCCAAGAATATAACGTGTTTATGGTAACGGAGCAATATTTTCGAAATATTCGATGTGAAATTCGAATTTTTTGGAATTTTTAAAAATTGTGATATTTCAGTGGGCAATTCTGGAAAAACGGTTGGAGTTATAGAAGAAATGAGGCCGGAAGTGACTTCTGTGGCCCGAAATCTATAAGGAAATTATTTAGTTAAATTTCGAAAAACGTCGAAAAAAATCCAAGTTACAAAAAATCAAAAACCCATAAAATCCAAAAATTTGAAAAATCCAAGAAAAACCCAAAAACCCAAAAAACATAAATCCTATTTTTTATAGTTAACTCGCTGTTTAAATCCAATCAAATAAAAAAGTTCTTTTGGAGTAAACCCAACCAACAAAAAATATGCGAAGGTGACTTTTTTACGGAATGTTTCGTATTTTTGTCGGTAATTTTAGAAGTAAAAATCAAATGCGAATTTTATTATGGCCCAGTTTCATTTTGTCTCCAAATTTAACTGTTTTGATACTCCAACAGAATTTCCAAAATTTGTAAAGTAATAAATTTTCAATTTTTTGGTTTGGTTTTTTCGATTTTACAATTTTTTGATTTCAATTATTCCTTTTTTCAATTTTACAATTTGGTCATTTTGCCATTTTTCGTTTATTCTCTTTTGCGATTTTGCAATTATTTAATTTTTCATTTTTTCTATTTTGAATTTTTCAATTTTCAAATTCTTCCATTTTTCGATTTTCGATTTTCAGTTTTTCAATTTTTCAGTGTTTCAACTTGCAATTTTTTTTAATTTTTGGTTTCTGGACTTTTCGATTTGGAATTTCTAAAATTTACGATATTTCGGATTTAAATTTTTTAATTTTATAGTTGTGAAATTCTTCCATTTTTCAATTTGCGACTTTCAGGTTCGCATTTTTTTATTTTTCGATTTCAAGTTTTAGACTTTTCATTTTAGCGATTTGTCGAATTTTCAATTTGACAATTTTTCGATTTTGAAAAAGTCCACATAATCAAAAATCCAATGAATATACAAAATCCAAAAAATCGAAAAGTTCCGAGTCCAAAAGGTCTCAAGAAACTATAGAAATCCAATAATCAACACAAAACAATCCAAAAATCCAAGGAACCTAATATATAACTCCAAAAATCCAAATAATCGAAAATATCCCAAACATCAAAAAACTGCAAAAAATGAGCAAACAAAAAAAGCAAAAAACCAAGACATCTAAAAATCCGAACAATAGCACATAAAATTTTGTATGTACCACGGGGATTATTTGAAGTTTAAACCCTAGGGCATAAACTACTTCATAATACCCTTGCTGCATCAAGAACTATTACGGATGTATTGTCAGTGAGGTTACGTAGGTTTTTTATTAGAGTAATCCTGTAGAGATCCCTGTGAAAATAAATTAAAAAATTGCAAAATTAAAAATTGGAAAAAATGCAACATTGAAAAATCGAAAATTCAAGTATGATTCCAAAAATTGAAAAACTGAAAAATAGAAGAATTTCAAAACTATAAAATTAAAAACTACATTTGAAAACTGACAAGTCGTAAATTAAAAAATTTCAGATCGAAAAGTCCAAAAATCAAAAATTGAAAGAGTTGCGGAATTGAAAAAAATTGGAATCGGAAAACTCCATCATATCTTATTCTAAAAATTGCAATAATTTTTCATTTTTCATTTATTCATTTTTTCAAGTTTACGATTTTCAACGTTTTGATTTGCATTTTTTGAATTTTTGATTTTTGGTGTTTTCGATTTGGATTTTTTTAATTTACGATTGTTCAGTTTTTAATCTTTTTCTTTACAATGTTGAAATTGTTGCATTTTTCAATTTTCCAATTTTTTACTCTCTACTTCGATTTTTCCATTTTTTTATTGTCCGACTTTTCAGTTTGTTTTTCATTTTTCGAATTTCAATTTGACCATTTTGCAGTTTTTCGAATTTTGAAATTCTTCCATTTACCAAATTTACAACCTTGGAGTTCTTCGAATTTCCAGTTTTCCGATTTTACAATTTTTTGATTTTTCAATTTTTAGATATTATGATTTTTTTCAAAAAATAAAAAAAAACTATATCGAAAAACTGATAAATCCAGAAAACGAAAAATTGAAAAATTAAAATTGGAAAATCGAAAAATGACAAAATGATAAATTAAAATCCGACATCTTAAAAAAAATCTAAAAATTAAAAAAAAAACGAATAATCAAAATATCTAAAAATTGAAAACTCGAAAATAAAACTGTATATTCTAAAAATTGCAATAATTTTTCATTTTTCGTTTATTCAATTTTTCAATTTTGTAATTTTTCGATTTGCGATTTTTAAAATTTTTGGTTTTTTCGATTTCGAATTTTTTAATTTACGATTTTTCAGTTTTTAATTATTACTTCGATTTTTTCGATTTGTTAATGTTACAATTTTGGAATTCTTCCAGTTTTCCTCATTTCGATTTTTCAATTTTTAAATATTTTGATCTATTAAAACATTCAAAAAATTATAAATCGAAAAACTGAAAAATCGAGAAAACTTGAAAAATTTGAATTGAAAAATCGGAAAATTAGCAATTAAAAACCGAGAACTTAAAAAATTAAACATCCAAAAATTTTAAATCAAAAAGTTTAGAAACCAAAATTCTAAAAATATTAAAACGGAAAATCAAAATATCTAAAAATTGAAAGCTCGAAAACTGGAAGAACTCCAAAATTGTAAAATTTAAAAATAAAAACTTGAAAAATTAAAAAATTGCAAAATCGGAAATTGAAATTTCAAAAAACTGCAAAATGGTCAAACTGAAAAGTCGCAAATTGAAAAACAGAAAAGTGGAAGAATCGTAAATTAATTTACGATTCTTCCAAAAGGTTTCGATTTGCAATTTTTAAAATTTTTTGATTTTTGGAGTTTTCGTTTTGCAATTTTTTAATTTACGATTTTTCAGTTTTTAATTTTGTTGAAATTATTGCATTTTTCAATTTTCCAATTTTTAATTCTTACTTCGATTTTCAGTTTCTCTGTTTTTTGTTTTTCGATTTCAAGTTTTCGGCTATTCAGTTTTTCGATTTTTAAATTTTACAGTTTTGAAATTCATCCATTTGCGAAATTTACAACCTCGCCGTTTTTCGAATTTTCAGTTTTACAATTTTCCAATTTTAGAATTCTTCTAGTTTTAAATTTTTCGATGTTTCAGTTTTTTGATTTTTCGTTTTTTCTATTTTTCGATTATTAGTTTCTTAGTGTTTCAATTTAATTTTTCATTTTTTAACAGTCTTTAAACTCATGAGACACTTAAAAGTAGCAAATTGAAAAATCAAAACATCAAAGTATGCATTTAAAAATTGAAAAACTGAAAAATAGAAGAATTTCAAAATTATAAAATTAAAAATACTTAGAAAACTAACAAATCGTAAAATAAAGGATTTCAAATCCAAAAATCAAAAATAAAATGAATTTTTCAATTTTGTAATTTTGCAATGTTGCGATTTGCGATTTTTAAAATTTTTGATTTTTGGTTTTTTCGATTTCGAATTTTTTAATTAACGATTTTTCAGTTTCTAATTATTACTTCGATTTTTTCGATTTGTTAATGTTACAATTTTGGAATTCTTCCAGTTTTCCTCATTTCGATTTTTCGATTTTTAAATATTTTGATCTTTTAAAACATTCAAAAAATTATAAATCGAAAAACTGAAAAATCGAGAAACAGAAGACTTGAAAAATTTTGAATTGAAAAATCGGAAAATTAACAATTAAAACCGAGAACTTAAAAAATTAAACATCCAAAAATTTTAAATCGAAGAGTTTAGAAACCAAAATTCTAAAAATATTAAAACGGAAAATCAAAATATCTAAAAATTAAAAACTAGAAAACTGGAAGAACTCCAAAATTGTAAAATTAAAAAATAAAAACTTGAAAAATTAAAAAATGGCAAAATCGGAAATTGAAAATTCAAAAAACTGCAAAATGGTCAAACTGAAAATTCGAAAAATGAAAACTGAGAAACTGAAAAGTCGCAAATTGAAATAGTGAAAAGTGGAAGAATCGTAAATTAAAAAAGGTTTCGATTTGCAATTTTTAAAATTTTTTGATTTTTGGAGTTTTCGTTTTGCAATTTTTTAATTTACGATTTTTCAGTTTTTTAATTTTGTTGAAATTATTGCATTTTTCAGTTTTCCAATTTTTAATTCTTACGTCGATTTTTCAGTTTCTCTGTTTTTTATTTTTCGATTTCAAGTTTTCGGCTATTCAGTTTTTCGATTTTTAAATTTTACAGTTTTGAAATTCGTCCATTTGCGAAATTTACAACTTCGCCGTTTTTCGAATTTTCAGTTTTCCAATTTTACAATTTTGGAATTCTTCCAGTTTTAAATTTTTCGATGTTGCAATTTTTTTATTTTTCGTTTTTTCTATTTTTCGATTATTAGTTTCTTAGTGTTTCAATTTAATTTTTCATTTTTTAACAGTCTTTAAACTCATGAGACACTTAAAAGTAGCAAATTGAAAAATCAAAACATCAAAGTATGCATTTAAAAATTGAAAAACTGAAAAATAGAAGAATTTCAAAATTATAAAATTAAAAATACTTAGAAAACTAACAGATCGTAAATTAAAGGATTTCAAATCCAAAAATCAAAAATAAAATGAATTTTTCAATTTTGTAATTTTGCAATGTTGCGATTTTCGATTTTTAAAATTTTTGATTTTTGGTTTTTTCGATTTCGAATTTTTTAATTTACGATTTTTCAGTTTCTAATTATTACTTCGATTTTTTCGATTTGTTAATGATACAATTTTGGAATTCTTCCAGTTTTCCTCATTTCGATTTTTCGATTTTTAAATATTTTGATCTTTTAAAACATTCAAAAAATTATAAATCGAAAAACTGAAAAATCGAGAAACAGAAGACTTGAAAAATTTTGAATTGAAAAATCGGAAAATTAACAATTAAACATCCAAAAATTTTAAATCGAAGAGTTAAGAAACCAAAATTCTAAAAATATTAAAACGGAAAATCAAAATATCTAAAGATTGAAAACTCGAAAACTGAAAGAACTCCAAAATTGTAAAATTAAAAAATAAAAACTTGAAAAATTAAAAAATTGCAAAATCGGAAATTGAAAATTCAAAAAACTGCAAAATGGTCAAACTAAAAATTCGAAAAATGAAAACTGAGAAACTGAAAAGTCGCAAATTGAAAAACTGAAAAGTGGAAGAATCGTAAATTAAAGAAGGTTTCGATTTGCAATTTTTAAAATTTTTTGATTTTTGGTTTTTCGATTTCGAATTTTTTAATTTACGATTTTTCAGTTTCTAATTATTACTTCGATTTTTTCGATTTGTTAATGTTACAATTTTGGAATTCTTCCAGTTTTCCTCATTTCGATTTTTCAATTTTTAAATATTTTGATCTTTTAAAACATTCAAAAAATTATAAATCGAAAAACTGAAAAATCGAGAAACTTGAAAAATTTTGAATTGAAAAATCAGAAAATTAACAGTTAAAAACCGAGAACTTAAAAAATTGAACATCCAAAAATTTTAAATCGAATAGTTTAGAAACCAAAATTCTAAAATTATTAAAACGGAAAATCAAAATATCTAAAAATTGAAAACTCGAAAACTGGAAGAACTCCAAAATTGTAAAATTAAAAAATAAAAACTGAAAATTCGAAAATGAAAACTGAGAAACTGAAAAGTCGTAAATTGAAAAACTGAAAAGTGGAAGAATCGTAAATTAAAAAAGGTTTCGATCTGCAATTTTTAAAATTTTTTGATTTTTGGAGTTTTCGTTTTGGAATTTTTTAATTTACGATTTTTCAGTTTATTAATTTTGTTGAAATTATTGCATTTTTCAATTTTCCAGTTTTTAATTCTTACTTCGATTTTTCAGTTTCTCTGTTTTTTGTTTTTCGATTTCAAGTTTTCGGATTTTCAGTTTTGCAGTGTTTCGATTTTTAAATTTTACAGTTTTGACATTCTTCCATTTACGAAATTTACAACTTCGCCGTTTTTCGAATTTTCAGTTTTCCAATTTTCCAATTTTGGAATTCTTCCAGTTTTAAATTTTTCGATGTTTCAGTTTTTTGATTTTTCGTTTTTTCTATTTTTCGATTATTAGTTTCTTAGTGTTTCAATTTAATTTTTCATTTTTTAACAGTCTTTAAACTCATGAGACATTTAAAAGTAGCAAATTGAAAAATCAAAACATCAAAGTATGCATTTAAAAATTGAAAAACTGAAAAATGGAAGAATTTCAAAATTATAAAATTAAAAATAAATAGAAAACTAACAAATCGTAAATTAAAGGATTTCAAATCCAAAAATCAAAAATAAAATGAATTTTTCAATTTTGTAATTTTGCAATGTTGCGATTTTTTAAATTTTTGATTTTTGGTTTTTTCGATTTCGAATTTTTTAATTTACGATTTTTCAGTTTCTAATTATTACTTTGATTTTTTCGATTTGTTAATGTTACAATTTTGGAATTCTTCCAGTTTTCCTCATTTCGATTTTTCAATTTTTAAATATTTTGATCTTTTAAAACATTCAAAAAATTGTAAATCGACAAACTGAAAAATCGAGAAACAGAAGACTTGAAGAATTTTGAATTGAAAAATCGGAAAATTAACAATTAAAAACCGAGAACTTAAAAAATTAAACATCCAAAAATTTTAAATCGAAGAGTTTAGAAACCAAAAATCTAAAAATATTAAAACGGAAAATCAAAATATGTCAAAATTGAAAACTCGAAGATTGGAAGAACTCCAAAATTGTCAAAATCGAAAATTGAAAATTCAAAAAACTGCAAAATGGTCAAACTGAAAATTCGAAAAAATGCAAAACTGAAAAGCCGAAAACTTGAAATCGGAAAATGAAAACTGAGAAACTGAAAAGTCGCAAATTGAAAAATCTAAGAATTGAAAAACTGAAAAGTGGAAGAATCGTAAATTAAAAAAGGTTTCGATTTGCAACTTTTAAAATTTTTGATTTTTGGTGTTTTCGTTTTGGAATTTTTTAATTTACCATTTTTCACTTTTTAATTTTGTTGAAATGATTGCATTTTTCAATTTTCCAATTTTTAATTCTTACTTCGATTTTCAATTTGCGACTTTTCAGTTTCTCTGTTTTTTATTTTTCGATTTCAAGTTTTCGGCTTTTCAGTTTTACAGTTTTTCGATTTTTAAATTTTACAGTTTTCCAATTTTACAATTTTGGAATTCTTCCAGTTTTAAATTTTTCGATGTTTCAATTTTTTGATTTTTCGTTTTTTCTATTTTTCGATTATTAGTTTCTTAGTGTTTTAGTATAATTTTTCATTTTTTAACAGTCTTTAAACTCATATTTTTAAATGATAACATAATTGTTCTGAATAATTAGCTTCTCAGGGATATCAGTTGAAAACTTTTAAATTACCCCTGAATGTACTCGCTGCGCTCGCTAACCTGACCTGGATGTGAGGGAAATTCTCTATAACATTTTTTTAACACTATGACTAGTATTACCACGAAAGAAATAAAATTTATCTGTATCATCTCTTATCTTCTACTTACATAATTTGAGACCAATTTTTTCTTGTATTATTTTATAAAAATTAAATATTATTAATTAGTCAAAGATCAACATGTATTATTACGTATTTTATTTTACAGGGTGTTTAAATTATTTATCTGCGTTCGCTGTCTAAACTAAATATTAAACGTTATTCGATAACTCTAGTATGTTCTATTCCCGGAAAATTCAGTCGCGGCTAGTAATAGTTACTTTTAATGGCTGCTTTATTTTGACTTAATTAAGTGTAACACATAATAATCTTAGCCATTGTGATGCGCTAATATTTATTTAGCATATTCTAGAACGTTTTTTGCATTTTCAAATAATGTAAAATGAGTAATTAAGATGTACACTTTTAGAATCGCTCCTGTTTAAAAAATAAATAAATATGAGTTAAACGGACACCAGTGTCAGCGATCAACTTGTAACTTGTCTCCTCCTGGTGACAACTGTGGCATTACCTCGCCAACATTTATTAATTGAAGCTAATTTGACGGTCTGCTCGAACGCAAACATTTCAAAAATACCTCCGAAGAAACTTATCGTAAAAAATTTTCCGGCGCATTATCGAGTTCGTTCGCTCCACTGCAGCCACTCTAGTGTGTAGTTACACCTTATTTAACACGGTTACGTTACAGTTACGAGTATTAGAACATTTCCCGCAGTTTTGATTTGTGTAGCTGCCAACATTTCCTCCGCTTATTTATAGTACGAACCTCTAAAACGGAACACGTCTGTCGTACAGCAACGAGCAGCTACAAAGTACAAACACATCTGTCCCATAAATAGATGCAGATTTAAATGTCCACCGAAGACGGCTCCTTTGAAAGCCAGCAGTTCGCCTTCCTCGAACGCCTCCTTTTCCGGCGACAAGTCGAAATTTATTCAACTCGATAGGTTCGTGTCTTATTTAATCACGAGATAACGAAAAATCAATTACCGGAGTGGTCAGATCTTAGTTGAGTCGTGACAATGACACTATTCTCCGGTTACAGTCCTGCGCTATCTAAAATTAAATTCGAAGCGGGGCTATTTTCGGTCACCTTGACTTTACCACCGGCAAACCCAAAAGGAAAAACGGGGTTTGTGAGTGCGAACGCGAGAAAAAAACCATAAGTTACGTGAGATATTTTCCGAGAATTTCCAATTAAACTTTCTCCTGTCGGCGCAAGTGGGCGGTACGAGTTTTATGAAAGGAATTACGTTTTAAGGTCTGCTAAACAAAAGGCAAACAAGAACAAAATCGACGCTTTATGTGTGTCGTTGCTGGGTTGGAAGCCGCAGGATTTGGTTTCGATGGGGCTTTGGGAGTTGGGCCACATGTGGTCCAGGTTAGCGTAAATCTCGAGCTGGGTTCATTCATGAATTCGCCTGATAGTAGAATTATTTAGTCGCGGACAAGGTCGTTGACTTGAATTTGTTTGTGTAACATTTAACTTTACTTGCTTAACGAAAAGAGGCGATGGTTTCGATTAAGCTCGTTTATAAAGTGCGATTAATACGTCACTGGCTAAATTAGCTATCAGACTGGAAGTTGAGACGTTTGTGTAAAAATTAATCGTACTGATTGATTGGCCCAGATTTTGTTTCCCTTTGTTAGTTGAGTGCGATACAAGTATGTGGCAAAAGCTAAGTTCAATGACAAGTTAAGTAATATGTAACAATGAGGTCAACGGTGTTACGCATGTCGTTGCCTTACGTATTTTTTTTTTTAATTAAATTTTTTGAACGGTTTTAAATATTTTGTGACAAACTTCTACAGAAAAATTGAGGACACTTTTAAAATCATTTTGTACTTATTTCATTCCTTTTTTGTATTGTTCAATTTTTCGTTTCTTCTGGGAAAAGATTCTAAAATCTAGTTTACAATTTCTTGAATAAATTTGTTCTTTTTGTGTTGAAAACTCGAAAAATTCAAAATCAAAAACCTAAAAATTTTAAATCGAAAAGGTGAGAAATTAAAAATTGCAAAATCGAAAAATTGAAAACTGGAAGAATTCCAAAACTGGAAAATTAAAAAATTTAAAAATTCTAACATGGTCAAGCTGAAAAATTGCAAAACTAAAAAGTCGAATAATCGATTTTTCAGTTTCCTGATTCTTCAGTTTTTAAAATTTTGAATTTTTACTTTTCGATTTCTTTTTAGATTTTTCGATTTTCGGTGATTCGAATTTTTGACTCTCAATTTTCCGATATTCGATTTTTCGGTTTTTCAAATTTTCGATTTCCGATTGCCGTTATCCGAATTTTTGATTTCCAATTTTCTGAATCCCGATTTTCAGCTTTTCGAATTTTCGATTTAAAAAATTTTTGATTCATTGAATTCTCCAGTTTTGGATTTTCGTACTTGAGTTTTCGATTTTTCCATTTTTCGTATTTTTGATTTTAAGTTTAAATTTTCTATATATTTTTCGGTTTTTCGATTTCTCAATTTTCGGTGTATCGATTTTTCGATATTTTATTTTCCAGTTTGTCGATTCTTCAGTTTTTAGAATATTTAATTTTTACTTTTAGATTTTCGTTTGCCAATTTTTCGATTTTCAATGTTTCGAACTTTTGCTTTTATTTTTGATTTTTCGAATTTTCGGTTTTTCAAGTTTTAGACTTCAATTTTGTTACTTATGGATTCTTCGATTTTCGGTTTTTCGATTTTCCGTTAATCGAATTTTTGATTTACGATTTTTCGATTCCTAGTTTTCAATTTTTCGATTTACGAATTCGATTTTACAATTTTTCTAATTTTCAATTTGTGTTTTTCGATTTCTCGATTTGTAGATTTCCCGATTTGTAGATTTTCGGTTATTCGAATTTTTGATTCACTATTTTTTAATTCTCCAATTTTTTCAAATTATCGATTTTCATCTTCGATTTTTCAAGTCATCGAGTTATCAGTTTTTCAATTTTTTGAATTTTCGATTTTTCGGTTAAATCGAAAAATAAAAAACTGTAATTGAAAAGGCGCAAACTGAAAAATTTCAAATTAAAAAATCGAAAAAAGGAAGAATTTCAAAATCGTAAAATAACAAAATTTAAAAACTGAAAAATCGTAAATTAAAAATTTTCAAATCAAAAACTCAAAAAATCAAGAATTCTAAAAATTGCCAAGTTGAAATGGAAAAACCGAGAAACTGAAGATTTGAAAATTTAAAATTTGGAAAATTGACAAATCGCAAAACCGAACAATGAGAAATTAAAAATCGAGAACTTAAAAAATGAGAAATTGAAAAATTGAGAAACTGAAAATCGAAAAATCAAAATACCTATCCAAAAACTGAATAATAAAAAATTGAAAAACTGAAAAATCGCAAGTTAAAAAATTTCAGATTAAAAATTCAAAAAATTATAAACCGAGAAACTGAAAAATCGAAAAATTTAAAATTGAAAAATTAAAAAATCGAGAAGTTTGGGAACCAAAAATCGCAAAATAAGTGAAAAATCAAAATATGTATTTAAAAATTGAAAAATCGAGAACGGCCATAATTCCAAAATTGTAAAACTAGCAAATCGAAAAATTGTAATATCGGAAAACTGGAAATTCGAAAAAATTCCAAAATTGTAAATTTGATAAATGGAAGAATTTCAAAATTGTAAAATTGAAACCGAAAAATTGCAAAATGTTCAAATTGAAATCAAGAATTCGAATAATGAAAAATCTAAAAATACTAAATCGGAAAACGGAAGCAACGAAAAGTTTTTAACCTAAAAGTCAAAAAACTAAAAAACTAAAATCGAAAAAATAAAAAAAAATCAAAATATGTATCTAAAAATTCGAAATACAAAAAAATAGAAAATTGGTAAACTGAAAATTCGAAACACTGCAAGAATGTAAATTTGGTAAATGGAAGAATTTCAAAATTGTAAGATTTAAAAACCGAAAAATTGCAAAATGATCAAATTGAAATTCGAAAAACTGCAAAACTGAAAAGTCGAAAAGTTGAAATCGAAAAAGAAAAGACAGAAATTGAAAAGTCGCTAATGGAAAACTTTCAAATTAAAAAATCGAAAAATATAAGTATTAATAAGTAAAAATTGGAAAATTGTACGCAACAATTTCAAAATCGTATAGAAAAAATTTAAAAACTCAAAAATGGTAAATTGAGGAATTCCAGATCGAAAACTTCAAAAATCAAAAATTCTAAAAATTGAAAAATCGAGAAACTGAAAAATCGAAAACTTGAAAAATTAAATAAACAAAAAATGAAAAAATAAAAAATCGAGAACTTGAAAAATGAAAAATCTCAAAATTTCAAATCGAAAAACTGAAGAAACAAAATATTTAGAAACTAAAAATCGAACAATCAAAATACTTATCTCAATATTAAAAATCGAAAAATTGAGAAAATAAAAATCGAAAAATAGAAAAAAAATCACAATTTCGTAAAATCGTAAAGAAAAAATTTAGAAACTGAAAGATTAAAAAATCGAGAAGTTTGGGAACCAAAAATCGCAACATAAGTGGAAAATCAAAATATTTAAAAATTGAAAAATCGAGAACTGCCATAATTCCAAAATTGTAAAACTAGTAAATCGAAAAATTGTAATATCGGAAAACTGGAAATTCGGAAAAATTCCAAAATTGTAAATTTGATAAATGGAAGAATTTCAAAATTGTAAAATTGAAACCGAAAAATTGCAAAATGTTCAAACTGAAATTCGAAAAATTCCAAAACTGTAAAGTCTAAAACTTGAAATCGAAAAAAAAAACTGAGGGACTGAAAAGTAGCAAGTTGAAAAATTTCAAATTGGAAAACCGAAGTAATAAGTAAAAATTGAAAAATGCAACAATTTCAAAAGTGTAAAGAAAAAATTTAAAATCTGAAAAATGGTAAATTAAAAAAATTCAAATCGGAAACTCCAAAAATCAAAAATTCTTAAAATTGCAAATCGAAACATTGAAAAATCGAGAAACTGAAAAATCAAAAAATTGAAGAAGTACAAAATCGAAAAATTGAATAAACGAAAAGTGAAAAATTGAAATCGAGAATTCGAATAATGAAAATCTAAAAATACTAAATCGGAAAACTGAAGCAACGAAGTTTTGAAACTAAAAATCAAAAAACTAAAAAACTAAAATCGAAAAAATAAAAAAAAAACAAAATATGTGTCTAAAAATTCGAAAAATTAAAAAATAGAAAATTGGTAAACTGAAAATTCGGAAAACTGCAAGAATGTAAATTTGGTAAATGGAAGAATTTCAAAATTGTAAGATTTAAAAACCGAAAAATTGCAAAATGATCAATTTGAAATTCGAAAAACTGCAAAACTGAAAAGTCGAAAAGTTGAAAAATTGAATAAACAAAAAATGAAAAAATAAAAAATCGAGAGCTTGAAAAATGAAAAATCTCAAATTTCAAATCGAAAAACTGAAGAAACAAAATATTTAGAAACTAAAAATCGAACAATCAAAATACAATCAACATTAGAAATCGAAAAATTGGGAAAATAAAAATCGAAAAATAGAAAAAAAAACACAATTTCAAAAATCCCAAAAATTTAAAAATCGGAAAATTGAAAAATGCAACAATTTCAAAATCGTAAACAAAAAAATTTAGAAACTGAACAATCGTAAATTGAAAAAATCTAGATTGAAAACTCCAAAATTCAAAAATTCTAAAGTTTGCAGATCGAAACATTGAAAAAATACAAAATTGAAAACTTGAAAAATGAAAAATCGAAAAATTGAAGAAACAAAAAATTTAGAAACGAAAAATCCAAAAATGAAAATATGTATCTAAAAATTGAAAAATCGAAAAGTAGAGGGGGAGAATTCCAAAAATTTGAAATTAAAAAATCGAAAAAGTGCAATTGAAAACTCAGAAATTGAAAATTTTATTATCTTGCAAATTCCGTTCGATTAGCAAAACTGTGAAATTTCGAGACAAGATTTAAAAGAAAATGTCAGCAAATTCCGTATATT
The DNA here is from genome assembly GCF_036711695.1 of Zophobas morio. Lineage (NCBI taxonomy): Eukaryota > Metazoa > Arthropoda > Insecta > Coleoptera > Tenebrionidae > Zophobas > Zophobas morio. The sequence continues at coordinate 515,236 of NW_026972136.1, read as the reverse complement.
CTGAATATTTTACTTCTTGGAGAAGTATTTATGAAACATGAATTGTACTATAGAAAATAGGAAAATAACTATTTAAAACTTCAGTTTTTGCACATTAAGATTCTTCCGTTTCCGTCTGTCTGTTTTTTACTAGACACGTGATCTCCGGAAGCTTGAAATTTGGCATATGTTTTGTGGTGTGCATCCCGGAGATCTGTTTTTCATACTCTAGTGATGACTATGACACGTCAAGAAAAATTTTTTTGTAAAATAATTGTGACAAAAATCGAATCGGATTCACAAACCACGAGGACGATCGATTTTTATTAGACAGATAATCCCCGAAACTACTGGACCGATAGTTGTCAGATTCTATGTTATTTAAGAATATCGTGTAGAAAACAATAAAAATCAAGCAAAATCCGTCAGTGTCGGCACACACGCGTAGATTTATGAGTCAAAAATCACTCATTGTTTTGAAGTTCCCCGACAAGCGTGTATAATTTGAGTTATTGTACGCCGACTAATTGATTTTTTCACGTTGACCTTAGTACCTTATTGTAACACAAAAAATACTTTCACAGTTATAATGACGCCACACAATATAATATAAAATTATCTTTAGTCAACCAGTGGTCGCTAACTAAACCCAGGTCAACGTTTTCGAGCAAATATCACCACAATAATTTTCACCATCCGATTAATCGCCAAGACCAACAAGCAATAATGCAAATTCAGTTGCTAAACCTTGATGATGAGGTACTTCAGTGTTAATAACTATTATAAAGCAAAAGTTATTACAGTAATGCTAAAATTACTAATTGGATGTGTCCACAGCTCATCACGCGGAGCGCAATTTTGACTAATAACGTCTTAGAGATTGTTAAAAAAAAACAAATGATGAAAATAGATAAAATAGTTAAAGGTCGCCCAAGGTATTAATTCCATTGGCAATTCATTCGTTATAAATTGAAATATTCATAATTACAATAAAAGACATAAACGTTGCTCGGATGACTGTTAATGTCTGCAATTAAATTCTAATGGTTTATGATGACAGGCCTCACTTATTTATTGGCTGTATCGAAAGAGGACTTCGAAATATTCAACACGCCGGAGGCTGCGTTATGTATTATGTGAAAACTAACAGTGCGTATGCACGGATGATACTTTCAATAGACGTAATGGTTTACTTTCGACTAAACATAGCTTTTGGGACCGGCGGGACCTCGTAGGGCGTAACGCAACGAAATTACTCCTGGTTAAATAAGTGGTTTGGACAATCTTGGATAACAACGGAGAGCATTTATTTAAGACACTTGGGGGCGACTGTTAGAGTTAACTTATCGAGTAACATGTTTTTTAAATAATATTTGGACACGTGTCTTAAAAAAACAACTCGATTTAGCAGTCTATGGGCACTTTGTCTAAATAGCCCGTAAAAGCGCCATAAAAGCGCATTCATTCCCCCCATTTCGATTTGATAGACTATTTTCCCCATTGATATCTCACCATTTGCATGGTAATGTTCTTGAACTCTGGAATTAAGAACTAATGGAAACCCGGCCGTGTTGACACCAGCTACCAACCAATTATCCGCGCCGCCTCCTTTTTCTTCCTTCCCAACCTGACCTTTCAATCATCCAGCTCGCGACTTTTCAGCAATATCGCAAATCCGGATATGCTAATCCGATGCGAGACCCGAGCAAATGCCAAATGTCACATCTGAAGAGATCTTGTGCATCTGGTCGATGCGGTAACAGCCACAGGAATACAGGTGCAGGTCAAAAACCCCTGCACGTGCATACACCTGAATTATTGCTCAATTACCTTACCTGCTCCTTCCACGCTCACATTCTCGCTTTTTTGGGGTTCGTTGTCAAAGCGACCCTCTGGCATGCGGTGCATTCGGGTTCAAGTACAAGTCCGTGAAGCTAATTGTTCGAGAGACTGTGATGTAAGAGCAGGTAACGTCAGGAAAATTTATTAGTTCTCTGCATGAAAGGCGATCCTGCGGGGCAAGGATCGTTTATAAAGATGCGTTCGGGGCCGTCATGTCGCTGCCAAATTAAAAATTCGGGGAATTGGAGGATTAGATGGGAGCGAGTGGAAGGGGGGCGGGATATTCGATGGTGTGTTTAAGGAGGTTATAAATTGATGCAATAAAGATATTGTCGAGATAATGGCGATCGGAGGCTGTGGGATGTGTGCTGTTAGATCGAAATGTTTGGAAATTGTCCTGCTGAGAGGTTGTTAAGTCAAAAATAACCGGGGTTATTAGGGTGATAAAGCTGGAGAACATGGACGGAGATGGAGAATGAGATGCTCGAAATTTCACCGAGAAGCCAACAAAGCAATAAGTTTATGCTTTTAATTGCATTCCAGGTGTATGCACCAATATAAACGCAATTGGATGGAGCATTTTGTAAAAAGTTATCAGTTTTGTGAATTTAGTATCAAATCGCGTCCAAAACATTTTTGGAACTATACAAACAATTAAAACTATGTTTATGGTGTGATAACCGTGATTTCAATCATCTCAAAATCGCATTGTCCGAAATTTCGTAGTCCTGGATATTTTTCAAGATGGCTAGCGAAACGTCGATAAACCCATACAAGATAATTGAGTGGTAGAATGTTATTTTATGGATCAGAATCCAAGAATGTAGTTTATCTAGAAATTCTCAGCTGGTTGAGGAAACAGAAAAACATTTTAATAACCCTCGTAGAAAAATGTACTGGTGTTTTATCACAACTGATGATAAACATTATTTTAAAATTGTTAAGCTCATTTACGAAGGACAATCTGTTAAAAAATGGTATGTGAGAATTTAGACAGAACTTCCCTTGAAATACAGTCCAACAAATTCCGCTTCTTCAAGGTTGTTGTTCAACTGGGATTTTTATTATTTTATAAAAATTAATTTTTACAAAAATTCCAAATAATTTTGGCAGCTCGTAGTGTTTTATTTTTAAAAGAGTTTTCAGAAGAATTTTTAATAATTTTGAGGGTTCGTGGAGTTTTGTGTTCGAAAAAATTTGAAAGAATTTAGCAGTTCTTTGGTGTATGTGTTTAAATTTTTTTTTAATTGTTTCAAAAATAAAACACCAAGAGCCCCTAAATTTCTTTCAAAACAAAGCACTAGCTGCTACTAAGATTCTCTTAAAAACTTTTTCAAAAAGTTGCCCTTTAAACGTTTTTAAATTCTTTCAAAAATAAAACACTAAAATTTTCAAAATTCGTTGTGATTACTTTAAAAAATGCCAAGGGGCTGCAAAATTCGTTCAAATTTTTTCGAAATCAAAAGTCCAAGAGCCGTCAAGATTATTCAAGATTCTCGCAAAAACAAAATACAAGATTAAAGACTATGTGATATGATTCTTTAAAATTATTTCAAAAACAAAACAACAGGACCTCGAGGATTGTATAAAATTCCTTAAAAAATACCAGAAATCTGCAAGATTCTTTCAAATTTAAAAAAAAATAAAACTCCACGGGTTCTCAAGTTTAATCAAAATTCTTTGAAAAACAAAACGCCAGATGGTCTTGAGATTTTTCACAATTCTTTCAAAAATAAAGCTTCAAGAGTCCCCGGACTTCTTTCAAATTCCGTTTAAAAAATCCTTGGGATCTACAAGATTCTTTAAGAATTTTTCTAAAACTTCACGGCCCTCAAGATTATTTAAAATTCTTTTCAAAGACAATACGCCGGATGCCCTCGAGTTTTTTTTACAATTCATTTAAAAATAAAACACCGGCAGCCCCTAAAATTCTTTCAAATTTATTTTAAAATATAGTAAAAACCTGCACAATTTTTTCAAATTTTTTCGAAAGCAAGATTTTTCAAAACTCTTTCAAAACCAAAACACCAGATGGCCTGAGATTTTTCCGAATTCTTTCAAAAGCAAAGGTGGAAAAGTCCCCGAAATTCTTTCAAATTCCTTCAAAAAAATCCCAGGGACCTACAAGATTCTTTCAATTTTTTCCAAAACTCCACGGCCCTGAAGGTTATTTAAAATTCTTTCAAAGACAATACGCGGGATGCCTTCGAGTTTTTTTACAATTCATTTAAAAATAAAACACCGGCAGCCCCTAAAATTCTTTCAAATTTGTTTTAAAATACAGTAAAACCATGCACAATTTTTTCAAATTTTTTCGAAAGCAAGATTTTTCAAAATTCTTTCAAAAACAAAACTCCAGATGGCCTGAGATTTTTCCGAATTCTTTCAAAAGTAAAGGTGGAAAAGTCCCCGAAATTCTTTCAAATTCCTTCAAAAAAATCCCAGGAACCTACAAGATTCTTTCAATTTTTTCCAAACCTCCACGGATCTGAATGTTATTTAAAATTCTTTCAAAGACAATACGTGGGATGCCTTCGAGTTTTTTTACAATTCATTTAAAAATAAAACACGCAGCCCCTAAAATTCTTTCAAATTTGTTTTAAAATACAGTAAAACCATGCACAATTTTTTCAAATTTTTTCGAAAGCAAGATTTTTCAAAATTCTTTCAAAAACAAAACTCCAGATGGCCTGAGATTTTTCAGAATTCTTTCAAAAGTAGAGGTGGAAGAGTCCCCGAAATTCTTTCAAATTCCTTCAAAAAAATCCCAAAGACCTACAAGATTCTTTCAATTTTTTCCAAAACTCCACGGCCCTGAAGGTTATTTAAAATTCTTTCAAAGACAATACGCGGGATGTCTTCGAGTTTTTTTACAATTCATTTAAAAATAAAACACCGGCAGCCCCTAAAATTCTTTCAAATTTGTTTTAAAATACAGTAAAACCATGCACAATTTTTTCAAATTTTTTCGAAGCAAGATTTTTCAAAATTCTTTCAAAAACAAAACTCCAGATGGCCTGAGATTTTTCAGAATTCTTTCAAAAGTAAAGGTGGAAAGTCCCCGAAATTCTTTCAAATTCCTTCAAAAAAATCCCAAAGACCTACAAGATTCTTTCAATTTTTTCCAAAACTCCACGGCCCTGATGGTTATTTAAAATTCTTTCAAAGACAAAACGCCGGATGCCCTTGAGATTTTCTAAATTTCTTTCAAAAAGAAAACACCAAGAGTCCCAGAACGTTTTTCAAATTCCTTTAAGAAAGGGACCTACAAAGTTCTTTCAATTTTTTTCGAAAAATCGGCGGCCCTCAAGGTTATTTAAAAATGTTTCATTAACAAAACGCCGAATGCCCTTGAGATTTTTCAAAATTCTTTCAAAAATAAAGCTCCAAGAGTCCCCAAAATTCTTTCAAATTACTTTTTGAAAAATACGAGGGGCCTAAAGATTCTCTCAATTTTTTTTTTAACTCCACGGCCCTCATAGTTATTTAAAACTCTTCTAAAAAGAAAGCCCCTATAGATTTTTTAAAATTTGTTCAAAAATAAAGTACTATAAGAGCCTAAAATTTTTTCAGATTTCTTTAAAAAGATACAATGAACCTGTAAGAGCTTTTCAAATTTTTTTCGAACACCAAATTCCACATGCCTTCAAGATTATTCAAAATTCTTTCAAAACCAAAGCACAAGGTGTCCCTGGGGTTCCTGAAAACTCGTTCAAAAATAAAACACCAAGAGTCTTAAAATTCTTTCAATTTAAGAAGAAAAAAAAACGTTCCTTCAAAAATAAAGTCCTAAGAGTACCCAAACTTGTTTCAAATTCCTTTAAAAAAATACCAGGGACCTACAAAATTCTTTCAAATTTGTTCGAAAAATTCACGGTTATTTTAAATTGTTTCCAAAGGATGCCCTTGAGGTTTTTCAAAATTCTTTCAAAAATAAACCACAATAAGTCCCCAAACTTCATACCAGGGACCTACAAGATTCTCTAAATTTTTTTCGCCCTCAAGGTTATTTAAAACTCTTTCAAAAAGAAAACCCCGGATGCCCTCGAGATTTAGAAAAAAAATCAAAAATAAAGTACTATAAGGCCGTAAAATTTTTCATATTTCTGTAAAAGATACCAGGAATCAGTCTTTCAAATTTTTTTCGAAAACAAAACTCCACTGACCCTCAAAATGATTCAAAATTCTTACAAAAACAAAACCCTCCTAAGATTCCATAAAACTCTTTCGAAAATAAAAAACCGGTCTTAAAATTCTTTCAAGATTTAAAAAAGACGAACATCTTTCCCTATGATTCTTTAGAAACCTTTCAAAAGCAAAACACGAGATGGCCCTTGAAATTAAAAAGAAAATTTTAAATTTTTTCAAAAGTCCCCAAACTTCGTTCAAATTCCTTTAAAATAATTCCAGAAATCAAAGATCCTTTAAATTTTTTTTTGGAAAATCCACGGCCCTCGAGGTTTTTTAAAATTCTTCAAAAACAAAACGCCAGATGCCCTTGGACTTTTTAAAATTCCTTCAAAAATAAAACATCAAGAGTCCCCAAAATGCTTTCAAATTCCAGAAACCTGTAAGATTCTTTACAATTTTTCGAAATCAAAACTCCACGAGCTCTCAAGATTATTGTTTTTTTTTTTTTATAAAACACCAAGAGGTCCAAAATTCTGTCAATATTTTTCAAAACTTAGACACCATCTTCACGGACCCTCAAATTTATTCAAAATACTTTCAGACACAAAACAACTGAGATTCTTAAAATTTTGCAAAAATAAAGCGCCGATGCCTGAATATTTCAAATTTTTAAAAAATAAAATATAAGGATCTGCGAAATTCTTTAAAATTTGCTAAAAAATTACCAAGGACTTGAGATTCTTTATAGCTGTATATATTTTTTGAAATTCTTTCAAAAACAAAACGCCAGATGCAGTTGAGATTCTCTATTTTTAAAAAATAAAACACCAAGAGCCGCAAATTTTTTTCATTTTGTTTTAAACACCATTCTCTCTGATTCTTTTAAGTTCTTTCGAGAATAGAAAAGTCCAAAAATCGATTAATCGAGTAATCGATATTCGACAAATCGGCTCGGTCGACTTGAATAGGTTCCAGGATCAGTAGAATGTGGACTTTTAATTTCGCTATTGAGGGTTTCTTTTGTATTTTAATTTTCCATATTTTCCAACCCCTATATTTTGGTTGGAAAACTATGTCAATAAAGAGAAGACAATCTCTGAAATACTCGTAGTCATAACCAAGAAGTATGTTAACGACCTAACAATGAACCCTTCGCAGTTACTCAAACCCAAAAAGAGATTAAGATCCCCGGCCAGAATGGCTTCAGTCCGCAAGCTCCACGTGTCCGAGTTAATCGGCTTTGTTAGTTACCGAAAAAATCCCGCAGCGGCCATAATTCGCCACGCCACTGCAAATGTGCAAGCGTAATGAGCCACGAATGAGGAAGAGCCCCTTTTGATTAATGGCCTGTTTCCAGGTCCTCTTTGAGGCGCCGCTGTGCCATTAGTCGTTTTGGCGTGTTTGCCTAACTTTCGATGATCGGCGAGCTGATACGAAATTTCACCCAAAGATGGGCAACTTGTGATTTATCTGCATTAATTATTGATTAAGCGCTGGCGGGCGTGTTTGCATGTTCTTGAACTGGAGTTGCAACATTCTCCACGCCATGCGGTCTTCTTTGTGAAAATGCACATCTGTGGTGAAGCGCTCCGAGCAATTTGCATGCCGAACTCAAACAAATTTTGTAAAAATTGGCCGTGACTCGGGAGGCAAACGTGGTCAGGCGGGCCGAGGAGATTCAGGCGGCGGTGTGGATTTTGACTGTTTTATACAAGAAGACAAACACATATGCGAACACGTCTTTAATTGTTTTTGTCTAAATTAAAACATAAGACGCTAGACATTTTTAAAAATTTTACACGTAAAACTTTGGTCCCGACCGGTTAATTTTATTTTATACGAGGAAAAAATCTGGTGCTAAATCAATCTTTGGTTGAAAGTTTGGTATACAGTTAATGTTTGGTCTTAATTTTTTCTAAAATCGTGTCACATTTACGAAAAAATATTTATAATATTCTCCCAGACACTAATATTTGAAACTGAAAACCAAATATGATCCTTTAATTTCAGTGTAGATTGAGATTTTTTTTTTCTCAAATTGGTGAACTGGGAATATTGACATCTGGGGAGTAACTCTCACAAGTCCAAGACAGAAGATTTTTTCACATCTGGCCAAAAATGAAACGATTGTTGATTGCCTCTGGTTGTTTTTTTTTTTTTTTAAGAATTTAGTTAAATCTTGGAGGTCCCTAGTGTTTTTTTTTACAAAAAAATTGAAAGACTGGAAAGCCTGCGGTATTTTATTTTTGACAGAATCTTATTTTAAATTCCATGTTTTGATGTTTCGATTTTTCGACTTTTAGGTTTTAGATTTTTCGGTTTTTTAATTTTTCAATTTTTAAAATTTTTCTATTAATGGAGATTTCAATGTCTCTGTTTTTCGATTGTTCAATTTCCCGATGTTTCAGTTTTTCTATTTTTTTAAATTTTAAATTTTCGAACTTTTCAATTTTTCTATTTTGAGTTATTTCGATTTCTCAATTTTTAGAATTCTCAACTTCTCGACTATTCGATTTCCCAATGTCTTGATATTTTGATATTTCGATTTCTCGATGCTTCGGTTCTCATTTTTTTGATTTCTCAGTTTTTCGATTTTTGGATTTTTAGCTTTTCTATTTTTCGATTTTCCAATTTTTCGATTTCTCAATTTTTCGAATTTTTAATTTTTCGGCTTTTGGATGTCTCGATTTTTCATTTTCGATTTCTCACTTTTTCGAGATTTCAATTTTGGGATTTTTCAGTTTTGAGTCTTCAATTTTTCCATTTTTCAGTTTTACAGTTTCTCGATTTTCAATATTCGATTACTCAATTTTTCGATATTTTTGTATTTTTCGATTTTTCATTTTTCCAATGTTTCCAATTTTTGACGTTTCTAAATTTTCGAATTTTCCATCTTTCTCAATTTTTCGATATCTCAGTTTTGGGATTTTTCAATATTCCGATTTGATTTTTACTTTTTTCTGATTGTTTATTTTCTGGATTTTTTACTTTTTCGATTATTGAATTTGAGATTGTTCAATTATTTGTTATTTTAATTTTTCGATTTTTTTCAATTTTAGATTTTTCGATTTTTCAGTTTGGGGATTTTTAAATTTTTCGATTCAATTTTTCAATTTTTGACGATTCTAAATTTTCAATTTTTCGGTTTCTGAATTTTTCAATATCTCAGTTTTGGGATTTTTGTATTCTTCAAATTTTTGATTTCTCGATATTTTTGTATTTTCCGAGTTCTCATTTTTCCGAGATTTCAGTTTTACGAATTTTCAAGTTTTCGATTGAATTTTTCAATTTTTGACCTTTCTAAGTTTTCGATTTTCCGATTTCTTCAGTTTTTTTATTTTAATTTTTTACTTTTTCGATTATTTAATTTGAGATTATTCAATTTTTCGATTTTTTGATATTTCGATTTGTCGATTTTTCAATATTTAATCGTTGCACTTTTTTTCAATTTTAGATTTTTTGATTTTTAGGTTTTCAGTTTAGGGATTTTTAAATTTTTCGATTCAATTTTTCAATTTTTGACGATTCTAGATTTTCAATTTTTCGATTTCTCAATTTTTCAGTATCTCAGTTTTGGGATTTTTCAATATTTCGATTTTTTAATTTTTCGATTTCTCGACTTCGATTTTTCGTTTTCTCGATTTTTACTTTTTCGATTAAATTCAATTTTGGATTTTTCAATTTTTCAATTTCTCGGTTTTTGTTTCGATTTTCCGATTTTTCTATTTTTCGATTTTTCTATTTTTCGTTTATTTTAATTTTAGATTTTCCCGTTTTTTGATTTTCTGATTTTTCAACTTTTTCGGTTTTTTAATTTCCCAATTTTTAAAATTTTTGATTTTTCGATAAACAAATTTTTCGACCTTTCGATTTTTCATTTATCCGTTATTTCAGTTTTACGATTTTTCAATTTTTCAATTTTTGACGTTTCTAAATATTCGAATTTTCGATTTTTCGATTTCTCAATTTTGATATCTCAGTTTTGGGATTTTTCAATATTGCGATTCTTCAGTTTTTTATTTTAATTTTTTTTCTAATTTTTCATTTTCCTGATTTTTTAATTTTTCGATTACTTCATTTGAGATCATTCAATTTTTCGATTTTTTAATGTTTCGATTCGTCGATTTTTCAGTTTTTCGTTACGTAATTTCCCAATTTTATTCAATTCTAGATTTTTTGATTTCTCGATTTTTCGATTTTTCAATTTAGGGATTTTAAAATTTTTCAATTCTTCAAATTGTTTGTTTTTGTATTTTTCGATTTCTCATTTTTCCGATATTTCAGTTTTACGATTTTTCAATTTTTCGATTCTATATTTCAATTTTCGACAATTCTAAATTTTCAATTTTTCGATTTCTGATTTTTCAATATCTCAGTTTTGGGATTTTTCAAAAATTTCGATTCTTCAATTTTTCGATTTCTCGACTTCGTTTCAATTTTGGATTTTTCAATTTCTCGGTTTTTTGATTTTTCAGTTCATCGATATATTTCGTTTTTTGATGTTTAGATTTTTCGACGTTCCCATTTTTCGACCTCTTGGTTTGAGATTTTTCGGTTTTTTAATTTTTTAATTTTTAAAATTTTTGTTTTTCCGATTTTCCAATTTTTCAATTTTAAAAATTTTTCGATTTTCTAGGTTTGGAATTTTTCTATTAATGGAGTTTTCAATATTTTAGTTTTACGATTTTTCAATTTTTTCGATTTCACAGGTGAACTTGGTGTTTTCATTTTTGCGAAAGTTTAAAAAAATTATGAGGACACTCGGTGCTTTAATTTAGAAAAAATTGTAAATGTTGTTGAGGTTCTAATCTTTTGTTTTTGGAAAAATTTGAAGGACCCTCAGGGGCCTCTGGTGCCTTTTTTATTTAAAAAAAAAAAAAATTGAAAGTTTGATGGAGTTTCCGATGACTTGTTTTTGGAAGAATTACTTTTGAAAAAATGCTAAAGAATTTCGGAAGTCCTGAGTGGTTTATTTTAGAAAAAAAAAGAACGATTTTTGTTTCGGCAAAATAAAAAAAAATATTTTATTGTAAAAAAAATTGAAATAATTTCGGGGACCCTGGTGTCTTAATTTAGAAAAATGTATATTAAAAATTTCGAGGTCCTCGGGTGTAATACTTTAGAAAAAAATTAAACATTGTGTGTTTTGTTTTTACAAGAATTTGAGAAAATCTTGGGGTTCCCTAGTGTTTTATTCCTTGCAAAAATAAAAAAAAATCTTGAGGACCTTTGATAATTTGTATTTGGAAAAATTTTAAAGAACCTCGGAAACCCCGGATTTTCAATTTTTGGGAAAGTTTGAAAAATTTTGGGGACCTTTGGATTTCCCTTTTTGTAGAAATTGTAAAAATTTTCTCGCTCGTCTGGTGTTTTGTTTTGAAAAAAATAGAAAGATGATTTGTTTCTGGACGAATTTAAAGAAATCTGGGTAGCCTCTGCTGTTCAATTAAAAAAAAAAATTAGAATTTCGAAGGTCCCTATTGTTTTATTTCATTAAAAAAAATTGAACGTTATTGCTTTGGAAAAATTTGATGAAATTTCGGGAGTCTGCAGTGTTTTATTTTAGAAAAAATTTGAAAGATTGTCAAAGGCCTCTCGTGTTTTATTTTTGGAAAAATTTTAAATAATCTCGGGGACACCTAGTGTTTTATTTTTTGCAATAATTAAAAAAAAACTTGCGGCCTCTAATGATTTGTTTTTGGAAAAGTGAAAAAACCTCGGAAGCCCCTGGTGTTTCAATTTGTATAAAAGTTTGAAAAAATCGGCCAGACATTTGGAGTTCTCTTTTTGTAAAATTCCAAAAAATCTCGAGCTCCTTTGGTGTTGTATTTTTTGAAAAAACTAATTGTTGGCGTCTCCGATGATTTGTTTTTTCAAAAAATTTTAAAGAATTGCGGCAGTCTGTAGTGATTGTCAAGGGCCCCTGGTGTTTTATTTTTGGAAAAATTTGAAATAAATTCGGAGATCCCCATGATTTGTTTTTGGAAAAGTGTGAAAAAATCACGGAAGTCCCTAATCTTTCAGTTTTTAGTTTAAAAATTTTGAAAAATTTGCATTTATATTTTGAAAAAAAAAACCTGGAAGATTGTTGGGATCTCTCATGATTTGTTTTTAAAAAAATATCGGAAATTTAAAGGATTTCGAAGGTCCCAAGTGTTTTGTTAGAAAAAAATTTACGGATTGTTGTTTTGGAAAAAAATTGAAAACATTCTCGAAAGACCCTGATATTTTATTTTAGAAAAAAATTGACAGATTGTCAACGGCCTCTGGTGTTTTGGTTTTGGAAAAATTTAAAATAAACTTGGAGGCCTCTAATGATTTGTTTTTGGAAAACTAAAAAAACGTCGAAAGCCCCTGGTGTTTCAGTTTTTATAAAAGTTAAAAAAATCTTGGAGACATTTGGAGTTTTCTTTTTTGAAAAAAAGTGAAAGATTGTTGGAATCTCTGATGATTTGTTTTTGGAAGAATTTAAAAGAATCTCGGGAGCCTCTACTTTCTGAAAAAATGTTAAAGAATTTCGTCCCTAGTGTTTTATTTTAAAAATAATTTTAAGATAACACAAGGTTTATTTTTCGAAAATTTTGAAAAATTCTTGAGGACATTTCGCCTTCCATTTTTATAAGAATTTCAAAAAAAATTCGAGAAGGATTGTCGAACGCCTCTTTTTTTTGATTTTGGAGAAATTTGAAAGAATTTTGGTGCCTCTGGTATTTTGTTTGAAAAAAAAATTGAAAAATTGTTGAGGTCTCCGAAGTGTTAAAAAACTTCGGATGTCCCTGGTGTTTCAATTTTTGAAAAATTTTGAAAAAATCTTGGGGAGACTATTGATGTTCTCTTTTTGTACGAAAGAAAAAATTTCGGGTCGTCTAGTGTTTTAGTTTTGAAAAAAACTGAAAGATTCTTGGGCCCTCTAATAATTTGTCCTTGGAAGAATTTAAAAATTCGTTGCAACTGCTGCTGTTTTATTTTTGGAAAATTGAAAGAATTTCCAAAGGTTCGAGTGTTTTATTTTATAAAAAAATTGAATGATTGTTGGGGGTTTTATTTTTGGAAGAATCTGAAAAAACCTCGGAGTGTTTTATTTTAGACAAAATTTGAAATATTGTCGATTGGTGTTTTATTTTTGGAAAAATTGAAGCATTGTATTGAATTTGAAATAAAGTTTAAACTATCTTGAGAACCTCTGGTGTTCTTTTTGTAAAATTAAAAAAAAAACTCGTGGTTTTCTGGTGTTTTATTTTTGAAAAAAATTCAAAGATTGTTGGGTCTCTGATGATTTGTTCTTGGAAGAATTTAAAAAGATCTCGGCAGCCTTTCCTGATTTATTTTCGAATCGCGGGGGGAGGCTGTTTTATTTTAGAGAAAAATTAAAAGAATTTCAAATGTCCCTAGTGTTTTATTTTGGAAAAAAAAGTTGATGACTAATCAAGGCCTCTCGTCTCCTGATGTTTTATTAAAAAGTCAGTTTTTGGAAAATTTTGAAATAATATCGGAGAGACCCTTGGGGTTTACATTTTGATTATTTTTTTATTTTTATTGTCGGGGTCTTTACTATATTGTTTTTGGGAGAAATGGAAAGAATGTAGGGGGAATGTTTTATTTTTGAAAAAAATTGAAACAGTCTTAAGAATCCCTGGTGTTTTGTTTTTCAAAGAATTTCCAGGTGCTCCTAATGTCTTGTTTTTCGAAGAATTTGAAAGAATCTTTGAGATCTTTGATGTTTGGTACGGTATGACGAAAATAGGAGAACATGTGTGCGGGCAAATATTACAAAAGAAATTTCCAGAAATAACAGGATTTCAGTGTGGTAGTAATATTTTCAGAACTTCTGCACAAAAACCAGTATTATTTAGAAACCAAATCTTTACCGGAAAATACTACTTGTGTGTTTATCTCAAATCACAGCCCGACTTCTCGGATCACCAATTTCGCCAAAACCCCCCGGTTTCCGCGCCACAGGCCCGCACATGTGACGAAATCCCAACGTTCCGACTTTTTCGGAGCCGTATTGAACGCTATACCGACATCTGTTTGATATTTAAGATATGTAGCACAAAAGGTTTTACGAGTTCATTTTCTGTTGAAAAGTCGACAGACTGTCTTGGAGCTTGACGTGCTATTAAAACGCCAGTCATTCGCTTTTATTGTCGTTGCTTAAAACTTTTTACTCGCGCCGTTGTTGAATTCCTCTTATTGTCTCAACTGCATTGCATGTTGTACATTTCAGTGAGCTTTTAATTTGCCGCCATTAAAATAATATACCCACCCACTGTTGTGACGGGATTTAGCAACGATAAAAGACGGCTCGTTAGTTAATAAAGACAGTTAATGGAAACAGAGGCGGGCCGCTGGGATCAAAACGATCCCGCTCCAAGCTAATTTCTAAAAAATTTTCGACAAAATCATTTTTAAAAAGACGTATTAATCACCAGCTGGACGAAATGTTAAACTGGCAAAGATTCATTAAAGCTCTTCTCCAAACTCTGTGGTGTCATGACAGGCCTTGCAATATTGAATGTATTTATCAAAAGCTGCAGTAAATTACAGTCGCGGCTGGGAACTTCCTCCGGGCTATAGTTTGCACATGCCCGTCTTAAAATCTTCATTACACACTTTTTATTTTGCATTTTTTCTGCAACAAACGTGACGACGAACATAATGTCTTACTTTTCACAATTCACACGAAAGGCTATTACAATCTCTTTAAGGTAGTGCCACGCCTCACACGAAACGTAGACCCTTTGGTTACGCTTTATCGAGCTAAATATGCCGAATTATGTATGAGAAAAAAGCTTGTGTTCCGAAATTCGAAATAAAAATTACAGTTCGGCGACGGTCACCACCAGAGGCGAAATCCTTGAAAAAACTGCTAAATATTAAAGCAGGCGCGACCAAATGTCGCGATTATATTAGCTTTCTGTGTACTTTTCGATAATTACCGCTTTGTTAATTTATTCCTCCACTCACGCACTCATGTTGCCTATGTAAGTTGATTGATCACTGGTGTAAAACCGTAGAATTAAGGATCCGAAAGGACTAATTAAAACGAACGCCCGTCGATCAATTAAATTTTTACCATCTCGAACTTTCGGTTTTATATTTAGCCTTTTGTTTTTCTACGACTGTGTCGATCGTGGCACTCCGGATTCAATTAGGACCTCCTACGAGTCGAGCCGGTGGGGTGTTGGCTATAAAAACAACTTACCCTCGGTTATAAATTGATCGACCGAAAAAAACGACCCATTTCCATACCAGGAATTGACATTTGATACGTATTATGAATTGCAGGGGCCCCTTCCAGCATGTTTTGATATGACATCATATGTTAACATGTGAACACTCGACTGAATTATGTTAGCAAGTGTTCGAGTGGCATCTGCCTTAATTTATTCGATATTGTGCTTTGAAGTCTTTTCTTTGCTACATCTTCAAGTTTTCTTTAGTTTGGTTAAGCCCCTTTCAGATGTCGCTCCGTGATTTAAGTGTGTTTTTGTAATACACCCATGTACTTAACTTGTCAGATTATAACTCATTTTTAAAGATGTTTGTAAGCTTCTTTATGCACCACCGCAATTGATGGTAGCAGGGTTTTCTCACGACTAATTTTGATTTATGGAGGTGAATAATGGGAGCGCATTTTTTAAAATTCGAATCGTGAGCTTTAAATTAAATTCGACGTAAATGGGTACGTCGAGAGCAGCGTAATTTGTAATCGAGTCATCCTTGGAATTGAATGTGAAACGAAACGTTTCTCGCGCGAGTGCCAAAAACGCCCTGATGATGCTAACCAGTTATATCACTGCGGTCCACTAATTACTGTAAGTCGCATTTTCCGACTCAAAGCGCACACTTTCTCGTTAGCTCGGACTTAAACCAGTGTCGCAATTTTTGTGGCACGGTTTGAACCACAATGCAGCGTTGAAAGGCGGTTTGATTTATATGGCACGCGCTAATTTAGGTCTTAATCAATTAGGTTAGGCCGCAACATACTCTCGGGTCAACGATATGAAGAAACTACAGAGTTGCATCGCTTCTGGTCCATTTGCGGGTGCCGGTTTTTCTTAATGAATGAAATGCGCATAATTATTATAATCCCGGCAAAGTCATTCAAGGCCAGAAATCCTGAATAACCACCTACTACTACTACATACTATATCCACATACATTATAATAAATTAATTCAGCCTCGAGGATTTCGACCTTTTTCTTCCTCGCCAACAAAATATCACATTATACCGTAAACACGAGTTAAACAAGTACGCGACGATAACAAACCGACGCAAACAAGCCACTTTTCGCTAAACAATCATAACCATTTCGCTATTCGAGGCAGAACCGTGCGAGGTTGGTCTATAGTAAGGCGATATTGTATGAGTGTTATTTCTGCAAGATGTATTTCACTTTTTGACTTTTTTTAAAACCTTTTTCAGATTCGCTTACATGAATAATTTGAAAATATTTCTGAACACTGTAACTGCTTTAGAAAATTATTCTGTGCCAGGGGTGTACTTTCAAAATTTTATTTTTGAAAAAATGTGGGAGAATCTGGAAGGGTCCCAGTCTTTTTTTTTTTTAATTAAAAAAAATCTCGGCGACTTCTTGGTTTTTGTCAAAAAAAAGGAATTCAGGATCTGTCTTGTTTTTTTTTTTTTTAATTTGAAAGAATCCCCTGGTGTTTTGTTTTTGAAAAAAAATTAACGAATTCCAGGGATCCTTGGTGTTTTATTTTTGAAAAGATTTGAAAGAATTCCAAATACTTTCGGCGTTCTATTTTTTGAAAAAAATTGAAAGAATTCTGGAATTGTCTGGTGTTTTGTTTTCGGTAGAATTTTAACTCTGGGGCCTCTGATGTTCTATTTTTGAAAAAACTGCAAGCATCTCGAGAATCATCAGTGTTTTGTTTTAATCTAATTCTTAAAAAATAATAAGAACTTGGAATCTCGAAGATCCCCGCTGTTTTATTTTTCAAAAAATGTAAAAAGTTTCTATTTTTAGAAAAAAATTAAAAGAAACTCTGGGTCCTTGGTACTTTTTTTTATTGAAAGAATCCAGGGAATTCCTGGTGTGAAATTAAAAGAAACTCTAGGTCCCTGGTACTTTTTTTATTGGAAGAATCTAGGGAATTCCTAGTGTTTTATTTTTGAAAAGAATTGAAAGAACGCCGGGGACCCCTGGTGATTTATTTTTGAAAAAATCTGAAAGATTGTCTCCGGTCTCTGGTGCTCCATTAAAAAATAAAGAAATAAGAATTCTGGTATTGCTTGACGTTTTACTTTTGATAAAATTTGAGCCTGGTGTTTTATTTGAAAGAATCTGTGGCGCTTCTGTTGTTTCGTTTTTGAAAAAAATGAAAAAATCTCAAGAATCCTTGGCGTTTTATTTTTGAAAATATTGAAAAGAATCCGGGAGTTTCCTGGTATTTTATTTTTGAAAAAATATGATAGAATTTCGGGAACCTATGGTGTTTTTCTTTTGAAAAAATATCCAGATTCCTTAACAGAACTGAAACAACCTAAGAGAAAATTTGAAAGAATCTCCTAGTTCTCTGGTGTTTTATTTTTGAAAAAAAAATCATAGAATGTCTGAGATCCTTGGTATTTAATTGGTAATTTTGAAAGAATCCCTGCTGTCACTGAAGTTTTTTTTTTAATTATAAACAAAATTTTAGGCCACATGGTGTATTTTTTTTAATTCAGAAAAATGTAGGAGGGAATTGAAAGAGTCTCGAAGACCCCTGGTGTTTTATTTTTTAAAAGATCTCGAGTGCTCCTAGTGATTCCTTTTTTGAAAAAAAAAACTGTTTTACTTGTGGAAAAATGTGAAAAGTTCTATTTTTGAAAAGCAATTAAAAAAAAAACTCGGGTTCTCTGATGTTTTTTTAATTAAAAGAATTTACGGAATTTCTGATGTTTTATTTTAGAAAGAGTTTGAAGTCTGGTGTTTTATTTATAAAAAAATTGAAAGAATCTCTGGCGCTTCTGGTATTTCGTCTTTGAAAAAAAAAATAAATGAAAAAATCTCAAGAATCCTTGGCGTTTTATTTTTGAAAATATTGAAAAGAATCCGGGAGTTTCCTGGTATTTTATTTTTGAAAAAATATGATAGAATTTCGGGAACCTATGGTGTTTTGTTTTTTTTTTTTGAAAAATTAAAAAAATATCCAGATTCCTTAACAGAACTGAAAGAACCTAAGAGATCCGTTGTATTAAATTTTTATAAAAATTTGAAAAAATCTCCTAGTTCTCTGGTGTTTTATTTTTGAAAAAAAAATCATAGAATGTCAGAGATCCTTGGCATTTAATTGGTAATTTTGAAAGAATCTCTGCTGTCACTGAAGTTTTTTTTTTAAATTATAAAAAAAAATTGAGGCCACATGGTGTATTTTTTTTAATTCAGAAAAATGTAGGAGGGAATTGAAACTCTGGATGACCCCTGGTGTTTTATTTTTTAAAAGATCTCGAGTGCTCCTTGTGATTCCTTTTTTGAAAAAAAAAAAAATGTTTTACTTGTGAAAAAATGTGAAAAGTTCTATTTTTGAAGAACAATTAAAAAAAACTCGGGTTCCCTGATGTTTTTTTAATTAAAAGAATTTACGGAATTTCTGATGTTTTATTTTAGAAAGAGTTTGAAGTCTGGTGTTTTATTTATAAAAAATTTGAAAGAATCTCTGGCGCTTCTGGTATTTCGTCTTTGAAAAAAAAAATAAATGAAAAAATCTCAAGAATCCTTGGCGTTTTATTTTTCAAAATATTGAAAAGAATCCGGGAGTTTCCTGGTATTTTATTTTTGAAAAAATATGATAGAATTTCGGGAACCTATGGTGGTTTTTTTTTTTTGAAAAATTAAAAAAATATCCAGATTCCTTAACAGAACTGAAAGAACCTAAGAGATCCGTTGTATTAAATTTTTATAAAAATTTGAAAGAATCTCCTAGTTCTCTGGTGTTTTATTTTTGAAAAAAAAAAAAAATCATAGAATGTCAGAGATCCTTGGTATTTAATAGGTAATTTTGAAAGAATCTCTGGTGTCACTGAATTTTTTTTTTTAATTATAAAAAAAAATTGAGGCCACATGGTGTATTTTTTTTAATTCAGAAAAATGTAGGAGGGAATTGAAAGAGTCTCGAGGACCCCTGGTGTTTTATTTTTTAAACGATCTCGAGTGCTCCTAGTGATTCCTTTTTTGAAAAAAAAACTGTTTTACTTCTGAAAAAATGTGAAAAGTTCTATTTTTGAAAAACAATTAAAAAAAAACTCGCGTTCCCTGATGTTTTTTTAATTAAAAGAATTTACGGAATTTTTGATGTTTTATTTTTGAAAAGAATTGAAAGAATTCCGGAGACCCTTGGTGTTTTATTTTAGAAAGAGTTTGAAGTCTGGTGTTTTATTTGTAAAAAGTTTGAAAGAATCTCTGGCGCTTCTAGTATTTCGTCTTTGAAAAAAAAATAAATGAAAAAATCTCAAGAATCCTTGGCGTTTTATTTTTGAAAATATTGAAAAGAATCCGGGAGTTTCCTGGTATTTTATTTTTGAAAAAATATAATGGAACTTCGGGAACCTATGGTGCTTTTTTTTTTGAAAAATTAAAAAAATACGAGATTCCTTAACAGAACTGAAAGAACCTAAGAGATCCGTTGTATTAAATTTGTAAAAAAATTTGAAAGAATCTCCTAGTTCTCTGGTGTTTTATTTTTGAAAAAAAAATCATAGAATGTCAGAGATGCTTGGCATTTAATTGGTAATTTTGAAAGAATCTCTGCTGTCACTGAAGTTTTTTTTTAATTATAAAAAAAAATTGAGGCCACATGGTGTTTTTTTTTTAATTCAGAACAATGTAGGAGGGAATTGAAAGAGTCTCGAAGACCCCCGGTGTTTTATTTTTTAAAACATCTCGAGCGCTCCTAGTGATTCCTTTTTTGAAAAAAAAAAAGTTTTACTTGTGAAAAAATGTGATAAGTTCTATTTTTGAAAAACAATTAAAAAAAAAACTCGGGTTCCCTGATGTTTTTTTAATTAAAAGAATTTACGGAATTTTTGATGTTTTATTTTTGAAAAGAATTGAAAGAATTGCGGAGACCCTTGGTGTTTTATTTTAGAAAGAGTTTGAAGTCTGGTGTTTTATTTGTAAAAAATTTGAAAGAATCTCTGGCGCTTCTAGTATTTCGTCTTTGAAAAAAAAAATAAATGAAAAAATCTCGAGAATCCTTGGCGTTTTATTTTTGAAAAAATGTGAAATTATTTCGGGAACCTATGGTGTTTTGTTTTTGAGAAATTAAAAAATATTGGGATTCTTTAGCATTTCTTAATTTTTTAAAAGAATTGAAAAAACCTAGGATATCCCTTGTATGAAATAAAAAAAAAATAATCTTGGATTCCTGGTGTTTTATTTCTGGAAAAATTTCAAGGTATCTCGGAGGTTCCTGGTATTTTATTTTCGCAAAAATTTGAAAGGATCTCAGGAACCTGTGGTGTTTTATTTTCGGTCAAATTTGAAGTCGGGTTTTTTATTTGGAAAAAATTTGAAAGATTCTCTGGCGTTTCTGGTGTTTCTTTTTTGAAAAGGAACCTGCCGTGTTTTGTTTAAAAAAAATATCCAGATTCCTTAGCGTTTCATTTTTTAAAAGAATTGAAAGAATCTCGTAGTTCTCTGGTGTTTTATTAAAAAAAATCGTAGAATGTCAGAGATCCTTGGTGTTTAATTGGAACTTTTGGAAAATAATTGAAAGAATCTCGAGGTCATCTGATGTTTCATTTTTTAAAAGAATTGAATTTAATCCCTGGTGTTTTGCTGTCATAAAAGTGTGAAAGAATCTCGAGAATAACTGAAGTTTTATTTTTTAGAAGATTTGAAAGAATTTTCTACATTCATCGTTTTATTTCTACAAAATCTGAAAGAATCTGGGAGTTTCCTGGTGTTTTATTTTTCAAAAGAATTGCAAAAATCGCTTGAATCATCGGTGTTTTTACGTTTTAGAACTGACAAAATTCTGGGGTTTAGGTGTTTTATTTTTGATAAAATTAAAAACTTAGGGCTCCCGGTATTTTATTTTTGAGAAGAAATGAAAGTATCTCCGATGCATCCAGTGTTTCATTTTTTAAAAATAATTGAATGAATTCCGGGGACTCCTGGTATTTTATTTACGAAAAAATTTGAAAGAATCTCGGAGAATACTGGTGTTTTGATTGGAAAAATCTGAAAAAATCTCTGGGTTACTGATGTTTTATATTATTTGGAAAAAATTGTAAAAAAAAATTCTGGACCCCAGAGTGTTTATTTTAATCGAAAGATGTTCTGTTTTTACAAAAATTGAAAGAATTTCGAGAATCTCTAGCGTTTTATTTTATAAAAGAACTGAAAAAATCTCCGGGATTCCTGGTGTTTTATTTTTTTAATTGAAAGAATCTACAGAATTCCTGGTGTTTTGTTAAAAAAAATTAAAAGAATCTCGGAGTTTCCTGATGTTTTACTTTTGAGAAGAATTGAAAGGATTTCTGGGAGCCTTGGTGTTTTAGTTTTGGAAAAATCCGAAAAAATTTCATAGGCCTCTGGTGTTTAAATAAAAATAATTCAAGAATTCTGAGGTTAATTGGAGTTTCATTTTCGGTCAAATTTGAAGTTGGAAGCCTCTGGTATTTTGTTTATGAAAAATTAAAACAATCTCGAGATTCCTTGGAGTTTTATTTTTTAAAAGAATTGAAAGAATTTCGAAGATCCCTAGTGTTTTATTTTTGAAAAAAATTTATAAAACCTCAGATATCCCTGGTGTTTAATTGGAAAGAAAGAATATCTGGAACACGCAAATTTTTTTTTTATAATTGTGAACAAAACTTAGAGCCCCATGGTGTTTTTTTATGAAACCTATCTGAAGGTTTCCTGGTGTTTTATTTTTTTTAAGACTTAAAAGAATCTCGAGCACTCCTAGTGATCCATTTTAGAAAAAATCTGAAAAAATCTCGGGGGCATCTGGTGTTTAATTTTTTTTTTTTTTGACAAATTTGAAAGAATCTTAGATCTCCCGCGTTTTATTTTTGAAAAAAAAAAATTAAAGAATCTCAGAGTTTCCTAGTGTTCTATTTTTGAAAAGAATTTAAAGAAACTCGGCGACCAACGGTGTTTTATTTTCGGTTGAAGTTGGAGGTCTCTGGTATTTTGTTTATGAAAAATTAAAACAATCTCGAGATTCCTTAGCGTTTTATTTTTTTAATAGAATTGGAGAAATCTCATGATCCCTCGTGTTTTATAAAAAAAATTCATAGAATCTCGGAGATCCCTGGTGTTTTAACTGGAAAAATCTGAAAGAATCTCTGGAATTACTGGATGTTTTTATTTTTGAAAAAAATTGGAAAAAAAACTAGAGGCCCCACGGTGTTTATTTTAATCGAAAAAACTGAAAGAATTCCGAAGGCATCTGGTGTTTTCATTTTTTTTTTCGGAAAATTTTGAAAGACTGCTGTTTTATTTTTGAAAAGAATTGATAAAATCTAAGATCCCTGATGTTTAAATGGAAAATTTGAAAGAATATCTGGAACACTGAGACACTGATTTTTTTTTTTTAATCTGGGGGGTTCCTGGTCTTTTATTCGTAAGAATCTCAAGGACCCCTGGTGTTTTATTTTTTTTAAGATTTGAAAGGATCTCGAGTGCCCCTAATGACCCATTTTTGAAAAAAGCTGAAAGAATCTTGAAGACGTCTGGTGTTTCATTTTTTAAATGAGATTTAAAAGAATCTAGAGAATCATTCACGTTTTATTTTTGAAAAAAATTTGAACGAATGTCGGAGTTTTGTTGTTGAAAAAAGTTTTAAAGGATCTCGGGCGCCTCTGGTGTTTTTGTTTTTGAAAAATTAAAAGAACTTTGAGAAACCTTGGTGTTTTATTTTTTAAAAGAATTGAAGGAATTTCGGAGTTTCCTGATGTTTTATTTTCGGAAAATTTTGAAAGAGTCTCGAGGTTCCCTCGTGTTATGTTTTTGAAAAGAATGGAAAGAATTCTGGGGTTCTAGTGTTTTATTTTCGGTAAAATTGGAACTGGGGGGCCCAAATGTTTTGTTTTTTAAAAAAAGTGAATGGATCTCGGGTGCCTCTGGTGTTTTGATTTTGAAAAATTAAAAGAATGTCTAGATTTCTTAGTGTTTTATTTTTTATAAGAATTGAAAGAATCTCGAAGATCCATCATGTTTTATTTTTGAAAAATTAACAGAATTCTGAGATTAAAAAAAAACAATTTTGTTTCTGAAGAAAGTTGATAGAATCCCCTTCTGTTTTGAAATAATTTCAAAAAATATCAGCGACCTGAAATTTTGTCTTTGGGCCAGGTTCAAAGAATCTCGGAATTCTCCTGTATTTTATTTTTGAAAAACTTTGAAAGAACCTCGAGGCCCTCGGAAATTTTATTTTTTAAAAAACTGAAAGAACCTCAAGAAATCGTGGCTTTTATTTTTTAAAAGAAATGAAAAATCTCGAGAATCCTTGGCGTTTTATTTTTGAAAACAATTGAAAGAATTCTAGGATTCTAGTGTTTTACTTTCGTTAAATTTGTGACCGAGACCCCTAATGTTTTGTTTTTGAAGAAAATTGATAGAATCTCGGAGGCTCCTCCTGTTTTGGATCCGGAAATTTTGTTTTTGGACCAATTTGGAAAAATTAGTTATTGTTTTTTTGTTTTTAATATACTGTTTAGTATTTCATCAAAGTCCAAAACGTGCCAAACAGAAATCGAAAATTTGAACACACTACGAAGCAGCAAAATTCAAACAAATATTTTTATCTTTGTACTATAACCTCAAACCGACTAACGCTCGACCAACAACGACCTATTGTGAAGGATTACGACTATGATAATCGCAATAAAATTTCATTCATTAATTAAAAGTCGACGTTATCATAATTACGTCGTGTTGCAAATAAATCCAAGTAATAACGGTCGCCAACAACGCACGTATTTGTGCGGAGTCCGCGTTTATAAATCGCAAGTCGGCGCAAAACGAGTACGAGAAAAAGGAAATAACTGAAAGAAGATGAGCCATCAGCAGGCACATTTCTGAGAAATTTGCCCTACGGCCCCCACTGGGACATTCAATCTCACAGTTCGTTAAGACATAATGGAGAGTTTCGTGACTTTTTGTGGAATGACACAGATTGTGTCGGAGGATGTTGGATGGGTGGTAGTTCTAAGAACTGAATTCCGTGCCCGCTCGACTCAATTTTTGTGTTATTTTAAAATTCGCCACTTTGTTAAAAGCTCCGATAATTTGTTTCAGGTATAAAATTAGACTAGCCAATAAATCCGAACTTGTAAGCGATATCCCAGATAAATAAAATTATAATTAACTTGTAATTAACTTTTATGTTACTCCGGCACCCATAAAATCGCTTAATCTGATGTTTTATCTCCGCAGCATGCAAATCGAAAATTGGAAATTGAAAATTTGAATAAATTCGCATTTTAAACAACTCTTGCTCCACGCACCATTAGTACAGGTTTTTAATGAATCATTGTGTAATTTGAAACCAGAACGACCTCATCGGCCTAGACCTTATATCGGTTGTTCGAATTTCCCTCGTTACGGGAAGAACAAACCTACGTTTGTTTCTCAATTTAGACTTTATCTCAAATCCAACATTTACATTCTTTATCAGCTCATCAGTAATTTGGATGTGGCTCGACCGAAATACGTCGTGAAAAAATTAATTAAAAACTTTAATTAAATTTTACGATCTTGGGGCCGCCAAGACGTTTCCCTTATTTTTCTCTTGCGTGAGTTATCATCATCGTTCTTGGGGTCAGAGTGGCCATATTTGTGGACCTACCACAGTGTGGAATCCAGTGGCCAGCAGGCCGCCCTTATCTGAGCCTTTTGAACGTATCGCAGTATTATCTTTAGGGTTGGATCTTTTTTTTTTCTTTTGATAATATTTAACAATTATTTCGAAAATTCTTTTTTTAAAAATTTAAAGTTTTAAACAAAGCAGAGTTAAACTCTGAATTTTGATCATCAATGTCATCGGAAACGGAAGATATATAAAACAAGATAAGAGATAAAAGTTTCTAAGGAATTTTGTCAGTGAACAAATAACAATTTACGAGAGAAGAATAAAGATAGAGAAGAATGATCCAAGTTTGGTAACAATTAAAAATTAAACTAGCGATTACAAAAAAGATAAAAATAAAAATAATAAATTAGGTAGATTAAAACAGAAGGTGAGTTAATAGAAAGAAACGTAGAGGGAATTAAAGAAAAGCTAAAACACGAGCAGGTAGAAAACCTGTGAATTTTATTTTTTCATGGTTTAACACGCTACTATAATTATTGATTTATGGGGTGTATAATTATTATAAATGAAGTTTTCTGTGAACAGATTATACAATTTCACGAATATGTGAAAATAATTTTGTGCATGAATTCAGTTATTATATAAAATCATCCAATAACTCTATTTATAAACAACACTGGATTAAAATAACACTTGGAATATCGAAAATCGAAATTAATTATTCGACAGAAACTAGAAATGTTGCGTATTTTCAACTATTAAAAAGCATAAGTTTATAAATTAAAAATTTCGCAATTCGTTGAATTTCGGTAACTTCGAAAACTTTCAGAAATTTGAAAACCTTAAAAATGAAGTTTAGAACTTTAAAATCTATGAAAACTTGGAGAACTTCGATAACTTCGTGAGTTTAGAGAATCTTGAGAACTTTGAGAATTTTGACAACTTTAGTCATTTCAAAACGTTCAAAAACTGTGAACTTTAAAAACTGCAAGGACTTTGAGAACTTTGAGAATCGTAACATCATTTAAGAACTTTCAAAATTTTGAAGACTGAGAAATTTGAGAACTTCAACGACTTTGACAACTTTAAGATATTTCAGTACTTCAAATCTTCAAAAACTTTAAGAAGTTTGAGAACTATGAGAATTTTAAGTTACCTAAGAACTTCAAAACTTTGATAATTGTAAAAACCGCGAGACCTTTGAGAACTTCGCGAGTTTACAGCATTTTGAGAACTTTGAGAATTTGGACGGTTCAAAAATTTCAGGAATGCTCAAAAATTTCAAAAACTGCAAGATCTTTATGTGATTTGAGAACGTCGGGAATTTCGAGAACTTCGAAGTCTTGGTGCTTTGTTTTTAAAAAATTTGAAAAAATCTCGGGAATTGTCGATTTTTTAAAAAATCTAAAAGAATCCCGAAGAATTGAAAGAATCACAAAGTTCCCTAGTGTTTTATTTTAGTTGAAAGAATCTTGGAGGCTTTTGGTGCCTTATTTTTGAAAAAAATTGAAAGAATTTCGGAAACCGCCGTTTTATTTTTGAAAAAAATCTAAAAAAATCCCGGAGGCCTCTGGTTTTTCATGTTTGAAAATATTAGAAAGAATACCGAGGTTCTCTGGTGTTTTATATCCGAAAAAATTTGAAAAAAACCCTGGGTTGCTGGTGTTTTGTTTTTGGAAAAATTAAATTTCGAGAAGTTCGAGAACTTTCAGAACTTTGAGAACTTTAAAAACTGTGAAAACTTGGAGAACTTCGATAACTTAGTGGGGTTCGAGGATTTTGACAACTTTGATCATTTCAAAAAGTTCAAAAACTGTGTGAACTTCGAAAACTGTTTTGAAAAGTGCTAAATCTGAGAACATCAAAACTTTAAAAACTTTAAGAACTTGGATAACTGGAAAAACCGCGAAACCTTTCAATATCTCTAGAGCATTTTGAGAACTTCGATCGTTTTAAAAATTTCAAAAATATTAAAAATTTCAAAAACTTTGGGAACTTTGTCAAATTTGGGAATTTCAAAAACGACGAGATCTTTATGAACTTTGAGAACGTCGAGAATTTTTTTTGTAATTTTAAGATTTTTACTAATAATAATAATTCATCAAAATTAAAACCGAGGCGGCTATGGATGAGGCTTCATTTTTGGCTTTATTTATTTCTTAATATACAGCGTATTCTTTAGGGAACACGATATTCAAAAACATTTTTTAAATTTTTGTGGAGAAATACGGATTTTGCAGCTAAGCTCCGCCCTCTTGGCGCACGACGAATAAAAAAATCATCACAATTGAGATCGGGTGGGTGGGCGGGGCTTACTTTTTGCCTTTTCTTCTTAACGTGTGTATTGTCTTCTTTCGTTAACAAGAAACTGTAAAACATGTTTAGAATGGTAATTTTTTATAGGGAAATATTTTTATTACGCTCCGCCCCTCGTTCTGACACCGAATAAAAAATTTATCACGATTGAGATCGAAACGGTTCGGTGGGGCTTATCGTTTGGCTTTCTTTTTTACTTAATACATTTAGTTTGACGCTCTTTTTTATTCGTCGTGTACCAAAAGGGCGGAGCTTAACTGCAAAATACTTATTCCTCTTGATTCACGGCGAATAAAAAAAGTCAACATAATTTTGCCTTTTTATTAATATTTGTAGTCTTCTTATCACAAGAAACTTAAAACATGTCTAAACTGCTAAATTTTTGTAGAGAAATATGGATTTTGCAATTATCTTCCGTCTCTCGGTATTCTTTAAGAAACACGATATTCAAAAACATTTTTTAAATTTTTGTGGAGAAATACGGATTTTACAGTTAAGCTCCGCCCTCTTGGAGCACGACGAATAAAAAAATTAATCACAATTGTGATCGGGTGGGTGGGCGGGGCTTACTTTTTGCCTGCTCTTCTTAACGTGTGTATAGTCTTCTTTCGTTAACAAGAAACTGTAAAACATGTTTAGAATGGTAATTTTTTATAGGGAAATATCTTTATTACGCTCCGCCCCTCGGTCTGACACTGAATAAAAAATTCGTCACGATTGAGATCGAAACGGTTGGGTGGGGCTTATCTTTTGGCTTTCTTTTTTGCTTAATACATTTAGTTTGACGATATTTTTTATTCGTCGTGTACCAAAAGGGCGGAGCTTAACTGCAAAATACTTATTCCTCTTGATTTATGACGAATAAAACAAAATCAACATAATTTTGCCTTTTTATTAATATTTGTAGTCTTCTTATCACAAGAAACTTAAAACATGTCTAAAATGCTAAATTTTTGTAGAGAAATATGGATTTTGCAATTATGCTCCGTATCTCGGTATTCTTTAAGGAACACGATATTCAAAAACATTTTTTTAATTTTTGTGGAGAAATACGGATTTTGCAGTTAAGTTCCGCCCTCTTGGCGCACGACGAATAAAAAATCATCACAATTGAGATCGGGTGGGTGGGCGGGGCTTACTTTTTGCCTGTTCTTCTTAACGTGTGTATTGTCTTCTTTCGTTAACAAGAAACTGTAAAACATGTTTAGAATGGTAATTTTTTATAGGGAAATATCTTTATTACGCTCCGCCCCTCGGTCTGACACTGAATAAAAAATTCGTCACGATTGAGATCGAAACGGTTGGGTGGGGCTTATCTTTTGGCTTTCTTTTTTGCTTAATACATTTAGTTTGACGATATTTTTTATTCGTCGTGTACCAAAAGGGCGGAGCTTAACTGCAAAATACTTATTCCTCTTGATTTATGACGAATAAAACAAAATCAACATAATTTTGCCTTTTTATTAATATTTGTAGTCTTCTTATCACAAGAAACTTAAAACATGTCTAAAATGCTAAATTTTTGTAGAGAAATATGGATTTTGCAATTATGCTCCGTATCTCGGTATTCTTTAAGGAACACGATATTCAAAAACATTTTTTTAATTTTTGTGGAGAAATACGGATTTTGCAGTTAAGTTCCGCCCTCTTGGCGCACGACGAATAAAAAATCATCACAATTGAGATCGGGTGGGTGGGCGGGGCTTACTTTTTGCCTGTTCTTCTTAACGTGTGTATTGTCTTCTTTCGTTAACAAGAAACTGTAAAACATGTTTAGAATGGTAATTTTTTATAGGGAAATATTTTTATTACGCTCCGCCCCTCGTTCTGACACCGAATAAAAAATTTATCACGATTGAGATCGAAACGGTTCGGTGGGGCTTATCGTTTGGCTTTCTTTTTTACTTAATACATTTAGTTTGACGCTCTTTTTTATTCGTCGTGTACCAAAAGGGCGGAGCTTAACTGCAAAATACTTATTCCTCTTGATTCACGGCGAATAAAAAAAGTCAACATAATTTTGCCTTCTTATTAATATTTGTAGTCTTCTTATCACAAGAAACTTAAAATATGTCTAAACTGCTAAATTTTTGTAGAGAAATATGGATTTTGCAATTATCTTCCGTCTCTCGGTATTCTTTAAGAAACACGATATTCAAAAACATTTTTTAAATTTTTGTGGAGAAATACGGATTTTACAGTTAAGCTCCGCCCTCTTGGAGCACGACGAATAAAAAAATTAATCACAATTGTGATCGGGTGGGTGGGCGGGGCTTACTTTTTGCCTGCTCTTCTTAACGTGTGTATAGTCTTCTTTCGTTAACAAGAAACTGTAAAACATGTTTAGAATGGTAATTTTTTATAGGGAAATATCTTTATTACGCTCCGCCCCTCGGTCTGACACTGAATAAAAAATTCGTCACGATTGAGATCGAAACGGTTGGGTGGGGCTTATCTTTTGGCTTTCTTTTTTGCTTAATACATTTAGTTTGACGATATTTTTTATTCGTCGTGTACCAAAAGGGCGGAGCTTAACTGCAAAATACTTATTCCTCTTGATTTATGACGAATAAAACAAAATCAACATAATTTTGCCTTTTTATTAATATTTGTAGTCTTCTTATCACAAGAAACTTAAAACATGTCTAAAATGCTAAATTTTTGTAGAGAAATATGGATTTTGCAATTATGCTCCGTATCTCGGTATTCTTTAAGGAACACGATATTCAAAAACATTTTTTTAATTTTTGTGGAGAAATACGGATTTTGCAGTTAAGTTCCGCCCTCTTGGCGCACGACGAATAAAAAATCATCACAATTGAGATCGGGTGGGTGGGCGGGGCTTACTTTTTGCCTGTTCTTCTTAACGTGTGTATTGTCTTCTTTCGTTAACAAGAAACTGTAAAACATGTTTAGAATGGTAATTTTTTATAGGGAAATATTTTTATTACGCTCCGCCCCTCGTTCTGACACCGAATAAAAAATTTATCACGATTGAGATCGAAACGGTTCGGTGGGGCTTATCGTTTGGCTTTCTTTTTTACTTAATACATTTAGTTTGACGCTCTTTTTTATTCGTCGTGTACCAAAAGGGCGGAGCTTAACTGCAAAATACTTATTCCTCTTGATTCACGGCGAATAAAAAAAGTCAACATAATTTTGCCTTCTTATTAATATTTGTAGTCTTCTTATCACAAGAAACTTAAAATATGTCTAAACTGCTAAATTTTTGTAGAGAAATATGGATTTTGCAATTATCTTCCGTCTCTCGGTATTCTTTAAGAAACACGATATTCAAAAACATTTTTTAAATTTTTGTGGAGAAATACGGATTTTACAGTTAAGCTCCGCCCTCTTGGAGCACGACGAATAAAAAAATTAATCACAATTGTGATCGGGTGGGTGGGCGGGGCTTACTTTTTGCCTGCTCTTCTTAACGTGTGTATAGTCTTCTTTCGTTAACAAGAAACTGTAAAACATGTTTAGAATGGTAATTTTTTATAGGGAAATATCTTTATTACGCTCCGCCCCTCGGTCTGACACTGAATAAAAAATTCGTCACGATTGAGATCGAAACGGTTGGGTGGGGCTTATCTTTTGGCTTTCTTTTTTGCTTAATACATTTAGTTTGACGATATTTTTTATTCGTCGTGTACCAAAAGGGCGGAGCTTAACTGCAAAATACTTATTCCTCTTGATTTATGACGAATAAAACAAAATCAACATAATTTTGCCTTTTTATTAATATTTGTAGTCTTCTTATCACAAGAAACTTAAAACATGTCTAAAATGCTAAATTTTTGTAGAGAAATATGGATTTTGCAATTATGCTCCGTATCTCGGTATTCTTTAAGGAACACGATATTCAAAAACATTTTTTTAATTTTTGTGGAGAAATACGGATTTTGCAGTTAAGTTCCGCCCTCTTGGCGCACGACGAATAAAAAATCATCACAATTGAGATCGGGTGGGTGGGCGGGGCTTACTTTTTGCCTGTTCTTCTTAACGTGTGTATTGTCTTCTTTCGTTAACAAGAAACTGTAAAACATGTTCAAATGGTAATTTTTGTAGGGAAATATCTTTATTACGCTCCGCCCCTCGTTCTGACACCGAATAAAAAATTCATCACGATTGAGATCGAAACGGTTGGGTGGGGCTTATCTTTTGGCTTTCTTTTTTGCTTAATACATTTAGTTTGACGATTTTTTCTATTTGTCGTATACCAAAAGGGCGGAGCTTAACTGCAAAATACTTATTCCTCTTGATTCACGGCGAATAAAAAAAAGTCAACATAATTTTGCGTTTTTATTAATATTTGTAGTCTTCTTATCACAAGAAACTTAAAACATGTCTAAAATGCTAAATTTTTGTAGAGAAATATGGATTTTGCAATTATGCTCCGTATCTCGGTATTCTTTAAGGAACACGATATTCAAAAACATTTTTTAAATTTTTGTGGAGAAACACGGATTTTGCAGTTAAGCTCCGCCCTCTTGGCGCACGACGAATAAAAAAATCATCACAATTGATATCGGGTGGGTGGGTGGGGCTTACTTTTTGCCTTTTCTTCTTAACGTGTGTATTGTCTTCTTTCGTTAACAAGAAACTGTAAAACATGTTTAGAATGGTAATTTTTTGTAGGGAAATATCTTTATTACGCTCCGCCCCTCGTTCTGACACCGAATAAAAAATTTATCACGATTGAGATCGAAACGGTTGGGTGGGGCTTATCTTTTGGCTTTCTTTTTTACTTAATACATTTAGTTTGACGATCTTTTTTATTCGTCGTGTACCAAAAGGGCGGAGCTTAACTGCAAAATACTTATTCCTCTTGATTCATTTTTGAAAAGAATTGATAGAATCCCAAAGTTCCTTCGTGTTTTATTTTATTTGAAATAATCTTGGGGGCTTCTGGTGTTTTATTTTTGAAAAAATCTGAAAGAATCTCGGAGGCCCCTGGTTTTGCATGTTTGAAAATAATAGCAAGAATCTCCAAGTTCCCTGGTATTTTATTTTCGAAAAAAATGGAAAAAACTCCGGGGTTTCTGATGTTTTGTTTTTCGATAAATCGAATTTCGAGAAATTCAAGAACTTTGAGAACCTTAAAAAAGGAGTTTAAGAACACTAAAAACTGTGAAAACTTGGAGAACTTCGATAACTTCGTGGGTTTCGAGGATTTTGAGAACTTTGATCATTTCAAAAAGTTCGAAAACTGTAAGGACTTTCAAAAAACTTTGAGAATCCTAACATCATTAAAAACTTTAAGAACTTTAAGAATTTTGAAGACTGAGAAAGTTGATAGTTTCAAGGATTTTGAGAATTTTAAGATCTTTCACAACTTCAAATCTTCAAAAGCTTTAATGACTGAGAATTTTAAGATGTCTGAGAACTTCAACTTTGCAGACGTTAAGAACTTTGATGACTGTAAAAACCGCAAGACTTTGAGAACTTCAAGAGTTTAGAGCATTTTGAGAACTTCGATCGTTTCAAAAACTTTGAGAACTATGAGAACTTTAAGAACTTTAAGAATTTTGACAATTGCGATCGTTTCAAAAATTTCGAAAACTTTAAGAACTTTGCCAAATCTGTAATAATAATACATAATTAATTAAATTTCTGTGAGTCCTGTTGCTTCAAGAATTTAAAAAGTCTAAAATAGTTTTGGAGGTCTCTGGTCTTTCGTTTTTGAAAAGAATTGAAAGAATTCAGAGGATCCCTAGTGTTTTATTTTCGAAAAAATTTGAAAGAATTTCGGTGGCTTCTGGTGTTTTATTTTTGAAGAAATTTGAAAGAATTTCTGGGTCTTCTGGTGTTGTGTATTTGAAAATGATTGACAGAATTTCCAGAGGCCCTTGGTACTTTACTTTTTAAAAGAATTGAAAGAATCTGGGGGACAGTCGCTGTTTTATTTTTGAAAAAATCTAAAAGCATTTCGGAGGCCTCTGATCCTTCATTTTTGAAAAGAACTTAAAGAACACTGAGGTTCCTGGTGTTTTATTTTTGAAAAAAACCAAAAGAATTTCAAGGACTTCTGGTGTTGTGTTTCGAAAATATGTAATTGAAAGAATTTCCGGCAGCTTTGGTGATTTATTTTTGAAAAGAATTGAAAGAATTTCGGGAAGCGTCGCTGTTTGATTTTTGAAAAAATGTAAAAGAATCTCGGAGGTCTCTGGTCTTTCATTTTTGAAAAGAATTGAAAGAATCTCGGGGGTGTGTGGTGTTTTATTTTTAGAAAAATTGAAAGAGCTCGGAGACCCGGGGTATTTTTTTAAATTAGCCGTTTTTTAAGAATTGAAAGAATTTTATTTTTGAAAAAATTTGATGGAATCTTACAGATGCCTTGTATTTTAACTGAAAAAATTTGGAAGGATCTCTGTGGTCACTGATGTTTTATTTTTGAAAAAAATATATAAAAAAAGCTCGAGCCCTCAGGGTGTTTTTTTAATCGAAAGGATCTAGGGGGTTTCTGGTGTTTTATTTTTGAAAAAAAATGAAAGAATGTGGTGATCCCTGGTCTTTTATTTTTGAAAAGAATTGAAAGAATCGCGGAGACCCTAGTGTTTTATTTTTGAAAAAATCTGAAAGAACCTCGGAGGTGTCTGGTACTTTATTTTTAGAAAAACTGAAAGACTCGGGGACCCAGGTATTTTTTTAAATTAGCCGTTTTCTAAGAATTGAAAAAATTTCAAAGATCCCTCATATTTTATTTTTGAAAATTTTGATAGAATGTCACAGATCCCTGGTGTTAATTGGAAAAATTTGAAAGAATCTCTAGGGTCACTTTTTTTTATTTTTGAGAAAAAAAAGTAAAAAAAAACTCGGGACCGCGGGGTGTTTTTTTTTTAATCGGAAGAATCTAGGTGGTTTCTGGTGTTTTATTTTTGAAAAGAATCGAAAGAATCGCGGGGACTCTAGGTGTTTTATTTTTGAAAAAACCTGAAAGTGTTTAATTTTTTAAAGGGATTGAAAGAATCCCGGGGTTTCCCGGTGTTTTATTTTCGGAAAAATTTGAAAGAATCTTGATGTTTGGTAGTGTTGTGTTCATGAAAAAAATTAAAAGAATCTCGAGAATCACTGGTGTTTTATTTGTTTAAATGATTGAAAGAATCTCGGAGATCTCTTGCATTCAATTTTTGTAAAAGTTGGAAGGAATTTCGGGGGCCTCAGGTCTTGTGTTAAAAAAAATAGAATCTCGGGGTTCCCTGGTGTTTTGTTTCGAAAAAATTAAGAGTCTCTCACGTGATGTTTAATGTTCTTGAATTTGAAAGAATCTCGGGAACCATTATTTTGAAAAAATTGAAGGAGAATAAAAATAGAATAAAATCTACTAATAAAATACATGGTTTTCTATATGAACATATTGAAATATTGATAAATGATAATTGTAAAGTTTAAACGTCACATCGGAATTTCAAAAATAAACTATGGTTATAAAGGCGAATAAGACGTATTCTACTTAAAAGAAAACTAACTTGTGATAAGTATACCTCGAAAACGAAACACTCTGTGTAGTTGACAATAAAGTTAATCTATGTTAGTCAAAAATCGGCAAAATCTTAGTCTCTGATTTTTTTTTTTTATTTCTAAATAATGAGATATCGACGATCCACTCTGTATATTAATTAAGATTACTAATTTGGTTTTAAGTTTGTTATAATTTGACAAAAATAAAAATATATCTGTACTCATCGATGGAACGATTAAAGAACGTTAGAGCGATGTCAAATTACATATTTTATGACGTTCCACAGCTTGCAGAATACGAAAGTGCAGGTTGCTTACTTTTGTTTTCTATACATCAGCTATGATTTTATCAGAGAGAATACATTATTTTTGTGTGTGTTAATCACAAAATCCTGAGATAAACAAACATGTTGCAGTTAGTTCAAATCTGCGTAGCCCAAGGTAGGCATAGCTCTCGTTCTTTACCACTGTGTGTTTGCCAAACAGTCTAATTGATAGCGAATTCTAAACACATTTGTACAGTTTATGATGAGTATAAAGTTATTTCAAGATTCTCAATTTTAATATGTCACAATGCGCAACATCGTCCACAAACTTCAATAAAATTAAAGGTCTACGCTTGAAACCTTGTCGACTTCATTCTAGTGTTTATTCTCAGACGGCAAAATTGCATCAGTAAACACCACTTAATTTCTCGTCTAAAATTTAAAACCTGAAACTCGTTTCCCAGAGGTGTGACTGACGGATCGAACAAGTTCCAACTTCCGTGATTTATTATTTATGAAAACAATATCGAAAAACACACACAAGAACACGTGCACATAAAATTTGCAATATAGCAAACGAGCACAAAAAAGCACCAGTTGTAGTTCTGGTTCTGCTAAGTAAACATTGACCAAATGACCGCCGACAGGTTTATTTGAAGATCCCCACGAGGCTGTTAACATTGTGCCACAAATAATTTATAACTCGAAACTTTCGATTCCTACAGGCACCCAAACACGTCATGAATCGTTTTTTCAGCCCGATGCACGTTCGCGAATTCAAAACCGGAACTATAGTTAGGTTTCGCACGTACGTCTGGAATTATGTAACTCAGAATTGTAAATTAGAATGAATCAATTTTTGTCGTTACGGGAAGAACGCGCGCGTTTGTGTTTCCTAATTTAGACTTTATCTCAAACCCAACATTTACACTCTTTATCAGCTCATCAGTAATTTGGACGTCGCTCGACCGAAGTGCATCGTGAAAAAATTAGTTCGCTTTTCCCTCGTTTTTCCGCGTCCGTGTTATCACGGTCTCGTTTGCAACAACAAAAGTGTGCACTCACACTATCCATATTTATAGCGCTATCACATCGTAAAGTTCAGCGGCCGGCTTGCCTCCCTTACCTGAGCCTTATTGAACTTGTCATAGCACCTCGTCCCCTTCAGGCCGATCGCCGGCGTGATTTCGGCCTCCTGAGCAGAAACGTGTCCAAAAACGCACAGAACAAACACAGTCAAAGGCACTCGGCAGCGCATTTTCGGGCTCAATTCGGGCTCGATCCGAGAGTGCGGTCCATAATCACTGCGATTTTCGAGTTTCACGAACGTCTCCTCGCACGCATCATCGACTCTGGGAAACACGACAACAGACACAACACTACACAGACGCCGCGCCGAATGCTCTCGGATGTTGTGTGAGCTCCAGATGCCCGCGGAGACTGAACACTTGTGCGGAGATTACTTTCCGTCTGAACAGGGCTGCATTTAGGAAAATGCCACCCGCCGACTAGACTCCCGGAGGGCCAGAATTACGCCGATGCCGACGAGTTTCCGGTATCTAAACATGCTCTTATCGGCTATCGGTTCTGAAAGGCTGCTTGCTGGATGACTGGTGGAAATGGGATGGGTCGAGGAGGAGGTCGAATTTGAGGAGGGCCGCAGGGCGACGACGAGGATGGGACGGCGCTGGTTGAGATAAGGCGCGGGTTTATGGGGCTTTGTTTTGGCGGCGTGCAACGGTATCGCGATTCTAAGAGAAAGTAATATAAACAAAATGTTACGCCGGTATGCTGGGCTTGTGTGACGGCGTAATCGCGTTACCTAAACGCGATTGGCGGATCAAGCTTAACTGGAATTGAGAGCGTTGGGTTAATGCTAAGTAAATAAAATGGGATTATTGGGTTAGGTTGTATTGCAGATCCATAGATACGGATGTTTTAGCTGATGACCGACAATTGTTTTTAATAGAAACTTCAGTTTTCTTTACATTATATTATAAGAGGAAAACGGTACTGTATATTTATGACATGTAACATTTTATATTATACATATTATAAACGTACAGTACCTATATTTTAGAAATTTATTCTGTTTTGATTTGTTGTAATTATACAATTACCCCAGTTCTGGAAAACAGATTGGGAACAAAAGGCAATTTATCAAAAATTCCATTAAAAATTCAAGGAAAAAATTTTATGTCTTTTAAGGACTTTGGGAACTTCTAAAACTTCGGTAATTTCGGAACAGTGCGAATATTGAGATTTTTGAGAACTTCAAAACTTCAAATTTTTTAAGAACCTTGACAACTTGGAGAACTTTAAAAAGGACTTTGAGAACCTTAAAACTTTTTTTTTAATTAAAAGCTTTGAGACGTTCGAAAACTGAGAACTTCGAGAACTTGAAAATTTCGCAAATTTTGCGAACTTTTCTAAATTTGTAAAAGTTCCAGAATTTTGAGACCTTTGAAAACTTCAAAACTTAAAAAAAGAACTTTAAAACCTCTGACAGTTTGGAGAACTTCAATTACTTCTGAAATTTCGAGGATTTTAAGAGCTTTGAGAATTTTGAAAGTTTGATCATTTTAAAAATTTCAAAAACATTGTGAACTTCAAAAACCGTAAGTATTATGGTAACCTTGAGGACTTTATATTCTTAATATAATTAAGAACTTTACAAACTTTATAAACTTTGGGGAGTTTAAGAAATTTGGAAACTTCAAGAACTTTGAGAATTTTAAAAGCTTTCAGAACTTCAAAACTTCAAAAATTTTAAGAATTTCGAGAACATTGACAATAGTGAGATTCTTGAGAACTTCAAAACTTTAAAATGTTTAAGGACCTTGACAACTTGGAGAACTTTAAAAACGGACTTTGAGAGCGTTAAAACTTTTTTTAATTAAAAGCTTTGAGACGTTCGAAAACTGAGAACTTCGAGAACTTGAAAATTTCGCAAATTTTGCGAACTTTTCTAAATTTGTAAAAGTTCCAGAATTTTGAGACCTTTGAAAACTTCAAAACTTAAAAAAAGAACTTTAAAATCTCTGACAGTTTGGAGAACTTCAATAACTTCTGGAATTTCGAGGATTTTAAGAACTTTGAGAATTTTGAAACTTTGATCATTTTAAAAATTTCAAAAACTTTGTGAACTTCAAAAAGTGTAAGTATTATGGTACCCTTGAGGACTTTATATTCTTAATATAATTAAGAACTTTACAAACTTTATACACTTTGGGGAGTTTAAGAAATTTGGAAACTTCAAGAACTTTGAGAATTTTAAAAGCTTTCAGAACTTCAAAACTTCAAAAATTTTAAGAATTTCGAGAACATTGACAATAGTGAGATTCTTGAGAACTTCAAAACTTTAAAATGTTTAAGGACCTTGACAACTTGGAGAACTTTAAAAACGGACTTTGAGGACGTTAAAACTTTTTTTAATTAAAAGCTTTGAGACGTTCGAAAACTGAGAACTTCGAGAACTTGAAAATTTCGAAAATTTTGCGAACTTTTCTAAATTTGTAAAAGTTCCAGAATTTTGAGACCTTTGAAAACTTCAAAACTTAAAAAAAGAACTTTAAAAACTCTGACAGTTTGGAGAACTTCAATAACTTCTGGAATTTCGAGGATTTTAAGAACTTTGAGAATTTTGAAACTTTGATGATTTTAAAAATTTCAAAAACTTTGTGAACTTCAAAAACTGTAAGTATTATGGTAACCTTGAGGACTTTATATTCTTAATATAATTAAGAACTTTACAAACTTTATAAACTTTGGGGAGTTTAAGAAATTTGGAAACTTCAAGAACTTTGAGAATTTTAAAAGCTTTCAGAACTTCAAAACTTCAAAAATTTTAAGAATTTCGAGAACATTGACAATAGTGAGATTCTTGAGAACTTCAAAACTTTAAAATGTTTAAGGACCTTGACAACTTGGAGAACTTTAAAAACGGACTTTGAGAGCGTTAAAACTTTTTTTAATTAAAAGCTTTGAGACGTTCGAAAACTGAGAACTTCGAGAACTTGAAAATTTCGCAAATTTTGCGAACTTTTCTAAATTTGTAAAAGTTCCAGAATTTTGAGACCTTTGAAAACTTCAAAACTTAAAAAAAGAACTTTAAAATCTCTGACAGTTTGGAGAACTTCAATAACTTCTGGAATTTCGAGGATTTTAAGAACTTTGAGAATTTTGAAACTTTGATCATTTTAAAAATTTCAAAAACTTTGTGAACTTCAAAAAGTGTAAGTATTATGGTAACCTTGAGGACTTTATATTCTTAATATAATTAAGAACTTTACAAACTTTATACACTTTGGGGAGTTTAAGAAATTTGGAAACTTCAAGAACTTTGAGAATTTTAAAAGCTTTCAGAACTTCAAAACTTCAAAAATTTTAAGAATTTCGAGAACATTGACAATAGTGAGATTCTTGAGAACTTCAAAACTTTAAAATGTTTAAGGACCTTGACAACTTGGAGAACTTTAAAAACGGACTTTGAGGACGTTAAAACTTTTTTTAATTAAAAGCTTTGAGACGTTCGAAAACTGAGAACTTCGAGAACTTGAAAATTTCGAAAATTTTGCGAACTTTTCTAAATTTGTAAAAGTTCCAGAATTTTGAGACCTTTGAAAACTTCAAAACTTAAAAAAAGAACTTTAAAAACTCTGACAGTTTGGAGAACTTCAATAACTTCTGGAATTTCGAGGATTTTAAGAACTTTGAGAATTTTGAAACTTTGATGATTTTAAAAATTTCAAAAACTTTGTGAACTTCAAAAACTGTAAGTATTATGGTAACCTTGAGGACTTTATATTCTTAATATAATTAAGAACTTTACAAACTTTATAAACTTTGGGGAGTTTAAGAAATTTGGAAACTTCAAGAACTTTGAGAATTTTAAAAGCTTTCAGAACTTCAAAACTTCAAAAATTTTAAGAATTTCGAGAACATTGACAATAGTGAGATTCTTGAGAACTTCAAAACTTTAAAATGTTTAAGGACCTTGACAACTTAGAGAACTTTAAAAACGGACTTTGAGAACGTTAAAACTTTTTTTAATTAAAAGCTTTGAGACGTTCGAAAACTGAGAACTTCGAGAACTTGAAAATTTCGAAAATTTTGCGAACTTTTCTAAATTTGTAAAAGTTATAGAATTTTGAGACCTTTGAAAACTTCAAAACTTAAAAAAAGAACTTTAAAAACTCTGACAGTTTGGAGAACTTCAATAACTTCTGGAATTTCGAGGATTTTAAGAACTTTGAGAATTTTAAAAGCTTTCAGAACTTCAAAACTTCAAAAATTTTAAGAATTTCGAGAACATTGACAATAGTGAGATTCTTGAGAACTTCAAAACTTTAAAATGTTTAAGGACCTTGACAACTTGGAGAACTTTAAAAACGGACTTTGAGGACGTTAAAACTTTTTTTAATTAAAAGCTTTGAGACGTTCGAAAACTGAGAACTTCGAGAACTTGAAAATTTCGAAAATTTTGCGAACTTTTCTAAATTTGTAAAAGTTCCAGAATTTTGAGACCTTTGAAAACTTCAAAACTTAAAAAAAGAACTTTAAAAACTCTGACAGTTTGGAGAACTTCAATAACTTCAAGAATTTCGAGGATTTTAAGAACTTTGAGAATTTTGAAACTTTGATGATTTTAAAAATTTCAAAAACTTTGTGAACTTCAAAAACTGTAAGTATTATGGTAACCTTGAGGACTTTATATTCTTAATATAATTAAGAACTTTACAAACTTTATAAACTTTGGGGAGTTTAAGAAATTTGGAAACTTCAAGAACTTTGAGAATTTTAAAAGCTTTCAGAACTTCAAAACTTCAAAAATTTTAAGAATTTCGAGAACATTGACAATAGTGAGATTCTTGAGAACTTCAAAACTTTAGAATGTTTAAGGACCTTGACAACTTGGAGAACTTTAAAAACGGACTTTGAGAACGTTAAAACTTTTTTTTTAATTAAAAGCTTTGAGACGTTCGAAAACTTTGAGAACTTCGAGAACTTGAAAATTTCGCAAATTTTGCGAACTTTTCTAAATTTGTAAAAGTTCTAGAATTTTGAGACTTTTGAAAACTTCAAAACTTAAAAAAAGAACTTTGAAACCTCTGACAGTTTGGAGAACTTCAATAACTTCTGGAATTTCGAGGATTTTAAGAGCTTTGAGAATTTTGAAAGTTTGATCATTTTAAAAATTTCAAAAACTTTGTGAACTTCAAAAACTGTAAGTATTATGGTAACCTTGAGGACTTTATATTCTTAATATAATTAAGAACTTTACAAACTTTATAAACTTTGGGGAGTTTAAGAAATTTGGAAACTTCAAGAACTTTGAGAATTTTAAAAGCTTTCAGAACTTCAAAACTTCAAAAATTTTAAGAATTTCGAGAACATTGACAATATTGAGATTTTTGAGAACTTCAAAACTTCAATTTTTTTAAGAACCTTGACAACTTGGAGAACTTTAAAAACGGACTTTGAGAACGTTAAAACTTTTTTTTTAATTAAAAGCTTTGAGACGTTCGAAAACTGAGAACTTCGAGAACTTGAAAATTTCGCAAATTTTGCGAACTTTTCTAAATTTGTAAAAGTTCTAGAATTTTGAGACCTTTGAAAACTTCAAAACTTAAAAAAAGAGCTTTAAAACCTCTGACAGTTTGGAGAACTTCAGTAACTTCTGGAATTTCGGGGATTTTAAGAGCTTTGAGAATTTTGAAAGTTTGATCATTTTAAAAATTTCAAAAACTTTGTGAACTTCAAAAACTGTAAGTATTATGGTAACCTTGAGGACTTTATATTCTTAATATAATTAAGAACTTTACAAACTTTATAAACTTTGGGGAGTTTAAGAAATTTGGAAACTTCAAGAACTTTGAGAATTTTAAAAGCTTTCAGAACTTCAAAACTTCAAAAATTTTAAGAATTTCGAGAACATTGACAATAGTGAGATTCTTGAGAACTTCAAAACTTTAAAATGTTTAAGGACATTGACAACTTGGAGAACTTTAAAAACGGACTTTGAGAACATTAATACTTTTTTTAATTAAAAGCTTTGAGACGTTCGAAAACTGAGAACTTCGAGAACTTGAAAATTTCGCAAATTTTGCGAACTTTTCTAAATTTGTAAAAGTTCCAGAATTTTGAGACCTTTGAAAACTTCAAAACTTAAAAAAAGAACTTTAAAATCTCTGACAGTTTGGAGAACTTCAATAACTTCTGGAATTTCGAGGATTTTAAGAACTTTGAGAATTTTGAAACTGATCATTTTAAAATTTCAAAAACTTTGTGAACTTCAAAAACTGTAAGTATTATGGTAACCTTGAGGACTTTATATTCTTACTATAATTAAGAACTTTAAAAACTTTAGAAATTTCGAGGAGTTTAAGAAATTTGGAAACTTCAAGAACTTCGGAATTTTAAAAGCTTTCAGAACTTCAAACCTTCAAAAATTTTAAGAATTTCGAGAACATTGACAATAGTGAGATTCTTGAGAACTTCAAAACTTTAAAATGTTTAAGGACCTTTACAACTTGGAGAACTTTAAAAACGGACTTTGGGAACTTCTAAAACTTTTTTTAATTAAAAGCTTTGAGACGTTCGAAAACTGAGAACTTCGAGAACTTGAAAATTTCGCAAATTTTGCGAACTTTTCTAAATTTGTAAAAGTTCTAGAATTTTGAGACCTTTGTAAACTTCAAAACTTAAAAAAAGAACTTTAAAACCTCTGACAGTTTGGAGAACCTCAATAACTTCTGGAATTTCGAGGATTTTAAGAGCTTTGAGAATTTTGAAAGTTTGATCATTTTAAAAATTTCAAAAACTTTGTGAACTTCAAAAACCGTAAGTATTATGGTAACCTTGGGGACTTTATATTCTTAATATAATTAAGAACTTTACAAACTTTATAAACTTGGGGAGTTTAAGAAATTTGGAAACTTCAAGAACTTTGAGAATTTTAAAAGCTTTCAGAACTTCAAAACTTCAAAAATTTTAAGAATTTCGAGAACACTGACAATAGTGAGATTCTTGAGAACTTCAAAACTTTAAAATGTTTAAGGACCTTGACAACTTGGAGAACTTTAAAAACGGACTTTGAGAACGTTAAAACTTTTTTTTAATTAAAAGCTTTGAGACGTTCGAAAACTGAGAACTTCGAGAACTTGAAAATTTCGCAAATTTTGCGAACTTTTCTAAATTTGTAAAAGTTCCAGAATTTTGAGACCTTTGAAAACTTCAAAACTTAAAAAAAGAACTTTAAAAACTCTGACAGTTTGGAGAACTTCAATAACTTCTGGAATTTCGAGGATTTTAAGAACTTTGAGAACTTTGAAACTGATCATTTTAAAATTTCAAAAACTTTGTGAACTTCAAAAACTGTAAGTATTATGGTAACCTTGAGGACTTTATATTCTTAATATAATTAAGAACTTTAAAAACTTTAGAAATTTCGAGGAGTTTAAGAAATTTGGAAACTTCAAGAACTTCGGAATTTTAAAAGCTTTCAGAACTTCAAAACTTCAAAAATTTTAAGAATTTCGAGAACATTGACAATAGTGAGATTCTTGAGAACTTCAAAACTTTAAAATGTTTAAGGACCTTTACAACTTGGAGAACTTTAAAAACGGACTTTGGGAACTTCTAAAACTTTTTTTAATTAAAAGCTTTGAGACGTTCGAAAACTGAGAACTTCGAGAACTTGAAAATTTCGCAAATTTTGCGAACTTTTCTAAATTTGTAAAAGTTCTAGA
The DNA here is from genome assembly GCF_036711695.1 of Zophobas morio. Lineage (NCBI taxonomy): Eukaryota > Metazoa > Arthropoda > Insecta > Coleoptera > Tenebrionidae > Zophobas > Zophobas morio. Next base: position 471,716 of record NW_026972136.1, on the reverse strand, counting down.
ATTTTGAGACCTTTGTAAACTTCAAAACTTAAAAAAAGAACTTTAAAACCTCTGACAGTTTGGAGAACCTCAATAACTTCTGGAATTTCGAGGATTTTAAGAGCTTTGAGAATTTTGAAAGTTTGATCATTTTAAAAATTTCAAAAACTTTGTGAACTTCAAAAACCGTAAGTATTATGGTAACCTTGGGGACTTTATATTCTTAATATAATTAAGAACTTTACAAACTTTATAAACTTGGGGAGTTTAAGAAATTTGGAAACTTCAAGAACTTTGAGAATTTTAAAAGCTTTCAGAACTTCAAAACTTCAAAAATTTTAAGAATTTCGAGAACACTGACAATAGTGAGATTCTTGAGAACTTCAAAACTTTAAAATGTTTAAGGACCTTGACAACTTGGAGAACTTTAAAAACGGACTTTGAGAACGTTAAAACTTTTTTTTAATTAAAAGCTTTGAGACGTTCGAAAACTGAGAACTTCGAGAACTTGAAAATTTCGCAAATTTTGCGAACTTTTCTAAATTTGTAAAAGTTCCAGAATTTTGAGACCTTTGAAAACTTCAAAACTTAAAAAAAGAACTTTAAAAACTCTGACAGTTTGGAGAACTTCAATAACTTCTGGAATTTCGAGGATTTTAAGAACTTTGAGAACTTTGAAACTGATCATTTTAAAATTTCAAAATCTTTGTGAACTTCAAAAACTGTAAGTATTATGGTAACCTTGAGGACTTTATATTCTTAATATAATTAAGAACTTTAAAAACTTTAGAAATTTCGAGGAGTTTAAGAAATTTGGAAACTTCAAGAACTTCGGAATTTTAAAAGCTTTCAGAACTTCAAAACTTCAAAAATTTTAAGAATTTCGAGAACATTGACAATAGTGAGATTCTTGAGAACTTCAAAACTTTAAAATGTTTAAGGACCTTTACAACTTGGAGAACTTTAAAAACGGACTTTGGGAACTTCTAAAACTTTTTTTAATTAAAAGCTTTGAGACGTTCGAAAACTGAGAACTTCGAGAACTTGAAAATTTCGCAAATTTTGCGAACTTTTCTAAATTTGTAAAAGTTCTAGAATTTTGAGACCTTTGTAAACTTCAAAACTTAAAAAAAGAACTTTAAAACCTCTGACAGTTTGGAGAACTTCAATTACTTCTGGAATTTCGAGGATTTTAAGAGCTTTGAGAATTTTGAAAGTTTGATCATTTTAAAAATTTCAAAAACTTTGTGAACTTCAAAAACTGTAAGTATTATGGTAACCTTGAGGACTTTATATTCTTAATATAATTAAGAACTTTACAAACTTTATAAACTTTGGGGAGTTTAAGAAATTTGGAAACTTGAAGAACTTTGAGAATTTTAAAAGCTTTCAGAACTTCAAAACTTCAAAATTTTTAAGAATTTCGAGAACATTGACAATAGTGAGATTCTTGAGAACTTCAAAACTTTAAAATGTTTAAGGACCTTGACAACTTGGAGAACTTTAAAAACGGACTTTGAGAACGTTAAAACTTTTTTTAATTAAAAGCTTTGAGACGTTCGAAAACTGAGAACTTCGAGAACTTGAAAATTTCGAAAATTTTGCGAACTTTTCTAAATTTGTAAAAGTTCCAGAATTTTGAGACCTTTGAAAACTTCAAAACTTAAAAAAAGAACTTTAAAACCTCTGACAGTTTGGAGAACTTCAATAACTTCTGGAATTTCGAGGATTTTAAGAGCTTTGAGAATTTTGAAAGTTTGATCATTTTAAAAATTTCAAAAACTTTGTGAACTTCAAAAACTGTAAGTATTATGGTAACCTTGAGGACTTTATATTCTTACGTGAGAAACAAAGTTTTCTAGCTTTTAATTTCAAAAACAACTGTAAAAAAAATCCTAAGCTCTTTTGGTCAAATTTGAGAAAGTGGAATTTTGTTGCTCCAACGGCTAGAGATTCAATTCCGCCCGATCTTTTTAGTGCGGACACTGTAAATAATTTCTTTATTGATTCTATTCCAAAAACTACTGCCTCCCCACAGTTTAGAAATTATTTTAAACGTGCCACTTTTTCTAATTCCAATAAACCTAAATTTATATACTCACCTGTTGAGGTCGAGAAAATAGCTAAAGTGACTCTAAAATTAAAATCATCTTTGACAGGATATGATGGAATATCAGCTCGCATGCTCCAGCTTTCCTTGCCGTTCATATGTGATCAACTCACTCATATAATTAATTTTTCTTTCGAACAAGGTTTGGTTCCAAACTTATGGAAGATTTCTAATGTTACACCAATTCCAAAGCGTTCTAAGGTAGACTGTCTAAATGATCTTCGACCGATCAGCATACAACCTGTTCTTTTGTTGATTGCAGAAACTGTCATATATGAACAATTCTCGGATTATATTTCTACCTTAAACATTTTGCCCAAAGTACAGTCTGGTTTTCGCAAAAATTATAGTACGGCAACTGCACTCCTGTCTATAACTGATGACATATTAAGAAATACGGATGCTAGGCGTATCACGTCACTAACCCTTTTAGATCTGTCGAAGGCTTTCGACTCCCTAGATATTAATTGTTTAGTGGAGAAACTTGCATGTTATGGAGTTGGTGATTTGACATTAGAGTGGTTTCAAAGTTATTTAAACAACCGTCATCAGTTGTGTCGTATTAATTTTAACACTTATCAAGAAATTTCCAGTTTACGTAAGGTGGAAAGTGGAGTTCCCCAGGGATCAATCTTGGGGCCTCTTTTGTTCTCTATTTTTATATCGGATATTCAATTTGTCCCGAGGTATTGCAAAATTCACTTATATGCTGATGACATCCAAATATATTTTAGCTTCGATCCACAGGATGAGGAATTTGCTCGGCAGAAAGTTAACCTCGATTTAGAAGAAATTTATAAATGGACTAGTTGCAACTCATTGTTTCTTAACTCTAAAAAATGTGTTAACATATTATTTGGCAATCCCAATCAACTTCAGAATCTGCAACACGATTTGTTTATTAATAACATCAAAATTCCATGTCACAATATTGTAACAAGTTTGGGTGTTACTTTAGATTCGAAACTGGAATTTTCTCAACACGTTTCCCTTCTTTGCAGAATGTCTTACTTTAGACTAAAACAACTAGCTCCGCTTAGAACAATCTTGGATGAAGGTTCTAAATTAGTTTTGATTAATTCGCTCGTTCTTTCTCACTTGACGTATTGCGACATAGTTTATGGTCCATGTTTGACCGAAAATCTTAAATACAAATTACAAAAAATCCAGTATAATTGTGTGAGGTTTACGACCCATGTGCCACGTTTTAATCATGTAACACCCTATTTGCGATCTTTAGGCCAGCTTAAACTTAATGAACAACGTTTTATTCATTATGTGTCTTTTGTGAGCAAGGTGCTGGCTAAAAAAGTGCCGGATTATTTATTTTCTAAACTGTGTAAAAGAAGTGATTCCCATAGTAGAGAGCTTAGATTTGTTGAAAAACAATTGACTATACCCACTCATATGACTGCTCGTTTTGAATCATCTTTCTCATATCTAGCTCCCTATATTGTGAATCACTTAGATCAATTTCTTGATATGTCCAGCCAAGTCATTAAAAAGCAGCTAATTTTTGATATTTTACGAGGTACCGACTTAGGCATTTCTTTTAATAAATTTTAAATTTGTGTTCTTTTTTATTGTGTTTGATGTATGATTTTATTTGTTTTATTCTTAGGTTAGTTAAGTTAATTATCAGTAGGTATACACTGTTAACTAACCGTTTGTACTGTTGTGCAATAAACTTATCTATATATTCTTAATATAATTAAGAACTTTACAAACTTTATAAACTTTGGGGAGTTTAAGAAATTTGGAAACTTCAAGAACTTTGAGAATTTTAAAAGCTTTCAGAACTTCAAAACTTCAAAAATTTTAAGAATTTCGAGAACATTGACAATAGTGAGATTCTTGAGAACTTCAAAACTTTAAAATGTTTAAGGACCTTGACAACTTGGAGAACTTTAAAAACGGATTTTGAGAACGTTAAAACTTTTTTTAATTAAAAGCTTTGAGACGTTCGAAAACTGAGAATTTCGAGAACTTGAAAATTTCGCAAATTTTGCGAACTTTTCTAAATTTGTAAAAGTTCTAGAATTTTGAGACCTTTGAAAACTTCAAAACTTAAAAAAAGAACTTTAAAACCTCTGACAGTTTGGAGAACTTCAATAACTTCTGGAATTTCGAGGATTTTAAGAGCTTTGAGAATTTTGAAAGTTTGATCATTTTAAAAATTTCAAAAACTTTGTGAACTTCAAAAACTGTAAGTATTATGGTAACCTTGAGGACTTTATATTCTTAATATAATTAAGAACTTTACAAACTTTATAAACTTTGGGGAGTTTAAGAAATTTGGTAACTTGAAGAACTTTGAGAATTTTAAAAGCTTTCAGAACTTCAAAAATTTAAAGAATTTCGAGAACATTGACAATAGTGAGATTCTTGAGAACTGCAAAACTTTAAAATGTTTAAGGACCTTGAGAACTCGGAGAACTTTAAAAACAACTTTAAGAAGATTAAAACTTCGAAAACTCCGAGAACTTGAAAATTTCGCGAATTCTGCGAACTTTGAGAATTTTGAAACCTTTGAGAACTTCAAAACTTTAAAAACTTTGATAATTTTGAGAACTTTAACTATCTAAAGGTTTTAAGAATATTAAAAACTGTGACAGTTTGGAGAACTTCGGTAGCTTCTAGAGTTTCGAGGGTTTTGAGAACTTTGAGAATTTTGACAACTTTGGTTGTTTTAAAAATGTCAGAAACTTTGTGGACTTCAGAATATGGAAGGATTTTGAGAACTATAATTGTGTGAGGTTTACGACCCATGTGCCACGTTTTAATCATGTAACACCCTATTTGCGATCTTTAGGCCAGCTTAAACTTAATGAACAACGTTTTATTCATTATGTGTCTTTTGTGAGCAAGGTGCTGGCTAAAAAAGTGCCGGATTATTTATTTTCTAAACTGTGTAAAAGAAGTGATTCCCATAGTAGAGAGCTTAGATTTGTTGAAAAACAATTGACTATACCCACTCATATGACTGCTCGTTTTGAATCATCTTTCTCATATCTAGCTCCCTATATTGTGAATCACTTAGATCAATTTCTTGATATGTCCAGCCAAGTCATTAAAAAGCAGCTAATTTTTGATATTTTACGAGGTACCGACTTAGGCATTTCTTTTAATAAATTTTAAATTTGTGTTCTTTTTTATTGTGTTTGATGTATGATTTTATTTGTTTTATTCTTAGGTTAGTTAAGTTAATTATCAGTAGGTATACACTGTTAACTAACCGTTTGTACTGTTGTGCAATAAACTTATCTATCTATCTAACTCTGAGAACTTTAAGAAATTTAAAACTTTGAGAATTTCAATAAATTTAAGAATTTTAAAATCTTTCAGGACTTCAAAACTTCAAAAATTTTAGGAACTTCTAGATCTTTGAGAACTTCTAGATCTTTGAGAACTTTAAAAACTACCTGAAGAACTTTAGGAAGTTTTGAAGCTTTGAGATGTTTGTGAACTTTATTAAGGCCTAGAACTTCTAGAATTTCGAGAACATTAAACATTTTGAGACTCTTGAGAACTTCAAATCTTCAAAATCTGTAACAACTTTGAAAACTTGGAGAACGTAAAAAACGACTTGAAGACAAAAACTTCGAGAACTTCGTGAACTTGAAAATTTCGCGAATTTTGCGAACTCTTTTTTTGAGACCTGTGAGAACTTCAAAACTTCAAAAACTTTCATAATTTTGAGAACTTTGGAAACTGAAAACACTTTGAGAACTTTGTACTCTTTAAAATTTTTGGGAACTGTAAAAACTGCGACAATTTGGAAAACTTTCAGAATTTTGACAACTTTGATCATTTCATTTCAATTTCAAAAACTTTCTGAACTTCAAAAACTGCAAGAACTTTAAGAATCGTAAGATAATTAAGAACTTTAAAAATTTTGAGGAGTTTGAGAAATTTGAGAACTTTAAGAACTTCGAGAACTTTGAGAATTTTAAAAACTTCGTGAAGAACTTTAGGAACTCTAAAAACTTTGAGATGTTTGTAAATTTTAGGAAGGCCTAGCACTTCCAGAATTTCAAAAACATTGAGAATTTTTTGCCTCTTGAGAACTTCAAAATTTCAAAATCTTTAAGAACTTTGAGAACTTTGAAAACGTCTTTGAGAACGTTAACATTTTTAAGAACTTTAAAAACCTTAAAATTTTTGGAACCTTCAAGAACTTCGAAAACTTCGAGAACTTGAAAATTTCAGGAATTTTGCAGAGAAATTGAGATTTTTGAGAACTTCGAAACTTTAAAAACTTTTAGAACTTTAGCAACTCGAAAAACTTTGAGATGTTTTTGAACTTTAGGGAGGCTTAGAACTTCTAGAATTACGAGAACATTGAGAAATTTTAGACTCTTGAGAACTTCAAAACATCAAAATCTTTAAGAACTTTGAAAACATCTTTGAGAACGTTAACATTTTTGAGACCTTCAAGAACTTCGAAAACTTCGAGAACTTGAAAATTTCGGGAATTTTGCTGACAAATTGAGAATTTTGAGAACTTCGAAACTTTAAAAACTTTTAGAACTTTTGGAACTTTGAGAACTTTCAGAACTTTAAACACTAAGAATTTTTAAAATTTTGAGGAATTTGAGAACCCCAAGGACTTTGAGAATTTTAAGATTTTTCAGAACTTCCAAACTGCAAAAACTTTAAGAACTTTGGGAACTTTATGAACTTTCAAAACGACTTGAAGAACTTATTATTTAAGAACTTTATAATCTTTGAGAACTTTGAAAATATTGAAACGTTCGAAATTTTGAGAACTACGAGAATTTCGAAGATTTCGAGAAGTTTGAAAATTTTGAGAGCTCTGATTACTTAAAAATTTTCAAAAATTTTTAAAAATCTAAACATTTCAAGCACTGAAGGAGTTTGACACTTTTAAAAACTTCAAAACTTCGAGAATTTCAAAAACGACGTTAAGAATGTTAAAAATTTCAAGAACTTTAAAAACTTTAAAAGGTTTAAGATTTCCGAGAACTTCGAGAACTCGAGGATTTCAGAAATTTCGGGAACTATGATACCTTTGAGAGCTTTAAGAACTTACAAAACTTCTACAGTTTCGAAAAATTTGTCATTTCAAAAATTTCAAAAACTTTAAAAACCCAAGGACTTTGAGAACTTTGATGACTTTAAAAACTTGGGGATCTTTGTGAACTTTAAAACGTGGATAATTTGGAGAACTTCGAAAATTTTAAGATCTTTCAGAACTTTAAATCTTCAAGAACTTCGATAACTTTAAGAACTTTAAAAACGATTTAATAACTTTGAGAATTTTTAAAATATCTAGACGTTAAAAATTTTGAGAACTACGAAAATTTCGGGGATTTCGAAAAGTTTGAAAATTTTGAGGGCTTTGATTACTTTTAAAAATTTCCAAAGCTTTAAAAAGTCCAAACATTTTAAGCAATTTGAAAACTTTAAGAACGTTACAAATTTTAAGAACTTGAAAAACTTCAAAAGGTTTGAGACTTTTGAGAACTTCAAACTTTAAAACTTTGAGAACTCACAAAACGACTTTAAGAACTCTAAAATCTTTCAGAATTGAAAAAACTTCAAGAGGTTTGAAACCTTTGAGGACTTCGAGGACTCGAGAATTTTGGAAATTTTGAGAATGATGATAATTTGGTACCTTTGAGAAATTCAGATCCTTAAAAACTTTGAGAACTTACAAAACTACTTTAAGCACTCTAAAATCTTGAAGAACTGTAAAAACTGCAAGAGGTTTGACACCTTTGAGAACTTCGAGAACTCGAGAATTTCAGAAATTTCGAGAACTATGATACCTTTGAGAGCTTTCAGGACTTCCAGAACTTTGAGAAATTGAAGGTTTTCTACAGTTTCTAAAATTTTGAGAACTTTCGTCAAGTTTATCATTTCAAAAATTTCAATCTTTCAGAACTTTAAATCTTCAAGAACTTCGAACTTTAAAAACGATTTAAAGAACTTTGAGAATTTTGAAAATATCTAGACGTAAAAATTTTGAGAACTACGAAAATTTCGGGGATTTCGAGAAGTTTGAAAATTTTGAGGGCTTTGATTACTTTCAAAAATTTCCAAAGCTTTAAAAAGTCCAAACATTTTAAGCACTTTGAAAACTTTCAGAACGTTAAAAATTTTAAGAACTTGAAAAACTTTAAAAGGTTTGAGACTTTTGAGAATCAAACTTTAAAACTTTGAGAACTCACAAAACGACTTCAAGAACTCTAAAATCTTTCAGAATTGAAAAAACTTCAAGAGGTTTGAAACGTTTGAGAACTTCGAGGACTCGAGAATTTTGGAAATTTTGAGAATGATAATAATTTGGTACCTTTGAGAAATTCAGATCCTTAAAAACTTTGAGAACTTACAAAACGACTTTAAGTACTCTAAAATCTTTAAAAACTTAGAAAATTTGAGACTTTTGAGAACTTTGAGAACTTTTGTCAAGTTTGATATTTTCAAAAATTTCAAAAACTTTGAAAATTTCAACGACTTCGAGAATTTGAAGAACTTCGAAAATTTTAGATCTTTCGGAACTTCAAAACTTTAAGAACTTTGAACGACTTTAAGTATTTTGAAACTTTGAAACATTTGAGAACTCTGAGAATCTATAGAACTTAGAGAATTTCTAGAACTTCGGAAATTTTGAAATCTCTGAGAACTTCTAAAATTTCAAAACTTGTAGGAACTTTTAGAACTCTGACGAACTTTAAGAATTTTAAAAACTTTGAGACCTTTGAAAACTTCGAGAATTTTGAGAATTTCGGAAACAGAATTTTGCGACAACAAAAATTGTAAAAACTTAACAAACTTTGACATTTTTTAGAACTTCCAGGACTTCGAGGACTTGAAAATTTTGACTAGGGAACATTGAGGCAGTTTGGATTTAAAATTTATAAGAAGTTAAAACCTTGAAAATCTTAAAACCCTTGTTACAGTAAGCAGTTTCAGAAAAGTCAAAGTGATGTCGAAGAATGTTTAAAATTTTTATGTAACGTATTTGATTGCTAAATTGCTTAGAACTTTAAAGAGTTTTTTGGATTCTTAAAAAATTGCTTTGTAAATATTACTTACTCAGAAATATCATGCAATTATAAGAGAAAGCAAGATAAAACAAGCCAATGCAAACGAATTTGTAATCTACACCATAATGATTAAACATGAAAATTATATACCTCGTTCAGCATTTAACTCATCTCTTATCTGAAAATTTCAAAAGCTCTCTGCAGTAAACTGCGCTAAAAATCTCTGATGCGCTCTCACGCTGCAATAACAGCCCGAGCATCTTCCCATAACGTCGAGCGCATTGCGAGAAATTAAAATGAGCACGAAGAAAAAACTTGTTACTAAGCTGCATATTTCATCCGACGTCCTTATCTCAAAAAAGAAATCGTTATTGATTGCAGTATTGCAGCAGTAATTTGTTCACAATTTAGATTGCGACGCCTCGCCAGTTACAGGCAATAAGACGAAGTGTCCGTTACCGTTGAGGAATCGAGGAAATAATCCATCAAGCTAGAGAAGCTGCGAGGAAGATTCGAAGAATTAGCTAAGCTCGAACCGAAAAGTGCAGTAGCTAATAAATGAAGCTGTCCGGGTTGTTTAAAGTGTGAGTGTGTTTTAGTGAATGAGAAACGAAAAGACAGCCATTAGTTACGGCGCGAGCTGAAGCCAGAAGCACAAAACAGGGTCGGGACTCCAGCCTTGAGCAATGGCGGTGTTCGAATCGTCGACAGATTACCGGTGGGATTAATTAGTCTGGGAAAACACGTGGCCGGTTCTATTCTCATATGAAAGCCATTTCTCTGGCACAGGTGCTCTTTAAATAGATTTTATGGGAGAGTCTGCGACGAAAATCATTCATATTCGACTTCATAAAGTTTGTTTATGGTGGGAGGCAGGAAGCTCGCTCGAAATTAATGCGAATAGCAAATGACTTCATTCGGGGGAGGAGTGGGTGCGGAGGTTCGGAATAACCCTTGGAAAATGGCGGGTTTATGGTAGACGATATTTTTAAATACGAAATTTGTATTGTAACACATTGCCACATTGCAACCCGCAACACAGTTCGCTGTCAACAAACATCGACTTTGCACTAGTAGTTATCTCAAAAAATGTAATTGAATTATTCTTGGTTTTTCATCTTGGAAGTTATAATTTTTGTTGCTGGGAATGTTAAAATTCCGTCTAGTACCATCGCTGGTTCATGAACAGTGGAAGGAAGGGAGTTTCCGTCCGGTTCTCCAACCATATTAGCCTTCACCGTTAGTAAATCTGATAAAGGAAGTGCTAACTTGGTTTGCATAAATCATGACTAAAGGTACATTTGTCTGTCAATTGTAAGCATTAAATCTCTCGAGCTCAGGTTTCTCATTCAGTCTATCTCATCAATAATGTAGATTTAGTACTTCCCCTATTATTATTCTAGGCAGTGCTTAACCATGACCTTGACGTGATGTCGTCAATGCTGATATGTTTACTTCACCACTGCTATAGAATAAACACAAATTTTTCAAAAAAATTGTAATCGATATTGAACTAATAATAATAAAAATCATAAATTTTAAACAAATCTAGTAAAAGAAATAAAAAAGATCTCTTTCGCTCGTAAAGAGAAAGAGTTCTTTATTTCATAAGTCAACGTTTGGCCTACCAGATATTCACAGAAGATCAAAATTTTATTGAGAATTTGATTGTGTTTTGCTTTAAGAAGACTGATGGATGTTGGATTTTATATACAAAACCATGAGTTTATATGGCCTCTGCTGCACTTACTTGCTGCAACAGTTGACACGTCTTGATAACGTTATACTTATTTCAACAGTCATTTTTTTCTAAATTTTATACTTTTTTAAAATCAAATTTCAGATTATTATTAATGAATACGATTGTGTCTTAAAAAATAATAAGACAAATTGGGCCAAGCCAGACTAGGTCTTGCCAGGTCAGTCAAGTCATGTCACGTCAGGTGTTTTCAAAAATTATGAAAGATAGAAAAATGTGTCAAAGTCTAAAGTTGAGTAGTTCTTTGAGTACCATGCATTAAAATTTTTAGCAAGAACTAGCCCCGCCCACCCGCCCTCTATTTTCTTAGGGGAAATATCATTCACCAAAATCAGTCTTACCTTACAACGACTAGCCCCGCCCACCCACCCTATATTTTCTTAAGAGATATGACATTCCCAAGATCAGTCTTATCTTAGCAAGGACTAGCCCCGCCCACCCACCCTTTAGTTTTTTAGAGGGTATATCATTTGTTAAAATTAGTCTTACCTTAGCTTGGCCTGATCTGACCCAACCTCTGTCAAACAAAGCAATCTCGGGAAAATTAAGGGCTATTTTTGAAAAAATTGAAAGAATCTCGAGATCCCTGCTACTCTATTTTTGAAAAAATTTTAGGGCGTCTGGTGTTTTGTTTTTTAGAAGAATTGGAACTAGTGTTTTCTTTTGGAAAAAGATTAAAAAAATTCGGGGAACGGAAACGAAAAAATGTTTTGAAAATTTTTACTATTTTTTCAGAATCCTCGTAAGAAATGTGACAATTCATGAATTTTTCAAAAATTTTTCTTTCAAACCCAATATTTTCAAAATCTTTCTCTGGGTCATAAACTCACAATAATTTAGATTCATATCCCAGATATTTTGCGGTTTTTTTTTTTTTCAAAACCTTAGTTTTTCAATATCAACTCCTTACGCAATATTCGACCCTTTTCGAGCGCTTTCAAAAATTATCTAAAGACATTTTTTTGTAGATTTCATCCTCCAGAAGATAATATATGATTCATTTATTTGGCAATTTCTACAATCTAGAATATTCAATATAAAATAAGGGAATTTGTTCACAGCAACTCCAGATTTTTTTGTGGATTTTTTGGAAACTCCCAAAAGTTCAAATTTTCAATACTAGTTTGCTATTTTGGATCATTTTTCGACCACTTTCGAAAATTATTACAGAGATCTTTTTGTAGATTTCGACGTTCAGAAGTTATTTTTGGCTTCACTTTTTTCGATAATTCTTATCATTTTCCAGAATCTTCAGACATATGTTAATTTTTTGTATTTTTAAAAATTTTGTCTTTCAAACCGAATATTTCGAAAATCTTGCTCTGGGGTCAAAACACGCTATGTTTTTCGAATCAGCACGTCTAGATCTACATTCCAGAATTTTTGTGGATTTTTTGGCAGCTTTTTTTTAATTTTCTACCATTTGTGTGACCACTTCTAAAAATTACCTGACAAGATTATTTTTAGATTTAGAGTTCCAGAAGTTTGTTTTGGCCGCATTTCTTCATAGCTCGTACAATTTTTTCAGAATTTTCAGAACGAAATATGGCAAATTTGTAAAAATTCTGTTTTCAAACAAAATATTTTCAAAATCTTGTCTCCCAAGAATAAACAGTCTATATAGTTCGAATCACCACTTTAAGATATAATATCTCAAAATTTTTGTGGGTTTTTGGCAATTTTCTCACATGCTCAAATGTTCAAAACTTCGAGCTCCTGAAATTTTGAACTTTTTTCGACCACTTTTGAAAATTATTTAAAGATATTTTTTGCAAATTTCGGTCTCCAGAAGTTATTATTTTTAGAAGAAATTCAAAGGATACTGGTCACCCTATATTTTTTAATAAAAAAAGTCTCATGGATTCCTGGTATTCTATTAAAAAAAAAAGAATGTCGGAGTCCCTGACGTTTCATTTTTGAAAAAAAATGAAAGAATCTCGGGGACTTCTTTAAAAAAATTGAAGTTATATTTTTGGGAAAATTTAAAAGATCTCGGAGGCTTCTGTTCCTGAAAAAAATGCTTTAATCTCCCCCCAGAATTTCAAAAAATCTCTAGAAACTTTGAAATCGTGTTTTTGGAATAATTTGAATTTTTGTTTTTAAATTGAGAGTAAATTGAAAGAATGTCAGGGGCCCCTGAAGTTTTATTTTTGAAAAAATTGAAAAAATCATGAAACCTTTTTATTTACATATAAAGAACTTCAAAACGTCTCATTGGAATTTGAAAGGTTGTTTTTGGAAGAATTTGGAAGAATCTTGGTGTATTTTTATTTGAAGCAACTGAAATAATTTTTTTTTTTTTGAAAAATTTCAAACACAAAATTTTGAAAATCTCGGAGATCTCCGCTGTTTTGTCCTTAAAAAGTTTGATATAATTCCAGAGACCCCTTTTGTTTTGAAAGAATTAAAAAAAAATCTGAAATTTCGTCTGGAAAAAATTGAAAAAACCTTGGGAACCCTACGCTTTTTTTGAAATTTTTTAAAAAAATTCATGGGCCTCTGGTGGTTTATTCTTGAAAAAAAATTAGTGAATCTTTGGAGTTGCTGCTGTTTTATTTATGAAAAAAAAAATGAAAGAATCTCAGCGATTCTGAGGTTTTATTTTTGAAACAATTTAAAAAATTTCAGAGAGTGATTGGTATCCGAAAAAAAATAATTCAGTTTCGGGGTACTCCAAAATTTTATTATTGGAAAAATTTGATAACATGCTGAGAGCCTTACGTCTTTTTCTCTTAAATAAGGTCAAAAAAGCTCAGAAATTGCTGGTGTTTTACTTCTGAAAAAAATTAAAATAGGCTGTCGTGTTCTGTTCCTGAAAAATTTTGATATAATTTCGGAATTCCCTTTATTTTGAAGAAATTTAAAAAAGTCAACGGGATGTGAAATTCTGTTTTTGGAGTAATTCTATAAAAGATCTTGGGGACACTTTAAATCTCGGAGGTTTTTGGTGTTTTATTAAAAAAAAATACAATATCGGAAGTCCCTTTTGTTTTGACACTTGCAAAAAACTCGGGGGACTCCCAAATTTTCGTTTTTGAAAGACTGAAAAGATCTTCGAAACCCTTCTTTTTTTTTTTGAACAATTTAAAAAAAATCATGGTTTTTTGGTGTTTGATTTTTGCAATAAATTGGAAGTTCAAGGGCCCCTGAAATTCTTTTTTTTTTTTTTTAAATTGACAGAATCTCAGAGACTCCTGATGTTCTATTTTTGAAAAAAATCAAGGGAGTCCTTTTTATTTTGAAAGAATTTCGAACGTCTCATCGGCCTTTGAAAGGTCGTTTTTGGAAGAATTTGGGAAAATTTTGGGGTGTTTTTATTTGAAGCAACTGAGATAATCTGGTATTTTTTTTGAAAAATGTGAAAGAAAAAATTTAAAAAACCTCGAAGGTCTGTGGTGTTTTGTTCTTGAAAAAGTTTAATATAGTCTCGGAGATCCCTTTTGTTTTGAAACAATTTCAAAAAATTTTGGGGGCCCCCAAATTTTATATTTGGGATAAATGGAATAGATCTTGGGAACCCTACATTTTTCTTTGAAAAAAATTAAAGAATCTGGGAGAATTTTATCTTATTAAAAAAAAAAAATAAAGTAAAACGTCTCAGAAGGCTGTGGCGACTCACAAATTTTCGTTTTTGGAAGACTTTGAATAGAAAATTACGGGTTCATCCGTTCGCCCGTGAACATGTCTTCTAACGCTCTTGTATGTCTACACTGTAGGGTCAAAGCCGTGAAGGGGCCTAAATGTGTAAATTGTGAAAGAGTGTTTCATCCGAAGTGTGTTGAACGTTTAAATGTAATTGTTTTAAATAGTGAGCAAGTTATTTGTTGCAAACAAACGCAAGATACGCAAGATGACAGTGACGTCGTTATCAAGTTCTTAAAAAGTGATGCATTTGGCGCTATAGTCAAAAATATTGTGCAGCATGAAACTTCGGTCCTGTTTGATGAAATAACTAGAATTCGAGAGGAACTGGATGCCGTCAAATCGACCAATATTGACCTAATAAAGTTGCTAACAAGCTCTAACAAAGTCAGCGTTCCAGGTGTGTCCTATTCTCATGTGACTCAGCATCTTTCGGCATGTAATCAGCAGCACTTCATCAAATCCGGGAACAGCACTGAAATTCCTTCTAACGATATTTCTCCAGGAAAAACTGTAGTTGGTGATAAAACAGCAGACTTGATTGATAAAAGGATTGAAAAAGCAAGTGTCTTATCTGTGGAAGGTTCTCCTGTTAATGATAAGAATACTTTCACTTTCCCAAGATATCAACGAAAAAAACAGAATTTTGCAGACAGGAAACCTAAAATTATCAATGGGGTCAAACCCGCTACTTCGTCATCTCTCCGGGGCGTAGAAAAAATGCACCATTTCTATATTGGCCGAATTGATCCTGACATGACGTCGAGTCAAGTGGAAGAATGTCTGAAATCAGAGATTAATCTCCAAAATTTCAAATGTTCAAAGTTACCCTCTAAAGGGGGAAGTTATAGCTCTTTTAAACTTAGTATTCCTCAGTCTAAATCTAACGATATATTGAATCCTCAAATCTGGCCTCAAGGGGTGGTAGTTCGCAGATTTTTCCCATCAAAAAATAAGGATGACTTTTCAGTTTCTAAGGAACGCAAAAATTTTCTAGACGCAGTAGAAGAAGAAACCATAACATAGACCATCTAACGGTGTATTTTCAAAATGTGCGCGGTATGCGAACAAAACTGACCGATTGTTATGTATCGTGCTTGAGTGAGAACTTTGATGTCATTATTTTTGTAGAAACATGGCTTCATCCAGACATCGATGATAGTGAATTTATTGATAACCGATATGTCGTGTACAGGAATGACCGTTCATCAAACAATAGTGAAAAATCTATAGGTGGTGGTGTCCTGATAGCAGTTAGGAAAAATCTTTTATCCAGCAAATTGTACATCCCTACTTCAGTCGAAGATATATGGATTAGGTTGCAAGTCAACAGCAGATTTTTTATTTTCAGTGCTGTTTATCTCCCACCAGACGTTTCACTTGCTGTCTATGCCGATTATGTTGGCAATCTCAAAACTATATGTTACAACAACTTGGCCGATACGATTTTTGTTCTAGGAGACTTCAATCTGCCTGGCATACAATGGATTCAAGATGATGAGACAATAGGTTTGACTCCAACTAATATTAAATCAGAAAAAGAGACTCTTATATGCTACAATTTTGCGTCATGCGATCTTTGTCAATTTAACAATATTGCCAACTGCAATAATAATATTCTTGACCTTTGTTTTTCCAACTGTGATAGTCTTACTGTAAGTCGTACTGGTGAGTTTGTAAAGGTGGATAAGTTTCATCCACCTCTTAAATTTGTGATATCTGACTGTAACTGTAATTATTACGGTGATACATTTTGTGATACCTATCGTGATTTCAGAAACTGTGATTATAATGCCATCAATTCTTTCCTGTTTAACTTTAACTGGGATTTTATTAGTAGCGATAATGACATATGTGATATTGTAGATGACTTTTACCAGTGTTTGTATTTCATTTGTGATAATTTTATACCAATCCGAAAATCTAAAAGTAAAAATTTTCCCTCTTGGTTTAGCCATGAAACTAGAAAGTTAGTGATTGAGAAGAACAAATTACATCGTCGTTATAAAATAAGCCGTGATATCAGAGACTATTATAATTTCAGTTTAATTAGAGCCAAATGTAAACAAGAAATCGCTTGCTGTTACAACAAATTTATTAAGAACACCGAATCTCAAATCAACTCTAACCCAAAACATTTTTGGAATTTTATTAAGAGTGTAAAAAACAGTTGCGACTTTTCAAATACAATGATTTATAAAAGTATTGATGTTTGCGGGTTTCAAAACATAGTTGATACGTTTGCCAGTTTTTTTTCTTCCGTATATACTAATAATACCAGCAGTAGTAGTAATTTTAACTATCCTTACACAATTGACTCATTTATTGACATCAGCTCTGTGCATATCACGGAAGATTTGGTAGCAAGAGAACTTAATGCTCTAAACTTAAACAAGGGTGCTGGGCCAGATGAGTTACCTCCAACATTTTTTTATAACTGCAGAGATTCATTGGTTATACCACTAACACGAATTTTCTCTATTTCAATAAGTTCGGGAAAATTTCCTGACTTGTGGAAATCTGCACGTGTGGTACCAATCTTTAAATCTGGCAATAAGCAAGACATTGAAAACTATCGACCGATTAGTATAATTTCAGTTCTATCGAAAATCTTTGAAAACATTGTGTCCAGTTTCATAAGTGATTCTTTTAGAAACGTAATCAGTGTGTCACAACATGGTTTTTGTTCTGGTAGATCAACTGAATCTAATCTCTTTGTATACATAAATGATATTTTTAATGCAATTGAGGACGGTTCGGAAATTCACTGCATCTACACAGACTTCCACAAGGCGTTTGATTCTGTTGATCACACCATTTTGATACACAAACTTCTACTCTACGGCGTTCGTGATCCTTTACTTTCATGGATTCAATCTTATATCAGTCATCGTCTACATTTTGTACAATTAATGAAGTTCAAGTCATCTACCTACGAATCAACATCTGGAGTTCCTCAAGGCTCGGTTATAGGACCACTTTTATTTAATATCTTCATTAACGATATCTGCTTGAATTTCAACTCAAATTCCTTACTGTATGCAGATGACTTGAAGTTATATAAGAAGATTGATTCCATGTATGACATAAATACTTTGTCAAATGATCTTATATGTCTTAACGATTGGTGTAAACTCAATCATATGTCTCTTAACATTAAAAAATGCAAAGCAATGTGCTTTAGTCGCAAAAGTCGTCCCTCAGTTCCATTGTACCTACTAGAAAATACGCCCCTAGACATAGTTAGTAATGCCAAGGATTTGGGTATCTATTTAGACACTAAATTATCTTTCGTCAGTCACTGTGAATATGTTGTTTCTAGAGGTAGAAAACTTTTGGGGTGTTTAAAACGGTGGACGGTGAACTTCAGTAACATCAGAACCATTCTGATATTATACTATTCGTTAGTCCGATCGATATTGGAATTCAATTGTGTCAACTGGTCACCGTTTTATATCACTCACATAAGCCGAATTGAAGCTGTCCAAGTCAAACTTTTAAAATATGTCAAATATAAGTTGTGTGGTGATGGTATTGTGTTAGCAGATACAGACCTTGTTGCATCTTATCTGTCAGTACATACACTAGAAAATCGTCGTAAGTATCACAAACTATGTTTTCTTTTTAAATTATTAAATGGTTTAATTGAAGCCCCCATATTGCTAGCGTTGGTAGGTCTTAATGTGTCAATCCGTAAGGTTCGTACGCCTAGGCTGTTTTTTATACCAGTTCATAAAACGAATTATGCATTACATTCGCCTCTAAATAGCGTTTTGATGATTGCTAACGAATGCAACACTTTAGAGTTTTTTGGTATCTCCCTCAACGCCTTCAAGAAAGAATGTCGCAAATTGTTACTATTATGTTAATATGAATTGTTATGTTAATATTTTGTTATGTACTTTATGTAATGCCTTTACATCTTTCGGCGTAATAAAGCACTATTATTATTATTATAACTTTGAGAATTTTAAGATTTTTCAGAACTTCAAAACTGCAAAAACTTTAAGAACTTTGGGAACTTTATGAACTTTGAAAACGACTTGAAGAACTTATTATTTAAGAACTTTATAATCTCTGACAACTTTGAAAATATTGAAACGTTCGAAATTTTGAGAACTACGAGAATTTGGAAGATTTCGAGAAGTTTGAAAATTTTGAGAGCTCTGATTACTTAAGAATTTTCAAACATTTTCAAAAATCTAAACATTTCAAGTACTGAAGGACTTTGAGACTTTTAAAAACTTCAAAACTTCGAGAATTTCAAAAACGAAGTTAAGAATGTTAAAAATTTCAAGAACTTTAAAAACTTTAAAAGGTTTGAGACTTCTGAGAACTTCGAGAACTCAAGAATTTCAGAAATTTCGAGAAGTATGATACCTTTGAGAGCTTTAAGAACTTCCAGAACTTTGAGAAATTGAAGATCTTCTACAGTTTCGAAAAATTTGTCATTTAAAAAATTTCAAAAACTTTAAAAACCTAAGGACTTTGAGAACGTTGATGACTTTAAAAACTTGGGGATCTTGGATAATTTGGAGAACTTCGAAAATTTTAAGATCTTTCAGATCTTTAAATCTTCAATAACTTCGATAACTTTAAGAACTTTAAAAACGATTTAGTAACTTTGAGAATTTTGAAAATATCTAGACGTTAAAAATTTTGAAAACTACGAAAATTTCGAGGATTTCGGGAAGTTTGAGAATTTCGAGAGCTTCAAAAATTTCAGAACCTCTAAAAAATCCAAACATTTTTTGCATTTAAGGACTTCGAGAACTTTAAAAACTTTAAGAACGTTAAAAATTTTAAGAACTTGAAAAACTTTAGGAGGTTTGAGACTTTTGAGAACTTGAAACTTTAAAAACTTTGAGAACTTACAAAACTACTTCAAGCACTCTAAAATCTTGAAGAACTGTAAAAACTGCAAGAGGTTTGACACCTTTGAGAACTTCGAGAACTCGAGAATTTTAGAAATTTTGAGAACTATGATACCTTTGAGAGCTTTCAGGACTTCCAGAACTTTGAGAAATTGAAGGTTTTCTACAGTTTCTAAAATTTTGAGAACTTTCGCCAAGTTTATCATTTCAAAAATTTCAATGTTTCAGAACTTTAAATCTTCAAGAACGTCGAACTTTAAAAACGATTTAAAGAACTTTGAGAATTTTTAGAATATCTAGACGTTAAAAATTTTGAGAACTACGAAAATTTCGGGGATTTCGAGAACTTTGAAAATTTTGAGGGCTTTAATTACTTTCAAAAATTTCCAAAGCTTTAAAAAGTCCAAGCATTTTAAGCACTTTGAAAACTTTAAGAACGTTAAAAATTTAAGAACTTGAAAAACTTTAAAAGGTTTGAGACTTTTGAGAACTTCAAACTTTAAAACTTTGAGAACTCACAAAACGACTTTAAGAACTCTAAAATCTTTCAGAATTGTAAAAACTTCAAGAGGTTTGAGACTTTTGAGAACTCGAGGACTCGAGAATTTTTGAGAAATTTTGAGAATGATGATAATTTGGTACCTTTGAGAATTCAGATCCTTAATCTTTAAATACTTAGAAAATTTGAGACTTTTGAGAACTTTGAGAACTCTTGTCAAGTTTGATATTTTCAAAAATTTCAAAAACTTTGAAAATTTCAACGACTTCAAGAACTCAAATGACTTTGTGAACTTTGAAAACTTCGAGAATTTGGAGAACTTCGAAAATTTTAGATCTTTCAGAACTTCAAAGCTTTATAAACTTTGACAACTTCAAAACGACTTTAAGAACTTTGAAACTTTGAAACATTTGAGAGCTTAGAGAATTTCTAGAACTTCGTAAATTTTGAAATTTCTGAGAACTTCTAAAATTTCAAAACTTAAAGGAACTTTTAGAACTCTGACCAACTTTAAGAATTTTGAAAACTTTGAGACCTTTGAAAACTTCGAGAATTTTGAGAATTTCTGAAACAGAATTTTGCGACAACAAAAATTGTAAAAACTTTAACAAACTTTGACATTTTTTAGAACTTCCAGGATTTCGAGGAGTTGAAAATTTTGACTAGGGAACATTGAGGGAGTTTGGATTTAAAATTTTTAAGAAGTTAAAACCTTGAAAATCTTAAAACCCTTGTTACAGTAAGCAGTTTCAGAAAAGTCAAAGTAATGTCGAAGAGTGCTTAAAGTTTTTATGTAACGCATTTGATTGCTAAATTGCTTAGAACTTCAAAGAGTTTTTTGGGTTCTTAAAAAATTGCATTGTAAATATTATTACTTATTTAGAAATATCATGCAATTATAAGAGAAAGCAAGATAAAACAAGCCAATGCAAACGAATGAATTTGTAATCTACACCATAATGATTAAACATGAAAATTATATACCTCGTTCAGCATTTAACTCATCTCTTATCTGAAAATTTCAAAAGCTCTCTGCAGTAAACTGCGCTAAAAATCTCTGATGCGCTCTCACGCTGCAATAACAGCCCGAGCATCTTCCCATAACGTCGAGCGCATTGCGAGAAATTAAAATGAGCACGAAGAAAAAACTTGTTACTAAGCTGCATATTTCATCCGACGTCCTTATCTCAAAAAAGAAATCGTTATTGATTGCAGTATTGCAGCAGTAATTTGTTCACAATTTAGATTGCGACGCCTCGCCAGTTACAGGCAATAAGATGAAGTGTCCGTTACCGTTGAGGAATCGAGGAAATAATCCATCAAGCTAGAGAAGCTGCGAGGAAGATTCGAAGAATTAGCTAAGCTCGAACCGAAAAGTGCAGTAGCTAATAAATGAAGCTGTCCGGGTTGTTTAAAGTGTGAGTGTGTTTTAGTGAATGAGAAACGAAAAGACAGCCATTAGTTACGGCGCGAGCTGAAGCCAGAAGCACAAAACAGGGTCGGGACTCCAGCCTTGAGCAATGGCGGTGTTCGAATCGTCGACAGATTACCGGTGGGATTAATTAGTCTGGGAAAACACGTGGCCGGTTCTATTCTCATATGAAAGCCATTTCTCTGACACAGGTGCTCTTTAAATAGATTTTATGGGAGAGTCTGCGACGAAAATCATTCATATTCGACTTCATAAAGTTTGTTTATGGTGGGAGGCAGGAAGCTCGCTCGAAATTAATGCGAATAGCAAATGACTTCATTCGGGGGAGGAGTGGGTGCGGAGGTTCGGAATAACCCTTGGAAAATGGCGGGTTTATGGTAGACGATATTTTTAAATACGAAATTTGTATTGTAACACATTGCCACATTGCAACCCGCAACACAGTTCGCTGTCAACAAACATCGACTTTGCACTAGTAGTTATCTCAAAAAATGTAATTGAATTATTCTTTGTTTTTCATCTTGGAAGTTATATTTTTTTTCGCTGGGTATGTTAAAATTCCGTCTAGTACCATCGCTGGTTTATAAACAGTGGAAGGAAGGGAGTTTCCGTCCGGTTCTCCAACCATATTAGCCTTCACCGTTAGTAAATCTGATAAAGGAAGTGCTAACTTGGTTTGCATAAATCATGACTAAAGGTACATTTGTCTGTCAATTGTAAGCATTAAATCTCTCGAGCTCAGGTTTCTCATTCAGTCTATCTCATCAATAATGTAGATTTAGTACTTCCCCTATTATTATTCTAGGCAGTGCTTAACCATGACCTTGACGTGATGTCGTCAATGCTGATATGTTTACTTCACCACTACTATAGAATAAACACAATTTTTTCAAAAAAATTGCAATCGATATTGAACCAATAATAATAAGAATCAGTTGACGCGTCTTGATAACATTATATTTATTTCAACAGTCATTTTTTTCGAAAATTTGTCCAAAAATTCAATTAAAATATTTTTTTTCAGTGCGCTTAATGATTCCTGTATATTTTTTATACAGGATGAGTCACTAAACACGCGGTCCTTTTTATGTTATCAATTATTAGAGGTAGAAAAACGTGTCAAAATCTAAAGTTTTGTAGTTCTTTGAGTACCATACACTAAAATTATTAGCAAATACTAGCCCCACCTACCCACCCTTTATTTTTTAGAGGGTATATAATTAGCTAGAGTCAGTCTAATCTTAGCTTGGCTTGACCTGATCCAACCTCTGTCAAGATCTCTGGAAAATTAAGGCCTTTTTTTGAAAAAATTGAAAGAATCTCAGGAATCCCTGCCACTCTAGTTTTGAAAAAAATTGCAAGAATTTTGAACTTCTCGTGATTTTTTTATTGGAAGAATTTGAAAGAATCTTGGGGGACGTGTTTTATTTTGAAAAAGATTAAAAAATAAAAGATTTTTTTGTTAAGAGAAATTCGGGGAACTCAGTTGAAGAAATGTTTTGAAAATTCTTACCATTTTTCCAGTATCTTCGTAAGAAATATGACAATTTATGAATTTTTCAAAATTTTGCCTTACAAATCGAATATTTCCAAAATCTTTCTCTGGGTCATAAATTCATAATAATTTAGATTCAACACATGGAGATCCATATCCCAGTGTTTCCAGACGGAAGTTTCGAAAGTTCTTAAAGTCCTTCAGTGCTTGAAATGTTTGGATTTTTGAAAATTTTTGAAAATTTTGAAGTAATAAGCAAAGCTCTCGAAATCTTCGTAGTTCTCAAAATTTCGAACGTCTCGATATTTTCAAAGTTTTCGAGGTTCTCAAAGATATAAAGTTCTTAAATGATAAGTTCTTCAAGTCCTTTTTGAAGTTCATAAAGTTCTCAAAGTTCTTAAAGTTTTTGCAGTTTTGAAGTTCTGAAAAATCTTAAAATTCCTCAAAATTTTTAAAATTCTTAGTGTTTAAAGCTCCGAAAGATCTTAAACTTCTGAAATTCTCAAAGATCTCAAATTCTCAGCAAAATTGCCAAAATTTTCAAGTTCTCGAAGTTTTCGAAGTTCTTGAAAGTCTCAAAAATTTTAAGGTTTTTAAAGTTCTTAAAAATTTTAACATTCTCAAAGATGTTTTCAAAGTTCTCAAAGATTTTGATGTTTTGAAGTTCTCAAGAGTCTAAAAATTCTCAATGTTCTCGAAATTCTAGTAGTTCTAGGCCTTCCTATAGTTCACAAACATCTCAAAGTTCCCGAAAGTCTTAAATTTTTTGAAGTTTTGACGTTCTGAAAGATTTTAATATTCTCAAAGTTCTTTAAGTACAATTTCTCAAACTCCTTACAAGTTTTTAATGTTCTTAAAGTCCTTATAGTTTTGAAATTCAAAAGATCTCAAATTCTCAGGAAAATTATCAAAATTTTCAAGTTTTCGAAGTTTTCGAAGTTCTTGAAGGTCTCAAAAATTTTAAGGTTTCTAAAGTCCTTAAAAATTTTAACGTTCTTAAAGACGTTTTCAAAGTTCTTAAAGATTTTGAAGTTTTGAAGTTCTCAAGAGTCTAAAAATTCTCAATGTTCTACAAATTCTAGAAGTTCTAGGCCTTCCTAAAATTTACAAACATCTCAAAGTTTTTAAAGTTCCTAAAGTTCTTCAAGTAGTTTTTAAAGTTCTCGAAGTTCGCAAAGATCTTAAATTTTTTGAAATTGGGAAGTTCTGAAAGATTTTAATATTCTCAAAGTTCTTGAAGTTGTAAAATTTCTCAAACTCCTTAAAATTTTTAAAATTTTAAAGTTCTTGAAGGCTTTACAGTTTCGAAATTTTTAAAATGATCAGTTTTTGAAGTTCTTCATAATTTTAAGGAGTTTAACGTTCTTAAAGTCCTCAAAATTCACGAAAACTTCAAGTTCTCTAAGTTCTCGAAGTTTCCGAAGGTCTCAAAGCTTTTAATGAAAAATGTAACGTTCCTAAAATCGTTTTTAAAGTTCTCCAAGTACTCGAGGGTCTTAAAAATTTTGAAGTTTTGAAGTTCTCCAGAATCCCAAAACTCTCAATGTTCTATGCCTTCGTGAAGTTCACAAACATCTCAAAACTTTCAAAGTTCATCAAGTTTTTGATGTTCTCAAACCTCTCAAACTCCTCAAAATTTTTAAAATTTTAAAGTTATTGAAGGCCTTATAGTTTTGAAATTTTTAAAATTATCAAAGTTGTCAAAATCCTCGAAACTCCAGACGTTATCGAAGTTCTCCAAATTATCAGTTTTTAAAGTTCTTCAAAATTTTAAGGAGGTCAAAATTCTAAAAGTCCTCAAAATTCACGAAATCTTCAAATTCTCTAAGTTCTCGAAGTTTTCGAAGGTCTCAAAGCTTTTGATAAAAAAGTGACGTTCTTAAAATCATTTTTAAAGTTCTCCAAGTTCTCAAGGATCTTAAAGATTTTGAAGTTTTGAAGTTCTTCAGAGTCCCAAAATTCTCAATGTTCTATGCCTTCCTGAAGTTCACAAACATCTCAAAACTTTCAAAATTCATAAAGTTCTTCATGTTCTCAAACCTCTCAAACTCCTCAAAATTTTTAAAATTTTGAAGTTCTTGAAGGCCTTATAGTTTTGAAATTTTTAAAATTGTCAAAGTTGTCAAAATCCTCGAAACTTCAGACATTATCGAAGTTCTCCAAATCGTCAGTTTTTGAAGTTCTTCACAATTTTAAGGAGTTTAACGTTCTTAAAGTCCTCAAAATTCACGAAATCTTCAAGTTCTCTAAGTTCTCGAGTTTTCGAAGGTCTCAAAGCTTTTAATAAAAAATGTAACGTTCTTAAAATCGTTTTTAAAGTTCTCCAAGTTCTCAAGGGTCTTAAAGGTTTTGAAGTTTTGAAGTTCTCCAGAGTCCCAAAATTCTCAATGTTCTATGCCTTTCTGAAGTTCACAAACATCTCAAAAATTTAAAAGTTCATAAAGTTCTTGAAGTTCTCAAATCTCTCAAACTCCTCAAAATTGTTAAAATTTTAAAGTTCTTGAAGGCCTTATAGTTTTGAAATTTTTAAAATGATCAAAGTTGTCAAAATTCTCGAAACTTCAGACGTTATCGAAGTTCTCCAAATTGTCAGTTTTTGAAGTTCTTCAAAATTTTAAGGAGTTTAAAATTCTTAAAATCCTCAAAATTCACGAAATCTTCAAGTTGTCTAAGTTCTCGAAGTTTTCGAAGGTCTCAAAGCTTTTAATAAAAAATTTAACGTTCCTAAAATGGTTTTTGAAGTTCTCCAAGTTCTCAAGGTTCTTAAAGATTTTGAAGTTCTGAAGTTCTCCAAAGTCCCAAAATTCTCAATGTTCTATGCCTTCCTAAAGTTCACAAACATCTCAAAACTTTGAAAGTTCATAAAGTTCTTGAAGTGCTCAAATCTCTCAAATTCCTCAAAATTTTTAACATTTTTAAAGTTCTTAATTATCTTAAAATTGTTAAAGTTCTCAAAGTCCTTACAGTTTTTGAAGTTTACGAAGCTTTTGAAATTAAAATGAAATGATCAAAGTTGTCGCAGTTCTCAAAAGTTCTCAAAATTCTGACGTTTCATTTTTGAAAAAATTGAAAAAATCTCGGGGACTTCTGGTGTTCTATTTTTGAAAAAATCTGAACGAATCCGGGATGTTTCTGACGTTTAATTTTTTAAAGACTTTGAAAAAATGCTCTTATTTCATTTATAAAAAAAAATTGAAAAAATCTTTGGGGATTTTGGAGTTTTATTTTTGGGAAAATTTAAACGATCTCGAAGGCTTCTGTTTCTGAAAAAAATTGCTTTAATCTCCCCCCAGAATTAAAAAAAAAACCTCGGGGGACTTTAAAATGGTGATTTTGGAAGAATTTGAAAAAATTTTTGAAATTGAAAGTAAATTGAAAGAATGTCAGAGGCCTCTGATTTTTTTTTATTGAAAAAAATATGAAGGCTCTTTTTATTTTTAAAGAATTTCAAATTTGAAAGGTTGTTTTCGGAAGAATTTGGAACAATGTTGTGGTATTTTTATTTTAAGGAACAGAAATAATCTGATGTTTTTCTTTTTGAAAAATGTGAAACAAAAAATTTTGAAAATCTCGGAGGTCTCTGCTGTTTTGTTCTTAAAAAGTTTGATATAATCCCGGAGACCCCTTTTATTCTGAAAGACTTTCAAAAATCTGAAATTTTATGTTTGGAAAAAATTTAAAAGATCTTGGGGACCCTAGGCTTTTTTTGAAAATTCAGAGTTTGATTTTTGCAATAAATTGGAAGTTCAGAGGCACTTGAAGCTCTATTTTTGAAAAAATTGACAGAACCTCAGAGACTCCTGATGTTCTATTAAAAAAAAAGTTGAAAAAAAAATCATGGTGTCTTTTTATTTTGAAAGAATTTCAAACGTTTCATCTAACTTCCAAAGGTTGTTTTTTGAAGAATTTGGACGAATCTTGGGGTATTTTTATTTGAAGCAACTGAAATAATCTGGGGGTTTTTTTGTTGAAAATTTAGAAAGAAAAAATTTAAAATATCTAGGAATTCTCTGGTGTTTAGTTTTGTTCTTGAAAAGGTTTGATATAGTCTCGAAGGCCCCTTTAGTTTTGGAAGAATTTCAAAAAATCTCGGGGGACCCTCAAAATGGTTGAGAAAAATTAAAAAGATCTTGGGAACCCTACGTTTTTCTTTTTTTTTTTTTTGAAAAATTAAAAAAAAATCATGGGTGAATCTCTGGACTGTTGTTTCATTTATGTAAAAATGGAAAGAATCTCAGCGATTCTGACGTTTTGTTTTTGAAACAGTTTATAAAACTTCAAAGGCCTCTGGTGGCTCTGGTGTTTAATTTAATTTCAGGGTACTCCAAAATTTTGTTGTTGGAAGAATTTGACAAAATGTTGAGGGCCCTATGTCTTTTTCTTTTAAACAAATTTAAAAAATCTCGGAGGTTTTACTTTTGAAAAAAATTAAAAGAATCTGAGACGATTTATCTTATTAAAAAAAAATATATATTAAAAAGTCTCAGAAGGTTGTGATGTTCTGTTTCTGGAAAATTGATATAATCTCGGAACTCCCTTTGTTTTGAAGGATTTTAAAAAAATCAGTGTGCTGTGAATTTCTTTTTTTGGAAAAATTCTGGAGGATCTTGTGGACATTTTTTTTAATTTGAAAAAATTTCAAAAGTTCCTGTAGTTTTATTTTTTAAACAAATTGATTTAATGTCCCTTTTGTTTTGAAAAAATTTAAAAAAATCTCGGGGGACTCCCAAATTTTTGTTTTTGGAAGAATTCGAACGAATCTTATATATTTTATTTTAATCTGAAAGATTCTCAGCGATTTCTAGTGTTACGTTTTATTTTTGAAAAAACTGAATCTTAGGAACCCCTGATGTTCCATTTTTGAAAACTCGAATTTGTTCAGACCTGACTTGACTTAATTTGACTTGAATTGACCAGACCTGACCTGATCTGATCTGACCTGACCTGACCTGATCTGATCTGACCTGACCCGACTTGATCCGAGTTTACTTGACCTGACCTGGAAGTTTTTCCAATTCTTAATGTTTTTGAAATTTTTAAAGCATTTAAAATTTTTGAAATTCTCAATATTTCTAAATTTCTCAAAAATTTTTAATGTTCTTAAAGTTCTTTTGTGTGTTTTGTCATATTTTGGGAAACACCAAATACAGAATTAAAAAAAAAAACCGAAAGTGCCAGAATTTTTTTTCAATAGACCAGTTTGCTTAGCATTTTCTTTATAATGCCTTCAGTGTCTGTATTCTTTATGTATTCGACAAATAAAAAAAGTAGTATTTGCCTTAATTTTAGTTTCAATTGAGTATTTGATGTGTTCATTCACCTTTCCAGATGGCATATTTTGTAAGTTGTAACTCGTCTATGCGTAAAAGTAACTCCTTTGAGAATGTGCTCCGTCATATTATTTCTTTTATAAATACCAACGTATGTATGAACGCATAGGCCCCATTTTTCCTCAGTCGTGCATTCCACCAAGTCGCTCTTAATCTTATTTTCCCGGATTAGTCGAACCCGCTGATGTAATTTTGATGAGATACAAGAAAAACAATAAAACCACGAAACAACGTAATTAATCGATAACGGCTCAACATCAAAGTTTCACGTTTTGTACCTGCAATTAACTTTCATTATCATTATAACTAATTAATGACTAATTTAATCACGAATTACGCTCAAGCAGGTGTCACGTCCTGAAATTACTTCATCCCATCAACACAAACTGCACCACTAATGCACGCCCATACCGACCAAGACATTCACGTTTATTATTATTACTCGCGCAAATAAAACAATCCCACCTCAACATAACCTCTCTAATTACCGGTATGTTGCTCTAGCCAACTTCCAGGACGAAATTTCAATTCGCCGATGAAATTAACATCTTGTTTGTATGCACAAGACTTTTTGCTCTGAGACACCTGTCGACAGAGTTACCATATGCAGCACGATCATCGGATCACCTCGACGGAATCTTAATCTGTTGTATGTGTAGCTCAAAGTTTTAATGATGCAGAACACTAATAAATTGGTTTGTTTATAACGCGATAAACATTTTTTTCGTACGGATTATACGTTTTATATTTATTTTAGTGCTGCGATGAAAAAATTATTAATGATTGAATAAATTAGTGTCAATTAATAATGATCGTCTTGGGGGTATTAAAGAGTCGACAGTGTGTAAATACTGGGAGATAAAGGCTCCTCGCGAAAACATGGACGGTTTTGGTTTTTTTGGGCCCGGGACTTTTGGCGAAATGTGCGTCATGAGTCGACAACTTTAGGAAATGTGATTGTCATAATCATAACTTGTTGACTTGTGGGTTTTTGGTGTGGAGTGTTTAATTTTAGAAGAAGTGTCAGACTCAGAAATGTATATTCAGTGTGTTTGACTGTAAAAACATAAGAAAATTTTAAGTGTTGATCTACTCAACGACTTGCTCGCTCCGTGAGCTTTACTACTTTTAAATATACAACATCTCGCTCACTCTGCAATTTTTTTCAATTTAACTTGTTTTTAATTTAGATATAACACCCTTTTGAGATGGAGTTGATAAATACGAAAATATTTTTTTTTTAGGAAAAATTATAACTTAACGCCTTATATATTTTTACATTCATTTGTTGGCCTCTTCTTCGACTCTATAAACATATTTAATTTTTGAAATTCCGATGTGTTGATGCCAAGTTATTCAAATATCCTTGAATTATTTTAACAATGGAAAGGTTTACAAGAAAATTCACAGTAGGGCTATTTTTACCATCTCTGTTGCAACATTTTATGAAGTGGTAAACAAAGGTTTTAAAATTATTTTCCTATTGTAACGCAGTACACTGGATTTTTTTTTAATTATAAGGTCTTCAAATTTTGTGTTACGTTTTTTGTTTTAAATTAAGAGCGATTTTTTTTACAAATTATGTCCTTTAACCAAAATTCTTATTTTTCAACATCTTGAATGTGTCAAAAAACAAACTGATTTTTTTAAAATTCTCGGAAGTTTTTTACAGTTTTTAAATTTTTTTAAATGACCAAAATTTTTAAAATTTACAAAGTACTGGGAAGATTTTAAAAATCTTAAAATGTTAAAGTTCTTAAAGTTCTTACAGTTGTTGAAGTTATCAAAGTTTACAAATGTTTGAAATTCTCGAAGTTCTCGTAAGTCTCGAATTTTTTTACAGATCATGAAGATTTTGAATTTAAAATTTCTTGAAAATTTTAAAGTTCTGAAAGTCCTGTTTAAAGTTCTCAAAGTTCGTAAGTTTAATAAAGTTGTTGAATCATTTGAGGTTTTTAGATTGTTGAAGTTTTCGAAATTCTCGAAGTTCTCAAAGATTTAAAAGGTTTAGAGCTTTTAAAGTTCCCAAAGTTCTTACAGTTTTTAAGGATTTTTAAATTTTTAAAATCTCCGAAATTTTCGAAATTCTCGAAGTTCTCAAACTGCTGAAAGTCCTTAAATGTTTTAAAGTTCTTAAAATGTTTATATTTCTTATAGATTTTAAAGTTCTAAACTTGTTTTCATTGTTCTTAAAGGCTTTGAACTCTTGAAATATATATTATAAGAATCCTAAAGTTGTCAAAGTTTCCAAAGTCCTTAGAGTTCTTACAGCTTTTGAACTTAAATTTTTTGAAGATTTTGAAATTCTCGAAGTTCTCAAGATCCTCAATGTCTCTAAATTTTTAAGATTCTTACAATTGTTCCAACAGTTCCCAAAGTTCTCAAATTTCTTAAAATTGCTTTTAAAATTCTTAAAGATTTTAAGTTCTCACAAGTTTCAAAATTATCAATTTTCGAAATTCTCAGAATATTCGAAATTTTTTAAATTTCTTAAAAATTTTGAACTTTTTAAATTTCTTAAAGATTTTAAAGTTCTTAAATTCGTTTTTAAAGTTCTCAACGTTCTCAAACTTCTTAAAATTTCTATGGTTTTTGACTTTAAAATCTTCCATATTTTCGAGATTCTTGAAATTCTCAATGTGCTTAAAGTGTGAAGTTGTTTTTAATGCTCTCAAATTCTTTGAAGTTTTGAAATATTATACGGTTCTTAAAGTTGTCAGCTCTCAAAGTCCTTAGGATTCTTACAGCTTTTAAACTTAAATTTTTGAAGATTTTGAAATTTTCGAAATTCTCAAGATCCTCAAATCTGTCTAAAGTTTTTAAGGTTCTTACAGTTGTTCTTACAGTTCTCGAAGTTCTCAAATTTCTTAAAATTGTTATTTAGATTCTTAAAGCTTTTCATTCTGAAATTTTCACAAGTTTAAAAATTCTCGGTTTTCGGAAGTCTCAAAATTTTCGAAAATTCTCGAAGTTCTCAAAGTTCTCGAAGTGCTTAAAATCCTTAAATTTCTTAAAGTTCTTAAAATTTTTATATTTCTTATAGATTTTAAAGTCCTGAATTTGTTTTTAATGTTCTCAATGTCTTTGAAATTTTCGAAGTTCTCAAGATCCTCAAATCTCTCCAAGTTTTTAATGTTTTTACAGTCGTTGTTACAGTTCTCGAAGTTTTCAAATTTCTTAAAGTTGTTCTTAAAATTCTTAAAGATTTTAGTTTTGAAGTTCTCACAAGTTTAAAAATTCTAATTTTTCGGAATTCTCAAAGTTCTCAAAGGTCTAAAGTTTTTAGTTTTTAAAGTCTCTAAAAATCTTAAGATTTTCAAGTTCTTAATTACTCAAAGTTATCAAAGTCAAAGTTTTTACAGCGTTTGAAGGTTTTCAAGTTTTTGAAAATTTTTAAATTCTCGAAATTCGAGGATTTCTCTCAAAGTTTTTAAGGTTTTCACAGTTGTTGTTACAGCTGTCAAAGTTCTCAAAGTCCTTAACGTTTTTTAAATGATTAAATGTCTCAAAATTTTCGACATTTCAAAATTCTCAAAGTTCTCGAAATAAAAAGATTGAGTCGCAAATTATCATTATGCTTTTTTATAATGGTTTATTTTCATAAGAGATTGTTAACATTATAATAAAAGGAAAAGTTTTAATTTTTTCTAATAGCCCTTTTTTAAAGTTTTTGAAATTTTTGTAATTCTCGACATTTTCGAAGTCTGTAAAATTTCAAGTCTGAAAATTTTTCAAATTCTTAAAGATTTTTAGTTCTGAAAGTTTTTGGAATATTATTTAAAATTCAGGAAATTTTCGAAATTCTTGAAATTCTAGAAATTCTCAATGTTTTTAAGATTATTAATAAAATTCTTAAAATTCTCAAAATTGAAGTTTTTAAAATTTTTTAAAAGTCCTGGAAGCTTTCGAAATTCTTGAGCTTCACGAAGTTCTCGAAGTTCTTAAAGTTCTTATGGTGTTTAACATTTTTGAATTTTTTAAACTTCTCAAAATGTTTGAAGATTTTAAAATTCTACAGGTTCCTCAAATGTCTCTAAATATTTAAGGTTCTTACAGTTGATCTTACAAATCTCAAAGTTCTCAAATTACTTAACTTTGTTCTTAAAATGCTTAATGGTTTTAATTTTTGAAGTTCTCACAAGTCTCAAAATTCTCAGTTTCCAAAATTCTCAGAGTAATCGAAATTCTTGAAATTCCCAAAGGTTTCAAAGTTTTTAAAGTTCTTAAAAATTTTGAACTTTTTAAATTTCTTAAAGATTTTAAAGTTCTTAAATTCGTTTTTAAAGTTCTAAACGTTCTCAAACTTCTTAAAAATTTATAGGTTTTTGAAATTTTTAAAATATTTGATATTTTCGAAATTATCGAAGTTCTCAAAATAATTAAAATTCTGAAATTGTTTTTAACGTTCTCAAAATCTTTGAAGTTTTGAAATATTATAAGATTTTTAAAGTTGTCAAAGCTCTCAAAGTTCTTAGGTTTCTTACAGGTTTTAAACTTAAATTTTTTGAAGATTTTGAAATTTTCGAAGTTCTCAAGATCCTCAAATCTCTCTAAGTTTTCTTCTTACAGTTGTTCTTACAGTTCTCAAAATTCTCAAATTTCTTAAAATTATTCTTAAAATTCTTAAAGATTTTAAGTTTTGAAATTCTCACAAGTTTAAAAATACTCAATTTTCTAAATTCGCAAAATTCACGAAATTCTCAAAGTTCTCAGGGGTCTAAAGTTTTTAGTTTTTAAAACCCTTAAAACTCTTAACTTAACGTTCGCAAAGTCAAGGTTCTTACAGCTTTTGAAGGTTTTAAAGTTTTTGAAAATTTTTAAATTCTCGAAATTCCCGGATTTCTCTCAAAGTGCTCAAGGTTCTCAAATGATCCAAAGTTTTTAAGGTTTTTACTGTTGTTTTTACAGATCTCAAAGTTCTCAGTCCTTTAAGTTTTTGAAATAATTAAATGTTTCAAAATTTTCAAAGTTCTGGAAGTGAAAAAAATGTTGTTCTAAAAGATTGTGGACATTATAATAAAATGAAAATTTAATTTTTGTCTAATAGTTTTTAAAGTTTTAAAATTTTTGAATTCTCGGCATTTTCGAAGTTTTTAAAAATTTCATAAGTCTGAAAGTTTTTAAACGTTTGAAAGATTATGTAGTTCTTAAAGTTCTCATAGTTCTTAAAGTTTTTGGAACACTATTTAAAATTCAGGAAACTTTCAAAATTCTTGAAGTTCACGAAGTTCACGAAGTTCTTAAACATTTTAAAGTTCTTAAAGTTCCAATTGTTTTTAGTGTTTTTGAAATTTTTAAGCTTCTCAAAATGTTTGAAGGTTTTAAAATTCCTCAAATGTCTCTAAATTTTTAAGGTTCTTACAGTTGTTCGTACAATTCTCAAAGTTTTCAAACTTCTTAAAATTGTTCTTAAAATTCTTAAGGATTTTGAGTTTTGAAGTTCCCACGAGTTTAAAAATTCTGATTTTTCAAAATTCTCGAAATTCTCAAAATTCTCAAAGGTCTGAAGTTTTTAGTTTTTAAAGTCTTTAAAAACCTTGATAATTTCAAGTTGTTCTTAAATACTCAAAGTTCTCAAAGTCAAAGTTGTTACAGCTTTTGCAGAATTTTTGAAAATTTTTAAATTCTCTAAATTCGCGGATTTCTCTCAAACTTCTCAAGATTCTCAAATGACTCAAAGTGTTTGAGGTTCTTTCAGTTGTTCTTACAATTCTCAGACTTCTCAAAGTCCTTAAAATTTTTAAAATGGTTAAATGTCTCAAAATTTTCAAAGTTTCGAAATTTTCAGTTTTCGATGTTAAAAGATTGAGTCGCAAATTATTATTATGTTTGTTTCATAATGGTTTATTTTCATATGTTGTGCTAAAAGATCGTTCAAATTATAATAAAATGAAAAGTTTTGATTTGAGATTTTCCTAATAGTTTTTTGGAAATTTTTGAAATTCTTGAAGTTCTTGCATTTCTCGTAGTTTTAGAAGTTCCCAAAGTCCTTAAAGTTCTTAGAGTTTTTGAAGTTCTCAAGGGTTTTCAAATATTTGAAATTTTCGAAATTCTCAAAGTGCTCGAAATTTTCGAAATTCTTGAAATTCTCAAGTGTTTCAAAGTTTTAAAAGTTCTTAAAAAATATAAGATACTGAAGGTCTTAAATTCCTTTTTGAAGTTTTTAACGTTTTTAGAATTTTTAAAATTCTCGAAATTTTCGAAATTCTCGAAATTCTAAAAGGTCTGAAGCTTTTAGTTTTTAAAGTCCCTGAAAATCTTAAAATTTTCAAGTTGTTCTCAGTTACTCAAAGTTCTCAAAATCAAAGTTCTTACGGCTTTTCAAACTTTTAAAGTTTTCGTAAATTTTTAAATTCTCGAAATTCGCGGATCTCTTTCAAAGTTCTCAAAATTCTCAAATGACTCAAAGTGTTTAAGGTTCTTCCAGTTGTTAATACATACCTCAGACTTCTCAAAGTCCTAAAACTTTTAAAATGATTAAATGTCTCAAAATTTTCAGTTTCGAAATTTTCAAAATTTTCGATGTTAAAAAATTGAGTTACAAATTATTATTATGTTTGTTTCGTAAGATTTATTTTCATATGTTGTGCTAAAAGATCGTTCAAATTATAATAAACTGAAAAGTTTTGATCTGAGGTTTTCCTAATAGTTTTTTGGAAATTTTTGAAATTCTCGACATTTTCGAAATTCTAGAAGTTCTTGAATTTCTCGTAGTTCTCGAAGTTCCCAAAGACCTTAAAGTTCTTAGAGTTTTTGAAGTTCTCAAGATTTCTCAAATATTTGAAATTTTCGAAATTCTCAAAGTTTTCGAAATTCTTGAAATAGCCAAGGGTTTCAAAGTTTTAAAAGTTCTTAAAAAATTTTCATCTTGTTAAATTTCTTAAAGATATTAAAGTTCTGAAATTCGTTTTTGAAGTTTTTAAAATCCTCGAAATTTTCGAAGTTCTCAAGGTTCTCGAAGTGCTTAAAATCCTTAAATTTCTGTAAGTTCTTAAAATGTTTATATTTCTTATAGATTTTAAAGTTCTGAAGTTGTTTTTAATGTTCTCAAAGTCTTTGAAACTTTGACATATCATAAGATTCTTAAAGTTGTCAAAGCTCTCAAAGTTCTTAGAGTTCTTACAGCTTTTAAACTTTTAAATTTTTTGAAGGTTCTGAAATTCTTAAAGTTCTCAAGACACCCAAATGTCTCTAAATTTTCAAGATTCTTACAGTTACTCTTACCGTTGTCAAAGTTCTCAAATTTCTGAAAATTTTTCTTAAAATTCTTAAAGATTTTAACTTTTAAAGCTCTCACAAGCCTCAAAATTTTCAGTTTTCGAAATTCTCTCACAATTATATAAATTCGCAAAGTTTTCAGAGTCATTAAAGTTCTTACAGCTTTTGAAATTTTTGAAAATTTATAAATTCTCAAAATTCGCGGAGTTGTCTCAAAATTCTCAAGATTCTCAAATGAATCAAAAATTTTAAGGTTCTTACAGTTGTCCTTTCAACTCTTAAAACTTTTAAAGTTTTTGAAATTTCTGAAATTCTCGCCATTTTCCAAATTTTTGAAGTTTTCGAAGTTCTTAAAAATTTCCAGTCTGAAAGTTCTTAAAGTTCGTAACATTTTAAACTTTTTAAAGTCGATTATGAAGTTCTCAAAGTTCTCACAGTTCTTAAAGTTTTTGACATTATTTAAAATGTAGGAAATTTTGAAAATTCTTGAAGTTCTAGAAATTTTCAATCTTTTTAATGTTATTAAAGTTCTCAAGTTTTTGAGGTTTTTTAAGTGTTAAAAGTTTTTTTAAAAATTCCTGGAAACTTTCGAAATTCTTGAAGTTTCCGCATTCTCGAACTTCTGGATGTTTTCAAAAATCTCAAAATTTTAAAGTTCTTAATGTTTTGAAATATCTTAAACTCTTAAAGTTGTCAAAATTCTCAAAATCCTTAAAGTTCTTACAGCTTTTGAAGTTTTTTAAATTACCGAAGTTCTGAGGTTGTAAGATTGAGATATATAGTGTTTCTAAAAAAATCAAGATAATTCATGTTCTAATAAAATGAAAAGTTTTTCATCTGAGGTTTTTCTAAATCACAAGTTTTTGGTCTATATAACCCAATACCATTTTCTCAACTACCTATACAGGGTGTTCAGTTTTTAAAGACTTATTTTCTTTTACACAGCACGTCCTCTATACAACCCTTAACTGCCCTCTTATAAAGCTTTATAAGCAAATTTTTTTGATGCCAGTGCAGTGCGACGTTGCCACGGTATTCCAAATTTCTTGAAAAACTCAAAAGAAAAGTTAAAATATTGAGCAATTCCAAGGCAACTAGAATAACTCGACAACGTCGTATTGGAATTTCAAAACTATAAACTGCTTGCAAACAATACAAAAGCCCAATTATCAAGTCAATAAAATAAGGTATAAATATTGTGTTTTGCCAATAAACCTTGTCGGACTCTGCCATTAAATCGTTTTGAACAAAACACAGCAACATCCAGCTGCAAAGATTCATAATTAGCAACATAATTCCCGTACTAGACAACGTTTTCTTCCACATTTATTGTCTTCGAAACAAAGCACTTAATGGCTTCATGCTTGAACGAAAAGCTCGCACAAAACCTGTGACAAATCGTAGATAAAAGTCCAAATTGTGGGACAATCACTGACTATAATTTTAGCTCCAAATAAATTGCCATCAACAAAAACCGCTTCTCAGAAATTGACTTTTTAACTTTATTTTGGCGTTTTATCGAACCCCGTTTTACAGTCGCGCTTCTCACTAGCAAAAAGAGCTATAGGTGGTTATAAGAAAGCATTTGTCTGCCTCGCGGTCTACCATACAAAAGTAAGAAACACAAAACAATACAACCTCACTACCTGATGTTCCATTCAGCAGTCGCGAAGGGTGTGTAATTGAAGGCAATAAAATTTGATTTATCTGACATTGCTTTATTTGATGAGCAGTTGTGAGGATTTTCTCTTGCGCCTAGTTTGTTTTATCGCCGTTGTTACCTGCTGCCTAAAACCATGGTAGACCCGAATTTAGTAATTTAAAACATTAAGATTATCGCTGGCTGGAAATGCGATGCTTTTACGAAGTAGCCGCATTGTTCCGATAGAGGCAAATTGCCCATTAAAAATATTCGAAATATGCAGCTCCATTCACTTTACGTCGTTGATAGAATAAAACATTTTATGCGGATGCCTGCTGATACTTTATCTCATTTCCGCATGGATTTCCTTCCAAAGACAACGATAACGTTCACATAAAAGACAACTCGACTCCTCGCATTCATTGAATAACTTTATCACGTGAAAAATTTTTCGACGTTGTTTATTAATTGCCGCTGCTAAATGAATCACATTTTGTGCTAATGATGTCATGATAACACACCACCAAAATTAGATCAACACTATCTCCGGCAAAAACAAACACCCGATTTCGGAATTGACAAATTTGTGTTAAGTTCAACGACTTTATTCGATAACCGCAAGGTTGTAGGTCACAAATTCGGTCGTTTATCACCGAAAAAAATTTAGTTCTGGTGAACTATTTAATTGTGTTGAAACATCGATAAACATTAGTTGACCTCGTTAAATATTGGTTTATTCGATTATAGCCACGCTTTATTGCAGAAACAAATAAGCAACAATTAAATGCATAGCTTTTTTACAGAGGAGTGATGTCATTGTATTCAGCACTCGATTCGGTGGCGCTTCCATTAGCGGATGATGTTTCAGTCGTGCCATTATCATTCCGTTTCTTTTCTTCGCTATCTTCTTTCAGTGCGGGGTTGCCAGGTTGCACCAAAAGCGAACGTGCTCTCACGTGCCGTATCTTCCGAAGATTTGGCAACCACGCCCGGATTTTGTCTTCGAAACCGAACACAGTTGGCTTAAAATTTAGAGCTTTGAAGTGTTCAAAGTGCTCAAAGCTCTTGAAGTGGTTGAAGTTTTGAAGTTCTCAAAATTATCCAAATTCTTAAAGTTGTAGAAATTCTCGAAATTTTAAAAATTTTAAAGGTCTCAAAATTTTAAAGTTCTTAATGATCTTTAAGATTACTACAGTTCTCGAAGTTCTCAATTTCTTAAAGGTCCTACAGTTTTTGAAGTTTCTGATTTTTTTTAATTTTTTTGAAATTTCTAAGATAATGAAAGTTCTCATAATTTTAAAGTTCTAGAAATACTCGAAATTCTCGAAGTTATAAAAGCTTTTGAAAATTTTAAAATCTTCGAAATTTTCGAAGTTCTCCAAGTTCGCGAACTTGTATAAGTTTCCTATTTTCTTGAAATTTTCAAAGGTCAGAAAGCTTTCAAAGTTCTTAAAGTTGTTAAAGTTGTTTTTAAGGTTTTCAAAGTGCGCAAAGTTTTTAAAGCTTTAAAGTTTTGAAGCTTTCAAAGGTAACCAAATTCTCACAGTTCTATAAATTCTCGAAAGCCTGAACGTTCTCAAAAGTCTCAAAATGTTAAAGCTTTTAAACTTTTTAATGATGCTAAGTCTCTTACCGTTGTCAAAGTTCTCTAAGTCCCTAAAGGTCGTACAGTTTTTGGAATTTTTGAAATTCTCGAAATTTAAATCAATATTTTATTTGAAATTTTTAAGGTTTTTGAAATTTCCGAAATGATCAAAGTTCTCACAATTATAAACTTCTAGAAATCCTCGAAATTCTCCAAATTCTGGAAGTTTTCACTCTATTCAAATTTCTTGAAATTCTAAAAGATCTCAAAGTTCTAGAAATTCCCGAAGTTTTGAAAGTTTTTATTAAAGTTCTTAAAGTCACTTTTAAAAAGTTCTTAAAGTTCTTGAATTCTTTGAAGTTTTGATGTTCTCAAAGGTATCAAAATTCTCAAAGTTTTGAAAATTCTCGAAATTCTGAAAGTTTTCAAAGGTCTCAAAATTTTAAAGTTTTAAAGTTTTCGAAAAGTCCTTAAAATTCTTATTTTTTTTTATTCGAAGTTCTTAAGGATTCTGAAATTTCTGAAATGTTCTTGCGATTCTTGCAGTTCTAGAATTCCTCACAATTATCCAAATTCTGGAAGCTCGCAATGTTCGGAAGTTCTTTAAT
Organism: Zophobas morio; assembly: GCF_036711695.1. Lineage (NCBI taxonomy): Eukaryota > Metazoa > Arthropoda > Insecta > Coleoptera > Tenebrionidae > Zophobas > Zophobas morio. Next base: position 432,530 of record NW_026972136.1, on the reverse strand, counting down.
TTTTAAAGGATTTTTAAAGTTATTCAAATAGTTTTTAAAGTTATTCAAATAGTTTTTTAAATTTTTAATAGTTCTAATAGTTTTGACATTTCTGGAATTCTAATTTTTTGAAAATCCTGTAATGATTAAAGTTCACATAATTCTTCAAGTTCTAGAAATCCTCGAAGTTCTGGAAGTTCTCAATGTTTTCAAAGTCCCTGAAATTCTCAAAGATCTCAAAGTTTTCAAAGTTGTTCGAGTTGGTTTTAAAGTTTTCAAAGTTCTCAAAGCTCTAAAACTTTTTAAATATTTTAAAATATTGGAAACTGTCGAAATTCTCGAAGTTCTCCAAGTTGGCGAACTTGTAGAACTTTCCCATGTTCTTGAAATTTTCAAAAGTCAGAAAGCTCTGAAAGTTCTTAAAGTTGTTAGTTGTTTTTAAAGTTCTCAAAGTGCGTAAAGTTTTTAAAGCTTTAAAGTTTTGAAGTTTTCAAAGCTTGTTATCACAGTTCTATAAATTCGCAAAAGTCTGAAAGTTCCCAAAAGTCTCAAATTGTTCTTAATGATCCTAAATTTCTTACAATTGCTAAAGTTCTCAAAGTCCTTAAAGGTCTTACAGTTTTTGAAATTGTTGCAGTTTTGAAATATTTGAAATTCCCGAAATTTAACTAAACTTTTTACTTGAAATTTCTGGAATGATCAAATTTCTCACAATTCTAAGTTTCCAGAAATCCTCGAAATTCTCCAAGTTCTGGAAGTTTTCACTCTATTCGAAGTTCTTGAAAATTTTAAAGATCTCAAAAGTTTTCCAAATTCTTAAATTTTTCCGAAGTTATTGAAATTCTCGAAGGTCAGAAAACTTTTGAAGTTCTTAAAGTTGTTTTTAAAGTTCACAAAGTACTCAAAGTTTTTAGCGTCTTTGAAGTTTTGAAGTTCTCAAAGGTATCAAAATTATCAAAAGTTTCCAAATTTTAAAGTTTTTACATTTCTTAAAGTTCGTATGATGCTTAAAGTTATCAAAGTTCTCAAAATCCTTAAAGACTTTACAGTTTTTAAAGTTTTTAAAATTTTGAAATCCTCGAATTTCTCAAAATTTTCAAAGTCGTCAGTTGTTAAATTTTCTAATTTGACGTTTTTAAGATTTTCATAATTTCTAAAATGATCGAAATTCTCACAATTCTCAATGTTCTAGAATTTCTCGAAATTCTCCAAATTCTGGAAGATCTTAATGTTTTCGAAGTTTTAGAAATTGTAGATCTCGAAGTTTTTAGATTTTGAAAATTTTAAAATCTTGGAAATTTTCGAAATTTTGGAAGTCCTCCAAGTTCTCGAAGTTCTTGAAATTTTCAAAAATTCTTAAAGTATTTAAAGTTCTCAAAGTGCACAAAGTTCTCAAAGCTTTAAAGTTTTGAAGTTCGAAAGATATCAAAATTCTCACAGTTCTAAAAATTCTCGAAGTCTCAAAGTTCTTAATGATCTTAAGTTTCTTACAGTTATCAAAATTCTCAAAGTCCTTAGAAGCTCCTCAGCTCCTCAACTTCTGAAATTTTTGAAAATTTTGACGTTCTCGAAATTCTTGAAGTTTTCATTGATTCTCAACGTCCTTAAAGTTTTTAAATTTTTTACTTGAAGGTTTTAAGGTTTTTGAAGTTTCTGAAATTATCAAAGTTCTCATAACTCTAAAATTCTAGAAATCCTCGAAATTTTAGAAGTTCTGGAAGTTTCCACTTTTTCGAAGTTCTTGAATTTTAAAAAAATCTCAGAATTCTCGAAGTTCCTCAAAAGCTTTAATTTTGAAAATTTTAAAATCTTAGAAATTTTCCAATTTCTCGAACTTCTAGAAGTTTCCAAAGATCTCTAAATCCTCAAAGATCAAAAAGTTTTAAAGTTCTCAAAGGTCCCAAAATTTTAAAATTTTTAAAGTTTTACAGAGCTTAAGATTCTTACAGTTGTCAAAGTTCTTAAAATCTCAAAGGTCTTACAGTTTTTGAAGTTTTGACATTTTTGGAATTTCCGCAATCTCAGTCTTTAAAATTCTTCATTTTTTTTAAGTTTTTAAAGTTTCTGAAAGTTCTGAAATGATCAAAGTTCTAGAAATTCTCGAAGTTCTGGAAGTTCTCAATGCTTCCGAAATTCCTTAAATTCTAAAATATTTCAAAATTTTTAAAGTTGTTCAAGTAGTTTTAAAATTTTCAGAGTTCTCGAAGTTCTTGATGTTTTTGAAAATGTTAAAATCCTTGAAATTTTCCAAATTCTCGAAGTTCTGGAAATTCTCATAGTTTCCGAAGTTCTTCAAATTCTAAAAGATCTCAAAGTTTTCAAAATCGTTAAAGTCGTTTTTAAGTTTTTAAAGTTGTTCAAGTTCAAATTTTAAAACCTTCGAAATTTTCGATATTCTCCAAGTTCTCGAATTTCTAGAAGTTTCCGAAATTCTTGAAATTTTCAAAGGTCAGAAAGTTTTTAAAGTTCTTAAAGTTGTGTTTAAAGTTCTCAAAGTTTTTGAAATTTTAGAAATTCTCAGTCCTTAAAAGTTCCTATTTTTTTTTTAATTTGAAGCTTTTAAAGTTTCTGAAATTTCTAAAATTGTCAAAGGTCTTACAATTCTTAGAGTTCTAGAATTCCTCGAAATTCTCCAAACTATGTAAGTTCTCAATATTTTCGCAGTTCTCAATATTTTCGCAGTTCTTGAAATTTAAAAGATCTCGAAATTTTTAAAGTTGTGAAAGTCGTTTTTGAAGTTTTCAAAGTTCTTTGTGTTTGAAAATTTTAAAATCTTGGACATTTTCGAAATTCTCGAAGTTCTGCAAGTTCTCGAACTTCTGAAGTTTCCGAAATTCTTGAAATTTTCGAAGGTCAGAAAGTTTTTAAAGTTCTTAAAGTTGTGTTTAAAGTTCTCAAAGTTTTAGAGATTCTTGAAATTGTGAAAGTTCTCAAAAATCCCATACTTTAGATTTTTTTAAAGTTCTTAAAGATCTTAAGTTTCTTACAGTAATCAAGGTTGTCAAGGTCCTTAAAGGTCTTACAGTGTCTAGAATTTTTGAAGTTTTGAAATTTTTGAAGTTCTCGAAGTTCTCTAAATCCTCAAATTTTTTAATTCGAAGTTTTAAAGTTTTTGAAATTCCTGAAATGATCAAAGTTCTCGTCATTCTCAAAGTTCTAGAAATCCACGAAATTCTCGAAGTCCTGGAAGCTCTCATTGTTTTCGAAATTTTTGAAATTCCAAACGATCTCAAAGTTTTTGAAAATCTTAAAATCTTCGAAATTTTAAAAATTGTCGAAGTTCTGTAAGTTCTCGAACTTCTAGAAGTTTCCGAAGATCTTGATATACTCAAAGGTCAAAAAGTTTTTAAAGTTCACAAAGGACCTACTCAAAATTCTCGAAATTCTCAAAATTCTGGAAATTCTCAGATCTCAAAATTTTCAAGTTTCTAAAGTTCTTAAAGATCTTAACATTCTTACAGTTGTCAAAGTTCTCAAAGTCTTACAGTCATTGAAGTTTTGAAAATTTTGAAATTCTCGCAATTCTCGAACTTCTCAAAATCTTAAAAGTTCTACAATTTTTTTAATTTGAAGTTTTTAAGGCATTTGAATGTCCTGAAACGATCAAAGTTCACATAATTCTAAAAGTTTTAGAAACCCTCGAAATTCTCGAAGTTAAGTTTCCGAAACTCTTGGAATTCTCAAAGGTCAGACAGTTTTTGAAGTTCTCAAAGTGTTCAAAGTTCTTAAAGTCTTTGAAGTTTTGAAGTTCGCAAAGGTGTTAAATTCTCAAAGTTCAAGAAATCTTGGAAATTCTGAAAGTCCTCAAAGGTCTCAAAGTTTTAAAGTTTTTCAAGTTCTTAAAACTCATAAGATTCCTACAATTCTCAAAGTTGTCAAAATGCTTAAAATTCTTGCAGCTTTTGAAGTTTTTAGAATTTTTAAAAATGTTGAATTTCTTGAAATTTACGAGTCGAAGGCAATAAAACTAAGATATACAGAGCGTTTCCAAAAAAGCTAAAATATTAATATTGTTGTGATAAAAGATCATTCATATTCAATTCTAATAAAAAGAAAAGTTTTCTCGTCCGAGGTTTTTCTAATACACAGGTTTTTCCCAACTGTAGAAGTGTTACGAACGATTTAATTGTGTTGAATCATCGATAAACATATAACCACACTTTATTGCAGAAACAAATAAGCAACAATTAAACGCATAGCTTTTTTACAAAGAAGTGATGTCATTATATTCAGCACTCGATTCAGTGGCACTTCCATTAACAGACGATACTTCAGCTGCTCCATTACCATTCTGCTCCTTTTTTTCACCATCTTCCTTCACTACAGGGTTGCCAGGTTGCACCAGAACCGTATCCGTGCTGCTCTCACGTGCCGTATCTTCCGAAGATTCGGAAACCACCCCCAAATCTTTATCTTCAAACCCGAACACAGTCGGCTTCAAATCTAGATCTTTGCTGAAGTAGCAAATCACGTCTTCGTCAATTTCCGTGCTTTGTTTTCGTAAGGCACACTTGATTTTGGGTTTGAATTTGTGCTCGGGGTCTGGCTTGGGTGGTTCTTTTTCGGGTACCACGTCTAAGCATTCGGCACTTTCGGTTTTACTGATGGTGATGACGGGGATGTTGTCGGACCAAACCGAAGATGTAGAATCTTGACGCATGTCTTTCTTGGTTCTAGAATCCTCGCTTACGCTTTTCTGGCTGTTGCGTTTCTGCAAGAGCGACTTTTGGTAGTCAAAGCTGCCAGAAGATAGAGGGAGAGGTGACTGCAAAGCTTTGGATTCTTTAATACTGACTAGATCTTCCGGCAACGACTCGTGTTGTTCCGTGTCAGTACCCTCTTCCTGATTGGCCGTTTCGTGGTTGTCTTCTTCCGAAATAGACGTCTTTCGAAGCGCTTTCTTGATAAATTTGGAGAAGATATCTGGAAGGTGAATGTTATTGGGGACCACAGTGTGTTAGCGTCGTACCTTTGCTTCTAACTACTTCTGGTTTGTCTTCTTTGGTTTTGGGAACGTCACTCGATTCTTGTCTAGGGCTGGTGTCGTCAAAACTTTTTCCCGTACTTGGCATGGTATGAAAAAGTTTCTTCCATTTGGCGAAGGGTGCGTTTGAAAATTCGCCAGAACCTCCGGGTGCTCCTTTCCGTCTTCTATCTGCTATTTGAAACATTTTTCGTCTTTCTTCAGTACGCTCTCGTCGTAGTTGAATCTAGAAAAAAAGCAAAGTTTGGGTGTATTTTTTTTAGCTTGAAGTACAACCTTAAGATCAACATTGGCTTCCCTCAGCGCACTTGTCAGTGACACCAGGTAGTAAATGATGAGCACCAGAAGCAGAAGCAACGGGATGACGATCCCCGGGGACGCTATGTAATCTAGAACGTCCCGCACGATTTTGGGTACGTTGTTCTTGATGGTTTGGGTAAGAATGTGGAATATTCGTTGATGGTTGGAAAAAGGGCCACAATTCCCGGATGGTGGTATGCGCACGATTGCGTATCCGACTGGTAGAACCGACAAGAACAGCATCATGAGTAGTAGCGCGTAGTAGAAGTTGTTAGATCTAGAAGCTCTGAAGATAATTTCGTGCGGGACGTTACACGTCAAGACAATCCAGGCTCTGAAGTACATCATTATGAAGAGTTTGGCGACGTTCATGACCACCAGACCGGGAGAGAAGAACATGCCCATCCAAACCAAACCTTGATTGTTGACTAGATGTAGAATGTTTTCTGCGACTTTGAAGTCGGCGTATTGGGGAAATTTCTTCTCTAGGTCCCAGCACCAGCAGCGGTTCATCACCCGGACGAAAATACCCCGGAGGAAGTCCATAGCGAGGGTGGACAGAACGGTCATCACCAAATCCATGACTGTGAGTTTGATCAGTTCTTGACCAAACATGGTTTCCCAACACAGATTTCGCAATCTACGTCTGGTGGAATAGTTTAGACTTGTTTCGTCTATGATTGTGGCAATGGTGGTTGTTAGATTGTCAGATGGTACGATATGATTACACACTTCTTTGCAGATTTTGCGGGTTGTGGTGGTTTCGGGTGGGGTGGTGGTGGTAGTGGGGGTGGTTGTGGTGGTGCTGGTGGTGGTGGTATCCGGAGGTTTGGGTGTCAAGTCGTCATAGTAATAATACTCATCGTCGTCGTCGTCGCCCGTCGATTTTGGCGTGGTTAAAGGAAAATTGACAACGGAAGTAAAATCCCCTTCGGTCGTTTCTTCCTCCAAATATACACTCGATTGTGTCGCGTCCACGAACTCGGTGAAATTTCCACCGCTCGTTAAAACGTCGTCTGTATAATTTTCATACGCATCCGTTGAACTCGAGTAGATTCCTGGAAAGGTAAATTCCGCGCCGATGGTTTCATTATCAGACGGTGTAGTCGCACTTTTCAGTGCTTTCTGCATAATTGGATACATTGTAGATGAAACATTGGTAGCAATGGCCGCTACTAAATTGAACGCTTTGAGAGTATCGGTGTCGGAACTGCATATGTTGTAGCATCGCATTTCCGCTGAATGGACCACTTGGAGGCTCGTGTTCGCTGTGGTTAGGTTTCGTTTGAAGGATTCGATTTCTGGCTCCTGGAGAGTTTAAAAATGCGTTATGTGTGGAGGAGGATGGGTTTTATTACCATGTCGCTGATTTTGTCGAAGAGGGCGAATATGAGAGAGTAGAGGTTGAGGAGGTTGAGGACCATGATTCTGAAAATTGAATTTCCATTTGATAATTTTTGAAATGACGTCATCAGATTTCTAGCACTACTGATGTTCTAATACGATGTCAGAAAAGACCCTCTCCATCATAGATAATTTCGATAGCTTATTGTAATTAAATTACCCTTAAGATATTTCTAACTGAGTGGACTTAATTACTATTAATCAACTAGTGTTAAGTATGATTAGCGGGATTTAACGTACGATTGCTTATTTAGATCCAAATTAATCAATATTTAATTTCAGTTAATTACACTTTAATAACAATATGCAAACATTACATCCAATGATAATTGATGGTATTTTGTACATTTTTGTATATTTCAAAGGACGATTTTGGAAAATCCATTAGAGATATTGAAAAAATGAAAGCGGATATGAGTTCTGCGGCCCGAAATCTACAAGAAAATGTATTAAGTGAAATTTCGAAAATTTTGTTGAAAATTGGTCCAATAAAATTGGTGGTATTTTGTGCATTTCTGTATATTTCGAAGGACGATTTTGGAAGAACCATTGAAGATATCTTAGAAATGAAAGCGGATATGACTTCTGTGACCCGAAATCTACAAGAAAATGTATTAAGTGAAATTTCGAAAATTTTGTTGAAAATTGGTCCAATAATTGGTGGTATTTTGTACATTTCTGTATATTTCGAAGGACGATTTTGGAAAAACCATTAGAGATATCGAAAAAATGAAAGCGGATATGACTTCTGCGGCCCGAAATCTACAAGACAATGTATTAAGTGAAATTTCGAAAATTTTGTTGAAAATTAGTCCAATAATTTGTGGTATTTTGTACATTTTTGTATATTTCGAAGGGTGATTTTGGAAGAACCATTAGAGATATCGAAAAAATGAAAGCGGATATGACTTCTGCGGCCCGAAATCTACAAGAAAATGTATTAAGTGAAATTTCGGAAATTTTGTTGAAAATTGTTCCAATAATAATTAAGCGAACTGTAATTAGTTTCACTTAAGTGGATTGAACTGCTAATTAATTAACCAATCTTGATTACTTATATCTATTACGAATAAATTGGTCGAAGGTTATTTCGACACAACTTTCCTGGTCCCAGCAGATCACCAGGTGGATTTTTTTTTTTTTGAAAAATCGAAAAACTCAAACATCGAAATCTCGAGAAATCGAAAAAATCAACCATTTTAAAAACTGAAAAACTGAAAAACCAAAAAAATAAAAACAATATCCACAAATTGAAACATTCAGAAATTGAAATTTTGAGAAATGGAGAACTTGAAAAATCAAGAAATTGAAAAACCGAAAAATTTTTAAAATGTCGAGAAATCGGTAATTCCAAAAATCAAAAAATTGAAGAACCGAAAAGTATAAAATTTAAGGAATCGAAAAACTGAAAAATCTGCAAATATAAAAATCAAACATTTAAAAAGTCGAAATTGGAAAATAAAAAGATTGAAGAATCGAAAAATCAGAAAACAGATAAATTGGAAAATGAAAAAATATAAAAATCGAAAATTAAAAAAAATATAAAAATCCAAAAATCAGGAAATTGAACAATCAAAAAATCGAAACATCAAAATCTCGATACATGAAGAAATCGAAAAATTGGAAATGCCAAAACTCAAAAATCAAAAAATTGGAAAATCGAAACATCTAAAATTGGAAAATAGAAAAATATAAAAATTGAAAATTTAGAAAAATCAAATACAAAAATCCAAAAATCGTGAAATTGAACATTCGAAAAATCGAAACATTCAAATCTCGATACATCGAGAAATCGAAAATTTAAAAAATCGAGGAATTAAAAAATTGAGAAATCAAAAATTTAAAAAATCGAAAAAGAAAAAATTTCTCAAAATTGTAAAATAAAAAAATTAAAAGTCGAGAAATCGAAAAAGCTAAAAATTGAAAAATTCCAAAACTGAAACTTCGAAAAATCCGAAATTTAATAAATCGAAAAATTAAAATGTTCAAAAATTTAAACATCCAGAAATTGAACAATTGAGAAATCGAAAACTTGAAAAATTGAGAAATCGAAAAGTTGAACATTTTTAAAAGTGGAAAACCGAGATGGTCAGAAATCGGAAATTCGAAAAATGAAGAACTGAGAACTATAAAATTTAAGAAATCGAAAAACTGAAAAATCGGGAAATATAAAAACCTAAAATTTAAAAAATGGAAGTTGGAAAATCAAAAAATATTTTCCAATTGGAAAATTGAAACATCAAAAAGTCGATAAATTCAAAAATCCAAAAATCGGGAATTTGAACAATCGAAAATTTGAAAGGTCGAGGAATTGAAAAATTTAAAAATCGAAAATATAAAATTTCGCAAAATTGAAGAATAAAAAACTGAAAATTTGAGAAATCTGAAAAACAAAAAATTGAAAACTTGAGAAATTTGAAAAACGAAAAATTGAAAAATTTACAAAAGAATAAAAAAATGAAAACTCAAGAATCGAAAAAGCGAAAAATTGCAAAATCCCCAAACTAAAACGTGGAAAAATTGAGAAATGGAAAAATTTAACAAATCGAAAAATTAAAATACCCAGAATTGAAATATCTAGAAATTGAAAAATTGAGAAATCGGAAATTCGAAAAATCAAAAAGTTGAAGAACCAAAAACTAAAAACTTAGGAAATCCCAAAACTGAAAAGTCGAAAAAACTGAAAATCGAAACATCGAAAAATTGGAAAATGACAAAATATAAGAATCGAAAGTTAAGAAAAATCGATAAATGCAAACATCGAAAAATCGAAACATCAAATCTCAATAAATCGAGAAATCGAAAAATTGAAAAATTGAGAAATCGAAAAATATAAAATTTAAAAAATGGAAAAATATAAAATTTCACGAAATTGGAGAATGAAAAAAATTAAAACTAAAGAAATCGAAAAAGCGAAAAATTGAAAAATCCAAAAACTGAAACGTCGAAAAATTGCGAATTTGAAAAACTGAAAAATCGGGGAATCGAGAAAACCTACAAATCGAAAAATTTTAAATTTAACAACCCGAAACATTGAAATTTCCAAAAATTTGAACATCAAGAAATTGAAAAACTGAGAAATCGAAAACTCGAAAAATTCAAAAAATCGAAAAGTTGAATAGTTTCAAAAATGGAAAAACCGAAATGTCGAAAAATCGGAAATTCGAAAACAAAAAATTGAAGAACGGAAAACGTATAAAATTTAAGAAATCGAACAACTGGAAAATAAAAAAACTGAAAGTTTGAGAAATATAACAAAAAATCGAAATTGGAAAATCAAAAAAATGAAGAATCAAAAAATTGAAAAAAGAGATAAATAGGAAAATCCCAAAACTGAAATGTCGAAAAATTGAAAATCCGAAACAGTGAAAATTTGAAAAATGAAAAATTTTGAAAATTCGACAAATGCAAAAAGTCAAAAATCGGGAAATTGAACAATCGAAAAATCGAAACATCCAAATCTCGATACGTCGAAAATTCGAAAATTTGAAAAATCAAGGAATTGGAAAATTGAAAAAAATTAAATTTAAAAAAATTTGAAACTATAAAATTTCGCAAAATTGAGGAATAAAAAAAGTAAAAGCGCAAAATTGAAAAATCCCAAAACTGAAAAGTGGAAAAACCTACAGATCGAAAAGTTACAAATTCCAAAAGTGGAAACTATCAAATGGAAAAATTTTAAAATCGAAAAATTGAGAAATCGAAAAGTTGAAAAATTGAGAAATTGAAGAATTGAAAAATCTCAAAACTAGACTAGAAAATTTGAAATATCGAAATACCGAAAAATTGTAAAATGAAAAATCTAATAATCGAGAATTTAAAAAGTCGATAAATCGAAAAATTGAAACAAAAAGCTAAAACCGAGACGTCGCAAAATAGAAAGATCGAGAAATCGAAACATCAAAGATTTGAAAAATGTAAAATTAAAAGATTAAAAAAAATTGAAAAATAGAAAAGTCGAGATATCGAGAAATCTAAAATTTAAAATGTTGAAAAATTGAAGAATAAAAAATTGAAAAACCGAGAAATCGAAACATTAAAAAGTCGAAAATTTGAAAAATCGAAAAATTGAAGAATGGAATTATTGATAGATCCCAAAACTAAAATATAGAAAAATTCATAAATAAATAAATCAAAAATTTTAAAAATTTAAAAATCCGAGAATTGAAAATTCGAGAAATCGTCAAGTCGAAAAATCGACAAATCGAAAAGTTACAAATGCCAAAAGTGGAATAACAATTGGAAAAATTTTAAGATCGAAAAATTTAATCATAAAACTAAAATATCCGAAAATCGAGAAATCGAAAAATAAAAAAAAAGAAATCAAAAAGTTTAAAAAACGAGAAGTCCAAAATTAGAATGTCGAAATATCGGAAGACCGGAAAATTTGAAATATCGAAAGATTGAAAAATTGGAAAATGAAAAATCAAAAATTTAAAACCTCAAGAAATCGAAAAATTGGGAAGTCTAATACCGAGAAGTTGGAAAAATCCAAAAATTCAGAAATTATAACTTCAAAAAATTGAAAAATTTAAAATTAAAAGATTCAAAAAATGAAAATGGAGAATGAAAAAATTGAAAAATTTAAAATCGAAAATCAAAATGTAAAAAATTGAAAATCTGAAAAATCGAGATCTCGAAATATCTAAAATTTAGAAAATTTGAAAAATCGAAAAGTTGAAGAATGGAAAAGGATCTGATAAATCGGAATATCGAGAAATCTAGAATTTAAAAAATTTTAAATTTCAAAAATCGAGCTCTCGAAACATCTAAAATCCAAAAAGTCGGGAAATCGAAAAATCGAAAAGTTAAAAAATACCAGAATCGAAACAACAAAAAATTGAGCAACTGAGACTTGAAAAATTCCAAAGCTAAAATGTCGAAAAACTGAGTATTCGAAAAACTGAAAATCCAGAAATCGAAAAATTGAAAAATCGAGAAACTGAAAAATCTAAAAATTGAAGAATCCAAAATTTGAACAAATAAATTTCTATGAATAGTTTACCAAGCTTCCGATAATATGAAAACATTTGCAAAGCATTCAATTTTCCAATTTCAAAGTTAAATTATAAAATGCTATACAATTTTAATTTTTCGTACAAAAATCTGGATGCCTATGGTAAACACTCAACACGGATTCATAAACCACAGGTCAGACAGATAGACAGCGGAAACGAGAGATCTATTTTTTCGCACACTAGGGGTAATGAAACATCAAGAAAACATGAAAATAGCTAGTCGCTATATGTAAATTTTTTTATTGCTTACAGTTGCCTTCGTAACATTTTTTGCTCGTAATTGGAGTTAATTACAAATACATAATTAGTTATTCCATTAGTGGTTTAGTATTTATTCTTATCGTTAAGTGTCAATAATTTATTTAATTTAATTATAATTAATTCGAAATCAACCAGATGAAGACATTAATGTAAATATCTTGGGGTTTTATGGATTGATTATTATGATTATGATTTAATTATTTTATTGGTTAGCTGATTACTAATAATTTATTATTAATGCAATTAAGTTTTGGAACTGTCATTCTTCGACAGATTTGAACACATTTTTAATGGTCGTAGAATTAGTGAAAATATTAGTTGAGGACGGTTTTAGAAAACTTTCGTTCTGGCTGAACTGTGAAAAATTGTGCACTTGGTTATAGCGAAATTGTTTAATTTCACGCACGGTTTATTACCTACCTCCAGATACGCTTAATTAAAATTTTACTGTTAAATTTTAGCTTATCTTCAACCGGGGAATTGAGGTGGTAATTTATTACATGTATACGAACCTAAAATATTTTATATGCTCGCTCTCTAAAGATCAAACTTGGTAGCAGCATAGGCAACCAACTATACACACCATTCTGACGCGTCTCATTACTTCGTGTTTTTTTTAAACGTACGACAAAAAAACAAAGAGTTTATTTATCGATTCGTGCTAACAAGTAACGCTGCTGGATTTTAATGACTACATATATCTGAAAAAAGTAGGGTCAGACTTCCGTTTTTAATTAAAAACTGCATCCCAGCATCGACCTGCTTTGATGCCAACTAAAGCCCCACAAAGCTCATATTCAAAAACAACAATGGGTTTTTCAGGTTACATTACCTCGCAAGCTGCAACCGCAATTGTTTTCTCGGGTGGTATTGTTCAAGAAATCCCAGCCCCTCGAATATCATCGGAAACGATATAGAAATAAAGGTCATAACAAAGGTGATCTCATTACTCCTCCAGACGCTCTTCCTAGCTTCCGGTTCCGTAGATCTCTTAACAACCAAAACAACCGCAAAGGCCGAGAAAAATAAAAGCCCCAACACGACGGTGTTTACGAGTATCCTGAATCCTGTGATCTTCCAGCTGGAAGAAATTATTCGTTTTTAAATTAAAAAGCGCACAAAGGAAACAGTATCAGCGTGTTTATTCCTCAAAAACAAATAACATAAAACTGATAGCGTGCTGTGCCAAAGCGAAATCGTATATTCTTGAAAGCGGCGTCAGATCCGGCTCTACAGATAAAAGGACCCCGCCGATTTTGCAGCGAGCCGGCCCTGCCACTTCTCAAGAACACAAACGAAATTTGTTTGTTTAAAGGTGCGTTACTTTCTGGATTCCCTCTTCTTTTCGGCTTCTTCCAGCAAAGCCTCCTTAAAGCCGACGACAATCGAGGCTATTCTATTATGCGCCGTTTCCGCGTTCCCAATCATGTAATCCCAGGCCGTGAAGAGTTTCCACGAGAAAATGCATTCATCATCCTTTTCTGAAAGCTTAGACATACGAGAGTTTTCCGCCATCCTGCAAGTTCCACACCACTGAATATAAATCGCCATATTACTGTTTTCAATACAAACTTCCGCAAAGTGGCGATGAAGCTGTAGGCATAGGCGACGAGGCCGGTTATGAAGTAGGCGAAGGGCAAACGGTAGCCGCTCTTTTTCGATTCTTTGTACGTGTACCAGCCGTAGAAAAGCGGAGAGTACTTGAACACGCCCCCGAAATCCCACAGGGTTTGGAAGTTGGTGGAGTTGTATCTGTCTTCCTTCAGGACGTTTTTGCGGGGGTCGGGGACGGCGGTCAGCAACTGGAAGTAATAACAGCATTAACAGTGTGTTCAACACACCACTTCATACAAAAACCAGTTGGCAGTTATTGAACTGATTTCATTAAATTTTAAATATGTTGCCAACTGGACAAAAAAAATCACAAACATTAATAAGTCCTTCGGTAGGTTCTGTGTTATATTTTCAAGCAACAATATTGCCTTGGAATTAGTATCAAGATAATTTAAAACCTCCTGAAGTATAAATTCAGTAAAAAAATAGCATGATAAACAAAAATTGTTTGAGTTGGCAATAGAATTAGGTAAAGTTGGCCGTCATTTTTGAAAACAAAATAAACATAAAAAGTTGCTTCCTTGACACTCTAATTGAAAAATTATTAGAGACAAATCGCAGTTTTTGAGACAAAAAGCTAAATATTAATGATTTTGTTGGTTCAAAGTATCTTGGAAAGCTTTATAGTGCCAAAGCAACAGGTGGTGAAGAGAAAATAAATTAACTGGAAAAATACAAATATCGCTTCTGTTTCAGCTATTTTAACACTGTACTTCTTGTCATGTCACGTTTGACAAATGCAATTTTTGACATACTTCACATTTTGATTAAAAACATATTACACAAGAAAAATTGTCAGAAAATTGACTAATTCACCTCGCTTTGGTCGCTGAAAAAATGTCGTGAATAAAATTACTTCTGTTTTACTCCTCTCCACATAATACCTTATATCACAAAAAAAATTGTTGAGTGGATTATGAACTTTATTTTTAAAATAACAATGTTGGCATAACTGTTAACACTCTGTTTGACAATTATGCATAATGGTACAGCCTTTGCCATATATGTATTTGGCCTGTTTGACAGTTGCAGTCTCAGACATATTTGATATTTCTGGAATTTGGGTCTATTGCAGTGGGGTATAAAATTCATATTTAAAATAATATTGCCAACATAATTTTTTAACAAAAATTTCATTTTTTTATATACGACTTTTTTCTCGATCATATGATACATCCTTTTTCCATGTCATGATTGACAATTGCAATGGTAGTTATGTAGTGCAGTTTCTGGCTCAGTTTGCCCTCATTTGACCTGAGCCAGAAACGGCACTACTTTTTGTCGATAGGTCGTTGACGTATCCCAGGATCACCGTCATTTTTTATCGACCATTTGACCTGTCTTAGGTCCCCATCATTTTTTGCCGATCAGTTTGATCTGTTTTAGGACCCCCGTCATTTTTCTCCACCAATTTGATATTTTCTCTGAACCCCATCATTTGTTGTAGACCATTTTGATCTTAATTAGGACCCTTATCATTTTTTGTCCACCATCCTGACCTGTCTTAGGACCCCCAGTTTTTGTCGTCCAGTTTGAATTGTCTCAGGACCCTCGTCATTTTTTCCGAATCAGTTTGACCTGTCTTAGTTTCCTCATCATTCTTTGTCGAAAAATTTTATTTGTCAAAGGACCCCCATTATTTTTTGTCAACAATTTAACCTGTTTTAGAACCATCATCTTTTTTTTTCGTCTGATTTGACCTGTTTTAGGAACTTCGCCATTTTTTATTGACCAATTTCACCTGTTTTATGATCCCCATTATTTTTTGATGACTATTTGACTTGTGTTACGACCGCCATCACTTTTTCCCGACCGGTTTGACCTTTCTTAGGATCGCCATTATGGTTTATACGAAGAATTTGACTTGTCCTAGAACCGCCATTATTTTTTGTCGACCAGTTTGAACTGTCTTAGGACCCGCGTCATTTTTTATCGATCAATTTTGTCTGTCTTAGGACCTCCACTATTTTTGTTGGCCATTTATCCAGTCTTAAAGCCACTATCACTTTTTCCCGAACAATTTGTGACCTGAGCTAGGACTCCCATGACTTTTTGTCGATCAATTTGACTAGAAACAGCACTACTTTTTGGCAATAGGTCGTTGACTTGTCTCAGGATCTCCGTCATTTTTTACCGACCATTTGACCTGTCTTAGGACCTCCATCATTTTTTCTCAATCCATTTGATCTGTTTTAGACCTCCCGTCCATTTTTGTCGACCAATTTGACCTTTTTTAGGATCCCATTATTTTTTGTCGATCCATTTGACCTATCTTAGGAGCGCCGTCACTTTTTCCCCACCAATTTCATCTTAGGATCTCATTATTCTTTGTCGAAAAATTTGACTTGTCCTAGGACCCCATCATTTTTTGTAAACAATTTGACCTGTTTTAGGACCATCATCACTTTTTTCAATTAATTTGACTTGTCTTAGGACCCCCATCATTTTTTGTCGATCCATTTGATCTGTTTTAAGACCCCCGTCTTTTTATCGAGCAATTTGACCTTTTTTTAGGGCCCTCATCATTTTTTGTCGACCATTTTGATATGAATTAGGACCCTTATTATTTTTTGTCCACCATCTTGACCTGTCTTAGGACCCACACTTTTTGTCGTCCAATTTGAACTGTCTTAGGACCCTCGTTATTTTTTCCCAATCAGTTTGAGTTTCTTAGGATCCTCATCATTCTTTGTCGAAAAATTTGATTTATCCTAGGACCCCCACTATTTTTTGTCAACAATTTGACCTGTTTAAGAACCATCACCACTTTTTTCGACTTATTTAACCTGTCTTAGGAACTCCATCATTTTTTATTGACCAATTTAACCTGTTATAGGACTCCCATTATTTTTGGTCGAAAAAGTTGACTTCTCTTAGGACCTCTATCATTCTTTATCGAAAAATTTGACTTGAACTGTGTTAGGACAAGAGTCATTTTTTGACGACTATTTGGCTTGTTTTAGGACCGCCGTCACTTTTCCCCCATCAATTTCACCTTGAGATCTCATCATTCTTTGTCGAAACATTTGATTTGTCGTAGGACCCCCATTGTTTTTTGTTGACCGTTTTGATTTGTCTTAGGACTCCATAATTTTTTGTCAACAATTTTGACCTGTTTTAGGACCATCATCACTTTTTTTTAAATTTATTTAACCTGTCTTAGGAACTCCATCATTTTTTATTGACCAATTTGACCTGTTTTAGGACCCATTATTTTTTGTCGAAAAATTTAACCTGGCTTAGGACTCCCGTCATTTTTTGATAACTATTTGACCTGCCTTAGGTCCGCCATCACTTCTGCCCGACCAATTTGATCTCTCTTAGGATCACTGTCATTCTTTGTCGAAACATTTGATTTGTCCTAAGACCCCCATTATTTTTGTCGACCGTTTTGAATTGTCTTTGACCCCATCATTTTTTGTCAACAATTTGACCTGTCTTAGGACCTTCATCACTTTTTTTCGACTAATTTGATCTGTCTTAGGATCTGCACCTTTTTTTATCGATCAATTTGACCTGTTATAGGACCCCATTATTTTTGGTCGAAAAAGTTGACTTCTCTTAGGATCTCTATTATTCTTTATCGAAAAATTTGACTTGAACTGTGTTACCCCCATAATTTTTTGTCAACCATTTTACCTGTTTTAGGACCATCATCACTTTTTTTCAATTTATTTAACCTGTCTTAGGAACTCCATCATTTTTTATTGACCAATTTGACCTGTTTTAGGACCCATTATTTTTTGTCGTAAAATTTGACCTGTCTTAGGACTCCCGTCATTTTTTAATAACTATTTGACCTGTCTTAGGTCCGCCATCACTTCTTCCCAAACAATTTGACCTCTCTTAGGATCTCTATCTTTCTTTGTCGAAAAATTTGACTTGAACTGTGTTAGGACACGTACCATTTTTTGACGACTATTTCGCTTGTCTTAGGACCGCCATCACTTTGCCTCACCAATTTCACTTTAGGATCTGATCATTCTTGTCGAAAAATTTGACTTGTCCTAGGGCTGCCATTATTTTTTGTCGACCGGTTTGAATTGTGTTTGACCCCATCATTTTTTGTCAACAATTTGACCTGTTTTAGGACCATCATCACTTTTTTTCGACTAATCTGATCTGTCTTAGGATCTCCACCTTTTTTTGTCGATCAATTTGATCTGTTTTAGGACCCCCGTCTTTTTGTCGACCAATTTGACCTTTTCTAGGATCCCCATAACTTTTTGTCGACCATTTTGATCTGAATTATGACCCTTATCATTTTTTGTCCACGATCTTGACCTGTCTTGGGGCCCCCAGTTTTTGTCGTCCAGTTTGAACTGTCTTAGGACCCTTGTCATTTTTTTCCCAATCAGTTTGACCTGTCTTAGGATGATCATAATTCTATGTCGACAAATTTAATTTGTCCTAGGACCCCCATTATTTTTTGTCAACAATTTTACCTGTTTTAGGACCATCATCACTTTTTTTCAATTTATTTAACCTGTCTTAGGAACTCCATCATTTTTTATTGACCAATTTGACCTGTTTTAGGACCCATTATTTTTTGTCGAAAAATTTGACCTGTCTTTGGACTCTCCTCATTTTTTGATAACTATTTGACCTGTCTTATCCGCCATCACTTCTTCCCGAACAATTTGACCTCTCTTAGGATCTCTATCTTTTTTTGTCGAAAAATTTGATTTGAACTGTGTTAGGACACGCGTCATTTTTTGACGACTATTTGGCCTGTCTTAGGACCGCCATCACTTTTTCATCACCAATTTCACCTTGAGATCTCATCATTCTTTGTCGAAAAATTTGACTTGTCCTACGACCACCATTATTTTTTGTCGACCGTTTTGAATTGTCTTTGACCCCATAATTTTTTGTCAACAATTTGACCTGTTTTAGGTCCATCATCACTTTTTTTCGACTAAATTGATCTGTCTTAGGATCTCCACCTTTTTTTGTCGATCAATTTGATCTGTTTTAGGACCCCCGTTTTTTTGTCGATCAATTTGACCTTTTCTAGGATCCCCATAATTTTTTGTCGACCATTTTGATCTGAATTATGACCCTTATCATTTTTTGTCCACGATCTTGACCTGTCTTGGGGCCCCCAGTTTTTGTCGTCCAGTTTGAACTGTCTTAGGACCCTTGTCATTTTTTTCCCAATCAGTTTGACCTGTCTTAGGATGATCATAATTCTATGTCGACAAATTTAATTTGTCCTAGGACCCCCATTATTTTTTGTCAACAATTTGACCTGTTTTAGGACCATCATCATTTTTTCGGCTTATTTGACCTCTCTTAGGATCTCTAGTATTCTTTGTTGAAAATTTGACTTGTCCTAGGGCTGCCATTATTTTTTGTCGACCGTTTTGAATTGTGTTTGACCCTATCATTTTTGTCAACAATTTGACTTGTTTTAGGACCATCATCACTTTTTTTCGACTGATTTGATCTGTTTTAGGATCTCCACCTTTTTTTATCGATCAATTTGACCTGTCTTAGAACCACCACTATTTTTGTTGACCATTTGACCGGTCTTAAAACCCCCATTATTTTTTGTCGTCCAACTTGAACTGTCTTAGGATCCCCGTCATTTTTTCCCGACCAATTTGACCTGTCTTAGGATCTCCATCAGTCTTTGCCAAAAAATTTGACGAGAACCCCCAGAATTTTTTGTCGACCATTGGAGATCACTTTTTTTCGACCAAATTGACCTGCTTTAGGTCCCCCATGATTTTTTGTGGATCAATTTGACCTATCTTAGGACCTCCATATATTTTTTTTTTTACCAGTTTGACCTACTTTAGGATTCCCATCATTTTTTATCCATCAGTTTGATCCGTCTTAGGACCCTCAGTTTTTGTCGTCAAAATTGAACTATCTACACCATTATTTTCTGTCCTAGGACACCTTTAATTTTTCTCGACCATTAGACCTGTCTTAAAACCTCCATTAATTTTTGTCAATCAATTTGACTTATCTGGGGAGCCCCATCATTTTTTGTCCACCAACTTGTCTTAGGAGCCTCAGTTTTTGTCATTAAATTTGAACTGTCTTAGGAACCCTCTCATTTTTTCCTAACCACTTTGACCTGTCTTAGAATTCCCATAATTCTGCGTTAAAAATTTTCATTTGTCCTAGGGCCCACATTTTTTTTCGACTAATTTGAACTATCTTAGTTGTCCATAATTTTTGGTTGACAATTTGACTTGTCCTAGGACTGCGATCACTTTTTCCAGACTCATTTGACGTCTCTTAGGACCCCCATAATTTTTTGTCGATCAGTTTGACCTTTCTTAGGACCTCCTTAAAACCCTCAAAAGTTTTCACGACCAAATTGACCTACTTCAGAACCCCCATCATTTTTATTCGCCAGTTTGATGTGTCATTTTTGTCTTAGGACTTCCACCATATTTTATTGAACAATTTGCCGTGTTTAAAAACCCCATTATTTTTTGTCGAAAAATTTAACCCGTCTTAGGATCCTACCATTTTTTGTCAACCATTTTGACCTGTCGTAGGACCCCTTTAATTTTTTGCAGACCATTTGATCTGAATTAAAACCCCTATCATTTTTTGTCCACCAATGTCTTAGGACTCGCGTCATTTTTTCCCAATCAGTTTGATCTGTCTTAGGATCCCCATCATACCTTGTCGAAAAATTTGATTTGTCCTAGGACCCCCATAATTCTTGTCGATCAATTTGACTTGTCCTAGGACCGCCATCACTTTTGCAGACTAATTTGACCTGTTTTAAGACCCTCATCATTTTTTGTCGACTATTAGACATCATTTTTTCCCTACTAAATTGATCTTACTTTAGGACTCCGATCATTTTTGTCGATCGGTTTGACCTATCTTAGGACCTCCACCAGTTTGATCTGTCTGACTATCCTTAGTTTTTATTGGCCAATTTGACCCATTTTAGGATCCCCATCATTTTTTGTCGACCATGGGATCTGTCTTAGGAATTATTTTTTGTCTACCAATATACCTTTTGTCCGGCTAAGATTGTCACCGATTCAGTGGTACCAATTCAGTAAAAAACGTATATTTCTCCTCACTGAAATAGAGGTTGGCAACAATGAATCTTTTAAATTAAGTACCACATTCGATTGGTGGATTTCGTGGCACCCAAGTGAAAATATGGAAAAATCAGCCCAAATGATTCATTTTTACCAATCTAAATTTGAGTGCGGACAAATATTACTTAACGTGTTTTTTACTTGATTGGTACCACTGAATCCGCGGCAACCAATTTAAGGCGTCTTAGCTGACTTTATAACAATGTAAGTAAATTATTTGTCAAAATTATACTACAGACGAAATACAAACAACTGTCAAGAAAAATGCAGAAACAGCTCGCTTCGCTCGCTCGTAAAATATCCATCATTTTTATAATTATAGCATTTCTACACTTAATATAGTGTTAAAAGTAAATAGCTGCTGTGTTCAGTTCAGTAAAGGAATTAATTAATGATATACACCGCGTGATCAATAAATAATCAATAGTTGATCATGATAGTAGATGATAATTGATAACAAATTTTTATTTAAGTTCAATGTCAGTGTTTATCATGTCCATTTTGACAATAAGATGTAAATCAGAGTGACAGTTATATCAATTGCAAGCAAATAGTAATAATTGTTAATCACTCTGTATGACGTCAAATATCACACAGTAAAAGCAAAAAGATCCAAAATCTCCTGAAAATATTCTGATCCAGTTTTTTTCATAAACGAACCCTCCACAATGAAAAAATAATTTTTATTTTGGTATCGGCAACCAATAATACATGTGTATTATTAGTATTATTGGAATACATTGAAGTAATTTACTTATACAATACATTGGGTACCTATTTCATTAGAATAATAATTGATTCTGTTAATTACAGCTATAGAGAGTTTCGGTTGCATCATTATTTCTTATTTCAATTTTTTAAACTTTTGTATTAACAAATCTATAACTTCCCGATAGGTAGTTCTGCAACCAGTAATACACCATTGACATTCGTTTTTACAATAGCGCGTGCTAAGAAAGGCGGCTATTTAATATCACAGTCGCCTTTGCAAATTGACAGTTCACGAAAATTATTGCAGCAAAGCTTCAGCTAAAAATTTTGTTTCACAAAAAGTGTAAATTTTGACTAAGTTCAGTGAAAAATTTGACAAAAGTGAAGTGCTTTTCGAACTACTTGTCTTCTAGTTCATTTTACATTCCGGTAAGTACATTCCCTTTGATTTTATTTATTTACGCCAAACATTGCAGTAAAAAAGTTTAGTGCAGGCTTTAATGTTCTCTTTACTGCAAAAGTCAGAGGTAGTAGAGCATCTGCCAGTTAGCATGCTTTAATGAAAATGAAAAATTTAATAATTTAAAGCTTAAAGCAGAAAGTACTAATGAAGAATTTCATTATCACAACGTTAATTAAACATTCATACTTTCCATATATCCGTCACGCGTAATCTTTTTGTTGTTATTTTGTTTATTAATTTAATTTTTTTAACTTCTTTATCTACAAATTCAACTTTCTCGTACGTGATTCTGCAACCAGTAATACGCCAATACCATTTTTTTTTTCGGTTCGAGAAACTATCACAGTCGCCTTTGCTTTTTGACAGTTCACAAATTATTACGAGAAGGCGCCATTAAAAAATTTTGTTTCCCAGAAAGTGCAAATTTTGACTAATTTGAGCCAAAAATTTGGCAAAAGTGAAGTGTTTTCCGAATTACTTGTCTTCGAGTCCGTTCCAAGTAAGTATACACCATTTCATTTTAACTATTTACGGCAAACCGGCGACTAGCGATTATTAAAACAGTTCGTTCTCATAATAAAAGCCGAAAAAGAAGTCCCAGGAGACTTAAATCCGTCTGTTTAAAACGCTTCGTCCGGTCCCAAGCCGTGGCGATGCGTGATTTACAAAAAATTGTTCTTTGAACCTATAAATATTCACGGATTTGCGGCGAATTTATATGTTTTCTTGAGGAGATAAACGGGTTTTAAAAATCCCTTTTTAAGGAGATCGCCTCGTAAACAGAACTGCTGGCGCATAAAATATTTTTCCTATCTCTTCGTTCCGTGTGTTTGGACAAGACAGAATTATGAAAGGTAAGAGAATTTATTTAAGTGTAGTTCGGGGAAATTATTTTGGCGGATGCGCCGGATCCGCCTGGAAATATGGATAAATACGGCCAGGAATTCACGCCACGTAGTTCTAAAGTGTTTTATAGTTAATACTTGGCGCAGAAAATGACACGATAACGAATAATAATGAGATTTTCGAAATGGCCGGCAACCCGCATTACAGGGGAAACTAATAGTCTGGTTAAGAGTGGGCGAAGGGTTTAATATGAGGTATAAATTAGAGCGACTATTGCATCCGTGAGATCACGGCCAGCGAGAATGCGATTACGTCGACTAATTTCGGAATCGTGATAAATTAAACTCGGGTTTTTTGGTTTGTTTTTATTGGTTTAATAAATACAAAGTGGGGTGGAAAAGTTACAAGTGGTCTTGTTTGTGACGTCGTTTTCTGTTGGGGAAGCTGTCGAATATCGTGGTCGTGGTGTTGAGAAAGAGCCGCTCCTCGTCGGTGGTTTGCAAAAAATACGCGCCGTAAGGAATGTTCGAATTGGCTGCAATTCCCATTGGCACTGAGATCAGTCCATTTGTGTTTCCTGCTAAATATTCATCCCAGGCTTGGAACGGGTATGCTTTGAATAAATCGGGTTTCTTTACGGAAGCAGTCCAGAAATCGCATGACCGCAAGTGGCTGCAAACCCCTGTAGCAGATATTATTTATTGCTGAGAGTGATAAAACTTCTGTAAAATACTGCTAGTGACGGTACGTTTCTTAAATTTTAAGTACGAGATTTATTTGTGAATGTGCAACAAACTCGACTAAGAAAGCTAGCAAAATTTAAAGGTCTTGTTAATAAAACAACAGTAAACTAATATTTTTTTAATTAAATTCATATCAATGAATGTTCTAAAATTTCAGGAAAGTTTACAGTTTTCATTTTTTTTTGGCAGGCAATCTCTTCTTTATGTAAACTCAAAGAGTAAACATTTCTTTCCAATGTAATGTTCTAGTAATTTCACAAAATTTTGTCAATTATCATACTTGAACTTCAGTTCTCAGCTAAATGAGACATTCAAGAGTTTTCCGATAAAGAATCAAAAAAGAAAAAAGAGAAGAAATTCAGTTACGCACTAGAGTCAAAATTATTTTGTCTCTTCAAAAATTTTCTAGAATTTTCTTCAAATCTTGTCAAGTTGCCCTGTTCACACTACAGACAATTTTACTTTCTTCTTGACCACTGCCATTTAGAATTTGAATTTTTGAACAGAATTTTTAAAGTGATTATATGTATGTCTTTAAATGAAATTCACACAATTTTTTCACATAACATTTTTTTTGCTTCCACCTTGAATGTCAAAACTAGATTTTCGAAATTCTTTGATTAAGTGTGGCATAAATTTTGCTAATTTGATTTTTTAAATATTAATTTTTTTACATCTTTTTTTTTGCTTAAATTGCATTTCACTGTGGTGTCAGCAAATGAGAAAGAACTCGGTGGTAAAAACGCAAAAAAGGCACAATTTTGTAGATAATTTCCTTCTGCTTTTATAATCTAAACAAGAATAACTAACTTATTTTAGAACAGACATTTTCAGTTAGAAAATTTCAGTACTTTACTGTCTGCTGTTATTTAGAAATTTTGATTTTTTTCTAGGAAGTTTTTTTGGGATTTATGAATGTGAATAGTAAAATTCGAAATTTTCTAATATATGGTTTTTAACAAACTGAAAATAACTGTTTTAAAATTTATATTGCTTGGAATGTATTCTTATACATCGTAGAAAAATTTGTGCTTGTATTATGAGCCTAAAATGTCTTTGTCGTGCTAAAGTTGCGAAATATCACTTTTTTCTGTTAACGGAGAAATATTTTTTTTAATAAATTATTTTCTTTAATTTGAATCTTTGAACAGAATTTTTTTAGGGATTTTATTGTCGTTATATTTCTTTGACTTTGATTTCAACTTATATCTTAAAAATCAGATTTTCAAAATTCTTTGATTAAAATTTTTCAATTTTTCAAATTTTTTAATTTCCCAAGTACCAATTTTTTTCATTTTTCAATATTTCAATTTCACAATATTTCATTTTTTCGGATTTGAACTTTTTCGTTTTCCCAGTTTTGAATTTTCAATTTTACAATTTTGCAATTTATATAATTTTTTTTATTCGCAAAGTTGAAAAATAAAAAAATTGAAAAATCCGAAAAAATAGAAAAACTGAACAAAAGAAAAAATTGAAAAATCGAAAAACTAAAATAAAACGAAAAATTGCAAAATCGAAAAAGTGGAAAATCGAAAAATTGAAACTTTGAAAAACTCAAAAACGAATCGAGTCAAAAAAAATTGGAAAACCCAAAAATTGTAAATAAATCGAAAATCTGTAATATTGAAAGATCGAAAAGCTCAAAAATTAAATAACGCGAAATAGAAAAATTAATAATGGAAAATTCAAAAATCAAATAAATGAAAATGTTTAAAAATCCTATAATCGAAAAATGGAAAAAATTTTAAAACGTAAATTGAAAACGTGCAAGATTTTTAAAATTATAATTATTATTACATGTGTAAAATGGTAACTAGAAAAATTGCAAATCAAAATGTGAAGAAATGAGAAATTAAAAAAATCGAAAAGTTGGAAAACCGAAAAACGGCAAATCGAAAAATTGGAAAATGAAAAAATAAAAAAATGTTTCCACTGAAAAATAGAAAAATGTTTTAAAATTGTTATCATTATTACATATTTAAAATGAAAACTAAAAAAATTGCGAAACAATAATTAAAGAAACGAAAAATAAAAAAATTATGGAACTGAAAAATCTAAAACTGAAAAATCTGAAAGTTGAAAAACTGAAAAATGAAAAATGGCAAATTGAAAAATTGAAAAATCAAAAAATTAAAAAATTTTCCATTGAAAAACAGGAAAATTATACAATCAGATCACTGAAAAACCGAACAATTGAAAAAACAAGGAAAATGAAGACCGAAACAAAAAAGTGCAATTCAAAAAATTGACGACATGAAAAATTGAAGAAAAAGAAAAATGAAAAACCGAAAAATTGCAAACCGAATAAATTTTTCTTTAACTAAATCTTGTATTTGCTAAATTATGTTTGACTTCGATTCTGTGGGATTTTTTTCCGTGTTATATTTTTTAAATATGTATTGAATTTGTTTAAATTGTATGTGTGATGTTACCAGAACTAGGTAGTAGATTTTTTTCGTTTTCCTAGTTTTGTGTTTTCAATTTTACAATTTTGCAATTTATACAATTTTTTTATTCGCATAATTTGAAAATCGACAAATTAAAAAAATTGAAAAATCGGGAAAAAATTGAAAAACTCAAAAAAAAGTAAAAATTGAAAAACCAAAAAACTAAAAATAAAACAAAAATTTGCAAAGTCAAAAAAGTGGGAAATCGAAAAACTGAAAACCAAAGAACTGAAGAAACAAAAAATTGAATAATTGAAAAACTAAAAATCGAGAAACTTAAAATCGAAAAATTTATTAAATCGAAAATTGGAAAAAAGAAAAAACGAATCGAGTCAAAAAAATTGGAAAACCAAAAATTGTAAATAAATCGGAAAACTGTAACATCGAAATATCGAAAAATTTAAAAAATTAAAAATCGAAAATTTGATAAATCGAATAAATGAAAAAGTTTTAAAATCCAGTAATCGAAAAATGGAAAAAAATCTAAATTCGTAAAATTGAAAAAGTGCAAGAGTTTTAAAATTATGATTATTATTAGATGTGTAAAATAAAAACGTGAAAAAACGAAAAACTGAAAAATCGAGAAACTGAAAAAACTAAAATTGGAAAAAGGGTAAATGAAAAAATCTAGAAACTGGAAAACCGAAAAACTGCATCTCGAAAGATTGAAAAATCAAAATACTGAAAAATGTTTCCATTGAAAAATAGAAAAATGTTTTAAAATTATTATCATTATTACATATTTAAAATGAAACCTAGAAAAATTGCAAATCAAAAATTAAAGAAACGAAAAACAAAAAAATCTAAAACTTGAAAAACTAAAAACTAAAAACCGAAAAACGGCAAACGGAAAAATTGAAAAACCAAAAAAAAATGAAAAAAAATCCATTGAAAAACAGAAAAATTATACAATCAGAACACAATTTTCTTCACTTAACAGTTTTTTGTTTTCAACTTAAATCGCTAAATCAGATTTTTAAAATTCTTTGATTAAGTTTGGCGATATTTTTTTTAACAAAATCTTTTATTTTTAAAATTTTTGAATGTTTCAAGTACCCGATTTTCCAGTTTCTTTATTTTTCAATATTCTGTCTTCACAGTATTTCATTTTTTCGGTTTTCCACTTTTTCGACTATGAGTTTATCCATCATTAATCTTACGCTTTTTCAATTTTTTGGTTCTAATTTTTCGAATTCTTAATTTCCAATTTCTCGATTTTTTAAATTTTTCACTTTATACTTTTTCATTTTCCCAATTTTGAATGTTCAATTTTACAATTTTGCAGTTTATCCACTTTTATTTTTTCGCAAAGTTGATAAATCGAAAAATCAAAAAAATAGAAAAACTGAAAAAAAGAAAAAATTGCAAAATAAAAAAACGAAAAATTGCAAAGTCGAAAAAGTAAAAAATGAAAAACTGAAAATCAAAGAATTGAAGAAACGAAAAATTGAAACATTGTAAAACTAAAAATCGAGAAACTTAAAATCCAAAAAATTATTTAATCGAAAATTGGAAAAAAGAAAAAACGAATCGAGTCAAAAAAATTGGAAAACCCAAAAATTGTAAATATATGGGAAAGCTGTGACAATGAAAGATCGAGAAATTCAAAATTTGAAAAAACGAGAAATTGAAAAATCGAAAAACTGAAAAAACTAAAATTGAAAAAAGAATAAGTGAAAAAATCTAAAAACTGGAAAATCGAAAAACGCCAAATCGAAAAATTGAAAAACCAAAAAATAAAAAAAAAATCCATTGAAAAACAGAAAAATTATACAATCAGAACACAATTTTCTTCACGTAACAGTTTTTTGTTTTCAACTTAAACCGCTAAATCAGATTTTCAAAATTCTTTGATTAATTTTGGCGATATTTTTTTTAACAAAATCTTTTATTTTTAAAATTTTTTAATGTCTCAAGTATCCAATTTTCCAGTTTCTTGATTTTTCAATATTCTGATTTCACAATTTTCA
This sequence comes from Zophobas morio, assembly GCF_036711695.1. Lineage (NCBI taxonomy): Eukaryota > Metazoa > Arthropoda > Insecta > Coleoptera > Tenebrionidae > Zophobas > Zophobas morio. Next base: position 404,705 of record NW_026972136.1, on the reverse strand, counting down.
TTTTTTCGGTTTTCCACTTTTTCGACGATGAGTTTATCCACCATTAATCTTACGCTTTTTCAATTTTTTGGTTCTAATTTTTCGAGTACTTAATTTCCAATTTTTAGATTTTTGAAAGTTTTCATTTTATACTTTTTCGTTTTCCTAATTTTGAATTTTCAATTTTGCAATTTATCCACTTTTATTTATTCGCAAAGTTGATAAATCGAAAAATCAAAAAAATAGAAAAACTGAAAAAAAGAAAAAATTGAAAAATAAAAAAACGAAAAATTGCAAAGTCGAAAAAGTAAAAAATGAAAAACTGAAAATCAAAGAATTGAAGAAACGAAAAATTGAAACACTGAAAAACTAAAAATCGAGAAACTTAAAATCCAAAAAATTATTTAATCGAAAATTGGAAAAAAGAAAAAAAGAATCGAGTCAAAAAAATTGCAAAACCCAAAAATTGTAAATATATGGGAAAACTATGACTATAAAAGATCGAAAAATTCAAAAATTAAATAACAAGAAATTGAACAATGAAAAAATGAAAAATCGAATAAATGAAAAAGTTTTAAAATCTAATAATCGAAAAATAGAAAAATTTAAAATCCTAAAATTGAAAAAATGCAAGATTTTTTAAACTATAATTATTATTACATGTGTAAAATGGAAACTAGAAAAATTGCAAATCAATAGGTGAAGAAACGAGAAACTGAAAAATCGGGAAGCTGAAAAACTGGGATTGAAAAAATGAGAAATGAAAAAAATCTAAAAGTTGGAAAACCGAAAAATTCAAAAATCGAAAAATTTCAAAATTTGTCCATTGAAAAATAGATTTTTTTTAAATTATGTTACATATATTTAAAATGACAACTAAAAAAATTACAAATCAAAAATTAAAGAAACGAAAAACTCAAAAATCTAAAAAATTAAAAATGTTTCCATTGAAAAACAGAAAAATTATACAATCAGAGCACTGAAAAACCGAAAAATTGAACAAACAAGGAAAATGAAAATCGAAACAAAAAAGTACAATTAAAAAAATTGACGACATTAAAAAAATTAAAAAACGGAAACTCGTGAATCTGTACATCGAAAATTGCTAAATCTAAAAATTCATACTTCCAGAAGTAGAAAAATCGAGAAACTGAAAAATTTTAAAACCAAAACTCGAAGAGTTGCATATCGTAAAGTCAAGAAACAAAAAAAATGAAAAACTAAAAAATTGCAAACCCAATAATTTTTTTATCTAAATCTTGTATTTGCTATTTTATGTTTGACTTCGATTCTGCAGGATTTTTTTCGTGTTAGATTGTCATTATATTTCTAACATTTTTTTTGCTTTCAACTTAAATCTCAAAATCAGATTTTCAAAATTCTTTGATTATGTGTGGCAATATTTTTTTTTACTAAATCTTTTATTTGCTATTTTAGATTTCTCACGGAATTTTTTTCCTGTTAGATTTTTAAATATTGACTTTTTTAACATTTTTTGCTTAAAAACCAAATAACTGTATTTTTTTCTGCTTTTGTAATCTAAAAAAAAAAATAAAGTTGCCCTGTTCACACCAACTTTGGTTATAACCAGTACGCGGGAATTTGTTTTAACCGCTGCAATCCCCCAGTTGAAGTAAGGTGTATTTTACGGCGAGTAGCGGGGACGCCTTGATCTGGTCCACAAGGTCATAGCCTGTGCGTCGCTAGGAGTGTTTACAACTAGTAAAAAAACTACTTCTATATTACTATATTACTTCAAATAATAATACTTGATGCCCTTTTTAATTTTTCAACCACAGGACCACAGATTTGTGATCTTGAAATGTTATATTATGTTGATATAGTCCAAAAGAAAAATATTATTGTAATCAAACTATCGCCGCGACAGCACTGGTTCTACCGTATGAAACACAATTCCGCGCGTTGGTTATAACACACAATTTCAGTTACAAAATTTCACTCCTCTGTTATCTACTTCACCTAGAAATTCTGATTTTTTTTAACGGGTTTTTGACAAACTGAAAATAACTGGTTTCAAATTTATATTGTTTGGAACGCATTCTTTGTATACGCTATAGAAAAATTTGTGTTTGTATTTCGAGCGTAAAATGTCTTTCTTGCTCTCAAGTTTCTATTACTACAGAATTTTGTTTTTATTATTGAACTAAAAACTACGAAAAAAGAAAGAAACTGCTCTATCAACTTCGTAATGCCAACCATTTACTTCTAGAAATTTAAGTCCCAAATAATCTAATTTCTCCAATGTCTAAACACGTCTTTCGTCACGCAACTTCTAATCCTTCCTCAGACCGCCCTATTTAATTGTTTCGAGTTTCATCACTTCATCTTTCTAAACAAAGCAGTTTTAAGAGAACCCCACTCCTAGGTAAGCCCTCCTAGATCCCACCTAAATCATATCTACTCACAAAATCCGCACCCCGGCTGATGCTGTCCGCCGTTCGGATAGTAATCTACATGTCCCGACGGAAAAATAATCCCCAGATGTCTTCCGTTCGTGTGTATAACGTCGACGAACGCCGCGTCGCCCGGATCAAGGATCTCATCCAGGGACTCTATGTGCGGCCATTCGTACAACGGAGCCGCAGGATCCAGCCCCGATATCCTGTCGATTGTCTGATTCATGTCGTACTGGAGCCTGTGTCCTGCGAACGCGGCGATTTGCGCTCCCATGCTGTGGCCTATCATGTGAACCGACGACATGTTGATGCCGGTTGATTTTGCGAGGAACATGCAGAAACGGGTTAGCTGTCTGCCGACGACGCCGGTGTGGATGCGGGCTTCGGTGTAGATGGCATGAGATAAGGGCGCCCAATCCACTATTACGATGTTCCACAAATTCGTCCGCGCCATAACTGCGGGGAGGAATTGGCGTTAGTGTTGTTTGGGGGAGGGTAATAGACGACGAGACAAAAGCTGTTCGGTGTTCTGACACGAAGAGTTTTAAGAGCGACAGGGTTTATTGCTCGGGTTAGTTTAGGATGGGAATGAGTTTTTAAGGCCGCAGACGGCATACACATTATTTGCATGTCATAATATTGTCGTCAAATTTTAAGTACATTGTATTCCGTACACTATTTTTCAGAACGTGTTGCATTCTTAGCCCGCGTTAAAAGAACTATCATTATTATTATTGTGATTATTAGGTCTCTGTTTTCTGTCCAAACACAACAAACAGCGGGCAGATATCACGACCGGCAGCCCTAAATTAGTAATAACTTTTCGTAGGCAATTTTCTCAAACAAAGAAATGCGAGATGGTGTCGGGATCCCGGTTATCAGTAAAAGAAAAAGAGCCATCGCATTGTTTCTTTGTGCAGACACGTTAAACTGAAATTTTACGAAGTACGAAAGAAACATAAAGGCTTTAAAAGCACCAGAAGCGTCTGAAAGGAAGCTGGATAACGAAACTTTAATTTTTTACAAAGTTTTATTTTATTGGAAAGGAAACTTTTCCCAGCTTAGGTGTAAAACATACGTTAGGAGCTGACACCTCTTAAAATGAGCTTACAATGTTACTTCTTTATATCTTTCGGAAAAGATATATGGGCAATAAAAATGGTTAAGTACATAATGAAAAAGACATAGTCCGCGTCCAGAATAAATTTGATTATTTATGGGAGGTTTGCGCGCTAGATGAATCCCTAATGGCTCGGTTTTAAATATTTACTGTGTGGGGATTGTGATTTATACTTATTGTAATGATTTCGTGAAAAATTTTAATGCAAAGCTTTCAGTAATGACCTTAATGACAGTCAAAATTTGCCTAATCGTCCTGACCTACACTGTGTTGACGTTGCCTCAAAATCTTGCAGGGTAAAAGTTATTTAGATTTTATAAAATAATATACTTTTAAGCTTGTAGTTTATGAATCGGCCTTTACTTTTTTCGACGACAGATTATTTTATTTCACATTAGTAGTGCGTACGAACGTCGTATTTCATTAACAACCGATGCCGTTCTTTATAAACATTGGACCCCACTTTGTCGGATCAAAAGATCATGGAGTCCTGAAAGTGGAGGAAGGGGACTTTTGCAAGATCTAAAGACTGTTGACTCGTGAAGGTGGACAAGGAGGACTTGTGCAAGACCTAAAGACTTTTGACTCGTGAATGTGGAAAACGGGATTTTTGTCGGATCGAAGGATCATTCTACTGTGAAGGCAAAGAAAAGAGACTTTTGTCCAATCGAACGACCATTGCGTCGTGAAGGTGAAGAAAAGGGACTTTTGTCGGATGAAAACATCGTTGACTTGTGAAGGTGGAGAAAAGGGACTTTTGTCGGATCGAAACATCGGTGACTAATGAAAGTGGAGAAAGGGGACTTTTGCAAGAGCTAAAGACTGTTGACTCGTGAAAGTCGAGAAAGTGGACTTTTGTCGGACCGAAAGTCAGTTGAGTCTTGGAGGTGGAAAAACAGAACTTTTGTCGGATTGAAAGAACGTTGACTTGTGAAGATGGAGAAAAGAGCTTTTGTCGGATCGAAACATTGTTGACTAGTGAAAATGGAGGAAGGGGCCTTTTGCAAAATCTAAAGACTGTGGACTCGTAAAGGTGGAAAAGGGGACTTTTGTCGAATGGAAAGATGATTCTGTGGTGAAGGAGAACAAAGGGGACTTTTGCAAGATCTAAAGACTCTTGACTCGTGAATGTGGAAAAGGGGATTTTTGTCGGATCGAAGGATCATTCTACTTAAAGGTGGAGAGAAGGGACTTTTGTCATATCGAAAGATTATTGACTAGTGAAAGTGGAGAAATGGAATTTTGCAAGATCTAAAGACTGTTGACTCATGAGAGTGGAGAAAGTGGACTTTTGTTGGACCGAAACATCGTTGACTAGTGAAAGTGGAGAATGGAGACTTTTGCAAGATTTAAAGACTGTTGACTCGTTAAGGTGAAAAGTGGGACTTTTTTCTGATGGAAGGATGATTGATTGTGTGGTGAAGGTAAAGAAAAAGGGCTTTTGCAAGATCCAAAGAGTGTTGACTCGTAAATGTGAAAAGGGAAACTTTTGTCGGATCGAAAGATCATTATGTTGTGAAGGTGAAGAAAGGGACTTTTGCAAGATCGAAAAACCGTTGATTCATGAAAGTGGAAAAAGTGGACTTTTGTCGGACCGAAAGTCTGGTGAATCCTGAAGGTGGAAAAACGGGACTTTTGTAGGATCGAAACATCGTTGACTAGTGAAAATGGAGAAAGGGAACTTTTGCAAGATCTAAAGACTGTTGACTCGTGAAGGTGGACAAAGAGGACTTTTGCAAGATCTAAAGACTGTCTACTCGTGAAAGTGGAGAAAGTGGACTTTTGTCGGACCGAAAGTCAATTGAGTCTTGGAGGTGGAAAAACGGGACTTTTGTAGAATCGAAAGAACGTTGACTTGTGAAAGTGGAGAAAAGGGACATTTGTCGGATCGAAACATCGTTGACTAGTGAAAATGGAGAAAGGTGGCTTTTGCAAGATCTAAAGACTGTTGACTCGTGAAAGTGGACAAAGAGGACTTTTGCAAGATCTAAAGAATCTTGACTCGTGAATGTGGAAAAGGGAATTTTTGTCTGATCGAAGGATCATTCTACTGTGAAGGTAAAGAAAAGAGACTTTTGTCCAATCGAACGACCATTGCGTCGTGAAGGTGAAGAAAAGGGACTTTTGTCGGATCAAAACATCGTTGACTTGTGAAGGTGGAGAAAAGGGACTTTTGTCGGATCGAAACATCGGTGACTAGTGAAAGTGGGGAACGGGGACTTTTGCAAGATCTAAAGACTGTTGACTCGTGAAAGTGGAGAAAGTGGACTTTTGTCGAACCGAAAGTCAGTTGAGTCTTTAAGGTGGAAAATCGGGACTTTTGTAGGATCGAAAGAACGTTGACTTGTGAAGATGGAGAAAAGGGACATTTGTCGGATCGAAACATCGGTGACTAGTGAAAGTGGAGAAAGGGGACTTTTGCAAGAGCTAAAGACTGTTGACTCGTGAAAGTGGAGAAAGTGGACTTTTGTCGAATCGAAAGTCAGTTGAGTCTTGGAGGTGGAAAATCGAGGCTTTTGTAGGATCGACAGAACGTTGACTTGTGAAGGTGGAGAAAAGGGACATTTGTCGTATCGAAACATCGTTGACTAGTGAAAATTGAGAAAGGAGGCTTTTGCAAGATCTAAAGACTGTTGACTCATGAAAGTAGGAAAGGGGACTTTTGTCGGATCGAAGGATCATTATTTTGTGGAGGTGAAGAAAGGGGATTTTTCTCTAATCGAAAGACCGTTCTGTCGTCAAGGTGGAGAAATGGGACTCTTGTCGAATTAAAAGAACGTTGACTTATGAAAGTGGAGAAAAGGGATTTTTCCAAGATCCAAAGACTCTTGACTCGTGAATGTGCAACAGGGGAATGTTGTCAGATCGAAAAACCGTTGAGCAGCCAAAGTCGTGACCGTCCTAGTGAGATGGTAAAACGAGAGCCAAAATTTTTCAAATGATCCCCATGAACAATTGTTGGCTTCACCTTAAAATGTTACGTAATAATTGTTATTTAAATTTTATAAAACAACATACTCTACACTTGTGGTTTATGAATCCGTGTTGATTTTTTACCCTGAACTTCCACTATAATACTCGTATATATAAAATTTTGCAAAATTAAATTTTAGAATTTTTCAAAGAAGCGGGAAGTTCAGTCGAAATAACCTTCGACTAATTATTTTTATAGTTATTTTGAATTTCCTGTTTTCAGTAGAATTATTGAATCTTTTCGCTAGTGTGAATGAGTATTTTTGTTACGAATCCGTCTGTCGGTCTGTCCATCTGCTTGTCTGTATGACATCTGTGTCCATTTGTATTAGATCTTCGATTGTTGTCAAATTTTATATGTACATTGGGAATACCCTCTAGAAATCTAAAAATTTGCCATATTTTACTTTCGCGATTTTGGAAAAATGGTAAGAATTTTCGAAGAAATCAAGCCGGAAGAAACTTCAGGGGATAAATAAAACAATTTTTTGCTCAAGTTCGAAGGTGTTTTAAAAAAGGGTAAATATTTCAAATACTGAAAAATCAAGCTAAATTGACAAAAAGTGCACAAATAATTCCGGGAGGTAGATTTTGACGACTCAATTCGACAACTAGTTTTCGAAATATTCGGTTTCAAAAACAAATTTTAAAATATGTAGTTCCATATTTCACTTTGGCGATTTTGAAAAAATTCGAATTAATTACATAAATGTATTTTACTAGGTGATTAAACACCATCATTGTAATTTATTTTGTAAATTAACATTATGTAACACATTGCACTAGCTTGATTTTTAGAACATGCGGACATTGTCATTGGTTGTTAAATTTAATTAAAATTAATCAAAATTAACAATGTTTTAAATAATAATATCTGACCGCTGTGTATTGGATATAATTACTGTGTTTGTTACGTAGCACGAATGTGATTAACCACAAGCATAAAACAAATTCAAAATTCAAAATGACTACAAATTAATCAAACATAATTTTGATGAATGAATCAAAAAAATTAGGTCGCGTTTCTCACCAGGTGAAGCAAAGTGTGTTATCAGTTTAAGGTCCTAGATGCATTTGTTAAATGTGAAGGTCATTTGCAATTACTCGTAACACTTTCATCACTCAAAGCAAGTACTGGACGTCAACACAAAAAAGATCTTAATACAGTCGTAAACAACGAATAAACAAGTCAAGGCAACACCAAATCGCATACCTTCCCTCATTTCCACCATCCACGGCACGTCCTTCCCGTGGGTCCACCCATGTATGATGATCTTCGTAGGCAAATCCGGATTAAACCGCGAGCTCTCGATCGAGCCGAGATCACCAATAAAAAGCTGGTCATCCTTTGATAAGTCGCTACTGTGGAGAATAATATATCTTGCGTAAGTAGATTACTCGAGTCCTAGTGGTGTCCCATTCATCATTTTCCGAGCAAAGTATCGATTCGTCCGGAAAATAAGCGAATGAAAAAATATTCCAAGCTCCTACCTGTGGTACAAGTGGAAAGTCACTTCGTTTTCGGGCGGCGTGAAGCCAAGGGCGGCCCGGTAATTGTTCCTAATGGGGTACAGCACTCCACTAATTCTCCCAGTACAACACACTAACAAGGAGATTTTAAACCACATTTCGCGAGGAAATGCCGTAATCCGATCTGCACCAACATACTTACTAAGCGAAAATCGGCGTTGCGTTAATGTTATATTGTAAACGATTTCGACATGATTGTTATTGAACAAAAAAAATACACTTGTGGCTTCGCTAATATTGTACACATAGAGGTTACAAAATTTATGTTGCAAAATTTCGCGTGCGGGAGCGGTGACGGATGAGCCGGTGCAAGGTCATATGGTGTGTATTTGGAAAAGGTAGCTGATTGCTGACCAGGCAGCATTAATAATTATCAAGATAGAAATAACGTTTTTCTAATGATGAGTTAGGTTATGGACCCAGACTGAACGTTGGGTATTGTGCTTCTGATTTTAAGAAAACCGTCTTACCTCAGGCACGGCCACAAACGAGATCAGCACCACCGCCAGCACGATGTTAACCCAAAACAGCCACCTCAAAAAAAGAAAATACGACGCCACCACCGAGCCGAAGTGCGACTCGATCTCCTTTATCTTGAGCTCCCACGGCACCAGCCAATTGGACAAATTGGCCAGTTCGCGGCGGTAACGCTGCCACTTCTGAAAAGCCCCTTTCAGTTCGGCCCAACACCTCGCATCGACTCACTTTTATAAGATAAATGTTCCACCTCGCCAGCATGTCCCTGGTGGATCGGCTCTGCGCCAGCCGCTCCTGAAGGGCACCCTCGTGCTTTTTTATGTAGGTTTTCGCCTGGACGACCAGCTTCAGCTTCTTCCTCATGTTCCACGGCTGCATTTTCACGTTGCCGAGAACTTCCTTGTGGAGTTTGATGTTCTCGAAGATCTCGTCCTGAGTTACGACGCCGTCGTCCATTGTTATTGCGGTGCTGGAAATTGAATTAAGTGGGCTTCGGGGGATGTTAATTGAAACCTACTCGCCGGAACTCGTGGTAAAAACCGACGAGCGTCGGCGGCCGTTCTCGCTTCCTAGTAGGATGTCGGGGCTGAAGGGCGAGCTCGCCCTTCGGCTGCTGCGGCGCCGGGATTTTCTTGTTGAGGCCCTGCGCTGAATTATGGCGTTCACGCTGGCCGAGTAGTCTTCTTCGTCGGAGTCTTCGATCTTATCGATATCTGGAAAAGTCGGACTGTCACAATGATGGATAACTCTGTTCCTGAAGCTAATTTTTTAAGGATAGTTGGTTATGTGTGAAATTATTTCGTGAGACTGGTAGCATTAAGAGGAAATCAGGAAGTCGCGCATTAACAGAACGAATCGCCGAGGTTGTTGACAATGTCCAACAGGTTATGGATGAGAACTGCCAAACGTCTCTAAAAAAGACAGTTGGGACCCTTCACCCGAGAAGCTCTCACATTCTTAAAAAAATACATTTGGGCCCCCCCGAGAAGATTTTACTTTAAAAAAAACCTTTTGGAACTCCCGAGAAGGTTTACATAAAAAAAAAGATATTTGGGGCCCCCGAGAAGGTTTTACATTAAAAAAAGCAGTTGGGACTCTCGAGAAGGTTTCACATTCTTAAAAAATTGGTCTAAAGAGTTTAGACAGTACTTCCCTCGCTGTCGGAAACTTGACGACTGCATGCCTATTGTGTTTTTTTTCTCATTACATTTTTGTAGTGGGAATTTAAAAAAAAAATTGCGATGACGTCATCAACATTTTTGCAAGGACACGTATATCAGTTGGGATAGATGTAGTGTAATACTAAGAATAAAATTATTATATTCTCAAATTTTCGGGAAAATGAATTGGGTCGTTTTGAATATTGATTTGTAATAATCAATAAAATAACGAAACAATTTACTCACGTATACGTATCAGAGGCAACTGAAAATCGTGTATGTATAAACATTCTTAATTTAAGATGACAGGCGTAACAGCATACGTGAGAGTCAAACAGAGAAACTGTAAACAAAACGACCATCGGTTTTATTGCTTCGACTTCCGCTTATTATATAAAACATTGGGTTTTATTTTAATTCTTGACGGTGAAATTCACAATTGGTTGATTATAAACATGTCTATTTCACATTCGCGGAACCAAGTGAGCGATAAAACAAATGCAGGTCTGTAATGTTAAAGTCGATGTAAATAAGCGTGCTACCCTTATGTTTCAACCGAGTTTTTCCTTTAACAAATTTTGTGTCTACCAAATTGGGTTGGTTGGGGTGTAATACTAATAATAAGTGTTGCCTTTAATTTAATCAATAAAATAAATTGACTTCATTAATTTTTTTGAACCACCTCTTAAGAAAATCTAAAAAATATGAATGGAATGATAAATCACAAGTACAAACTCATCATATTTTTTGCATTTTAGATAGGATTTATTCAGCAAAATTTAAGGGTGACGTCATCAATTTTTTTAGGAGGGATGAACAAATACATTTTGAACAAAAGTTTACCATGCTTATAATGACTTTAAAATATTCCCAAGATTTCAAAGCATTCGGTATTGTAATTCCTGATTAAATCGATAAAATAAATTCACGCCTTCATTAATTTTTTTGAGTCACCCTGCATATGCAAATCCAAAAATATGAATGGAATGATAAATCACAAGTACAGACTCATCATATTTTGTACATTTTAGATACGATTTATTCGGCAAACTTTTGAGCTGACGTCATCAGTTTTTTGTAGCAGATAACCAAATATATTTTGACTAAAAATTTATTATGCTCTTTATAACATTAAAACATCTGCAAGATTTCAAAGCATTCGGTTTTGTAGTTCCTGATTAAATCAATAAAATAAATTTACGCATTCATTAATTCTTTTGAGTCACCCTGTATATGCAAATCGAAAAAATTTGAATGGAATGATAAATCACAAGAAGAGACTCACCATATTTTGTACATTTTAGATAGGAATTTTTCAGCAAAATTTTGTGGTGACATCATAAATTTTTTAGGGGGGACGACCAAATACGTTTTGATCAAAAATTTACCATGCTTATGATAATTTTAAAATATCTTCAAGATTTCGAAGCATTCGGTTTTGTAGTTCCTGAGTAAATCAGTAAAATAAATTTACGCTTTCATTTATTTTCTTGAATAACCCTGTATATGCAAATCCAAAAAATATGAATGGAGTGATAGATCACAAGTACAGACTGATCATATTTTGTACATTTTAGATATGATTTATTCGGCAAATTTTCGAGCTGACGTCATCAAGTTTTTGGAGGGGATAAGCAAATATATTTTGACTAAACATTTATTATGCTCTTTATAACCTTAAAACATCTGCAAGATGTCAGAGCATTCCGTTTTGTAGTTCCTGATTAAAACAATAAAATATATTTACGCATTCATTAATTTTTTTGAGTCACTCTGTATATGCAAATCCAAAAAATATGAATGGAGTGATAAATGACAAGTACAGGCTCATCATATTTTGTACATTTTAGATATGATTTATTCGGCAAACTTTCGAGCTGACGTCATCAAGTTTTTGGAGGGGATAAGCAAATATATTTTGACTAAACATTTATTATGCTCTTTATAACCTTAAAACATCTGCAAGATGTCAGAGCATTCCGTTTTGTAGTTCCTGATTAAATCAATAAAATATATTTACGCATTCATTAATTTTTTTTGAGTCACCCTGTATATGCAAATCCAAAAAATATGAATGGAGTGATAGATCACAAGTACAGGCTCATCATATTTTGTACATTTTAGATATGATTTATTCCACAAACTTTTGAGCTGACGTCATCAAGTTTTTGGAGGGGATAAGCAAATATATTTTGACTAAACATTTATTATGCTCTTTATGACCTTAAAACATCTGCAAGATTTCAGAGCATTCGGTTTTGTAGTTCCTGATTAAATCAATAAAATATATTTACGCATTCATTAATTTTTTTGAGTCACCCTGTATATGCAAATCCAAAAAATATGAATGGAGTGATAGATCACAAGTACAGACTCATCATATTTTGTACATTTTAGATATGATTTTTTCCACAAACTTTTGAGCTGACGTCATCAAGTTTTTGGAGGGGATAAGCAAATATTTTTTGACTAAAGATTTATGATGCTCTTTATAGCCTTAAAACATCTGCAACATTTCAAAGCATTCTGGTTAGCAGATTAAAAAAAATTGGTCTAAAGAGTTTAGACAGTACTTCCCTCGCTGTCGGAAACTTGACGACTGCATGCCTATTGTGTGTGTGAGTAAAGTAAATTTACGCTTTCATTTATTTTCTTGAATCACCCTGTATATGCAAATCCAAAAAATATGAATGGGGTGATAGATCACAAGTACAGACTGATCATATTTTGTACATTTTAGATATGATTTATTCGGCAAATTTTCGAGCTGACGTCATCAAGTTTTTGGAGGGGATAAGCAAATATATTTTGACTAAACATTTATTATGCTCTTTATAACCTTAAAACATCTGCAAGATGTCAGAGCATTCCGTTTTGTAGTTCCTGATTAAATCAATAAAATATATTTACGCATTCATTAATTTTTTTGAGTCACTCTGTATATGCAAATCCAAAAAATATGAATGGAGTGATAAATGACAAGTACAGCCTCATCATATTTTGTACATTTTAGATATGATTTATTCGGCAAACTTTCGAGCTGACGTCATCAAGTTTTTGGAGGGGATAAGCAAATATATTTTGACTAAACATTTATTATGCTCTTTATGACCTTAAAACATCTGCAAGATTTCAGAGCATTCGGTTTTGTAGTTCCTGATTAAATCAATAAAATATATTTACGCATTCATTAATTTTTTTGAGTCACCCTGTATATGCAAATCCAAAAAATATGAATGGAGTGATAGATCACAAGTACAGACTCATCATATTTTGTACATTTTAGATATGATTTATTCCACAAACTTTTGAGCTGACGTCATCAAGTTTTTGGAGGGGATAAGCAAATATTTTTTGACTAAAGATTTATGATGCTCTTTATAGCCTTAAAACATCTGCAACATTTCAAAGCATTCTGGTTAGCAGATTAAAAATTAAATTTCAAAATGTTGTTTTATAATTTTGATTTTTTTTTCAAAAATCTGGACGTTTCGGGTGAAAAGTCGATTCAGAGTTGTAAACTACATGTGTAGGACTATGTTATTTTATACAATTGAAAACCCATTTACTATGTACAATTTTGAAGTGACGTCATCGCATTAGTGGTGGGGATGATTAGACAAATTTTGGTTAGCGTTTTACCATCTACATGATATTCTTAATATAAGTACAAAATTTCACAACAATCGGTCGAGTACTTTCGGAGATTATCTGTCTAATAAAAATCCGGGACAACAGACGGACAGACGGACGGACAGACGGACAGACGGAAATGGGAGACCTATTTCTTCGTCTTCTAGGGGTCATGAAAGATCGAGAAAACGTAAAAGTAGAGAGTCGGCCGACGGACTCGATTACAATACTTCCTTTGCTTACGCTCGGGAAGTAAAAAAGACATTTGGAGCCCCAGAGAAGGTTTTACATTAAAAAAAAAAAAATAGAGTTGGGACCCCCGAGAAGGTTTCACCTTCTTAAAAAATGGATATTTATCGCCCCCGAGAAGGTTTTACATTTTTAAAAAGATAGTTGGTACCCCAGAGGAGGTTTTACATTTTAAAAAAGACAGTTGGGAGCCTTGACAGGGTTTCACATTAAAATTAAAGACAATTGGGACCGCCGAGAAGGTTTCACATTCTTGAAAAAATACATTTGGCGTCCCAGAGAAGGTTTTACATTTTTAAAAAAGATAGTTGAGATTTACGAGAAGGTTTCACATTCTTAAAAAAATACATTTTAAGCCCCTCGAGAAGATTATACATTTTTAAGAAGACATTTGGGACCCACGAGAAGGTTTTATATTAAAAAAAAAGACATTTGGAGCCCCCGAGAAGGTTTTACATTAAAAAAAAAAATACAGTTGGGACCCCCGAGAAGGTTTCACCTTCTTAAAAAATGAATATTTATCGCCCCCGAGAAGGTTTTACATTTTTAAAAAGATAGTTGGTACCCCAGAGGAGGTTTTACATTTTAAAAAAGACAGTTGGGAGCCTTGACAAGGTTTCACATTAAAATTAAAGACAATTGGGACCGCCGAGAAGGTTTCACATTCTTGAAAAAATACATTTGGCGTCCCAGAGAAGGTTTTACATTTTTAAAAAAGATAGTTGAGATTTACGAGAAGGTTTCACATTCTTAAAAAAATACATTTTAAGCCCCTCGAGAAGATTATACATTTTTAAGAAGACATTTGGGACCCACGAGAAGGTTTTATATTAAAAAAAAAGACATTTGGAGCCCCCGAGAAGGTTTTACATTAAAAAAAAAATACAGTTGGGACCCCCGAGAAGGTTTCACCTTATTAAAAAATGGATATTTATCGCCCCCGAGAAGGTTTTACATTTTTAAAAAGATAGTTGGTACCCCAGAGGAGGTTTTACATTTTAAAAAAGACAGTTGGGAGCCCCGACAAGGTTTCACATTAAAATTAAAGACAATTGGGACCGCCGAGGTTTCACATTCTTGAAAAAATACATTTGGCGTCCCAGAGAAGGTTTTACATTTTTAAAAAAGATAGTTGAGATTCACGAGAAGGTTTTACATTCTTAAAAAAATACATTTTAAGCCCCTCGAGAAGATTATACATTTTTAAGAAGACATTTGGGACCCACGAGAAGGTTTTATATTAAAAAAAAGACATTTGGAGCCCCCGAGAAGGTTTTACATTAAAAAAAAAATATAGTTGGGACCCCCGAGAAGGTTTCACCTTCTTAAAAAATGGATATTTATCGCCCCCGAGAAGGTTTTACATTTTTAAAAAGATAGTTGGTACCCCAGAGGAGGTTTTACATTTTAAAAAAGACAGTTGGGAGCCTTGACAAGGTTTCACATTAAAATTAAAGACAATTGGGACCGCCGAGAAGGTTTCACATTCTTGAAAAAATACATTTGGCGTCCCAGAGAAGGTTTTACATTTTTAAAAAAGATAGTTGAGATTTACGAGAAGGTTTCACATTCTTAAAAAAATACATTTTAAGCCCCTCGAGAAGATTATACATTTTTAAGAAGACATTTGGGACCCACGAGAAGGTTTTATATTAAAAAAAAGACATTTGGAGCCCCCGAGAAGGTTTTACATTAAAAAAAAATACAGTTGGGACCCCCGAGAAGGTTTCACCTTCTTAAAAAATGGATATTTATCGCCCCCGAGAAGGTTTTACATTTTTAAAAAGATAGTTGGTACCCCAGAGGAGGTTTTACATTTTAAAAAAGACAGTTGGGAGCCCCGACAAGGTTTCACATTAAAATTAAAGACAATTGGGACCGCCGAGAAGGTTTCACATTCTTGAAAAAATACATTTGGCGTCCCAGAGAAGGTTTTACATTTTTAAAAAAGATAGTTGAGATTTACGAGAAGGTTTCACATTCTTAAAAAAATACATTTTAAGCCCCTCGAGAAGATTATACATTTTTAAGAAGACATTTGGGACCCACGAGAAGGTTTTATATTAAAAAAAAGACATTTGGAGCCCCCGAGAAGGTTTTACATTAAAAAAAAATACAGTTGGGACCCCCGAGAAGGTTTCACCTTCTTAAAAAATGGATATTTATCGCCCCCGAGAAGGTTTTACATTTTTAAAAAGATAGTTGGTACCCCAGAGGAGGTTTTACATTTTAAAAAAGACAGTTGGGAGCCCCGACAAGGTTTCACATTAAAATTAAAGACAATTGGGACCCCCGAGAAGGTTTCACATTCTTGAAAAAATACATTTGGCGTCCCAGAGAAGGTTTTACATTTTTAAAAAAGATAGTTGAGATTCACGAGAAGGTTTCACATTCTTAAAAAAATACATTTTAAGCCCCTCGAGAAGATTATACATTTTTAAGAAGACATTTGGGACCCACGAGAAGGTTTTATATTAAAAAAAAGACATTTGGAGCCCCCGAGAAGGTTTTACATTAAAAAAAAAAATACAGTTGGGACCCCCGAGAAGGTTTCACCTTCTTAAAAAATGGATATTTATCGCCCCCGAGAAGGTTTTACATTTTTAAAAAGATAGTTGGTACCCCAGAGGAGGTTTTACATTTTAAAAAAGACAGTTGGGAGTTCCGACAAGGTTTCACATTAAAATAAAAGACAATTGGTACCGCCGAGAAGGTTTCACATTCTTGAAAAAATATATATGGCGTTCCAGAGAAGGTTTTACATTTTTAAAAAAGATAGTTGGGATTCACGAGAAGGTTTCACATTCTTAAAAAAATACATTTTAGGCCCCTCGAGAAGATTATACATTTTTAAGAAGACATTTGGGACCCACGAGAAGGTTTTATGTTAAAAAAACGACATTTGGAGCCCCCGAGAAGGTTTTACATTAAAAAAAAAAATTCAGTTGGGACCCCCGAGAACATTTTACATTTTAAAAAAGACAGTTGAGAGCCTCGACAAGGTTTCACATTAAAAAAAAGACAACTGGGACCCCCGAGAAGGTTTCACATTCTTGAAAAAATACATTTGGCGTCCCAGAGAAGGTTTTACATTTTTAAAAAAGATAGTTGGGATTCATGAGAAGGTTTCACATTCTTAAAAAGATACATTTTGGGCCCCTCGAGAAGATTATACATTTTTAAGAAGACATTTGGGACCCACGAGAAGGTTTTATGTTAAAAAAAAAGACATTTGGAGCCCCCGAGAAGGTTTTACATTAAAAAAAAATACAGTTGGGACCCCCGAGAAGGTTTCAAGTTGGTAAAAAATGGATATTTATCGCCCCCGAGAACATTTTACATTTTAAAAAAGACAGTTGAGAGCCTCGACAAGGTTTCACATTAAAAAAAAGACCATTGGGACCCCCGAGAAGGTTTCACATTCTTGAAAAAATACATTTGGCGTCCCAGAGAAGGTTTTACATTTTTAAAAAAGATAGTTGGGATTCATGAGAAGGTTTCACATTCTTAAAAAAATACATTTTGGGCCCCTCGAGAAGATTATACATTTTTAAGAAGACATTTGGGACCCACGAGAAGGTTTTATATTAAAAAAAAGACATTTGGAGCCCCCGAGAAGGTTTTACATTAAAAAAAAAAAATACAGTTGGGACCCCGAGAAGGTTTCACCTGCTTGAAAAATGGATATTTATCCCCCCGAGATGGTTTTATATTTTTAAAAAGATAGTGTGTACCCCAGAGGAGGTTTTACATTTTAAAAAAGACAGTTGGGAGCCTCGACAAGGTTTCACATTAACAAAAAAAAACAATTGGAACCCCCGAGAAGGTTTCACATTCTTGAAAAAATACATTTGGGGCCCCGGAGAAGGTTTTACATTTTTAGAAAAGATAGTTGGGACCCCCAAGAAGGTTTTACATTAAAAAAAGACATTTGGAGCCTCCGAGAAGGTTTTATATTTTTAACTAAAGATGGGCGTATTCTCACTTTTTCGAGAAAGTTTTTCGTGAAATTGTTACGGCGTTATAAACTTAGATAATACACAATCCGAGATAAAAAGAGAAAAAAAGAAAAAGAAAAAATCGAAAGGCCAAGTTTGGAATCGAACGCACCACGTCCTGTCCGCATGCCTGACTCGTAACCACTAGACCGCCACTGGGATACCTTATACTAATGATAATGATAAACTTTTATTATTCTGTGCATTATGTTTCTGCAAAAATTTGTACGGTTAGGGAAAAACTCAAAGCGGATTCGTTGTTTTATAACACTTAAATCAAATAAACATAGAATTCTTTGAAGTGACGTCATCAAATTGTTGGTGGGGATGATTAGCACTTAACCACTACATGTAGTATCCAATGTACATACAAAATTTGACAACAATCGGTTCAGCAGCTTCGGGGATTACGTGATTAATAAAAATGGATACAGACACCAGACAGACAGACGGAAACGGGAGACTACTTTTCTCGTACTGTAGGGGTCGTGAAACGTCGAAAAATGTAAAAATAGCCATTCGTCCGATGGACTCGATTAATATACTTCCTTAGCTTACGCTCGGAAAGTACAAATAATGTCATTGTGAATAGATTAAACTGATAGAAATGGTGGAGGCGCCGGGATAATAAATTATTTAAAAAAACTTATTTATTTCAATAATTTTTACAAAACTTCCATATTAAATAATCAATTAAAGATGAAACAGCTAGAAGAAATGACTAGCAGAAATTTGAACCAAGGTAAATGGTTTTTCATGGAATGATTTTCAACAAATTTAGTTTTATTGCATGAGTTCTTGTTCAATATTGTGGACACAAAGACAATAAGGACAGATTTATGATACTGAGAATCTTTCTCATATGAATAATTTCATTCTGGATTGATTAGAGAAACATACATTTTTTTGATAAAAATGGTGGAGGCGCCGGGAGTTTTTGTTTTATAATGTGTAAAAAAAATATTTACCCTAATAAACAATTCTTTGAAATAAAAAAAAACCCTAAGGCAAACTGAACCAGAATGCAAGGAATATAATTTCATTAATATAAGAATCAAAATCTAACAAAACCGCTTGAAAATTTCAAACTTCTCAGTTCTAATCAAGTCTTTTGAAAAGACTTTAGTTGAATTTTCAAAATTATGACGTTATCACTTTATATTATCAAAATAATAAACTAAAAAAAATTACAAAGATATCGATTTAGTTTTCACGTGGCATTTTTTTGAAAAGACGCAGTTTCTAGTGGTAAATATGTGACTTTTTTTCAGAATTAACTTTTGACATGACCATAATTTAAATCTGTTCATACATTCGTTTTTATGAGAAATAAAGACATGTTACCGAAAGACAAACAATGATACATTTCATTGCAAAATTTTCAAAAATATATTTGTTTAATAATGATCTCTTTTTCAATGATGTCATCTAGATCTGGAATGGATGTGTAAATCAGTAAGAATCTAATTAAGTCAAATAATACAAACATAAGTCAAAACTAGTTTTTTAGGAGAAGTATTCAAAATGAAGGTGTATTATTAAATTAAAGGTGTGGAGGATTTAAAACGGGATTTATTAAAAAATATTTTGAGATATCTTCGTAATAATTATTTTCAGGTATATGAGAGAGAGATTTTAGAACTTTTACGATCTTGGTGTTAATTAATTAATTAATTAAAAAAATATGAAGTTTTAGTAAAATAAGCGTTGTATATAATATAAAATACTAAAAGCAAATAAAATTTTCAATAGGTTACACAACAAAGATTGCAAGTAAAAATGGCTTGAAAACTACTTAGCGCGAGTTTAGTTTGAAAAACTCCCGTTGTATTCAATCGGAAATCTATTTCAACATTTGAATACAACATCATTATTATTACTGCGTGGGTGCATTTCTCCCTTTGTGTGTTTTATATTTAAAATGATCCCATTTCAAAGCAACTAAGTGTAAAATTTCAAATTAACAAAAACATGTTTCGGTGAATTTCCAGAATTTACATTAATAACATTGGTCTGTAAATAATTAAATTAAATGTGATCACATTCAAACCAGAACGATTATTGAAGTCCGTAAGTTGCGTATAATTGTGCATCAAGTGAACTTTCACAACGTTCCTAGACATGACATGTGCATATTTTGAAATAAAACAAAATAAACAATATAAACTGAAGAGACTATGTTTTCTAGGACAGGTTTAAACGCATATTATTATGCTTTATTGCGTTCACTGCGTATCTGCTAAACATCTGTCCAATTACAAACTCTTGCGAAATATAAAATACAATATTTACTTTTAAAAGAAGTCTATGTAGTGGCATTACACAGTCTCGGCTGAATAAATATTTAAATCACATTATGACAGAACAAAACAGCGCAATATTGTAATGATTGTATAAAATTCTAAAAAAAATTATTTGTCATGTCATCTCAGGAAAAAGTGCTACAAATAAAGGATCATCGTCAAAACACCATCCTTAATTAAAATCCAGTTTATGCTGTAAATAGTTTCCGCACTGTGTGTTACACTGCAACTAAAATCTGACTTAACTTGATTTTTCATTAAGTTTCTAATTAAACTTTCCCCGTAAATCCAGTACAGGAACTCAGGTATAATCTACATAGTTAATAGGAACGTAAAAACCACCGAGCTTCGAACAGTATTGCGGTGAAATCAGTGAACCAAAAAATTAAAATTCCGGGATCTTAGCTTCGCTTCTATAAGACTTTCTAAGACTGATGATCGAAATTTATCTCTCGATGAAAATATCGGCAGAATCTTAACCTTACGCGATATTATTTCGGAGAATATTGAGTAATTTTCTAGACCTCTTGTAGAGTCTAACCGCAATTACAACTTTATTTTTTATTTAATTTTTTTTTAACTCCCGGCAACAAAAGTTTGTGTTTGTCGTAAAAAGCTCTCCTTCGTCCCGTAATTTGTTGATTTCGGACAGCCGCACTCCTGTTTAACTTTTACTTTAAATTTCCACGACAAATGCATAATATATGGGGAAAACAATTTTGTAATTGTGTTTCCGTGTGCCGTTCCGCAACTCGAGCCAACTTCCGAACTCAGTTCCCCTGATTAAACTTTACCTGTGCTTTGCGGAAAATGAACCTTATCCTCGCCCATTCTTCGCAGTGTAGTAGTTACATTTAGTTGAACTATCTATCACTCCTGACCGAATTCTCCGCAAACGTAACGTTTGTTCGGGCCAAAATAACATACACGAAAGGGACGAGAAATATTATTGTAAATGAAGTCTGGTCATAGAAAAAATTGTGTACACAATTCTCATTTAATGGACTTTAAGACACTTAATAATGATATGAAATTGATGAAATTTTACCTGTTGTTTGCGGAAAGTGGACCTTATCCTTGTCCATCTTTGCGCCTCCGGGGCTGTAGTAGTTGCACTTGGTCGAACTATCACTCCTGACCGAGTCCTCCGCAAACGTAACAGATAGCCGGTCCACTGAGGGTTGGGGCGACGCCGGTTCACCCTAAATTCCGAGCAATACAAACACAGTTACACGCAAACCTTGAGCAAACACCGAGAAGATCAACAAATAAACGTCCATGAAGACAAACGCGCGCTCGGATGAACCGCATGAAAATGCGATTCTTGGCCGAGGGTTCGATCTGAGATGTATTAACGAAGCGGGGTGAAAATGAAAAGGGTTATAATTTAATCAAAATACTGGAAAACATTCGCAGCACGCATTTATTCAATCTTGACCACACCTTATAAACACCATACCGATTCTTTTTAGCCCCAAAGTGGTTCGTTCTGGTTTGTCTCGTTCTGGCGCGCGGAGGAAAGTGGCGGGAAAGAGATGGAAGAGGGACGGTTGAAAGGGGAGTCGTTTATTTTAGCCAGGTTTCACTAATTCGGATAAGAGCTCCTAAATCCTGACGGTAAATTATTGAGATTTACATTTTATCGATGGTGTTTGCCGCTGATCAAAGGCTTGAAATATGATCGGATTGTTTTATGGTGATTTGCAATAGAGGCTTTAATATAAGTTATGGGCGTTTATGGAGGTTTACTGGAAGTTTTATGAGTTTTATGGGATCAGTTATCTGGAGTGGGTGCTGTGATTACCGAAGATTTTTACTTCCTGAGCGTAAGCTAATACTAATCTACTTTTAAAGTTTTATCGACCTTCCGTGATCTCTAGAGTACGAAGAAATAGGTCTCCCGTTTGCGTCTGACTGACTGACAGTCTGTCTGCTGTCGGTCCGGATTTGTACTTCAAAATTTACAATAATAAATTTGTTTTATTTTTAAAATACTCCTGTATTTGTGGTGTATGATTCCGTGTTATCACCCTAGACACACAGATTTTTGGAAAAAAATCTAAAATATATAACATTTTTCAATTTATTTTTAAACTATACAAAACCGAATGCTCTGAAATCTTGCAAATGTTTTGTGGTTATCGTAATAATGGCAAATCGTTAAAAAATAAAATTCCCAAAATGAAATCATAGAATTTTTAGAAAAATATTTTAATATCACAATTTCTCGTTTTTTCGTTTTTGCAGTTTTAATTTTTAAAATTCTTCAGTTTTTCGACATGCAATTTTTCAATTTTGCAATGTTTTAATATTATAATTTCCATTTTTCGATTTTTCAATTTCTCAATTTTTAATTTTTCGAATTTTCAATTTTTTGTTTCCCCAATTTTCGAAGTTCCTGATTTTTGTTTTTCAATTTACCGATTTTTTTCATTTTCATTTTTTCGGTTATATCACAATTTTTCATTTTTACATTTTTTAATTTTTGATTGTTCAAAATCTCGATTTTCCAATTTTTTAGTTTTCCTTTTTTGCAAATCCAAAAAAATGTAATCATGGTAAATCGTTAGTCAAAATTTATTCGTTTATTCCCTCCCAAAATCTCAAAATTTTGTAATACATACGCATATTTATTTTAACTGATAAGGGTTATCATAAAAAAATAAAATTCGCAAAATCAAATCTTAATAATTTTACGAAAAATGTGGTCTTATTTATTTCCACTTTTTAATTTAATTTTTTGAAATTCGTTCCACTTTTATCAAATTCTCGGCTTCCAATTTTTCGTTTCTTCACTGTTTCGATCTGCAGTTTATGAATTTTGCAATTTTCGTTTTTTCGATTTTTTAATTTCTCAATTTTTACTTTTCGATTTTTCAATTTTTTGTTTCCTCAATTTTTCAATTTCTTGATCTCTATTTTTTTTATTTACCGATTTTTTAATTTTCATTTTCTCGATTTTATATCACAATTTTTAATTTTTTCCATTTCCTTTATGTTTCCAATGTTTCTTTCGACTTTATTTTTTTAGTTTATTCATTTCTTCAAATTTTCAATTATTGATTGTTCGATTTCTGTATTTTCTAATTTTTAAATTTTACATTTTTGCGATTTTTGGATTTCTGGATAATTATCCGATTTTCTTTAATTTTCAACATTTCGGTTCTGCAATATTTCCTTTTTCCGATTTTGCATTTTTTCGATTTTCAAGTTTCTCATTTTTTAATCTTTCGATTTTTCAATTTTTCGTTTCAATTTTTCAAGTTTCTGATTTAAAGCTTTTAGATTTTTCAATTTTACAGTTTTGCAATTTTTCCAATTCTTTCAAAATAATGGTTGAAAAATCGAAAAATTAAAAATCGAACAACTATAAATTGGGAAAAAATTGAAAAATCAAAAATGAAAAAGCGAAAAATTACAAAATCGAAAAAGTGAAAAATCAAAAATTACGAATCGAAGAACTGAAGAAACGAGAAATCGAAACATTGAAAAAGTCAAAATCGAAAAAGTTAAAAATCGAAAAAATTAATGAATCGAAAAATTGTAAATAAGAAAAAACGAATCAAATCGAAAAATTATGGAATCGTTAAAATTGTGAAGTCGAAAAGCTGTAACACTGAAAGTTCGAAAATTTGAAAAATTAGATATAGAGAAATTGAAAATTAAGAATTGAAAAATTGAAAAATCGATAAATGATAAATTTCAAAATCCAACAATTGAAAAATGGAAAAATTATGTGAAATATTTTACAAATTATAATTTTATTAAATACATGTTTAAAACGAAGACAAAAAAATTGCAAATCAAAAATTGACGGAACGGAACATTGAAAAATCGAAAAACTGAAAAATCTAAAAACGAACAAACGGAAAATAAAAAATCTAAAAGTGGAAAAATCGAAAAATTAAAAAAACAAAGAAAATAAAAAACCGAAAAAAAATTCAAAAATTGAAAAACCTAAAAGTTGTAAAAATAAAGAAAATAACAACCGAAATCAAAAAATTGAGACAATTGAAAACTCGAGGTATTTTAAATCGAAAAATGGCAAAATCTAAAAATTGAAGAAATAAAAAATGAAACATGACAAATCGATGAATTGATGAAACGAAAAATTGAAAAATTAAAATTGAAAAAAAAATCATAAAATCGAAACAGTAAAAAATCCAATAATTCAAAAAATAAAGAAAATAAAAAAACTGAAACAAAAAATTGTAAATAAAAAAATGGAAAAGTTGGAAAATTGAAAAACGGAAGATTATAAACTTGAAAACTCGAAAATTTGCAAGTTGTAGACTGAAGAAACAAAAAAAAATAAAAATTTAAGAATAGAACAATTCAGAAATCCAGAATCTCTCATATTACTTGAATCTCTGAAAACTGTGATTCGCCAGATTCTTTAGAAACTTTGAACCCTCTGGAGCCTTTAGAATTTTAGAATCCCGAGAGTGTAGTTTTAGTAAATCGCGAAATTCCAAAAATTTGCGGAATTTTGCAAATCTTTGGAATTTTTAGAATCTCTGAAATCCAGTGATCTTTCGAATCTTGGAATGTTTGGAATCGCCACAGTCTTTAGAGTGTCTAAGACGTCTATAACATTTAGATTCGCTACAATCTGTAGAAAATATAGAATCATTACATTCTTTTGAATCGCCGTATCGTTAAATATTAAAATTGATTTAATCTGTAGAAATTTTAAATTCTCTAGAATACCTATAACCTTTGGAATCTCCGGAAACTCTGACTATAGATTCTGTAATGTTTGAAATCGTTGGAATCTTTTTAAATTTGGAGATTCCGAAAATTTATGGAATTGTGGAACTCTTTGTAATTATGTAGAATCTCTGGAATGTTTGATTTATTTTGATGAAACCTCTAATTTTTTAAAAATATTTCAAATTATTGAAGGAAAATCCTCAACGTGTAAAACAATTATAATTATTATCAGGTACAAATTTAAAGAGAAGGCTAGAAAAAATGCAAATCGAAAATGGAAGAGACGGAAAAAATCGGGAAGCTGAAAAATGTAAAAATTAAAAAACCAAAAATTTTATAATCTAAAAATTGACAAAATAAAGAAAATGGAAAACCGAAATGAAAAGTTACACAACGATATATTGAAGAAATTAAAAACTGAAAAATTAGAAATTGAAATCTCGCGAAACTGAAAATCGAAAATTGTAAACAAAATAAAAACCAAAATCAAAGTATCGAAACAATTGGAAACTCGAGAAATCTGAAACCGAAAAATGTCAAAATTTAAAAATTGAAGAAATAAAAAATAAAATAATAATAATAACAAAATGAAAAATTGAAAAATCGCAAATTGAAATTTTGATGAAGAAAAAAAAATTAAAATTGAGAAAACAAAAAATCTGAAAATGGAAACATTGAAAAAATATAGAAAATAAAAAACCGAAACGAAAAATTGCAAAATCTGGAAACAGATAAATTGGAAAGTTGGAAAATTGAAACACTGAAGAATTTAAACTTGAAAACTTGAAAATTTGAGAATTGATAAACTGAAGAAGCAAAAAAAAAAATTTTAATTGAAAAATAGAAAAATTCAAAAATTCTGTCGAAATAACCTATGATCGATTTTCTCATTTTAAAGTTATTGCTATGTTGATAACCGATTAGATCAACTTTGATTTTTTCGTTAAAAGTGGTGGGGACTCCGGAATTTTAAGTTTATTTTAAGAATATCACTGTTTCACAGATGAATTCCTAATCAACATAAAATAATACAGTAACTATAAATATAGTCAAAAATACCTCTTTTCAGATTTCTTTGTATGGTACAAGCAGAACGTTTTTCCGCCCGATTTAAATAATCTGATTGTTCCATGGCCGCCCAAATTATCATCTTTCTATTAATTAATTCATTAATTTGGACATTATCATCTCAGTTTCTAGATTTCCTTACAGTCAATAAAATTTTGGATAATTCAGTCGAAATTGACACTTTAAAAAGCTTTTTATTTTTCAGTGATAATAATACTAACCAAAATTAGATACGTTTTCTCTGTTTATTTTTCATTAAAAATGTGCACATCTATCCAACCACCACATTAAACCCCTTACGTAGCTAATTATTTTCGTCATGTTATTTAACACCGTCCACCGAGCTCTTGTCTCCGTAATCGATACAGTTTCCATTTATCTAGAATGAATGTGTCTACATGTGATGTGGCAACGTGATTACTACGATGGATGGAACGAGATAAAAAGCACTAACACTAACACCCACTTACCCCCGAATACATGTTTTGTCCTATATCTACTTGTTTAATCCAATTAAGCGACGTATACGGGCCTTGAAATAGAGATCTGGTAAAGATTACTTTAATCAAAACTGGATGTCATAAAGGGAAGGTGGTGAAGGACGTAGCCGGAAAAAGGCTGTTAGACCTAATGACGCTTATCGGGTTCATATTGTCGGAAACGCGACAGACGCGAAAATGTGATTAATGCTATTTATTAGCGAGATAATGGCGTAATTGGAAAATAATAATTCTTTGTCGCGCCAGGGGAGAGGGTTGCGTATATTTATTAAAGAGTAGGATGTTGCGACAAACATGATAATGACGTTGTTGAAAGGTAAGCAAGATAATTTAATAATGGGGGGTTTTAAATGTCGTATTTTTTGTTGGATTGAGTGGAATGAGGTAAAAATGTGTCGGGAGCAGATTTTGTAAAAATAATATTGTTCATGAAGGTGGTAGAAAAACAGTAATGTTTATGTGACAGGTAAAAGTAATTCGGTTGTTTTTCATGTGTAAAAACCCAGGTGCAAGTACGACAAACCTCAAAGAAGGTGGAGGACTGCTGAGTCCAGTTTTATTCACTGTTTTAATCAAGGATGTAACTAGCAAAGATAAATGAAAAGAAAACTGAAAGCGGTAATTGTATATTTTCATGAAACCGTAATGTTCGTCAGCGAAAAAAAAGTGAACTGAAACGTAACCTAAATTAATTAAATTACCTTCCTTTTAAAAAACGTATCGTATGAAATGTCAGAGATTGTATTTCTAGGGGGTTTAATTGCAACTAACGTCTGTAATGCAACACGTAGAAAAGCACTAAGTTAGAAGAGTATTATGTTTTATGTTACAATGGAAAATGCTGGGTCTGGGAACTTTTAATTGTGATAATCTCTATACATTAAAAAAATATAGCTAATACCAATAACACCGTAAAAATTTATAAGACACCCTATATATTTTTTAACACCCTATAAATTTGTTTGTGTTTGTCTACGACATGCGATGTTTATTTTTAATTGAACCCTATATATTTTCCTAAAGATGCTTGAAGTCCGGAGAATTCCTAGAGCCTCTAGAATCCATAGAATCTATAGACACTCTAAAATCCATGGAATCCTTGGAGTTTCTGGAATTATGTGAATCCTTAAAATCTTTAGAATCCCCAGATTCTCTGAAATCTCTGGAATCTTTGGAATCGTTGAAAACATTGGAAACTTTAACATTTTTGGAATATTGGGAATCATTAGAACCTTTAGAATCTCTAAAATCTATAGCATCTCTAGAATTTCTAAAACCATTGGAATCCTTAGGACGTCTTGAATCTCTAGAATCTGTAACATGTATAGAATTTTTGAATTACTTGAATCTCTGGAAACTCTATAATGTTTGAAAACTCTAGAGACTGGAATCTCTGAAAACTCTGAATCCCTAGATTCTTGAGAAATTTTGAACCCCCAGGTGCCTTTAGAACTTCAGAATTACTAGAATGTTTGGAGTTTTAGTAAACCCAGAGATTCTAAAAATTTCCGGACTTCTGTAAATTTTGGAATATTTAGAATCTCTGGAATCCCAAGCTCTTTCAAATCTTAGAATGTCTGCAATCATTATAATCTTTAAAGTGTCTAAAACTTCCATACGTTTAGATTCATTACAGCCTCTTTAATCTTTAGAATCTGTTGACTGTATAGAATCTTTCGAATCGCTGAATTATTAGACACTAAAATTAGTTTAATCTCTAGAAATTTTAAATTCTTTAGACTCCTTATAATCCTCTGGAATTTTGGAAACTCTGACTCTCTAGATTCTGTGGAATGTTAATTATGTTTGAAGCCGTTGGAATCTTTGGATTTTTTTTTAAATTTAGAGATTTCAAAAATTTGTTAAACTCTTTGGAACATCTCGAATCCTTGGAAACTTTCGAAACTTTAACATCTTTGGAATCTTTGGAATTCTTGGAATCTTTATAATCTCTAAAATCTGTAGCATATCTAAAATTTCTAAATCTACTAGAAATGATCTTTAAGATCTCTAGATTCTTTTAAATAGTTCTCTGCTATTACTAGAATCTCAGGAAACTCAATGATGTATGAAAATTCTAGAGACTTTGGAATCTCTGAAAGTTTTTAATCCTTAGATTCTTGAGACTCTCCGAACCCTCTGGAGCCTTTAGAATTTTAGAATCCCTAGAATGTTTAGAATTCTAGTAAATCCCGAGATTCTAAAAATTTCCAGATTTCTGTAAATTTTTGGAATACTTAGAATCTCTGAAATCACAGGATCTTTCGAATCTTGGAATGTCTAGAATCGCTACAGTCTTTAGAGTGTCTAAAACCTCTATACTTTTTAGATTCATTACAGCCTCTTTGATCTTTAGAATCTGTAGAATGTATAGAATCTTTTGAATCGCTGAATCGTTAGATACTAAAATTGGTTTAATCTCTAGAAATTTTAAATTCTCTAGAATCCTTATAATCCCTGGAATCTCTGGAAACTTTGACTCTCTAGATTCTGTGGAAAGTTTCTAATGTTTGAAACCGTTGGAAATTTTGGATTTTTTTTAAATTCGGAGATTTCAAAAATTTATGGAATTGTGAAACTTTTTGGAATATCTTGAATCCCTGGAATCTTTGAAGGAATTCTTGGAAACTTTCGAAACTTTAACATCTTTGGAAACTTCGGAATTCTTAGAATCTTTAGAAACTCTAAAATCTGTAGCATGTCTAAAATTTCTAAAACTACTAGAAAGAATCTTTAAGATCTATAGATTCTTTTAAATAGCTCTCTGGTACACTATCTATGGAAACTCTATGATGTATGAAAATTCTATAGACTTTGGAATCTCTGAAAACTTTGAATCCCTAGATTCAATCTTTGAACCCTTTGGAGCCTTTAGAATTTTAGAATCCTTAAAATTTTTGGAGCTTAAGTAAATCCCGAAATTCCAAAATTTTCGGAATGCTGTAGTAAATTTTTGGAATACTTAGAATCTCTAGAATCCCAGGATCTTTCGATTCTTGGGATATCTAGAATCGCTATATCGTCTTTAGAGTGTCTAATGAAACCTCTATACTCTTTAGATTCGTTACAGCCTCTTTAATCTCTAATATCTTTTGAATCCGTGAATTGTCAGGCACTAACATTGGTTTAATCTCTAGAAATTTTAAATTTTCTGGAATCCTTATAATCTTTGAACCCTCTGGAAACTTTGACTATCTAGACTCTGTGGAATCTTTATATTGTTTGAAACCGTTGCAATCTTTGAAATATCTAGAATCCGTGGGACCTTTGGAATCCTTGAAAACATTCGAAACTTTGACATCTTTGGAATTCTTAGAATCTTTAGAATCTCTAAAATCTGTAGCATCTCTAAAATTTCTAAAACTACTAGAATCTTTAGAACCTTTTAAATCTCTAGTACTTGCAGAATGTATAGAAGTTTTAGAATCTTTAAGATCTGTAGATTCCTTTAAATGGCTCTCTCGATTTACTAGGATCTCTCTGGAATATTTATAATGTATGAAAACTCTAGAGACTTTGGAATCTTGGAAAACTTTTAATCCCTAGATTCTTTACAATCTTTGAACCCCCTGGAGCCTTTAGTATTTTGGAATCCTAGAATTTTTGGAGTTTAAGTAAATCCCGATATTCCACAAATTTTTGGAATACTTTGAAATTCTGGAATCTCAGGATCTTTCTAATCGCTACGTCGTCTCTAGAGTGTCTAATAAAACTTCTATACTCTTTAGATTCGTTACAGCCTCTTTAATCTCTATAATCTGTAGAATGTGTAGAATCTTTAGAATCTCTAGAATCCTTTGAATCGCTGAATCGTTAGACACGAAAATTGGTTTAATCTCTAGAAATTGTAAGTTCTCTAGAATCCTTATAACCATTCAAATTTCTGGAAACTCTGACGCTGTAGATACTGTGGAATGTTTGTAATGTTTGAGACCGTTGGAATATTTGGAATATCTGGAATACCCGGGACCTTTGGAATCCTTGTAAACATTCGAAACCTTAACATTTTTGAAATCTTTGGAATACTTAGACCCTTTAGAATCTTTAAAATTTCTAAAACTACTAGAATCTTTAGAACCTCTTGAGTCTCTAATATCTGCAGAATATAGAGAATTTTTAAGATCTCTACAGATTCCTTTAAATAGCTCTCACGATTTACTAGAATCTCAGGAAATTCTATGATGTATGGAAACTCTAAAGACGTTGGGATCTCTGAAAACTCTGAACTTATTTAGAATCTTTGAACCCTCTGGAGCCTTTAGTATTTTGGAATCCTAGAATTTTTGGAGTTTAAGAATACTTAGAATTTCTGGAATCCCAGAATCTTTCGAATCATGGGATGTCTACAATCGCTTCATCGTCTCTAGAGTGTCTAATAAAACCTCTATACTCTTTAGATTCGTTACAGCTTCTTTAATCTCTAGAATGTGTTGAATGTGTAGAATCTTTAGAATCTCTAGAATCCTTTGAATCGCTGAATCGTTAGACTCTAAAATTGGTTTAATCTGTAGAAATTTTGAATTCTCTGGAATCCTTATAAGCATTCAAATCTCTGGAAACTCTGACTCTCTATGTTCCGTGGAATGTTTATAATGTTTGGAACCGTTGGAAACTTTGGATTTTTTTTTAATTTAGAGATTCCAAAAATTTGTGGAATTCTGGAACTCTTTGGAATATTTGGAATCCCTAGAATCTTTTGAATTCTCGGAAACATTCGAAACTTTAACATCTTTGGAATATTTGGAATTCTTAGAATCTTTAGAACCTCTAAAATCTGTAGCATCTCTAAAATTTCTAAAACTACCAGAATCTTTAAAACCTCTTGTGTCTCTAGTATCTGCAGAATCTATATAAGTTTTAGAATTTTTAGAATCTCTTGAATCTTTTGAATAGCTTAAATTCTCTATAATCCTTGTAATCTCTGGAATATCTGGAAACTCTGACTCTCTAGATTCTGTGAAATGTTTATAACGTTTGAAATCTTTGGATTTTTTTTTTTAATTTAGGGATTCCAAAAATTTTGTAGAAATCTGGAATTTTTTGGAATATCGATAACCCCTGGAATCTTTGGAATCCTTGGAAACGTTCGAAAATTTAACATTTTTGGAAACTTTGGAATTCTTACAATCTTTACAACTTTTTGAATCTCTAGTATCTGCAGAACGTGTTGAAGTTTTTGGAATCTTTAAGAACTCTAGATTCTTTTAAATAGCTCTCTCGAATTACTAGAATCTCAGGAAACTTTATGATGTATGGAAACTCTAGACTCTTTGGAATCTCTGAAAACTCTGAATCCCTAGATTCTTTAGAATCTTTGAACCCTCTGGAACCTTTAGAATTTTTGGAGTTAAAGTAAATCGCGAGATTCCAAAAATTTGCAAAATGCTGTAATCTTGGAATCTCTGGAAACTCTGATGCCCTAGATTCTGTGGAGTGTTCATAATGTTTGAAACTGGAACTCTGGAATATCTAGGAATCTTTGGAATTTTTGATTTTTTTAAATGCCAATTTTTTTTTAATATTTCAAATTATTGAAGGAAAATCCTCAAAACAGTTTGTAAAAATAAGTCTAAATCTTCTATGATTCTGGAATGTTTAGAACTTTAGAAACATTAGAATCTTTAGAACCTTCAAAATATTTAGAATCTGTGGAATTTCAGGAAACCCCGTGTGTGTTGGATTGGATTACTGAAGCTGGTGGAGTTGTCGAAACATCAATTGGAACTTTTGGAATTAAAATTTGTAGATTGCCTAGAATTCCTATTATTTTTTTGGATTCTTTGAGTTTGTTCACATCTCTAAAACACCTACAAAATTTCCGAAATCCTTGAACATTAGACTTTTCGAAATATGTATTTGGATTGCCACCAAATATTGTGTATAAATTTAAACATTGCTCGATTCTTCGCATTATGGTGGCTAAAAAAATTTAGGCAAAATTTCAAACTTCCAGCTTTGCTTTTTAAAAATAAAACCAAATATATCGTATTTTCCTTATATAATTGAAAAAATAATCTGATGTGTACCTTGGCAGTAAATTGTGTTTTTTCAGGATCATGCTTGTGTTAGTAGTTCTTTTCAAAATAATTATTTTTTCTGAATTTAAAAAATAAATTATATGTCTTTCATTTTCTGAATGAAATTTTATCTGTCATTATTTTTTTGATTTAAAAATAAATTGTGTTATTTAATTTAGTGAAATCGCATTCTCTAAAACAACTATGACGCTTCACTGAATTACTTTGAAACGTATCGCCCATTAATTGTACGAAAAGCTAATTCATCACGCTTTCAGTACGTGCGTTAATTTCGCATAAAAATGAGCTAATCACTTTATTTTCGGCATTTGTTTAATAAAGAAAATTGCACTCGGAATGAAAATAAATTTTCGTGCTTTCAGTAATCTTACAGCAGAGCAACAAACACGCCACTTCAACCATTAATAATCATTCCGATGTAACAATATGTGTAGGAGTGCCCACAGCCGTGCAGCAGACTAATATTACATTATTAATTTTTTACTCCAAACAGTGCTTTTTTTGATCTTCCCTTAATTGACAGCGAGGGAGTGCCTGCCCTGCTCGAACGTCCCCAGTTTCACCTACTTTGACCACCAGTGGCGTACCAGGGAACACTCATATTGTCTAGAATGTCCAATTACTAGAACCTCTGGAAAGTCTATGATTTCTAGGACTTTGGAATCTCTGGAACCTTCATATTCTGGAGGGTCAGTGTATAGAAAAATCGTAGTTAATAATTAATAACACTGTTATAGAATATCGACCCCCTCGCCCATAATTCGCCACGTTCGCGAACTTCGCCAAACTTTAAAACTGCTGCATGCCTGGAATTATTCCGCCATCAAATAGATTTCGCGACTTTATTAAATTTCGACACACTAACTTGTGTAATATGGTGAAATTTCCATATTTATCGACAGGGCCGTAAAAGTTTGCTGTTTAAATAGTAATCCCGCGGAAATTGCTGCCGCTTTAGCGTTATCAGCTAGTGCATACTGGCGTGATAAATACCTGCAAGAAATCGGTAATTTATCGGTGGAGTGGTGGCTTTTTGCAGGTGATGTTTATCTGGCGAAGGCATCGTTTGCATTGCGTTTAACAGCATAAAGGAAGGTCGAGTGAGGTTGACACTTGATGATGAATTGTGCAGACAAGGCGCATTAGACCGCTTCCGATCATTAAAGGCAAACTGATCACACGTGAATTGCGCCCTGATGTGGATTTCTTTTTATAGAATTTTTCTTGAAAGGGGTTTGGCCGACGTTTGGCATGTCGGATGATAAGGGAAAAAGCGCGGGCGGAGGTCGGCGAGAGTTTGTAAATATTTTTTTTATTTCGAGAGGAGATTGTATGGGTGGAGGTTTGATTGGTTGGGTGGATGACGTCAGCGGGAGGGATGTTGTGAATGTGTTCAAGGCGGCAAAAATGAGGGTCTATTGTAAACGGTCTTTGTTTCCTTTCAAACATGGATTCTAATCGGGGTGTTGCGGTTTTTTTAATTAAAAAAATTGTGATCGAGTTACCCTCTGAATTGAAACATTTCTATTTTTAGAAGTTTTCGAATTATATTTGCTTGAGTATCAAGAAGTAATACAACAAGCACAAATTTGATTCCAGATAAATTGTTCTTTTGGGGATTGATTTTGACTACAATTAGTTTTTTCGAGAAATTGAGTTTTTCCTCATAATTAGTTTGGAGACACAGGGAAAGTAAGCCTTCATGATCTTGAAAAGTTTCATAGAAAAATAATACAATTTGCTGATATACGCTAAATTTCTAGCTAGAATTAGTTTTCTCAACAAATTTCGGTAACTGAATATTTTGTCCGTGAGAGATATTTTGATATTTAAGATTAGTTCCTTAGAAGCAATAACTTTCGTCATTTAAAAAGAGAAATGGCAAGTAGGCGGGGTTAATTTTACATTTTTTTCGTTCAGATTCCAGTATTTTCCAAAATGTGTTAAAAGGAATAAAATTTGTCTTTGAAATAGAGAATGGGTGGGTGGGTGGGGCTAAGTTATTTTTTTGTAAAAGTTGAATTCCTCTATTTGCCAATATAAATTGCACTATTCATCCTGAAGTAAATAAATTTGGTCTTGAAAAAGAGAAGGGCGGGTGGGTGGGGCTAATAACGACAATTTTGAGGTATACTTTAGGAATATCGTGTAGATGATAATATGATAACCGAAAATTGACTGGTCATCCCCACCAACAAATTGTTAACGTCATCCCAAAAATTTTGCGATTTAACTTTTACTATCAAATGTGAATTAAATCTAAAATTTAAAACCCGAAAAATTGAAAAATTCCAAAACTGGAACATCGAAAAATTCAAAAATCGAAAATTCGAAGTTAAAAATCGAAAATTCAAGAAATCGAGAAATCCAGAAATCGAAATGTGGAAACGTCGAGAAAAGGGAAAATAAAAAAATCGATTAATTGAAAACTTAAGAAACCGATAGATCGAAAATTTAGAAACGTCAAAATGGAAAAATGTTAAAAACCGAAAAATTTAAAATTAAAAATTGGAAAAATAGAAGGATTGGGAAATTCACTAATAGAAATGACGAAAAACTGAAAAATAGAGAAATCGAAAATTCTGAACTTCTAAAAATTGAAAAATTAGAATACGAAAAAATTGAAAAGAAATCCAAACATTAAAAAATCGAAAAATTGAAGAATCGAAAAACATACTGAAAAAACCCAAACCTGAAACATCGAAAATTGGAAAAACCGAAAATTCGAAAAATCAAAGTCAAAAAATCGAAAATTCTAGATGAAAAATCTAAAATTCGAGAAATCGAGAAATGGGAAAATAAATAAATTGGTTAATTGAAAAATTAAGAAACCGAAAGATCGAAAATTTAGAAGTGTCAAAAATCGAAAAATTTTAAAAACCGAAAAATTTAAGGAAAAAAAGATTAAGAAACCAAAACAACAAAAAAATGAAAAATCGAAAAATTCACAAATCGAAATGACGAAGAACTGAAAAATCGAGAAATTGAAGAACCGAAATACATACTGAAAAATCCCAAAACTGAAACATCGAAAAATTGAAAAACTGAAAATTCGAAAAACCAAAGTCAAAACATCGAAAACTCTAGATGAAAAATCGAGAAATTGAAGAAGTGAAAAATCGAAAATTCGAGAAATCGAATCCTGGAAAAGTGGAGAAATCGAGAAATGGGAAAATACATAAATCGACTAGTTGAAAAATTAAGAAACTGGAAGATCGCAAATTTAGAAGTGTCAATAAAAAAAATCGAAAAATTCACAAATAAAAATGTCGAAAAACTGAAAAATCGATAAATCGAAAATTCTGAACTTTTAAAAATTGAATAATTAGAATATGAAAAAATTAAAAGCCGAAAAATCCAAACATTAAAAAATCGAAAAATTGAAAAATCTAAAATTTAAAAATCGAAAAATTAAATAACCGAAATACATACTGAAAAATCCCAAAACTGAAAAATCGAAAATTCGAAAAATCAAAGTCAAAAAATCGAAAAATTCAAGAGATCTAGAAATCGAG
This sequence comes from Zophobas morio, assembly GCF_036711695.1. NCBI lineage: Eukaryota > Metazoa > Arthropoda > Insecta > Coleoptera > Tenebrionidae > Zophobas > Zophobas morio. The sequence goes on along the minus strand of NW_026972136.1, from coordinate 369,032 downwards.
AAATCGAAACCTGGAAAAGTCGAGAAATCTAGAAATGGGAAAATAAATAAATTGATTAATTGAAAAATTAAGAAACCGAAAGATCGAAAATTTAAGAGTGTCAAAAATCGAAAAATTTTAAAAACCGAAGAATCGAGAAATTGAAAATTCTGAAATTTTAAAAATTGAAAAATTAGTGTATGAGAAAATTGAAAAGCCGAGAAATCAAACATTAAAAAATCGAAAAATTGAAAAATCTAAAATTTAAAAATCGGAAAATTAATGAACTGAAATACATACTGAAAAATCCCAAAACTGAAACATCGAAAAACTGAAAAATTTAAAATTCGAAAAACCAATGTCAAAAAATGGAAAAATTAATAAATCGATTAATTGAAAAATAAAAAAACCGAAAGATCGAAAATTGAGAGCGCCAAAAGTCGAAAAATTTAAAAAACCGAAAAATTTAAGAGAAAAAAAAAAGATCAAGAAATCGCAACAACAAAAAAATGAAAAATCGAAAAATTCACGAATAGAAATAACGAAAAACTGAAAAATTAGTGAATAAGAAAATTGAAAAGCCGAAAAATCAAACATTAAAAAATCGTAAAATTGAAAAATCTAAAATTTAAAAATCGGAAAATTGAAATATTGAAAATTCAAAAAACTGAAGAAGTGAAAAATCGAAAATTCGAGAAATCGAAACCTGGAAAAGTCGAGAAATCGAGAAATGGGAAACTAATTAAATCGATTAATTGAAATATTAAGAAACCGAAAATTTAGAAGCGTCAAAAATCAAAAAATTTTAAAAACCGAAAAATTTAAGGGAAAATAAAGATCAAGAAACCAAAACAACAAAAAAATGAAAAATAGAAAAATTCACAAATAGAAATGACGAAGAACTGAAAAATCGAGAAATTGAAAATTCTAAAATTTTAAAAATTGAAAAATTAGAATACGAAAAAATTGAAAATCCACCCAATCCAAACATTAAAAAAATCGAAAAATTGAAAAATCTTAAATTAAAAAATTGAAAAATTGAAGAACCGAAATACGTACTGAAAAATCCCAAAACTGAAACATCGAAAAATTGAAAAATCGAAAATTCGAAAAATTAAAGTCAAAAAATCGAAAATTCTAGATGAAAAATCGAAAAATTGAAAAAGTGAAAAATCGAAAATTCAAGAAATCAAGAAATCCAGAAATCGAAACAACGAAAAGTCGAAAAATGTATTAATTGAGAAATCGAAAAATCGTCAAAAATTACAAAGTTTTAAAATCTAAAAATTGAAGACCTGTTAAACACACATCGGAAAATTGAGAAATCGAAAAATTGAAAGATGCCAACCCTAAATTATGGAAAAATTGAAAATCGAGAAGTTGGAAGATTGAAAAATCGAAAAATAAAAAAAAAATTAGTATAAAAAAATGTAATCAAGTTACCCTCTAAATTTAAACATTTTTATTTTAAGAGTTTTTAAGAAATTATATTTCCTTAAGTATCTAGATATCTAAACAAGTAATACAACAAGCATAAATTTGATCGTAGATAAATTGTTCTTTTAGGGGTTGATTTTGACCACAATTAGAACTAGAATTAGTTTTCTCAACAAATTTCCGTAACTGAGTATTTTGTCCATCAGAAATATTTTGATATTTAAGATTACTTTCTCGGAAGCAACAAATTTCGTCATTAAAAAGAAAAGGGGCGGGTGGGCGGGGTTAATTTTACATTTCTTTCGTTCAGATTCCAGTGTTTGCCAAAATATAATAAAAGTCTTTGAAACAGAGAATGGGTGGGTGGGTGGGGCTAACTTAGATTTTTATAAAATTTGAATTTCTCTATTTGTCAATGTAAAATGTATTATAACGCATGTAGGGAATCGAGCAGCTGTTTTTCGAGTTTTCGTTTCTTTTTAAGCCTGGATTCTAATCAATATGTGCTTTTGTTTTATTACAAAAAATTGTGATCGAATTACCCTCTCAATTTACATATATTAGAATTTAAATATTTGTTTAAAAAATTTTGCGAAATTATATTTCTCTATCTGCATAGACAAACAAATAATACACCAAACACAATTTTGATATCAGGTAAATGGTTCTTTTGGGGATTGATTTTGAAAATTTAAAATTAGTTTTTTGCGAGAAATGGAGTTTTTTTTTCCAAATTAATTTATGGACACGGAAAATAATCCCCATTATATTGAAACTGTTTCAATGACAAATAACACCATACGAATTGATTGGAATAATTTATATATATATATATATATATTTTTTTTTTCAATGAAAATGGTGGAGGCGCCGGGATAATAAATTTAAAAAATTGTATTTTAAAAAAGTTACTCTAGAATTTGTTGACAGAACAAATTCGTCTGAAAAGTTGGTCGTAAATTGACAGCTTGTAATTAAACAAAAATATGTACATATAAAATTTGATCGAATTTATCACGTAATTGTTTTGAAACTTGGATTCTAATCACTGTGTTTTTTTCTTAATTAGAAAAAGTTGTGATAAAATTACCCTCTGAGTTTATACTTGAATTTAAATATTTCTATTTATTTTCGAAATTATATTTCTGAAACTATCTGGATGTCCAAAGAGTTATGAAATAATCAGAAAGTGGACCTCATTCTTCGGAATTAATTTATAAATACATGTAAAATAAGTCCTTATTAACCTAAAACAGTTTCACAGAAAAATAAGACCAGTGCGGACCGATTAGAATTTTTTTTTTCCCAATGAAAATGGTGGAGGCGCCGGGATAATAAATTTAAAAATCTGTATTTAAAGAAGTTTTACGAAACTTTCAGGTAAAGTAATACGAGGTAATTTTTTTGATTTGTGATCTAGTTACCCTAGAATTTGCTGACAGAACAAACTCGTCAATTTTTTATAAAAAAACAATACATATAAAATTTCATTGAATTTAGCACGTAATTCACTTTATTTTAACAATGTGCATTATTGTGACAAATTCGGAGTTTCAGAATATAACACGAATATGAATTATCTGTGGCTGAACTTAGAAAGCTAGGTTATGTCAACAAAAATTAAACTCTCGTGTTTTATAATTAATTTAATTAATATATTATTTCGTGACGTGGTGGAAATGTGCGCGTGCGCGAACACGTGACCATTGACAGTGAATAACAAACCAGTCATATTTCCTTACTGTATATAATTTTTGATCAACGGTTTTCGATATGTTTCATGTTTTCTTATCCAAATTATAATTACAGAAAAACAAAAACCCGAATGATGTTACATTCCATTATAAACCCGGAAAATGAAAAACGTAGCAACATCAAACATAACCGCCTTTTTTACTTTTTAAAGTGATTATAACCCTACATTCACCCCACGCCGTCCGCATCCTTCGAACTTAATTAAACTTTTCCACCACACGAACCTTTCAAAACCACGCCTCGCCTTTATAAAAAATTCAAAAATATTTCACCCACCTGCTTGAGGAACTTGAAGTCGACCGAGGCCCTCCTGGACTTCCCCGATTCCGTCCTAAGTATTCCCGTAGGCGTCTCACGCTTGATCTTTTCAGTCTCTTTGAAGTTGGCATCCATGTTGAACAGCTACTAATGTTACTAACGAGCGACTTTGAAGTCTAGTCCGATTACACGTTGCCAAAACAAATTAAGTTGCAGATGCGACTGTGTACATTCGGTGTGATATATTCGCGTATGTTGACATGACCGGTTTATCTATTCCTACCACACCTTGCGCATTACCTGGACATCTACATTGTCGCCACCCCCAACCTTCACTAATCCTCGCTCTGTTTCCACACAGCGCTCCTACCGCCGTGATATATGATAGCCACCGGGTTATTACTTATGCTAATGTGCGAAGAATTACTCAAAGTAAGCGGCGGAGTTTTAATTATGCGGATTATAAGCGCGACGAAAAAAAACAGGGATGTGCGTGAGGAGGGTTCGTCTCGATATGTGGACGCTGCACGCTACACAACTGGAATAAAAATTGAGTTGTTTTTGCAAAAAAATTAATAATAATTGTGTTTACACGATTTGAATCGTCGATAAGAAGTACAAATTCAAGCAAATCCCCACCACAACTTCGATGACGTCACGACCAAACCAAAATAAATTACTCAATCTATCTCCGTACAATTTTAAGTACTTCCGCTCATGATTTTCCTCGTTAACCTAATCAGAACACGAAAATCCCTTAACTTTGTCCACGTGTTTATTCTCACGCGTAGGCGAATTTAAAACAGGGCGAATTAATTAATTAATGAAAGCACAGCGCCGCCCAAGCACGCAAAATTTTCAAGAACCCCGCGCTACCAAGAAGGGATGATTCTGCGAGATCGATAATTTATTAAGTGGGTGTTATCTAGTTGTTATCTCATAGGTGGTTTAGAGATGCCGGAGGGTTGATATCGACGACGGTCTCTTCAGGCGACGTTAGACTGACGGTATGAGCATAATTAAAGTTAGCTCACGTGATAATTACAGGTACTTAACCTCCCGAAACTTGGAGTGCTGCGGAAATTTTATTGGAGGGTTCGTGTGTCGGGAGGAGGGCGAATAAAGTGCCTCATCCGGCTCAGGTCAAGCAAAATTGTCTATCACTACGTAATTAGTTTTGGCTGGCGGAGACAAAGTCAACAATCAATAGGCTCGTTTGTCATCGACGCGTGGAAATTGATTGGCGGGAGAAAATTGAATGTTTGTAGCAGGTGCAACTACCTAAGCTTTAAATCATCTTGAATACGAAAATGGTGGAGGCGCCGGGTTCATAACGAAAGAAAATTCTAGTTGTTATGTTGGTAGCTCAAGTATCTAGATTAAAATTCATACTGGGTGTGTGCAAGAAAATGCAAATAATAATGAGCAGTAAAATTTTACAACTACACCATTTATTTTGTTCCTCACTAATTAAATTTTATATTACCCGGCTGAAACTCTTGTCACATTTGTAGCTTCACTAAAAAAAAGAGAGGATATGATATTTCTCTCCGTAATTAACTTACTGCTGCAGAAATTTTGTTTAATACTTAGATATTCCATCAAACTTCTCTCACCGACACAAAGAAATAAACTCTTGGATCGTATTTATCTCAAAAATGTGGAAGCATAACAACAACATGTAACAATAACATTCTTTGCATGCTTACTTAGTTTCCGGAGAAAACCGCAAATATGTCTTTACGGAACACCGACATACTTAAAAAGCAAAGAAGAAAAAAAAACTTATGCGGCGGTAATAAAAATAAAACAAAAAATTGGTCTAAAGAGTTTAGACAGTACTTCCCTCGCTGTCGGAAACTTGACGACTGCATGCCTATTGTGTTTTTTTTTCTCATTACATTTTTGTAGTGGGAATTTAAAAATAATTGTGATGACGTCATCAACATTTTTGCAAGGACACGTATATCAGTTGGGATAGATGTAGTGTAATACTAAGAATAAAATTATTGTATTCCCAAATTTTCGGGAAAATGAATTGGGTCGTTTTGAATATTGATTTCTTATAATCAATAAAATAACGAAACAATTTACTCACGTATACGGCGTCGGTGTGTAATATCTAGAGAGCGGATTTCTGTCGGGCTAGGCAAGGCCAAACTCGGTACGGCTCGTACCGCTGTTTCGTTGGACTTTGCTGTTAATTCCCGTTCTCATTTACTTAGCCGTTTGATTAATAAATCGTTAATTATATTTATGGAATTAGTACCGATTAAACGTCACGTAGCCCGACAAAAATCCGCTGTCTAGTAATATGAAAGGCAACTGAAAATCGTTTATGTATAAACATTCTTAATTTAAGATGACAAGCGTAACAGCATACGTGAGAGTCAAACAGAGAAACTGTAAACAAAACGACCATCGGTTTTATTGCTTCGACTTCCGCTTGTTATATAAAACATTGGGTTTTATTTTAATTCTTGACGGTGAAATTCACAATTGGTTGATTATAAACATGTCTATTCCACATTCGCGGAACCAAGTGAGCGCATATAACAAATGCAGGTCTGTAATGTTAAAGTCGATGTAAATAAACGTGCTACCTTTATGTTTCAACCGAGTTTTTCCTTTAACAAATTTTGTGTCTACCAAATTGGGTTATTGTGTGATACTAATAATAAGTGTTGCCTTTAATTTAATCAATAAAATAAATTGACTTCATTAATTTTTTTGAACCACCTCTTAAGAAAATCTAAAAAATATGAATGGAATGTTAAATCACAAGTACAAACTCATCATATTTTTTGCATTTTAGATAGCATTTATTCAGCAAAATTTAAGGGTGACGTCATCAATTTTTTTAGGAGGGATGAACAAATACATTTTGAACAAAAGTTTACCATGCTTATAATAACTTTAAAATATTCCCAAGATTTCAAAGCATTCGGTTTTGTAATTCCTGATTAAATCGATAAAATAAATTCACGCCTTCATTAATTTTTTTGAGTCACCCTGCATATGCAAATCCAAAAATATGAATGGAATGATAAATCACAAGTACAGACTCATCATATTTTGTACATTTTAGATACGATTTATTCGGCAAACTTTTGAGCTGACGTCATCAGTTTTTTGGAGGGGATAAGCAAATATATTTTGACTAAACATTTATTATGCTCTTTATAACCTTAAAACATCTGCAAGATTTCAAAGCATTCGGTTTTGTAGTTCCTGATTAAATCAATAAAATATATTTACGCATTCATTAATTTTTTTGAGTCACTCTGTATATGCAAATCCAAAAAATATGAATGGAGTGATAGATCACAAGTATAGACTCATCATATTTTGTACATTTTAGATATGATTTATTCCACAAACTTTTGAGCTGACGTCATCAAGTTTTTGGAGGGGATAAGCAAATATTTTTTGAATAAAGATTTATGATGCTCTTTATAGCCTTAAAACATCTGCAACATTTCAAAGCATTCTGGTTAGCAGATTAAAAATTTAATTTCAAAATGTTGTTTTATAATTTTGATTTTTTTTCCAAAAATCTGGGCGTTTCGGGTGAAAAGTCGATTCACAGTTGTAAACTACATGTGTAGGACTATGTTATTTTATAAAATTGAAAACCCATTTACTATGTACAATTTTGAAGTGACGTCATCGCATTAGTGGTGGGGATGATTAGACAAATTTTGGTTAACGTTTTACCATCTACATGATATTCTTAATATAAGTACAAAATTTCACAACAATCGGTCGAGTACTTTCGGAGATTGTCTGTCTAATAAAAATCCGGGACGGCAGACGGACAGACGGACAGACGGACAGACGGACGGACAGACGGACGGACAGACAGACGGAAATGGGAGACCTATTTCTTCGTCTTCTAGGGGTCATGAAAGATCGAGAAAACGTAAAAGTAGAGAGTCGGCCGACGGACTCGATTACAATACTTCCTTTGCTTACGCTCGGGAAGTAAAAATGCAAAAATAGAAGGATGATTTTTTTTATTTGTGATCCAGATACCCAAGAATTTGTTGACAGAATAAATTCAATCGAAAAGTAGATCGTAATTTCACACAGTTTTAATTTTAAAAATTATAAAATTTTAATGGCAACACAACTTGAATCCTTGTTGGATTTAAAATGTTTTATGAGAAGTAACATATTTAATTTAATTTACAACAACTGCTGGAAGTGTTGGTCCCCAACTTCTTTACATATTTAAATTAACGCAGGGTTTCATATTCTCAAATACTCTCAAGTATTTCGGCGGAATATTTTCATGCCCGAGATTATAGGCAACCCACCACAACACAAATTCTATGTTCTAATATCTAATCTCTGATATATATAAAATTTTAAAATTAGTTTTGAGCACTTGTAATTGCGGTTTTTCTTATTTTTCTCAATTTTCCTATAAGAATAAATAAAATCATAAAATATGTCTTACAATTTCTTTTCGGAAATATCTTATTAAAAATTTCAACTGTACGACGGCTATTAATTAGCCATTGTTTAGATTCAATTCCTCAACTTGACCCAGTGATAGTGTAAGTGATTTGCCCTGAAAATAAGTAAATTTCTTGAGTTATGTTTTTGTAACAATTAAATATTTTATAATGACTTTGAACAATTTAAGAAACTATTGAAAAAATTTCACAACGCTGAAAATTGATTTCTGCAGACTGAAAACATTCTAAAAATTATACAAAGTTCAAATGCAACACAAAGTTTTTTTCTGTATCTTTAAAATCTATCCAAATCAAGACACGAAAATCTGTGTATTTCCATAACTAAAATCGTTGTTGTTTTTGTGAACCGTTTTAACAATTTTAATACCTATTAAGCAAAAGGTCGATCAAACCTATAAAGCAAGACTGACCCCGATTAAAAATTTCATACTGGACCTTCGCTATCATCAAAATTTACGACTATAATAAAAGTTCAATTTTGTAGAACAAGAACATGTAAACCTCTGGGGGACAAATATTTTAATCCAAAAGCGTGACTATTTTACAAATACTAGAAAATATAAAATATCAGAATTTCGTATAAATTACGGAAAAAAGTTCTGTAATTTTTCAAAAAAAAAACCTTTTAGTTATTTGTTTTGACAAAAGTCTATACTTAAATAACAGTTCAACTTATTTATGTTTAAAGATTAAATTGGCACAATATCTATTATTTCAAAATGAATTAATTAAATAATTAAAGTTTTAGAACTACTTGCAATATAAAATTGACACAAAAACTACTAAAGTCAAACTTAATGAAAGTTGTAATATGCAGAACGTTAAAACAAACAAGAAAAACAAACATTCGTAATGTTTAAACGTCTTCATTTTTTCAAAGTCAAAGTATTTAGATTTATTAATTAGACTTTACTTTAAAAATTGGGTTGATTTATTTTCTCTGTACTAATTAACCTCAAGTTTCAATAATAACGCTTATAATTAAGTCATTACTGTGTTTAATTTGCACAAGCTTTGAAAACACCTCCAAATTGTCGTTTGTTGCTTTGAATCGCTAATTAATACACCAGTCGTAAATTCAAAAATTTATTTTTCGTTTACTGTTTGTCATCAGTCATGCACTTAAATCTAGATTACAATCGATATAAATTAATTGTTTAATCAGCCTTGATTGAACAATAAATTACTACATAGTACGTAGATAAGCATCTGTACATAGCATTTTTAATTACATACATGTTAAATCATTGTACATAAATCTAACGCCTATTTCCTAAAATTTATTGCCTTGTACAATACTGCAGCTGATGTCATTTATCTTACTTAGATTTTAACATTTGACTATGTTACTATAACGATTAGATACAATTCATTAAAAATAAACTCTACAAAACTAGATCGAACGTGTAAAAAAATATACGTAACAAATGGCAGTCGTACACTGGAAAAACTTTACAGAGACAGCGTTATCACATGTTCACTACCGTTCTCATTTCAACATAATTATAATTAACTTCCCTAATTATAAAATGTCTAAATTTAGAGCCGAAGTGACTGGAGTGAATTTTCAGTTAACTCGACTATTTTAATTAGAGTTTTCATCTCGGCTCCATTTCCGCGTAAATCTACTCAAACACGAATTTAAAATAGTGCGAGTATTTCATTTGCGCTTTCAACATTTAATGAACGTTTCGAAACGAAAGCAAAATGTGTAAAACAAAACCGTGAAATTATTAACACCGGAGAAAAACTTTACAAAGACTCCAGACAAAAATTAACTCGTCAAAATTGAAAAATCTACATTTCAAAAACTACCTAAATGAAACGTTAATTTCACATCGTTGCAGAAATGTAAGCACAGATGGAGCTGCATAGTATCCTGTATTAGTCCTTGTTTACAAGAGATGTAATATCTTGTTTACTAATAAGAATTTAAAAAATAGCAACTATGAGATCAAAATTTTAGTTAATAATGTTTGGCATCTTTTGATTTTTGGATATTTTTTCATCCTGAGCAGGTATTTTGATCTATAATTTACACATGCATTAACCATCTAATATTGAGTCACGTAATTGAAAGTCTCCTAATTGTAGCACAACGAATGCTTAACTTTACACCATTAACTAACTACTTGACATTTATCACCTTTAAAAGTCATCAGAAGCGCATTTTGTTGACTTCTTTACGTTTTCGGTAGTCTTTAGACGTCATTTCGTCGATTTCGTTTCCTACATTTCACTTTCGCGCGCGCGCCCCTTCCCCCCTCCGAACATCTTCCTTAAAAAAACTCTTAACCAAAACCAACATCTAACTCAAAGAAACTCCATACGTCAAAACGTCGTCACTTTGCCTAATTTTAGCCCTAGCAGTTTCCGCTGTTTGCGTGCACTAAGTTTAGATAAGAGGTTCCTCGTTCCTTCGAGTATCTCTCGTTCGTCGTCGTCCTCCTCCAGTTCTGGATCTTGGCAGGATACGAATCCGCTCTCTGGGCGGGAGATCGAAGGCGGCTCCAGCAGCTCGAACCACCGCTCCACTTTGGCCGTCGCGCTGAGCTAAATTCAGAAATTTAATTTTTGGGGTGCGCTTTCGAGGGTCTGCCTTGCTGCGTGCTGCTTGCTCAGAATTCCCTTTTTTAATAAATGGAAACGGGAGGCGGCGCGGGATCGTGGGGGGTAAATTACAGACGCGGACGGCTTTATTGCAAAACAAAATTTATTTAAATACATTAAAAATAACATGGGTGGGGGGCTAACAAGGGGCGGTTTGGGGAGAGAGAATATGTACATCGTCAATACTGGCTTATAAGTCGCTGGTTTATACATTTAGATTTTCAAGAATAGTTAGAGATTGATAGTAGATTTTTAAATATGTAGTGATTTATAAACTGATCTTGTAATGCACGGTACGTCAAATTATTTCGTGGGGACGATTATCGTATGGTCGAAAAAGTTTTAATACGCAGTTGGCAGTCAGTTTATGACATGGTTTGTATTTCTGTAAAGGTTGAAGTGCAAAATCTCAAAATAAAACATGAAAATAATATAGTTACACTTTGAATAGTAAAGTAGTCTAATAGTGAAACAAGAACTTTTTTATTGCATTTAGTGTATTACTCTATGACTATAACAGCTTGTAGCCAACTCTGATTCAAAATGTTTTCCACCGCAAGATACTTTTTGTTGTTTGTATCATAACAAATATAAAAATTTTTCTAACAGAATATGCTAGAAAAAATTTAATAAATTGAAAACCTGGTAGTATTTTTTTAATAATTAAATGAAGCGAAATATGTACACAGTACATAACATTAAACCACAAAATTGGGAATAATTTGACGTACCGCTGTAAAATTACAAGAGATCTATGTGCTGCGCTCTGAAGATACACTGGAATTACGTAACATAGATATATCTATAGCAATATATATATTTACAGGAAATATTTGGCGTCATCTAGCGTTTAATTGGCAATACATTTTGAGCAACGTCAGTATACTTTAGTTTTTACATGTCAAAGATGGCAAGATTATAAACGCTTAATTAAGATATCTAGACGTGGTACAACAGTTTTATCGGAAAATAAACTTTCATTTTTTAAAAATTTACAACTACAGAGTCACGTAATTCAGCAGTTTCAAGAATTATCACTGCAAAAAGTTTTTAACAAAAAAATATAAACAGGTCAGCTCTGGAATCCACTGCTAATTGAGTACTTTTTGACTTAGAGTTTAATCATTAGGGATTTTATAAACGTCTACGTTCTTTTTAGTAATTTCTGAACCTATTGTCACTTAGAAAGTGTACAGCTCTCTATTATAAATCGTGGCCAACTTTTCCACGAACATTTTCACTAAAAATACCTTTTATTAAAAAAAAGTGGAAAACATTTCTCGGACAATAGGGACGCACAACTTCCTAGAATTTGTAGTTTTCAGGTTAGAAAGAGTCAAAATGGCGCGAAATCTGCACGTGACATAATGACGTTTAAAAAAAGAAATCACATATCTATACTTTTTTAATTACAGCAGTCTACAATCTACACGTGAAAGTAAATCCCTCGTAAGTGTTGCAGAAAAACGGTCGAACAGTTTATAAATGACAAGCACAGGGATTTTTTAACGAGTTTTCCGTCAAACATCTCCCATTGTTCAAGTGGTGTTATAATGTCACGTGCAGATCTCCTGCCACTTTAAGCTACTAACTACAAAGGCGAAAAAATTGCGGTTTTTATTGTTGTCTTCAGGCATTTTCCATTACTTTTTTTGGAATTTTATTTAAACAATAAATTTTTTGAATGTCTGGAGTTCTTACGTCTGACAATTAATTACTTTTTCTAATAAAAAAATATTTTACGACTCAGTTGCGACATAATTTTAGTTTTTTTTTTTTCCAAGTACCACGTTTACATAAAACGCATTATATAAAGTTTACGGGTAACAAATAGAATCTCTACGTTCGATCGTACTATTGTAGGTATTTATTGTAGAAAACGCCTCTGCACTTCTAAATTAAAAACCTTTTGCAGCTTCTGTTCAATTTAACCGAAATTACAAGTAACAAAATCAGGAATGTCAACACACTCGGCAGAAATACTCAAAATCAATAATAAATCGCGCTAGAAATACAAAGGAAATATCTCGGAACACAAAAGACGAATTCGTGTTGACATTCCGTCGCGCGAAATTTCACGGTAACAATTTCATAAAAACCCTTAACATTTTTAAATATTGAAAATTCGTCTACACGGCTTAGTCACCTAGGATTATAAAACCTCCCGTTTTCTCCAACAATATAGCTCCAAGAGACTGCTTATCATGAAAACGCTGGATTAATACCCTAACATAAACAGGCCTATATTTACTTGGGATCCTACAATCTGGTAGCAGTTCTGGACGTGTTTTATAAACAAAACCGACGAAAAACAAAACAAAATGCTATAATTAATCCTTAAGTTAACGATCGCGAACTCTACTATCAGATATGTTGTAATGTAACAGTTTATTTACACAAGAACACGTTATTTCGTAGTGTGTCTAGCCCACATCGTGCGCTGCACTTGTGACATCAACTCACTCCTATTCGGTACTTTCTCACTGGTGGACCTGGTGATCGCCGGCCCGTTGAGGGTCCTCAAGTCATCACTAACCCTCAAAGTATCACTCAGACGCAAGTTCGCCAGCATGTTCCCCGCGTCGTCGGCGCCGCCCGACGGCACCGGCACTATCACCCGCACTCTCCCCTCGGAATCCGTGGTCGTGAGAGTACCCATCTGCGACAAAGGTTTTATGAACTGGCTGTCGCGCCGGTCCGGACTCGGCTGCCTCTGGTGCACGTTCTGCTGCACCTGCAGGTGGTTCCCTTGGGTATTCCCCTGCACTTGTAGGTGGTTTCCTTGCGGAGGCGAGTACTGAGCAGCCGGGGAGTACTGCGACTCCACGTTCCTCCCGGGACTCAGCCTCCGCTCCATCACCGGGCTGGTGCCGGCGTAGGAGTGGCGCAGCCCCATCGGCGACGACGCCATCTTCTTCTGCGGGGGCGGCTGCAGAGTGTAGTTGTTGTTGATGAGGGGCTGTCCGTACAGCCCCGACAAGAACGGCAAAGTCTGGTAGTTGTACGCGTACGGGGAGGGGTTGCTGTAGCCGCCCATGCTCTGCAGCCTCTGCAGCAGCTGCGAGTCGAAGCCGGCGTCCATCGGCGGAGGATAGGAAAAGTTGAAGACGGTTCCCGCGGGATTGTAGTTGGTCCGGAGGGGCGAGGGCGGCAGGCACGAAGTCACCGCCCGGTTCTCTATCAGTCCTTGGGGATTCAGTCCCAGAGCTTGGAATGCAGGGCTGTTGTCCAGAGAGGCCGTTTCGGAGAGGTGCTCCGAACCGTAGGCGTCGCCCGACCCCGGAGGTTGTTGCTGCTACGCGTTAAACATTTTTTACTGGTGTGCGGAAAGCGTCGCCGTCATTCCCAGGTGAGCTATTGGGGCTTTTACAATTAAGCGGAGGGAAAAATCCCGCTAGAGCACCAAATCAAAACGAAAGAGTGGCGAGATTAGGGGCCGCTTTTTTAAGACCGGGGTTGATTAAGTCTGTGTAATTTCGGGGCACCGAGAGAAATGAGCGAGGGCGATTTGAGAAAGATGATGTGTGGAATTTAATAAAGAAACGAGATGTTTGTTTCGTCGGAACAAAAGATGTGGGCTGCTCTTGATTACGTTGCATGTTTACGATGAAGGTTATTAATTTTTTTTGTGTTACTGTTACATTTGAGTTTATCTGCGTGGTATGAAACTATTTTTACATTAAATTAACAATGTGTTCATGTATTTATTCCCCTGTAGAAACGAGAAATATAGAAAGTAGGACAGGGAGAAGAGTTAGAAAGATGGAGAAAGGCAGATGAGAAAAAGGAAGCACGGGGGGAATAGAGAGAGGAAAGATACTAAGGAAAAAACTAGAGAATAAAGATGGGAAACACGGAGAGAAAGAAAGAGGAGTCAAAAGGAGAACAGAGAGAGCTGGAAAGGGGGATAGGGGAAGCCAAAGACAACAAAAAATTCTGAATAGATACGAAGGGGAACGACAAGGAAACACAATGGAGGAAAAGTGAAACAGAGAGAGGCAACACAATGAACAGAAAAAAAATGCAGAAGGGAAAAAATATACAGAGAGAGAAGAGAGAAAGGAAGGAGGGATGAGAAAGAGAAAGAGTAAAAGAAAAAGAGGGGTCACCTTTTCTTCTTAGTGTCATTATCTTTTGTTCTATTACTGAGTTCTATGAATCCAGTTGTTTTACACATCTACTAAACGTATTCTACGTTTGATCCAAGTCAAAATTACACTGAAGTATAATAAAAAACAAATCAGCCATATACTTCACTCAAAACGAATTTAAAATAAATCAAGTTTTAAGCAGTTTTTGCGCCCTCAAAAGAAAATCAGTTACTTGAAAAGCGCCAAAAACATAAAACGTCCTACTTATAATAATTAACGGAACATCCTCTGCTCTTGCACTATTCTACATGTGATATTCTATATTATTAAACTAGATCAGTTAAACTTAGCAATGCCAACAAAGAAGGACGGAATATTCGCAAACTCTAAAGCAAAGTAATGGATACTGTTAATAGTTTTCAGAAGACCGCCTTAATTAACTTAAAACGCAAACTTCAGCTGCTACAACTTTTCATTCGAAAAGTTAACGCTCGATAAAGCCGCCCTATAAAACAAAATTAAAAAACATAAAAACCGCCCGCTATCCACCGACAAATTAAAATTTTGTTTTAATGCAAATTAGTCGTAATAATGGTTTTCATTCATTTTCACTTGATGCTCTATATTTAAACGCGAGGGCGTCAACATAGGAGATTTATCAGCCCGGCACGACGAAATTACAAAAAAAGAGAGAAACAAAACTCTTGCGGACATGAAATTTTCAGGGAAATGCGACCGGCGCTCACGAGAACGACGCAACATCAACAACACCGAATGTTAATAACAGCAACTTGTTATTACCTAACATTTAGTCGTGGTGAATATGTCCAGAAGCATATGGTTATTATTATCCGAAGGTTTTGCAAAGACCTGCACACAGAATGCAAACCACTCAGATGGCAGCGAAAGCTGCGGCAAGATGATTCAGAACGGGCGAGATATTTCCCGAAGGAATCCTGGATTCGGCTGTATTTATCCTCACCAAGAACTCCAACAGATTAAAGCAAATATTATATAACAAAACAAAAACTAAAAATCTCTTGGAGTTCTTCCTGGGAATACGCTCTTGGTCAAAATTCACCAGGGAAATATCACCACTATATTAAGTCTCTGCACAATGTAATCGAAGCACAATGCGCCGCCATGCTTTCACGTCAAATTTCTACTGGAGCAGCTATATTCGATTAGAAATTTCCGTTTGAACTCCATGCAAACACTTTTCGAAGGGGTGTGAGCGCCCCTTAGTTTTCAAGGCAGCAAGCAGCAGGCAATTTATTTTTGGGACAAAGAGACACTTTACATGCTGGAAACTTACCTGGGGCATGGTTACGTGAGGCGGCGTTGGCTGCTGGCCAGACTTTTCGCCGCCCTGGAGGTGGGAGACCAGGGCGGCGATGTGGTCGAGTAACTCGCGGTTGTGGATCAACAGCTGGTGGGTCCGGGCCTGAGCTTCCAGTCTCGCACTCTAACAAAGAAAAAAATCGTCAAGATTATACGAATGACTCGGTTACAAATTTTCTAAAACGCTGCAATTTACTGTTGCACTTTGTCTACCTGCTCGGCCGCCAGCTGCTCCCTCGCCAGCTGCAGCTGCGCCAGCGCCGCCTGCGTCTGCTGGCTCTGCTGGTCGAGTTGTTCCCGCAGCAACTGCAGTTCGTGGTGCGCCGACAGAGCGCTTCCCGGCGGCGGCAGGGAATTGCTGCCGCCGCTGCCGCTCCCGCTAGTCAGCACGTCGCTGTGGGGCGAGGAGTACGTTTCCGCAGAAGTCTGCAAAGAAGGCATAAGTAAAACGTAGCGGTTCCCGGAACGGCTCACCAGGGGCGACTTCCGTGTATTCGTCGTGGGCGGGGGCGGCAAGATGTCGAGCTGCTGCGGCTTGCAGGATTTCGCGTCGGGGTAGGAGTCTCTGAGGCTGGAGTCGTCGGGGGGTAGAGACATTTTGTCGCTGGCACCTTCAAACAGCAAATCTGGAAGATTTTCGTTTTTAATAATAATAAAGATAGTCATAATTCCAAGATTATCAGTTTTGACTAAAAACGTGTTGATAATGTACACATTCAAAATATTTAGGATGCAAGAATAACGTCAGACGGCGATTGAGCCTCTTTAGAACGGCGGGGATGATGTGGGTGTTATCTGTTGAAGTAAATTTTTTATGAGGGTTGGGGGAATGCGGTAAATTAGGGGCCACTTTGTAAAATGTGGGAATGTGGAGGCGTGGAATAAAATGATGTCTATTGTAAAGCATAATGGCGTTTCTGAGAGTGGTGTATATTTAATCCTCTCGTTTTCGGTGGGTGTTGTATAAGTGTTTTAATGAAATTAAAACGCAAAGATTGGGTTGGAAGGAGTTATTAGCTTTGTTTCTTTTCAACATATCAAACGCTAACTGGGAAACTGGAACATATCTGTCTTCATCGCATTGTTGAATGACGCGGTGTATATTTTTTCATGTCATCTCGCTTCTCTGTCTACATAAACGAACCAATAAACAAAACGCAGAATTTATTTTTGCTGATTTATTAATTTACATCGTTGTTAATGTTAAAAATTGCCCCTCGTTCGTCAAACATTGATACAGCGAGCCGTTCCCTTACGACACTTTCCACATTTATAGACTTCCATAAACACCTCTTCCAAAAGCCCACTTATTACGTTAATAAAGTCGGAAAATATTTTTATTATGTTTGCGCGAAGAGATAATAAATAAATTGTGAAAATTTATGCACTGGCGGTGTTTAGTGTTATTTCGGCGGTCTATCTGATTTATTAGCGTTACTTCAGCGATATTTTACGCTCGTAATAAAGCGTGCACCTCGAGAAAATGAATTTCCCAAGTCTCTTAATTTTTCAGCTCCATCTGCTCCCAACAGTAAATATAAACATCAAAAGAGCTTAACTATCCGACGGAGACCCACTTTCAAAAATAGCTCCCCCGCGACAAAAGAAAATGCAAAAACGCATAAAATGTCGTCGAACCTGAGCACGTATTCCGCAACACCCTGTTTATTCTTAGGTCACTGCGAAATCGTCGGTGACGTCAATAGTGCACTCAGAGATCGAGTCGGTCGTTTCTTTAACAATTATTTATTAGAGGTTCGCGGAACGATGTGTGTTATGGGTTTTAGAATTTCTAGTAGAAAGCGAAGAACATAAAACGATTTTAATGTTGCCGGATTTTTACAGTGATAATTGTTACCTTGACACACGATTGTTAATCCTAAAACTAAAATGGTTTAGATTAGGTGACCGTGGCCTCTTATTTAAAAAAAGAAAAATATTTATTATTTGGAAGGGAAAAGTAGACGAAGACCAGTAATTGAGAATACGTCATGGGAGCATTGTGAAAGAGCTTTTTTATCGCAGAAAACGCACATATTTTTTATTCATTAGCTAATATATGCCATTTTTGTTTATTAAAATTTACATACAAATCTCGCTTTTCCTATGTTTCGAGAACTACTTTTTCAATTTTTTCTAAATCTAGTGAAAATTGTGTTTTCAATCAATATAACTTCTTCTTGAGTTAATTTACGTTTTAGTAAAAATATTAGTGTTAAAAAAATAAATTGTTTATGGTGGCACTTAAATTAGAAGTCTGGACACAGTTTTCTGAGACACGACTGACTTTTTTCTGTCACTAGCATGCTATTTTTACACAATAAAGTTAAATTGCCACCATCCTGTACTCCAAAACAATCATCAACGTTTCTTCTAATTCCTGCTATTTTTAAATCATCCGCATAAATAAAAGCTTTGTCTTTTGTACGGTTAACGTCATTGTTAAAGATTAAAAATGAAAGTGGGCCAAGATTAGATCCCTGAACAACAACGCTGTTTACGTAATACTTAAAAAAAGCTGAACAAACACTTTTTCACGATTTTCTTATACCGATAAATAAGTAATCGAGAAATATCAATATTTTTTATCATTATCACTATTATCATGAACGCGTGACTAAAATAATCTTCGGTTTCGTGTTAATTCAAGCCCGTTTTTTGGAGCTTTTTTATTTCCAGAATCCATTAGTGTCTCTAAAATGGTTCGACTTGATAACAAATGAATTGCGCACGAGAAGAACACTCGTGATATATCACCGCCCCCAGAGCAGGTTTTTCCAACGCATCGAGATAATGGAAATGAAAGTTTTAGAAAACTAACGTCAAATGCGAATTCCGGCGATTGATAGGTGCGATTTTTCCGATACTATTACTTTTTTATTCCGGCCGGAAGCTAAACGGCCGACTTTCAATAGCATAAAAGCCCTCGAGCTTTCGTTGTCGGAATATTTTATTTCAGTTAAGCTTCATCAAAATAAACTACGGCGAAGGAAAGTTGCGGTTACGGGTCAATATATCATAATTCTTATCACATTATATTACATACAGGTTGGGTGTTATCATCATTCACCCCGGAGAGGGTGCTTAAAATTCTGAAAGCTCGGGCAGCGGACGCGCTGTTTTCACTTTCGGCGAGGTAAAAGTTTGGTGTGTACTATATTTTATTAATAGATACGAGGGTTTATAAAAATATATTTAGAATGTATTGTTGTAAAAATAAGACGTGAGTAAATAAATAAAGTGGGTTTAAATATACAGTAACTGACCGCGGAAGCCGCTACGGAAATGTCTCTCGAAGTCGACAGGAGGCTGACGGTTTTTGCTTATCGCTTTGTTTGTTTTGGAGAGGTTGGTGGTGAGCATTGACAAGCAGGTTTTTGGGCTTCCTGATGGCAAAATGTGGGACAGGACAACATTTATAAGACGTCAATTTGGTGTAGGTGCTCAAGGTTGCTACACTTGTTGTAAAGTGTACTCAATTTTTAATTGTGTTCGAACGTGCGTACAGTTTTATGCTTTCCTTGAAAATTATTAAGCAATTATGTTATTTACGATGGAAAATATGGCTGTCTATATGAGAGAAGTGCCCCAGTCGTAGGTGAAGATCACGTTTTGAGTTTATGGTTTTTCTAGAAATAAAAGCCTTCATGCACGTAATATTTCAAGACAGTTGTGGTACAGGTATTAAATATAGAATTCTAAAGCTGAAATGCCTGAAATTGTTACGAACATCAACTGAATAGACACTTTTAATTTCCCTAAGATTCCTGCAGCTAATCCAGTCAAATCTTCATCTGAAACGTCTTCCCACACTTTCACGTTCCAACACAAGCAGCCCATCCGCTTTAATTATTATTATTTCGGTAGGTAACTCCGTAAAGTTCCGGAGTGTGGAAGTTGTTTCTTGCTACCATTGGCTCAAGAAACCTGATTACACCAGTATTTGCTGTTATCTGTTATTCCGAAGTTACGCGGGTTTCATAACTCTCTTTTCGGAAAGTTTAAGCCTTTGCGTTGTTGAGAAGTTCAAACAAGAGATGGTAAACAGGCCGCGTTCCAACTTTTCAGACATGTGAAAAAGCGTCTGCGAAACCGAAAACGACGCGTAATGACGTCCTACTTCACAACAATGCATCTTTGGAGCTTTTGGCAGCGGTTCATCGACGAATTTACCACATCAAAAACGAACAGAATAAAGACATTTATTTTAATTAGACGAAAAAAGCGTCCGAAGTTCTTCTGGGAACGATTTGTTTACTTTCAATTTCTTTGGTTTCATTGCGGCCATAAATTTTTACAGCTTTTAAAAAATCGGGTGTTGAGAGGAGCGCAATGGAGGAGTGCGGAATCCGGTCGGCTAGTTTTTTCTTAACCACAAGACGACCTCTGTTTACTACAGGTTTCGATTCATGTATTTTAATGAAATTTTAGAACAAATGGTACGACGTGTTTATTCGGAACGATGTTAAGCTTCATAGATCCTGGCGGTAATATGAGCGAAATAAATACCAACATGGCTCGATCCGACGTAAATCTGTTTGATCTGTTGAGATAATTTCGACGCCAGTATTACTGGCTAATTAATTACTCTATTATTAGCAAAGGAGAAGCGCGAAAAACATACACTTATAGCGAGCCGGGGTTTTAAATAGCAGTACTCAAAGCAAAGTGCGTGCGACGCATCGCTTGTATTTTTGATTATATTTATCCGAGGGGGAACGAAAATACCTGCAACAATTTGATGATTCATAAACTGTGCTAGTTGTGAAGTGTTGCAGGAGTTGTTGCATAACAACTATGGCGAACTTGAGAGAGTTTCCAACTCTGAAGCACTACTGGTCTGGATTTGACGCTTCAAAATTGAGGCACGAGTGGGAAAATTGGAGAACTTTCGTATTTATTTCAGGTATAGAGGAATGCGGCGCTGCACTAGAACAAGGGATGCGTTGGTAGTTAAGGGTCACGGTTGTAGTTTCAAATAAAAAAAAAGCCTGATTTACGTTGTTAAGACACGAGATTATAGGCAACCCTCTACAAACCTAGTTGTGTGGTCTAAGAAACAACTTATGTAATTTGATGATATAGTGGGCAGCAAAAATTAGATCACCAATCAAAAAAAAAAAAAACACGATATATTTAATACTACGCTACATTGCTAGTATTAAATACACTGGACGTGCCCGAAATACCTCAGTATTTCTTCATCAACTTGACGCATATTTTTTGGGTTAGTTCCTAATTCTTGCCTCTTCGTCGTCAGACAAAGCTTGTTTATCACCCCAAATTGCGAAAGGCCAAAAAAATAAATCAATAAATGAGACAAACAGCACACAAAAACGGCAACGAAGGAATAAGGTGGTAAAAAGGAACATGGATAATGGATGAGTTATGATGGAGCAGCATCTAATTAGCAGAAAGTGCGAACCTGAGAGACGACCCAGATCTCTTTTCCAATGTGCTCCCTGTACAGATAATTAAGAGATGCCGCGTCACAAAAACCTGCTAAATCTCAACTTCTAACCTCATTTCGCGAAGTGACACATGCACCTCCGCTAATTAAATATCTGGTGTGCATTTTCCAGGAAGGAAGCCGTAACGTCGGACGTAAATATAGCTCGAAATCAGGAAACTCCACCATATTGTTTCAGGCCTATGTATTTTAAGCCCAGAAATAAAACTATTGTTGGCAGTACTTAAAGATCTCAAAACAAGTCGTAATTTCCACACGTTTAAAATTTTTACAAGCAATCGTAAATGCTCAATTTATTTTCATTTTCGTAATCTAAATCGATTTGCAGACGTCTGACGGAGACGTCTGAAAGGAACCACAACGAGCGATTTGGTTAATTTCACAGAAGCGGGGTTTAGACGCTATTTCTAGCGGGGTTCGTAACGTTAATTGCCATAACAACCGGTAAAAATACGCTGATAAAATGGTTTTAAACTAAACCCACCACTTGTCACATTTACCGTTGTTTTGCAAAGTTCGCACTCGTAAATTGGAATTTTTCAACAACAGTTAAAGTCCAGAAACTTACAGCTAACTTTAAACTCTTTTATTGCATTTCGGCTAATTTGTGTAATAATAATAGTGCAAATAGCCAGTTTTACAATGTGATGTAGTCGGCCGGAAAATCGTCTTTAATTTCAATAGAAGTTTGCTCAACCCATGTTAAAAGACGAGATTATACAATATCAAGGAAGTTCCCAATCCGAGGATCCGACTCGATCTAATAATCAACTTTTACTCTCTA
Source organism: Zophobas morio (assembly GCF_036711695.1). NCBI lineage: Eukaryota > Metazoa > Arthropoda > Insecta > Coleoptera > Tenebrionidae > Zophobas > Zophobas morio. The sequence continues at coordinate 346,823 of NW_026972136.1, read as the reverse complement.
TACTCCATTGTAATAAGGTCCATTTGGCGAATGGCCAATTGCATGTCTCTCGACGTTTGATAGCTCCTAGATTACGAAAAAGTAGCCCCGATTTCGTCTGTCTGCCGTCTTTGGCGAGCACACAGATAATCTCCGAAACGATAGGACTGATTACTGTAAAATCTTGCACAGACTCTAATCGCTAATTGCTAATCACAATTCATCCATCCCTTCCAGAGGCTTGATGACGTCATCTGACAAATTCGTTTCAGATTTACTTGGTACTCGTCTACGAATGATTTTTTCTCGACCTCAGATCGTTCCCATGTTTTCGCTTTTTTCTGGCGAGGAAACCCTCCACTATTTGTCATTCATTATCCGCGTTTTGACAGCCGACAAGACAATTAGGGCGGCGCTGCCGCGGAATTCCGAGTATCCGAACCGCCATTTTGCCCACAATTACCTAATATCGCTTTTAAATAGATCTTCTTTGCGTAATTGACTCTAATTTTATGCTGACAAGTTTACGTTTAGAACAATCTAGCAAATGGCCGATGAACCCCCATTTCAAAAGCAGACACCGAGACACGAAGACTAAAAATAGCGGGACACAATTCGACTAATTGCTCGACGAGTCCTCCAGGACAAATAAGGATTCGGGAGGAGTGGCGCAGATTAAATTTATATAAGAGTCGGATTGTTTGTACAAATGCGCTTGAACAATCGAGGATTAAGGTGCAATCGATGCACTCCCGTGGGAGGTGGATTTTCGATGCGAAGCTTGACGTGGTGGTAATGAGAGGTGTATTGCATGTGATGTAGGGGACAATGTAGAGGGAGAAAATTGAATTAGTTGTGCAAATTCGCTTATTTAGATCAAGGAAACTAACGTCCGGTAACGTAAGTGAACTGTAAATCATTGTTTTTGCAATCGTGATTGATATTAAAGATAACTCGGTTAATAACAATCATGATTGCTACTGGAGAAATAACATAAACCGGGATAATGGTGATCTCACTACGAGAAATGAGAAATTGAATTTATTACCTTTTGCGTTTCCGCTGTTTAATAAATGCAGCTGTTCAAAGGCGAAATTATAACTAATTAATCACACGTAATTTATATCTGTGTGTGGCCGTCTGGAATTCGATAGAAACAAACTGAGAAATAAAGTCAATTTTTTTGCACTTGTCGAATAATCGAAGTAATGAAGCTAATGCTTACGTCACTGACGTCATAACTTCGAAGTTATCACCAAATATTTTCAATACAACCTAGTAAAAGTTCAAAGCAAGTGGTTTAATAATTCCGTAGATTAGCAGTTTACTGAAGTTTTAGTAAAAATATCACAGACAGACTGGAATATAAACTTGCGCTTTCAAGAAATAAAATAACTAGCTGTCTAAATTTTGACGCCGCTAAGTGTTTAAAATATTTTGCTAATAAAATGTAGTTCATATGAAAAACCTCGCACATTTGTCAGGTTTCATGACTGAATTTTTCATCGCTCTGTTCTCCACTTTAGATCGTTGTGTATGTACATAGTGCACGCGATTTATTTTTGTAAGAATACTGCAGCAATATGTTAGTCTTTTAAAATTTATGGTGTGTTAAATTAACTATACCATTAGCGTTATTAGATGTGAAAAAAATATTAATATAGATCTAAGTTGAGTATATTTAATTTAAATAAATAAAAGACACATTCATAAGCTAGTTTATTCACTCTTCTCTCTAATACGTTCGTTTTAAGTGTGTTTCATCACTACTTAAGGCGTTGCAACCAATCCGAATCATCTACGTAGCAAATGTCACGACTTCTATATCTCGTGCGCTTTTGAATAAACAAAGTATTGTTACTTGTTTGTGAACAATAGAAAAAATACATTGTAATATAGTGGTAGCCTTGGATCGGACCGGCTGTGAAACCTGTGAACGTATTTACTTTGAAAATTTTTCAAATTTTTATTATAATCCAGATTCTTTCGGTCATTTCATTTAAACGTCATTTATTGTTGAAAATTCGACTAGTTTATATATTTTGTCCTTTATTAACTAATACACAGGTACATTGACCATCAGTAATTCATGAATCAAAAAGTTAGAAGAGAGACTCAGTAAATTTTAAGTGAAACATCCTGTACGATCGCTATTACTATTAAAATACCGAAGCAATATTCAGACGAAAATAAAAAAGAAACGTACGTCAAGAAGACATGAATGAAAATGAGTGAATTAAATGAATCCTGCGTAAGTTGCGTAAAAATACAATTTTATAAACTGACGAGATTTTACTTTTCACTTTCTTAGATGTAATAAAATAAAAAAGCCCGAAATACATTTATAACCGATCCGAATCCAAATAAATCATCTCAAAGATTTCCGACAGTATGCATAAACACGCTTTCATTTTCTTTTGAAACAAAACTACAAATTGTCCGCCACAGCGCCAAGTTTCTCTATCAATGAAGAAAAAAAAATAATACCTTGACTTTTATTGAATGAACCGGAGCACAAATTTTTACAATAACTTATGTCACGCTCAAGCTCTTTAGCTACAATCGCCACTCCAACTGTTGCCAACTCTCATAACCATAACACCGGCGTTGATAATGAAACAGAATTCGCCGCTCCGTTTTCCTCACCTTAACGTGTAAACACGGATTCCCTGTATATTGTTAAGTAAAGCCATTCCCGCTCAACATTACGCCAATAAAAAATAAACTCTTCATGTATGTTATCGGACACGAAGCAGTTGGAAGAACGTGTTGTGTCTTAAAACAAACACGAATTCGCGGACTTTATGCCGTCTTTGATTGAAGTGTTAGTACAACGATCAAAATCGCTGGCCGATTGGCGCCATTTACGTCTGCGAGCGTTTCCCGAAATTCCCTCGAATTTTTCGGGCAAGGTGTGCACTTGAACTAAATCTGGCCAGAAGTATGCCGGGCCATTTGTTAATTTAATTAAGCGCGACCTCTATGACAAAAACGTCGTTTCCGTCCTTTGGAAAGTCGTGCGTTGGCCGAAATTAATCAATTCGGGGCTCTGACAGGCATGACGAGCGCCCGCGAAACGTACCTTTCTTCGGCTTGTCGGTTATGTCGCTTAAACGGTCGCTGAGCAAGTCTTGAGTAAGCGTATCTTGTTCGTCCTGGTCCTGAGCCTCGTTCTCAGGAGCGGTTATGGACAGTTTATGGCACACTTCGAAAGCTTGACCTATCGTCCTGACTACTCGCATGGCTTGGCTCTGTAACAAGGAAAATGTTATTGTGTACAAAAACATGTATGTTGGACTACTTCGTATACCTATGCTTTTTTCTTAACTGATCAAATTAAGTCAAAAGTGTCTTATTTGGTCAAAATTTACAAGCCGATACGTCCAATTACCTCGCCAATTAATACAGCTACCTCGAGGTTCCGAATCATTAGCCATGAAATTTAATCATTTAGCTGTTAAGGAACTTAAGTTCAGTTAAAAATCCATTTGAATTTATTAATTAACTCAAAAAAATTAGTCTCCATAACATCAACTCGACATACAAAAAGAAAACACGAAAACCCATTTAAACACACTATGATTATTAGAAAAAATTAAAGGTGTTGAACAAACTCTAATCGCTGGTAACAATTTTTTTCCTCCCGGACATAGAAAAAGACACTAAGAAGTTCGAAATTAAAATTTTTAGAGAAATGTTTCCGAATCTTCTACCTTCCACAAAGAAAAGTCAGAGACAACAATTCCCATTTACTCCTTTAGGCGCCTTTAGGTGATTAGAAAAAAAATCCAAAGAACTTCGCCTCCACAGACAAGAAAGGCAATTATTACATTTAAAAACCACATGGCCCATTGAAGATTCAACAAATCAACTAAAAATAAAAATATCTATATTTCCTGTTAAATATTTATGAATGTTTGGCCAAATATGTGTTATAAATTAAAGTTAATTATTCGCAACAAATTTAAGTACCTAAACTGATAGTGTTTTAACATTATTTAAAAAATATACTTCCGATGGCTGAGTAGATTGACACTAACTGCTGTTTTGCTAACAAGGTTAGTATCATTAGAGAGAGGGTAAATATACTATTTTTATCCCAAAATATGGGTGTTAAATTTGGTGTATAAATTACTTGTAATGTTTAACTTTTTACTAGAAGCTGTCGTCTTTGAATAAAACATGACATATATTTAAATGAGAGAAAAATGTATTCTCAGCACATGTTTAACTTCGACTGTTTATGTTTATATTTGGAAAAATTCCACTATTAAGTACGTGCCGATAACCAGCATCAGCGGCGACAGATCAAAGTATGCATTTATGTTAGTAGAAAATGAAATTTGATTGATTTTGTCTCCTCAAAACAGAGGAGAGGACTAATTAATTAATTAGTATTCATAAACTACAACTACGGAAGTGCATTATTTGACGTCATAAAATTGTTAGTAGGGATATTTAGACAAATTTTGGTTAATGTTTTACCATCTATATGATGTTTTTAATTATACATACAAAATTTCACGGCAATCGAAAATTATCTAGCTAATAAAAATCGACACACAGGACAGACAGACGAACGGTAACGGGGAACCTATTTTTTCGTACTCTAGAGGTCAGTAATTGTCGAGAAAGCATGAAAGTAGCAAGTCACCCGACGGACTAGATTCCTTAGCTTACGCTCGGGAAATATAAAGGGTTCACTCTAAGTAAATAATGGTTGATTAAAAGCTATCCATCCACTTAACAAAATTTCCATTAAGAACAATTTATTATTCTATTCTACATTTTTAACGATGATTATTATTTGCAGACGTGTTGACTAACAGTGGACAATAAATCCTATTTATTTGTGGGTTCGTCGGAAAAAATAATGACGAAAGTCGCTCTAGTTTGTGTATTTCCAAAGATTTTGTCGCTTTGGTGCACAAATACAGAAAACTGTTGAAATCTTTATGTTAATTGGCAGCTAATTTTATCCATAAAAAATCTTGTATATTTAATACACCGTATGATTTTTTAAATTTCTCGTCTAGTTGGCCATGGCGCGTACGTCAGCAGTGCAGTCGAAACGGCTGACGTAAGCTTCATGGCCAACTAAAGCATAAATTTAAAAAATCACCCGATATACTAATTTGAAAAGAACTCCTTCCTTCCTAGTTAGAATCCTAAATTTTTAGAAATATCACTATTTTAATTATTGCGACTTAAACATAATACTGTTAAGTAACTAACTAATGTTATTATTTGAAAAAAAATTGCTGGATTATTTTCATTGTATAAAACATTATAAGACTTTTTAGCTTATTTTTAAAAGGAAACACGACGATGAAATTTCGATACCTAATTATGATACATCCTGTACGTTTCTACAAATAGTTACTTTAAATCGATCGTTGAAATTTGTTTGATTCTGTATTTTTAAAACAGCAAGCATCTCAAGTTTTGATTGCACATCTCATTTATTGGTAAATTGAAATCTCATTAAAATCAAATTTCACGACAGGTTAAAAACGCGATCAGATCTGACGCCAAAAATATCAAATAGTTAAAAATTAATTAAATTTCAATTTTTTTAAACAAACATCAAATGGCTTCCGCTAAAATTCAAAATGTTAAATATAATAATAGCATACCGCTCAGTTTGATTTTTATTTATAAAAACGGTATCAATATCAATATTGTACATTTTTTGGGGATTTTTTAACACGAGGGCTTTTTCCCTTATATTAGGCGATTTTTTAAATTTCTGCTCTAGTTGGTCATAGCGCTTACGTCAGTCGTTTCAATTGCGCTACTGACGTACCTGCCGTGGCCAACAACAACAAGGACAGAAATATAAAAAATCACACTGTCCAAACGTATTATAAACAGTAACTAGGAACATATTATTGTATGTTTGACTGCGATATATTCATGGAACACGCACATAGTTAAATTTTAAATCTAAAAATTTTAGGAGAACGCTAATATCAAATCCAATTTTATGGTAATTCAGTGTTAGGCACCATTAACAAATTATTGCCCATAAGTCATCCAAAATTACAACAACGAAAATTCAACTTTATAAGTGTTTCAAATAAGGTAGCTAATATACCGCAAAAATATTATTGTTGATGTGGTAAAAAAAGTTAACTCCAAATGTACTCCTTCAAAAGTGGTCTAAAAACATTTGGAAAAAGAAAAGAAAAATGTGAATAAAGGAGTTTTTTTTGTGTTAGAATTTTAACTTCGCAATGACAACATTATTGAAAAATCTACACACTGTACAGACGCAGAACGTGAAATCTAGTCTCTATATAAACATAAAAGCTGGATTATTGAAGACAAGAACTGTTCCCAACGAAATACTGACTCTAGAATACAAGAATATTCCTATAAGTTTTCAATGGAAACTTGTTTTTGAGATTAGGAATTCCTTGGGAAAATCGATGTTATAATCAATTACATGTAGAGGCTCAAAAATAAGAGAATTTATTTAGTTAATACAACAATTTTCATGGTTTCTTTTCGAAATATAAAAGAGAACTATTGAAATTCTCGCAAGGAAAAACGTTTTTACGTTTACAAATTATTTCAAGTTCTGTACACTGCAGTACCAGAAAAATAAACTTTGACTCGAAACTAGTTCCACTTATTTGACTCTGACAAAGCAAAATTTTCAAAACTTTATTTAAACCGAAAACAAAATTCCGCCCGTCAAACTTTGACGAGCTTCACAAGATGCTAAGAAAGCTGCCTCTCGTCAGAACATTCTGCCTCTTGTAAATATAATAAAACAAACTCGAAAGCACATAGTTGTTAATATTTTATACGACCGCCATCATTCTTAACGATCCGGCAATGAAAATGCTTAAGTTCAAGTACCTCTAAGTCGGAATCTTCAAAACTAGGAGTCCGGTGCAAAATCCCGTTACAATAACTAGAACTCCGCCTCAATTCCGGTTCCGGACCCTTATCCCCCGGTTTCCAATCGTGAGGCTTCAAGGTACGCCCTACGATCTCCGGTTCCCGAAACGACAACTTTTTCCTTGGCCTTTCCAAAGCCAAAGCGGCAGTCTCCCTACATTCACTCATCTTATCCACACAAACAGTAGCCGGTCGCGACCTTTGAGCACTCTCCCTTTCTTCATCCGAGTCCTGGGTGATCTCGATCTTGATCGGGTACGACCCCACCGAATTCTGCTTCTGCAGAGCATTCTTCTTCGTGTGCGAGTTACTGTAGACGTGGTTCTTCTCCTTGGGACAGTGCTTGAAGATATAATCAATCGCGTGCGTCACAGGCTTCTTGTGGTGCTCACCATCCACGTTCTTCCCGGTCTTCAGTACGTCCCCCAGGTTCATCAGCTTGTTCCTCGCTTTCGTGAGCATGTCTTGCTTCTTCTTCACCACGACCTCCGGGTCCGGCATGTCGATGCTAGAGTGGCGCGCTCTTACCATCTTGGCTTTCTTACTCATCTTCTTCAAAGAAGAAGGGTCCGAACGTGTCCATGCTCGACGATTTCGAAGCACGTTTCGTTCGCAACCAGTGCGGAAAAGTCATTTTTCGAAACACTCGTTCACTGCGGCCGCTCTTCGAAGGCGACGCCGGCCACTAACGAACTGATTAGGATGGAGTTGGCAAGTGGCGTCGCGACGCGCGGCCTCGCAAATATACACCTAGACGCTGTACTTGATTTTGAGCTTATTTATATCTTCCGATCTATTGCACTTCGCTTTAAATTAAAATCGACGTTTCGATATCTGTCGATAGAGTGGAGATGTGGGAGCAATTTTCGTAGTGACGTGGATGGGGGGGTGGCGATGGGGCGGAGGGTTCAGGGGTCCAAGGTGATTTTATTCCGCGAAAAGTCTGTTGATTGGCGGACACGAATAGACCGGAATTAATGGGTACTAAAGCGGCTGAGAGCAAATTAGTTGTTAGGGTGAGGTGCTAAAGAAGGGTCAATTGCGTCACAATAAACGTACGAAACGACGTCAAGTGGAGACGGGATGTTCAATTTTTTGTTAAACGTAAAATATACATACACTGATTATATTTTATATCGAAATTTTTGTCTAATTTTACGAATATAGGTGAAAGTGTGAATGATCTTCGAAACATATTTATCTAAAAAAAAATCCAGCGGGTCACTTCCCTGGAGTAACTTTCTTTCTATTACAAACATCGAAACCTTCCTGTTCCACATTCTTTTAATACACTTTTCCACTTTATCTAACGACGCCGTAAAACAATTTCCCTAAATTCAAGTGGTGCAAAGTAAACACAATTTTATTTTTATCGTGACACGTAAAGACTGTCACTGTGAGTACAACTTTTCACGCTTCATAGTTTCAAGTGTTGATTAAACCGTTGCGTCGGTTTGTTGGTGGTGAAAATTGATTGCCTTGGCTAAGAAATTAGCCAAAATTTTTTCGCCAACCACAGGTATTTCTGGCCGCCCAAAGTAAACATACGAGGTACTGGTTATTGATCCCGTAATTAGTGGGTCAGGTCAGGACCGTAATTTTCAAAGAAAAACGTTTGGCATTTTTCTAATTCTCGAAAACACAAAGTAATTATAAACTAAAATGACACACGTACAGGAAATGACCTTAATGTTAAGTCAATGCTGACCAATATTTCTCGTGTTACAGTTTTGAAAATAGGATTAATGTCCGTGCCAAGAGTCAAAGAGGTCCTGTGAAATTTTATCTACAGTACAATTTATCTACCGTCTAAATTTAAAGAAACAAATTCGTACTCACCAACTAAAATAATCAAAAATTCATTATGTTTCGTCGAAGGAAATTTAGTTGATTTTTCATCAAAATTTGAAAAATGGACACAGTCAGGGCCGTGTCGGCGCCACGTGCTGCAAGTCGTTCTTGACAATTTGCCAGTCATGTATGCAATTTCTTCAATAACAGCGCATTCCACTAAGGTGTACAATACATAATTTCGAACAATGCATAACAATTCTGAGTATTTTACAAAACTTTGGCATTAGTAACCGACTCCATCAAAACAGTTTACTATACGCAGACAGAAAGTAATATGTAGTGTGTTTACGACAACGCTGAGTAATTAAAATTACGAGAAATAATCGTATTAAACAAATAAAACAAATTAGTTTCTCTTGCCAATAAAATCCCACGAAGACCTCGAATAAACCAGGGGCAATTTGTTTGATCATCCAACACTAGAAAAAAGTTCGCGAGCAACAAAGCGTCTTTTATTAGATGATCACACCTACTGATGTAGCTTTAAAAATAACACCTGTAGAAATTAGGTTAAGAATACATTTGCACGACGTAACGATATTCGAGGAATCCCTTTTTCATATTCGCGGAAAACACTAAGCTGCCGGATCCTTTTATAGTTTACATTTTTCCATGACGAGAAAGTTGCTGTTCCATTTTTCGAAGGCGTGCGTCGGGAAATACGAAAGTTTTCCGAGTTTTGGTGCATTCGAACGAATTTAAATTTGAAGTTTGCAAGTAGTCAATTACAGGAAATCGTCTGCATGACTCTATGTTGTAAGTTTTAGGTGAAAAATTGTACATAAAATTTTGTAACACGATTTTGATTAGTTGCGTAAGTCAAGTTAAGTCAGGACAAGTTACAATATTTTTCATTTTCAAGTAAATTCTATCCATATGTAAAAACAACAACAAATAAAGGACGAGATGAGGGAAAAAAGAAAGAGATCTTATAAACTGTTCAGAAAAAATGGTGACATATAATTAATGACAACAAATGGGGAGACGAAGAAGTAAATTTAGGGATGTTGCGAACAAGATGAGAGTGTAATCACTTACGTTTTGATTAATGTAGAAGCATGAGAAAAATTAATGGGTGTACTTAAAATAATGACAACTATTTCACAAATAAATACAAGTAAATCGAGCAAATAAAACAAAATTTATTAATAATTATTGTAGAACAAGCGACGTAAATTTTTATAAATGTAGTAGGTAAAGGTCGTTCGCGTTCTATTTTACGCATTTGTTGTGACCTTGCCTGAACAACGTGTAGATTTAATTCGTGGTAAATCATTTTGCCTCACATTTTTCGCACAAAAGTGACCAGAAATATTCCACTGGAATACGCTAGAATTTGTTGAAGTTTTCCTCGTTAAGACAATTTTGAGCCGACAATGAGAAGTTCTCAAATCTGGCCAAAGTACAAGAGGTCTTTTGGGTAAATTTCACTAGCGATTGCAAAAAAATAAAGTAAAATAAAAACGAAAATGGAATTCACAAGAAAATAATTCCGGAAAAATTTTAAAAATAAAGAAAAGATTAACTACAAATACATTAAAAAAATGAAAAAAAAAGAATAAAAAGAAACATCAATTCAATAAAAGAAAAGTCGAGCTTATATCAACGGAGAACGAAAGTAAAAGAAAAGTACCCACACAGTGGGTAAATTTAGAAGCTATCCAAATATTGAAACTAGTTGGTTAGAACCCACAAATTCGTTTTAAGTCTCAAAGGAAAAGTAAAACTTAAGTAAAACATATTCGTTGAAGTACATCCGACATTGTCATTATGAGTGGAAAAACGCGTCGTGGTACATTGTTGGTCATTTTTATTTTCGACAAATAAGGAAAACAAAAAAAAATCAAGTTCTCAATTATAAATTTAGAAACTAATGTTGTAATTCATTTAGTTGTTTAATTTGTTCATTTAAGCACCAATCAATCGATCAGCAACTATTAACAGTTTGCCAATTAAACAAATTTGTTTGTTTGCCCTTGGCAATGAGAAAGATGAACGTAAAGATTGTGGAGAATTCATTCGCCACCTAACTCAGAATCCTGAAATCACAAACGTTTTATCGAAAATTCAGTTTTAAGGGTAAGAATATATGATGTAGCGACAATGCGATTATTTAATTTTGAAGCCGACAAATTAATAAAACAGTTTAATTACCTTTTTCAAGTATTCGACTCGGTAGTCCGAGAAATTATTTATTTAATTATTTGTCAACAGACAGACAATCGGAAGCGAAAATTCATCAAAGTAACCTTAATGTAATACTATATGCAACTGCTGCCCATTTGCTTTGAAGTACAACAAATACAATATTGCAATCAAACCAAAGTTTAACAAAAATTATTCGATATTTTACAATGATGTCAATTGGTGCTCAAAAACCTTATTTTCAAAGTATTTATTTGAACCTCTTCTGAAATGATTTCCTTGAAGTTTATTCAAAAAATAAGAGCTTAACTGAGATTCCCGTCGGCAAGGATTTTTCCACAAAGATTTATTCACCCGTTTTTTTGAGACGACTTAACTTTTGGAAGCAGTTAATAATTCAACATTTGTTAAAGATTGAATGATTTAAAATTATTTTTTAGGACACACTATATCAGTAAAAACAAAAATAAAGGCATATGCATACAGGTATTCGAAAATTGGCGCACCATCTCTACAAAAAATTATCCTGATACATCTGGCGCATACGGGAAAAATATTTAAAACAATCTTTTACTCTTTTTTTCGAATCTGTGAAAATTTAAAAGTTCTTCAGTGTAGTAAACCTTCTGGTGCGCACATTTCCTAGTTTAGAGTACAACTTCTTGTACCCCTATACCTAATTTCAGGTGATTTGTACAATTGGTTCTCAAGATATTTAACCGTTTCCATACATTCTAGCGACCCTGTATAATAGAAATATTTTGAGATGGCGTCATGGATTTTTCTACACCACAATCTTAACTTAAAATTTTAAAGGCATCGGTTCGGCAATAAAATCGTCAACAGAAGAACGATCGGCAATTCTACAAGCGCTGAAAAGAGGAAAAATAATTAACTGCTACTTATTACTATGTTCACCAGCTTGTGAATGTAAATTCGTCAACAATTTTCACCTAGAACTAACGTGTAAAATCCCAACTCAGTCCTATCTTTATCCGCCAGCATTTTGCCAAAATCCTAAATAACAAACCGCCCAAAATCACGTCGCAGCTTGCATCACGAAATGCATTTTGCTCATGATCGGTCTGCAGGTGCGCTACTCCATAAGCCAGCACAATGAACAAATCTACTTTTAATTTATATCTTGGCAGCGCTTCAAAATTATGATTTATAATAATGTCTTGGAGCTTACGGGAAGTAAATTGAAGATAGAATAACGGCGCGGGTGATGGAGGTCGAACAGACCATTTTTTCACCAGCTTGAATACCAATATTCTAAAAAAAATCGACGATTAATCGCCGTCATTTTTCACAAATCGTCGGATTTGTCACACACCGCCGATAAATTAAAAATATTAGCAAAATACTGCCAGCGCGAGAATATTACACACGTTTTGTAGCAACAAGACATAAATTTTGCATTTTTGGCCGGACTAGAAGTGTGCAGCTTTGCATAAATAACAACAGTGCATTAGGGTTGTTCTTTATTCTCGCACATTTAAAATTGCGTTCGTCTAAATCCCAATCCGCGCTAAAACAAACGCAACTTCGAAAATTCGGGTCTGAACTAAATCAGGAATTTATAATGCGATGATCCACTCTGCCCTTTCTCACGGAATGAAATAAGATTTCCGATCCGTGGGACTCCTGCAGAAGGTAAATTTTTATCCGTCAAAGTTTCAGACTTAGGATCAGGATCATTAAGGAGGAAGATGTTTAAGCGAATCAAATTTAAGTCACGACATTTAAACTGGAAAGGAAAAATTAAATATCTTTTTAAAAGTTTGAGCTTTACGGATTTAAGCGACAACGTCGAGTCCTCGACTTGGCGTGATTAAATTAAAACGATTTTTTTTCGCAGTAATTTGGAAGATAAAGCTTATTTGAATTTAGTTTAATGCTGTTATCATTCCGGGAGACGGTGAGGTGGCTGCGTAATAATATCAAAGCTCATTCCGGGCTCCTGCTGTTAAGAATTAACTTTTATTATTATACTTTAGGAGTTCTCGCAAAAAACTTCAGCCTATATTCTAAAAAAGTACAAAATAACGATAAATTAGAAAAATGATGAGTTTGCTGAATAAAATCGACGACAGAGTCCTCCGACGCAATTTTTTTTTGCTAAAAGTCTTGACGAATTTACAGTTATCGCAATTTATTTTAAAAGTGCCCCTGTCTGCTAAAGATCATAAAATTTATAAGATAGAAATATTCTGCGAAAGCTACATCCATACATTTGTCCTCACGTCGTATTACATATTTCGCCGAGTACCATAAAATCTTAGAAAAAGAATTTATTTGCCAATTTCTTGTTAAGCTGAGTACGTGTTAAACACATGTTTGTCATTTTAAAAGTGTCATATCCCACTACACATATGGAGAACAAATCTTGTGACATTTCGCGGAACAAAGCAACCCAGATTTATAATGGTTTTTAAACAAAGAAGCACTTCCGAGTATAAACGTCAAGATTTTTAAATTTGGAACTATGTTACTTTTTCCACCTGGTTGGAAATTCGGAGAGAATAATGATTAAGCTGCATAATGTCCTCGGCTTAAAAACTTTTAGTTAATTAATATTTAATTAATTAAAATTGATATCGGTTGCTGTTAATTTTCAACTAAAACGGAGAGTAAAAAAGATTGTGTTTTTTTCTTAATTATTCCCCTGAACAAAAGGGTACGGTTCAAGTCTCCGCACAATCCAATTTTCATTATTTACATTTATCAATCTGACAGTGAGTTAATTGGAACATTAAAACTGAATCAATTAATTATTATTTCCCTCAATTGCGTGTGGTTAAAACAAACCTTGTTTCAGCGCTTTAAAAGTGTGTTGTCGAGTTTTCACACAAAACATTTGGAATTGTAAAATTATGTTGTAGCTTTGTCATAAATCTGAAATAGTCGACAAAAAAATCTCCCGAAACAAATAAATTAAGGACCTGAAAAGGATGTCAAAGAAGAATTAAATTCAAAGAGGAGAAATTTCAGTAACATTAGTTCGTGATCGAGTTTATAAAACGCCTTTGAAAAGTCTGTGTTCATGACACCGACCTGTCCACCTATATCAAGTTTTTAGGAACACTTTGCCCAAAGTGTATCAAAAAGGGAAAGCTCCGGTTGCTATAAACACAAATGAAAATATACATTGTTCTTAATATGCATTTTGACAGAGTGACGATTTTTTTCAATTTTTGGATCGTCTTCTGCCTGAAAATATGTAATATATTTCCTCTGAAAATTTTGTAAGTTATGTGAAAGCTTCAGATACCTGAGTCGAAATTTAAATTCTCTAAATTTTTGTCCGCCCGAAATATTGCCAGCTATCTTAAATGATTAATGATATCAGTATTTCGTTTTAATATTTTTTATTACGGCGCAGTTTATATTCTGTTAAAGATAAATGAACTCCATGACTAACACTTTTGCGGCAAACAGATACATGTGAATCACGGATTTCTAATTTTCCTTTTACCACGTTACCGAAAACTTTTTGAGTTAGAGTTAGCCACAACATACGCCGTGTAATTGGCAAAAAATTACGTCAGTCCTAAACATATTTATTCGTCTGATTAGTTTCACGGTTCAAAGCACTTAGAACACTCAAACAACCTGAAGCATGTGTGAACTGGTGGAAAGCTTACGTTATATAAATGAGATAATGAATATTATAGGAGTCTTTGGGAAAAATTTGGATTGGGTTCCTTCTGTAAACAGTCTACATAACTGGAAAAATAAGCAAACTTTCAAAGATATAAAAAATGTCTACAAACAAGTTATAATTTTAGCACTGCGCTCTGTGACAACATAAAAAGTGCACCGCAGTTTAACTAATTCAAATTAAATCGCTTCCTGAATTTTAAAACATTAACAACTTCGTTGGCACTGTGCCAAACAACACTGCGGTTAGACTGAAACCCAAAATTAAAACGACATTTAAAAAGTCAGGTTAAGGACTAACTGGTACCTGAAATATGTTTTTTTATATTTTAGCGGCGTGATTTTTCGGGGAAAAGTTTTAAACAGACCACGCAAATATTGTGAAATTTTTAATTAATTTTAATTTAAAAAGTTGCAATATTATATTCCAAATTAATCTGAATAACGACTTCATTTTTAAACGTTCAATAAAATCTTTTCTGCCGCAAATCCCTCGAGTTCAACTTTTCTTCATAACGAGCTTAATTAACGGTCGTTACAGCGACCCCTAGAGTTTTCTCGGTTTTTTTTTTTCAGAAGGCACTGTTTATTAATTTTCTGCGTAATGTGATGCAATTAAAATGAGGTTTTGCTTATTTCCCTCAGGTAATTGCTGCCTGAAACTAAATGACACGAACCCCAGTTCCCACAATAACCAATTGCCAAATTATTTACATTTAAGAAATTGGCAGTATTGATTTAACTGAAATATGAAACTGAAAGAACTAATTGTTATTTTCAGGAGTCACGTGTCCGACACGTGTACAAGACGCCACGCTAGAACGTGACTGAATCGTCGCCTCTGAAATTTTAAAACGTATCTCATGAAATTCTCTCAAAATGGACAGAAAAATCGCTTGACTTCAGCTCAGTGCATTATTTTGAAAGCTCAATTGGACAAAAATATCAACTTTATAAATTTTTATAACGAATAAGCAAATTTTGGTTAGTATTCTGTAACCGTAAGACTCTAGAACAGTTTACAATAAAACAAATTTAAAACACAAAAATTAGGAATTTGTTTCTCAAAAAGTGTTCTTTTCTTGTACAAAAAGTAGAAACGCAATTGCACTGAAATGTAGATTTCAGCGTCCATTGCAACGATAAAAATTTTATGCCCTCTTAAAGACAACAATGTACATACAAATCGTTCCTTTGTATTTTATGCATAGCGGAACTATCTGCAACTTTCAGGTTTTTCAGGCGATTTTCAGTGCACGAACGTTACAGACCTCCTTGAAAGAAAAAACCCTAAAATTAAATAAGCTCCGCCGCTGCGAAATCCGATCGCTCCCAAAATTAACCGCCGCCACCGCAAGTCATGAAAAATTCAAATCCGCTCCTGTGGTTGTGTATGGCACTTAAAGTTTTATAGTCGAGTATATCTCAAAGATAAAATACGACCGCCGACTAGACGCACATTATGGAACATTGAATGCAAAAGACTTCATCAGTGAACAGAAGCATCGATCAGGGCTAATTTCATTACGGGCGTATCCGCTCGATAGAACAAGAGCAGAATTTGGCGTTTTCTTGTTTAATCTGGAAATCGGACGTGGTTTTGTAATTTAATTATTGATTCCTGCGGCAGCGAATCCGGCTGACCTTTCCAGAAGAGTGTGCATACGATGAAAATTTCCCGGTTTTGAAATTTACCTAACATGTACGTTTAATGTCAGGGGGCGTGCAGTTTTGATTAATTCAGTCTAGGGAGCACAGCAGGTGCTACAATTTAACATTTAATAATTAGACTCCGCCTGGAAGCACCCCCGAGTTCATTGAATTTTCGCCATGTGCAGTTCCATTCATTCGTTCACCTCGAACGCGTCGTCAAATGGAATTATCGAGACTGAATCGGGATTTTTGAACGTGCGGATGAGTTGCGGAGGGAAGCCTTTTAATAGTTGATTAAGAAACTTTCAAGCCATTTCGGAAATTGAAATTCGTGTAATGTGACTTCTGATGAAAGTTTCCACTATGGAATATTCGCATAATCCGTTATTAAAATTACATGTGACGGATTTCTGGATGAGAGTACTGCACTAAATTCAAGGCAATGAAAAACGTTTAAATTAGTTTCTTGTTTCCATTTCCCACCGGAATTTAGTATAATATAGCAAGTTTCTTCCTTTTCAGGTTTCGTACCACTTGGTTTGACCGATAACTCATTCGCGAAAACGATAAACAGAAACGGACCTACAACTCCTCCTGGAATTACCGCGTGCGGCTGAGTTCCGAGCCCAACCCTTTAAAAGTTCATTAGCCAACTTTGATATAATTTCATAAATTGCAGGAAGTTTCATTTGGAATTCTAATAAAGACTTTCATGCGAAAGTAACACGAGATTAACGAGAGATTCAGGGGGTATAAATCTGGCTGAAAGGTAGAGATAATTGCCAGAACAAGTGACTCGAAACTGGAAAGTAATTAAATCAACCTGAACGGAACGATCACAAAAAAGCAACTAATCATTCTTATCGTTACATTGGATTTCGCTGGAAACGTCCAGAAGTCGGGAGAAAACGAGATAATTCAAAAATGATGAATGTTTACGCATTCCGAAAACGATATGTAGGAGCGTGACTTAGTGGAGGGTCGGAGTCTCCCGTTGATAAATTCTGTATTTGACGAAAATTTAGATAGAAAGCTTTGGTCTTTCATCTGTTAACTTGTGGAAGGGAAAGTTATTGATTTGATCTCTAAGCATAAATTCCACTTCTGTTGTAGTCGGCAGATTTTTTCGTTTCGAGTGCGGAAAAGCTCGTTGCAAGAAACATTCGAATCTTCGCTGAAATTCCGCCCCTAACTCCCCCAAGCCCATCATATTGTTGTAAATTAGTTTCTGCGCCTCAAGTCCTAAAATTAATTTAGAAAAGGACCGCTCCGAGTTGTAGCTACCTTTAGCTGAACACGACAATGCCCTCGCATCGCCCGCATAACAAGGGTTGAAGGTAACAATTTGAATGGGATTGTAAGATACAGCCCCAGGCGGCTATCATCCCTCGATGAGATGAAAAAAACCACTTCAAGATATCTAGTTTGACTCCCAAGATAATGGATGAGCCACTACACGAAGGAATAGGTCAATAAACCGGGCATTTCGTGGAAAGAAAGTTATCTCGTGTGTCGGGGAACTTCCTAAGGTATAGCTACAGAAAGTTTCCTTATATTTTTATACACCTACTGGCCATTCGTGACCCAAGAAAAAGTGAAGAAGTTTTTTTTGTCTCCGGTAAAAAATCACGGCTTGTTGAGAACAAAAAAGAGCTTATCCTTTGATAAATTCATCCGGGGGCTCAGAAATGTGTATTCGATCCCGCACCTGTGTTGCCAGTGATGTAGGAGGTATAGATAACAAGATCAGATGCTTAAAGTATGAACGTCATGTCTAGAGGATGTTCAGTGTAACACTCATTCACATCAAGAGCACGTGAGGTGACGTCATCAACTTATTACAGGAGATGAGTAAGTGCTCTTTATTTTATAACCTGCAACACTTAAGTTTGATCATGTGAAAAAAAAGAAAAAATGTTGCATGACCTCGGTCTGATCTCTCGCTGGACGCAGCATAACCGCGTAGCTATCGCTCGGGAAGTAAAAATATATTAAGTCCGTTTAGTGCCCCAGCGACAGAGATAAATAAATACATTAATCGTGCTACGAAAAAAAGAGGCAAATTTATGAATGTTGTAGATTAGTTCTGGACGGAGCTTTTGGTTATTCTGGGAGCAAAGCTCTATATCTAGTTCGTACAAATTTATTTACTCGGTAAAGAAGAGTATCTTAGGAAGTACTGGAAGCTTTTAATTAATAACGTGTAAACATTTTCAATCTGTAAACGGGACTAGCTTTGGTAAAAAATGTTTCAAAAACAGGGATCAATGCAAACTACTGCAGGGTTTCGAAGGATTTCTGTAATCCTCAATTGATCCTTGTTATTTGGTCGTATGCAACCGGGAACACAAAGCCGGTGGAAGTGGCTCACTAACAAATTGCACCAAATAAACCATCTACAAACTTACTAACGAGTTTTGTATACAAGCACTACATTCGAATGACCACTGTGTATTGAGTCTGTTTGATCTTATTACGAAAGTCGTAACAATGGAGCGCTTCCAGAGATGTTAGGGTTTATTTTCGCGAATAAAAACAAAAGCGTGTATTCTGAACTCAAAAGAAATCGAATAAGCGAACTTTTTAAAAAAACATGTCAACATTATTGAGCAGCGGGATGTAATTTATTAAAAAATATGTTTTCGTTGTTTTAATCGAAAAATCGCATTAAATCGCATACTGTAAATGTTTACTTTTGTTCAGAAAAGAAAAATACCTACCACGAACCTACAAGAACCGCAATTTTCAAAATTAGATCAGTTTAAATATCAACTGACGTCATAATTTTTAATTGTCAATTTTTTTCCACAAAAATGATAATCGTTCGTTCCCTTATTTTGAGTAGCCGCACAACTTGGTGTTCCGCTCCATAACAATAACGAACAGATTTCAAGTCGCAGACTTCACAATCATACTTAAAAATACC
Source organism: Zophobas morio (assembly GCF_036711695.1). Classification (NCBI taxonomy): domain Eukaryota; kingdom Metazoa; phylum Arthropoda; class Insecta; order Coleoptera; family Tenebrionidae; genus Zophobas; species Zophobas morio. The sequence continues at coordinate 327,694 of NW_026972136.1, read as the reverse complement.
AACCTACCAGCGCCGAAAAAATGCCGAATTATTAAACACGTGTCAACAAATTAACTTGTTTTTTTCTGAAAAACCATCAATAACTACTTTAATGAATCCGTCCGTCAATGCACACGAACCTTTGACTTCGACATTTTCGACCTCTCGCCATTTATAACGCGTCCCGTCTTCGTCCGGGATTATTTACAAACTGCTCCTTTAAAGCTCCCGCTCCCAAAGGACCCGCCATCGAGTGATGCAAAGCGTTCAGCCAATATTCATACAAATACGGTTACGACATCGACAAACGTCCAAGCACTCAACGCCGAACGCTTTGAGTTTTTGTTTGTATTCCGCTCAGTCGCGAGATGCCGACATCGAAGCACAATTTCGAGTTCTTCCCTTCTGCGTTTCATAATGCAACTGTCACATCCTGAAAAATGTATGTGCCCTTCGTCAAAGGAGGAGCAGCTCCAGATTTGATGGATTCGGATGTTTTGTTTTGGCGCCGATACGGCATATTAGAAAACATCGCCCGTTCCTGATGCGGCCTGTCATCTTTTTATTTAGTTGACGTTGGCACAATATCGATACGAGCTGAAAATACGATGGCGCGGTCTGTATATTCTGCACCATTCAATTACGGCTCGGAAATAGCGTCTTTTCTCCCGCCACGTGGACGCTCGGTGATTACGGTTAATAAAAAGTCGAAAAGTGGAGAGTCGGAAACACGTCATATGTGGTGACATCACGGTAACGGGGCGGTTGCCAAAGTTTTGGCGTTTTTGAAACGGAGGCGATGCTGGGCTTTTGGCCGGGTGTGCGACACAGTAGAACGGCCGCCACTGACAGCCCATCACGGTTTTTTTTTGTTAATTTAAAGTTGGCGTTTCCAGATGAATCGATGAAGGTTATAAAAAGGCAAAGAGTATAAAACCAGGACAAAAAACATTTACTTTAAGCTGTCGCTTTTTATCTATGAAAGGTTAATCTTCTCCATACTCAAATATTAGCAAATCAAGTGTGTTTGATTTTTTTTTTCTAGGAAAAATAATCAAAAATTCGTTTTAGTCAATTACATCATCAGTTCTTTGAAAATTCTTGCCGTTTTTCCAAAATAGCCAAAGTAGAAAAACGCAAATTTTAAAATATCCTAAAACTTTTTCCATTTCACTGACTTATTTTATTTACTGTAAAATGGGAATTGAATTCTGATTTGAGTGGTAGAATCAAATTTCTGTTTCGTTTTTTAAATCATATTTACAAAATCGACATCAACAAGTTGTAACCGAGTCTGGTAAATCTAAAATTGGCTTAATAACGTCAGGCTCGGTCTTAGGCCCAATTCTTTTTACTATATATACTTCCCAATTGTTGCAGATACCTTCAGTATCTAAAAAGAGAGCCTTTGCAGATGACACCCAAATGCAGCATCATTTCCTACCTAACGAAGTTGATATAGCATCTAACCATATAAATAATGACTTACAAAATATAGCAAATGTTTCATCTGATATTAACCTCCAACTGAATATAAATAAATGCAAAGTTATTTGCTTCGCTCCCCGAAAATTTAAAAATGTTGTTTTTGACAATATTGATGTTAAATTTGATAACATAAAACTACCAGTTTTACATACTGTAAGAAATTTGGGATTGGTGATTGATGACGATTTTCGTTTTAAGACCCATATTTCTAACATTATTAAAAAATCTTATGTAGCATTGAAACTTCTTTATTCAAATTACCTTTTACTCAATTTTAAATTGAGGAAGAAATTATGTGAGTCTCTTGTCTTGTCATATATAAATTATTGCCTAGTAATATATTACCCATGTCTTGACAGTATTGATAAATACCGTCTTCAAAAAATCCAAAATAATTGTTGTCGTTTCATTTTTGGTTTGAGGAAATTTGATCATGTGTCTCAGAAAATCTGTGAGCTTGGTTGGATGAAAATTGACAAATTGTTTCAGTATCACCTATCTATCTTTGCTTTCAAGTTATTTTCCTCTAACTCTCCGCCGTACTTGCGTTGTAAATTTCATACAAGAAAAAGTATGTTAAACTCAAGTCTCCCATTAAGGAATCTTAAAGAACTGTCAATGCCAAAGCATTATACATCTATCTTTCAGAGATCTTTCACGTACAATATTATCAAAGTTTACAATAAATTTTTATTAGAGTTTAATTCAAGTTCTTCCATCAATTGTTTTAGGAAAAAAATTAAAAAATGCTTGATTAATACTTAGGTTTAAGTTTATTATTGTGGTTCTCTTGCTTGTTAACTTTTTGTTATTATTATTATTATTATTATTATTTGTATAAATTTAGTTTCTAATTATGGATTATTTAATTTAATTTAATTTTAATTTAATTTAATTTAGATTTAATTAGTTTAAATTGTTTAATTTGATCATTACCTAGCTGACTCCAGTCTAGATATTTAATCCGTTTTTCTGTACAAACTGTTTGGTTAGTTTTATTTTCTTGTAAATCTAAGGTTAAGTGGAATAGCCTATGGCTAGACTTCGCCTATTATTATTTAATAAAGTCCTATTATTATTAATCTACCAAGATTTAAATTAAAGTCAAAAGTGACTAGCGTTTTGTGAGTGGAAAAATTTTTAGAATCCAATATTCAAAACAAATTAAGAGAATGATTTCAAAAGCGTCATTTGATGGTTTTTCAGACTTGAGTTTGCAAATAAAGCTCTCAATTTAGATTAAAAAATAAGCTCCCGTACGCACGACGATCGCAATTTGAGACATGGCCAAGCACAATTTACACTCAATTAATCTTGTTCATACGTTGAAAATCCGACCTGGTATCTTTCATGAAAAATACTTTACAGAAAAATGATTCCTTGCCGTCATTAATAAAAAAATCTGAAAAATTAATTTCGAACCACACATAAAGTAGACGATTAATAAGTTTCTCAAATTTTTCCGCACTATCATAGATTTAACAGTAATGAACCCGGTAATTTTTCTATTAAAAAGCAATTACCTAGACAAAGCTCCGGTGGCTGCATGCTCCGTAGAAGCGCAAGTCATCAATGAAAATAACGGAATATCCGACTGTACGCGTACGTAAATCGAATCGAGCAAAAGAAAATGCCAGACGGTAGCCCCTTTTGAAGTTTGTTTCAGAAAAAAATGAGTTTGTTTTGGCAAATTTGGCTCCCGTTTAATCAGATAAGGACTCTCAGTTCTCGCCAAAGTTGGAATGTAAAGGGAATTGAAGAAGTTCCCGAATTAGCTCCAAAAAGAATACGCGCCGGGCTCTTTTTGTACGTTTTCCAGGAATCGTTAATTTAATTAGAGAAGTCCAGAGAACAACTTCCAACTTTTCCTTTGATATTTATGTAAATCGCCAATAAAATCCGACTAATCGCGTAATGTTTGTGTGCTTAGCTGTGCTTGCTGTAAAGAAGTGAATTTATGGTAAGTGGGCATTATTAGGGACACGCTTATCATAAAACCAACGTTTCGGGCGCTGGATTTCCCTCTTCCTCTACGTGCTTTCCGCCAAGGAAGTTGCTTCATTGTTGTTTACGAATTAATGTAGTGTGTCGTTCGGTATCTCTGCCAAGCGAGCTCTTGAGCTGAATTAAAAACGACAAAATTTTGGCACACGCACAACGTGATGTCATAACGTATGATGTCTCTTCCAATTTTCGACTTCTTTTCATGTGATCGTCGACTTTTACGACTCAACAAAGAAAAATTGACTTCTAATAATTTTTTGCTTCAAACGGTACTTAATTTACTGTGGTTATGTTGCATTTTTACTTCCTGAGCAGAAAAAGCAGATCTCTTGTTTCCGTCTATCTGTCTGTCTGTCTGTCTGCCTACCGTCTGCCCGGAATTTTATTAGGCAGATAATAGTAATAAAAAATTAAATTGCAAAAACCGAATTCTGTGAAATTTACAAATACTTCAGATTCTTGGAAACATAGTAAATCGTCAAAATTTGTCCGTCATTTTACAATTTTGTCGAATAAATATCTTCAAATTATGAGTGTTCTTGTGTTGTTTTTCGAAGTATAAACATAAACAGTCGAAGTTATCATGTACTGAGAAGCAGGATTCGTTGGACTGTACTTCACGGGCGCAGTTCTTACATCCCTTGTCAGTCGCTGTGACGTTTCTTCGGTTTAATTTACAAACAGTCGCAATTCTGGTTTGCTACCGATTTAATTACTCCAGCTTTTAGTAATAATTTAGCGTTATTAGAAACTGTTGACATGTTAATATAGCTACTAATAACCTCATAAAATTTGTTTACTGCTAATTACAGAATGCACTTAACGAGTAATCCATAATAATTTGGAGATAATATTCCAATACAGCTGCGTTTTAAAAAATCGACGATAACTTAATTAAAAAGAACCGAGTAAATGGAGAAATTACGCCACCAATTGGAGTATTAATTAACTAGTAATTCGTTTGTATAACTCCTTCGTAACAATCTTCGGAAGCAGCCAACAATATTAAATTTCAAAACACCTGTCACACGTGATAATAATAGCACCGAGCCTCAATTACGCCCTTTGTAACACAACATCATTCTCGAGAACACAACGTGTTCCGATTTCATTAATGCACCCTTTCGTATACGCAAAAATTTTAATTAGCATTCCGGGCGAAAGCCGAAATTTTTGTTTTGTCCCCAATTATTCGACAGAAAAACAAAACAGCGTCCAACTAACAATTAGTTTTCGACAGGTTGTAGGCAGCTCGGTTGGCAGAATTACAAAATACGAAGTCGAAAAAAGCTACGTACCTTTTTGTTCGATTTGAATACTGCACATTTAAAAACATTGGAAGCTCCGTCCCTAGCTATATAACTAAATATTTTCAAGTCCTGAGAGTCGTGCGACACGTAGAATATTCGATAGATGGGATGCGACAGGAGGAGAGGCTTCCCATCGTCCGGCCAGTGTTTCCTCTGAAAAAAGTGGAACATTGAATCGTGGAAATGCAAATTGAAACAAACATGGCAGATGTGTTTTTGTGTTTGTTTTGTTACAACGCCCTCGCGTTCATCAAAGACGCGAAAAGGCTTCGACAAACATTTCGAACACGGAATATAGTAATCAAAAGCTCGAACTTTTTTTCATTTTATTTACTCCAGATTAAAATTCGTGAAATTAAAAACGAGAAAACTAAGTACATTTCAAAAGCTTCTTCTCCCTCTGGTCATTTTTGAATACATTTTTTGGCAATGTTGTGTAAACGATACAATTCGATTTTTTTCAAATCATTTTGTGTTTCATTATACAAACCCACTGTTATTTCTGTACAAAAAAACGCTATTGTGGCGGTGGGAATGCAAATTGGAACACGGCAGATGTGTTTTCCGCGCTTTGCTGCAACGTACGTACCTCAAAGAAATTGGAAAACAATTCAATAAACATTTCGTCGGCCGAATATGGATTCAATTTTCGAAGTGAAATTAACGAGTTTTTGAATGGGATGGAAGGGCCTCGTTCAATTTTGGTGTCGATACCAACTGGCAGCGACACTAAACACACCGAAAAAAAAAATAAGAGCCGAAAATTTCTGGTTTATGATTTAATATATTCGATTTAACGCTCTGGAAGGTTGTTGAAATTAAATTCAGGTGGTGACAAATTAAAAAATGTGTGCGACGAATTATACGAGTGGCGTAGCGTTAAATGGGAGTTATTATTTTCACTTTTTGCGCTGGATGAAGTCTCAATCGAATGTTATAGTCTTGTAAAAGTAACATAAATATCATCCACACGATTGTTTGTTTTTTTGCTTCCCGAGCGCCGAGTCCATCGAGCTTTCATATTTTCTCCACGTTTCATGACCCCGAGAGTACGAAAAACAGATAGCCCGTTTCTGTCTGCCTGTCGGTCGGTCTGTCTGTATTTATTACACAAATAATATCGCAAATTACCGGAACAATTGTTGACAAATTACGTATGCATTGTATGTTAGGAATATCATGATCATCCCCATCAGCGATGGAATGACGTCATCTCCAATTTTTAATAGTAATTAAATTTCATAAAATAATGTGGACTCCCGCTTGTGTGTTTTCCGTTGAAATTGCAAAATCGAATGCTTTGAAATTTTGCAAATGTTTAAGGTTAATGTTGTTTAAATGTTAAAAAGTGTCATAGTCCTGAACTTGTGGTTTAATTTTTATACTAATACTCAATTTTTCGATTTTTCGGACTTTCGATTTTGTTGTTTCAGTTTCTCGATTTCTCAATTTCTGGATCTTTCGATTACTGAATTTTTCAATATTTCAGTTTTGGAATTTTTCAATTTATCGATTCTTCAATTTCTCGATTTTTCGAATTTTTAGTTTGTTTTTTTTATTTTTCAATTTTCCAATACTGAAATTTTTCGATTCTTCAATTTTTTGGTTTTTAATTTTGCCAATTTTGGGCATTTCGAAAATTCGTTTCTTCTATTTCTCAATTTCTTGACTATCTAATCGATTTTTATGATTTTTCGTCTCTCCGATTTTTCGATTTCTCAAGTTTTGAATATTTCAGTTTAGGAATTTTTCATTTTTTTGATTTTTCAATATTTCAATTATTCGATGTTTTAATTTTTGATTTTTCAATTTTTCAGTTCTTTAATTTTTCAATTTTTCAATTTTTCAGTTTTTTAATTTTCTATTTTTCAATTTTTCAGTTCTTTAATTTTTCTATTTTTCAAATTTTTCGAATTTTTAAACTTTAGATTTTTCACATTTTTATACTTCGAATTCCCAGTCTTTCGATTTTCGCCTTCTGGCTTGTAGATTTTTCGGTATTTCAATTTTTCGATTTTTAAAATTTGCTTTTACAATTATTAGATTTTTCGATTTTGCAGTATTCCAATTTTTATTTTTTTAATTTTGGGCTATTTCGATTTCTGTATTTTTCGATTTTTTACTTCTCGATTTCGCGAGTTTCAATTTTTCGATTTTTTAAATTTTATATTTTTCTCCTTTCCAATTTAACGATTTTTTGATGTTTTAATTTTTCGATTTCTTGATTAATCGATTTTTCATTTTTGGGATTTTTCAATTTTTCGATTTTTTGATTTTTCAAAATTTTGCAATTTTTTAATTTTGGAGTTTTCAACTTTTTAATTTTTCGATGTTTTGATCTTTTAATTTCTTGATTTTTCAATTTTTCCATTCGATTTTTCTATTTTTCAATTGTTCGAATTTTTAAACTTTAGATTTTTCACATTTTATAATTCTACATATTTTTCAGTCTCGATTTTCACATTCTGGTTTGTAGATTTTTCGATATTCCAGTTTTTTAATTTTTAAAATTTGATTTTTCAATTACTAAATTTTTCGATTTTGCAATAGGTATTCCGATTTTTAAATTTTTCAATTTTCGATTTATCGGTATTTTTAGTTTAAATTTTTCAGTTTTGAATTTTTCGATTTTGGACTACATATCGATTTCTGTATTTTTTGATTTTTTGTTTCTCGATTTCTCGATTTTTGATGTTTCGATTTTTGATGTTGCGATTTCGCGGTGTTTCAGTTTCTCTATTTGGGTTTTTCAGTTTTTCGATTTTTTAAATTTTAGGCTTTTTTGGATTTCTCGATTTCTAGTCTTTTTGATTTTTTAAATGCAATGTTTTTCTTTTTTCAAATTTAACGATTTTTTGATTTTTCGACTTTTAGTCTTTCCGATTTTTCTGTTTCTTAAATTTTCAATGTTTCAGTTTTGGAATTTTTCATTTTTGGGATTTTTCAAAATTTTGTGATTTTTAAAAATTCTAGATTTTTCAGTCTTTCAATTTTTTAATTTTCCGATGTTTTGATGTTTTTTTGAATTTTTCAGTCCATAGATTTTTCTATTTTTCAATTTTTCGAATTTTAAAATTATAGATTTTTCAGATTTTTATACTTCGATTTTCCAATCTTTCGATTTTCGCCTTCTGGCTTGTAGATTTCTCGGTACTTCAGTTTTTCGATTTTTAAAATTTGATTTTTCAATTATTAAATTTTTCGACTTTGCAGTATTCCAATTTTTTTATTTTTCAATTTTTCGATTCATCGCTATTTTTAGTTAAAATTTTTCAATTGAGAATTTTTCGATTTTGGACTATTTCGATTTCTGTATTTTTCGATTTTTTATTTCTCGATTTCTCGATGTTTTGATTTTTGATTTCGCAATGTTTCAATTTTTCAGTCTAGTTTTTTCAATTTTTGGATTTTTTAAATTTAATATTTTTCTCTCTTCTGTTTTTTGATGTTTCGATTTTTCAATTTATTGATAAATCGATTTTTTATTTTTCGAATTTTCGATTTTTCGTCTTACCGATTTTTCGATTTCTCAAGTGTTCAATGTTTTAGAATTGGAACATTCATTTTTGGGATTTTTCAATATTTATGAATTTTTCGATTATATGATTTTTTCTTTTTCGATTTTTCAAGATTTTACGATTTTTTAAATTTGAAATCTTCAATTTTTCAATTTTTTTAATTTTTCGATGTTTTGATGTTTTAACTTCTCGGTTTTTAAATTTTTCAGTTCTTTGATGTTTCTATTTCCTAATTTTTCGTGTTTTTAATTTTTAGATTTTTCTCATTATTATACTTCGGTTTCCCAGTTTTTCGATTTTCGCATTCTTGCTTGTAGATTTTTCGATATTTTAACTTTTCGATTTTTAAAATTTCATTTTTCAATTATTCAATTTTTCGATTTTTTACTTCTCGATTTCTTGATCTTTTGATCTTTTTCTCGTTTCCGATTTAACGATTTTTTGATGTTTTGATTTCTCGTTTTAAAATTTTTCGTTTTCTTGATATCTCGCTTTTTCGATTTTCCATTTTTTTTTCAATCTCTCGATTTTTCAAGTTTTCAATTTCTCAATTGTTCAACATTCCAATTTTGATTTTTGGATTTTTCAACTTTTCGATATTTTCATTTTTCAAATTTTAAATTTTTTGATTTTTCTTTTTCGGTTTTTTAAATTTTTCGATTGCTTTATCTTTATCCTTCGACTTTTCGAATTTCAATTTTTTACTTTTTCAATTTTTCAATTTTTAAAATTTTTGATTTTTCTTTTTCGGTTTTTAAAATTTTTTGTTGTGTGGCAACCTCGCATCGTAATTTCAAAAGTAAACTGCAGTTATAAAGCCTAAGACGACATCAATCAAAATATGTAAAAATATATAGGGTCCTTGACTTTTTTCTATTTCTAATAATTAATGAGAGGACCGCGCCCGTAGTGACTCACCCTGTATTTGAAAATCATTTTAAAATATCACCTTAAACGAGGCATTTTTTAAATAGATCACACAGACTGCGTTGGGTCAGGATACAGGATAATTATCGCTATCCAGTATCGAAAATTCTCGTTGGTGGGCTCGATATCGTGGACTTTTTGCTGGTCGTTCAGCCTTAACGCGCGAAAGCGGGCAATAAACATAAAACGGGCGAGCTTTTGCAAGAACGAGCTTAGACTTATAACCTGAAGAAAAATGTGTAGTGACAAAAGGAAAGCTCGGGAAAATAAAACTCTTTAATAAAAATCTAGTGTTTCCCCTTTCTCATCCGAGCCATTTGCTAAGACCACAGCCGTTAAAAGTATTTTCTTGTACGTGCAGTCTGAATACAAAAGTTTCAACATCTCCCTTTCAGTTACCTTTTTCTTTTTCCTGAGCGTCACCTTCACGCCGTCCACCGAGACCTCCAGCGTCACCTTCTTCTTCTTAATTCCCTTCGCTTTGAATTCATACTGAAACAGACATAATTTGATCTGCCTCTGAGCCCATAAATCCGGGTCTTACTCGTATCCTCCGCATCGCCGCCACGATTTCCACCCTACTGGTCGGTCGGGGCACGTCCAGCATGCCGATGTACTGCAAATAAAAACAGGAATTAGGCCCAGATTAGGCTAATTCGTGGAAATACCAGAAGTCCGTTAACGGACACGAGATAAATTTATACTCGGAAAATTCGACGTATTATTGTTGGCAGCACTCCGCCGCGCTGCCACCTTTGTTCCGCGAAAGTCCCAATTACTACAGGTGCCAAAGCGATTTTGTGTTTTTACGCTGATTGACGAAATTGAATGTATCGACAGATTTATTACAGGATTTCAATCGGTCCGAGTTCTGGTTTCCATTTCCTCATTCACTACAGCCGCATCAATCTTTAAAATGGATGCAGTTTCATTAATTTCCCGACTGATGTATGCAGAAGCTGACCCTAATTCGAACGAGAGGCGTTTGCATAGCGATTGCATTATCTGAACGTTCCTTGAATTTTGATTGAGATACAACCATCATCAACACGTGTTTTGGGATGTTCGCTTTCATGTTATTTTTACGCTGACGGTTCGGGTTTATTAATTTTTTTCTTGTCCGAAGCTAATATTTTCGCCGCATCCTAATTCCCGCCGTGAAAGATTTGTGTCGGGCGGATTTGTTGACAATGTGCTGCTGCATTAACAGGAAAGAGATGCCAGGACTAATTTTTTATGGGATTTTTAAACTTGCAATCACGAGTTATTTTTAATGAAAATTCAATGAACCGTGCGTCGGTTCACATATTGTAAAAATAAATGGAATGATAAGTGCGCCACGGATCGATGTACAGCTGCAGTTGACTATAGCAAACTAAATTATTGTATTGATTCAGCCTAATTTGACCCCCGACACTAAAATCCTGTAGCATCCGAAAGTGATCCTGCCGGCGTAATTTGTTTCATCATTTAAAATAATTTTCTCCCCACAGCCGGCGTTCGTACAAACCGCATGTGTTTCTCCGAACAAATAAAGCAGCTATCTGTAATAAATTACAAAGGGTCGCGATTAAATTCAAAATGCCAGACTAAAGCCCCACGCAAAGCAAAAAAATTAATCATTCATCAGAAAACCTTAAAAACTTCCCTCTAAAAGCCATAACAAACCATCTGTTTCCTCGAAATAAACTTTATTAATTCAACAAAATTAAATCCAGCGGAACGAATACAAATCGGCGACGAGATCCCTTTTTAATGAGCTCTGTTGTAATTCATTAGCTTAATGTAAAAATGTGTAAAACACATTTAGCGAATTAATTATTTTTTTAATCGAGCTTAATGCCGTTACGATTTAGCAAGTTCGCCTCTTTGGGAATTTATTTCCGGGTTGCATATGGCCCTTGCGAATTACAACGCTGCTTAATGTTTGCACAGACCGGAGTTGATATTTCAGCCGTGCATTACATTTTCTTTAGCGAATTTTCCATAATGCGTTGCATTTGGACAAATATTTGAATTTCCGAGCCGGCGGAAAATATGCTGGATGTTCCTTGTACTGGGAATGTTTATTCGGTGTATGAAAGATCCATGACAGGGTTGTGACGAATGGGTCACTTGAGCCGAGCCGGAGTTATGATCGAACATCAAAAACATGCGATTCCTTGTTGAATTACAAAATATCTTATTCCGCGGAATGTTTCTCGAAGGAATGTGGGTCGGTGGCGGCCTTGTATTTTGAAGTTGGAATGGAACAAGATCGATTGGATTCAATGGAGCGTTTTTATTTTGGTTGCTGATTTTGTAACTGTCAAAAATTTAAATGAAATTTTATTTTTGCTTCTAAAAAAAATTGACTTCAACTTATTTAGACTGAGCTTCCCTCTTCCCATAAACACACGCAACTAATCTCAGAAATGGATTAATCAGTGTTAAATTAGTTAGAAACCTGACTTTTACGTCGTCCAAAAGATCTTTTTCTACAGGAAACCTTATATAGCTTGGCCTTTTTGTGGAGCCTTCTGATTTTTTTTCCACTGTACATACCGGAAAATAGCGTGACTGAATTTAGGACTCCCTTAAACTGAAACGGATACCGATTCCGGTCGATAAATCCACAGTCGCGATCAAAAGATTCGAAGAAATTGAATGGCGTACTCTACGATATGTTATTCCGGAGCTTTGACCCTGTAAACAGAAAAAAAATCGGGGAGATATCTTCTAAATGATTTTAAAAGTGATTTCAGCTGTATCAGTTTAACTAGGAGCTCAATTTTCAAATCTATATGAGAACTGTCACTTCTTCGCCAAATTTTTCCTTCGCACCACAGTGTTTTCAAAATTTGATCACGTGATTCTAATTTGCGTATTCCGGGAAGTATCCTTCTGAAATTTGGTCATTTTATTAATTCGAATCTATGGAACAAGAATGCAGGCAAAAAAGTAGCTCCGGGGCTTCCTGAATTTTCTAAAATTTTTCCCTTGATACCACCTACCGGAAAATGGCCCAATCAGATTTATAAACTTTCTCAAACTGAGAGCAACGTCAATTTTGGTTTAAAAATCAACTGTAGCAACCAAAAAATCAAAGAAACAAATGACGTAAAATCCGAAATGCTACATCTATACTTTGCGGGACTATGAAATCGTTGGAAAAAAAATGTTAATAATCGGTTAAACTGATTTGAAAATTAACCGATTAATCAATTTAAAGATTTTCTCGATTTTCTGTTTTTCGATTTCTCAATTTCTAGTTTATTCGATGACTCAATTTTTCAATATTTCAGTTTTGAAACTTTTCAATTTGTCGATTCTCCAGTTTCTCGATTTTTGGAATTTTTAATCTCTCGATTTTTTTATTTCTCTTTTTCCCATTATTTCAATTTTACGATTTTTGAATTTTTCGATTTCCTTAGTTTTCCGATTTTCCATTTTTCTCAATTTTTGGTGTTTTTAAATTTGATTTTTCGATTTCTCAATTTCTTGATTTTTCGACTTTCTGATTTTTCGATTTCTCAAGTTTTCAGTATTTCAGTTTTAGAATTTTTCAATATTTCAATTTTTCGATTTTTCAAAATTTTGAAATTTTTTAATTTCAGATTTTTCAATTTTTTAATTTTTCGATATTTTGATGTTTAAAGTTCTCGATTTTTCAATCTTTCAGTTCTTTGATTTTTCTGTTTTCAGTTTTTCGAATTTTTAAACTTTAGATTTTTCACATTTTTGATACTTCGATTTTCGCCTTCTGGCTTTTAGATTTTTCAGTTTTTCATTGTTCCGATTTTTAAAATTTGATTTTTCAATTTTTAGATTTTGGACTATTTCGATTTCTGTATTTTTCGATTTTTCGACTTCTCAATTTCACGATCTTTCGATGTTTTGATTTCGCATTGTTTCATTTTTTCAATTTAGATTTTTCAATTTTTCGATTTTTTTAAATTTTAGATTTTTCGAAATCTCAATTCTACTCTTTTTGATTTTTTGGATTTTGTATTTTGCTGTTTTCTGATTCTTCGATTTCTCGACATATCGGTTTTTCGATGTTTAAAGTTTAAGCGTTGAATTATGAACTCGTAAATTGGAAAAAAATTGTTGATAATTGGTAAAACTGATTTCAAAAATTAATTCAGCGGTGTGAAAATAGCTAGGAAACCGATTATTATCAGATCAATCTAAAGACTTTCTCGATTTTCAGTTTCACGATTTCTCAATTTCTGAACTTTTCTATTACTCAATTTTCCAATATTTCAGTTTTGGGATTTTTCAGTTTGTCAATTCTCCAATCTGTCGATTTTTTAAAGTTTTAATTTCTGTTTTTTTTTTCGATTTCTCTATTTTTAATTTTTCGATGTTTTGATGTTTTAATTTCTCGATTTTTAAATTTTTTAGTTCTTTGATTTTCCTAGTTTTTTATGCTTCAATTTCCCAGTCTTTAGATTTTCGCCTTCTGGTTTTTAGATTTTTCGGTTTCTCAATTTTTCGATTTTTAAAATCTGATTTTTCAATTTGTAAATTTTTCGATTTTGGGCTATTTCGATTTCTGCATTTTTCGATTTTTCGACTTCTCGACTTCTCGATTTCTCAAAGTTGCGATTTCGCGATGTTTCAATTGAAAGATTTTCTCGATTTTCTGTTTTTCGATTTCTCAATTTCTAGTTTATTCGATGACTCAATTTTTCAAATATTTCAGTTTTGAAACTTTTCAATTTGTCGATTCTCCAATTTCTCCATTATTTCAATTTTACGATTTTTGAATTTTTCGATTCCCTTAGTTTTCCGATTTTCCAGTTTTCTCAATTTTTGGCGTTTTTAAATTTCGATTTTTCGATTTCTCAATTTCTTGATTAATCGATTTTTGATTTTTCGACTTTCCGATTTTTCGATTTCTCAAGTTTTCAGTGTTTCAGTTTTGGAATTTTTCATTTTTGGGATTTTTCAGTTTTAGAATTTTTCAATATTTCAATTTTTCGACTTTTCAAAATTTTGAAATTTTTTAATTTCAGATTTTTCAATTTTTTAATTTTTCGATATTTTGATGTTTAAAAGTTCTCGATTTTTCAATTTTTCAGTTCTTTGATTTTTCTGTTTCAGTTTTTCGAATTTTTAAACTTTAGATTTTTCACATTTTTGATACTTCGATTTTCGCCTTCTGGCTTTTAGATTTTTCAGTTTTTCATTTTTTCGATTTTTAAAATTTGATTTTTCAATTTTTCGATTTTGGGCTATTTCGATTTGTATATTTTTCGATTTTTCGACTTCTCAATTTCTCGATCATTCGATGTTTCGATTTCGCGATGTTTCATTTTTTCAATTTAAATTTTTCAATTTTTCGATTTTTTTAAATTCCAGATTTTTCGAATTCTCAATTTCTACTCTTTTTGATTTTTTGAATTTTGTATATCTCTATTTTCTGATTCTTCCATTTCTCAACATCTCGGTTTTTCAATGTTTAAGCGTTGAACTATGAACTCGTAAATTGGAAAAACATTGTTAATAATAGTCGGTATAACTGATTACAAAAATTAATTCAGTGGTGTAAAAATAGCTAGGAAACCGATTATTATCAGATCAATCTAAAGACTTTCTCGATTTTCAGTTTTACGATTTCTCAATTTCTGGACGTTTTTATTACTCAATTTTTCAAAATTTCAGTTTTACGATTTTTCAATTTTACGATTCCTCAATTTTCCGATTTTCAATTTTTGTCAATTTTTGGCGTCTGTAAATTTCGATTTTTCGATTTCTCACTTTCTTGATTAAGAGTTTTTTTTTATTCTTCGGCTTTTCGATTTTCGATTCTCAAGTTTGCAATGTTTCAGTTTTGGAATTTTTCAAGATTTCAATTTTTCGATTTTTCAAAATTTTGCAATTTTTTAAGTCTAGATTTTTCAGTTTTTAATTTTTCGATGTTTTGATGATTTAATTTCTCGATTTTTAAATTTTTTAGTTCTTTGATTTTTATAGTTTTTTATGCTTCGATTTCCCAGTCTTTAGATTTTCGCCTTCTGGCTTTTAGATTTTTCGGTTTCTCAATTTTTCGATTTTTAAAATTTGATTTTTCAGTTTGTAATTTTTTTAATTTTTCCATTTTTTGATTTTGGGCTATTTCGATGTCTGTATTTTTCGATTTTTCGACTTCTCGATTCCTGAAAGTTGCGATTTCGCGATGTTTCAATTTTTCAATTTTTCGATTTTTTTAAATTCTAGATTTCTCAATTCCTACTCATTTTGATTTTTTAAATTTCGGCCAGACGTATTTCTGTTTAGGGACACTAGTCGGCCCAAGGCTTGGCACCGACGCACGCCACCCCCACACACAATTTCGTCGCAATTTCGGTACCCTATGTTTTAAAATTTGGTCTCTTTACAAATTCGAATCGATGAAACATGAATACGAAGTCAAAAGCCTTCTTTTTTTCCTGTGTATTTTCTATAAGAAAATGACATTGTTCGATTTGTGATTGTCTCAAACTGAAACGAATGCCCAACCCAATACGAAAATCAAAAATCGTGATCTGGAAAAACCGCTTTTCTGGGGTAAATTGTATAAATATCTTGCAACTAAGCTTCAGGAATGGATTGAGCGATACCAAATTAACTTAGAACCAGATTTTCAAGGTGATCTAAAAACTTTAATTTTTTGCAATTTTTTTCTTTCATACTCGAATCGAATTCGGTCATTTGAACCTTATTTGTTTATTCTGCTATCCAGTCTTCTAAAATTTAGGGTGCTTACTAATTCCAACATATGGAAAACGAATACATATGCGAAAGAATTCTATAAAATCTTCTGAATTTTTTTCGATTTTTTCGTTTACACCACCTAGCGGAAAATGACATTGTTGGATTTATGGTTCTCTCAAGCTGGAACGAACGTTGACTACGGCTTGAAAATCAACCTTCGCGACCAAAACATTCCAAGAAATCGAAGCGTCTACGTCTTTCCGTTCCGGAGTTGTGAACCAGTAAATTAGAAAAAAATCATAATTGGATAAACCACTTTTCCGGTGTAAATCAAATAGGTACCTTGCAACTGATTTTAGAAATGGGATTCAAGGGTACCAAATTAGCTGAGAACCCGATTTTCGATTTTATTGACAAATTTTTCTTTCATACGAAAATGTCTTCGAATTCAGCATGTCATCCTAATTTGCTTATCCTTCTAAAGTTTGGTCTCTTTATTAATTCAAACCTCTAATACAAGAATTCACGCCCAAAAAATTTACGACCTGTACACACAACCAAACAATCATCATATACAGTATTGAGACGCCCTTTATATGATGAACTGTATCTATCTAAATATGTCTATTGGAAGAACAAAAGCGATATTAAAATATTCAACATTCTTTCGACTTTTATTACTACGTCGAGAGTCACTTAAGTTTTCTGTCTGCCTGACAGACTATAAAAATTTTCATCATAGTACAAATGTTTATGGCTTGTCATCTAAAAAGGGAATTCCACGGTGTGCGATTTCGCATACGACACTCGAACGACATTATCAAAACAATGCCAGATGTTATCTGATTGGTTATGCCGAATTGTTCCGCTTAGTTCCGCGCAACACAACAAAGACCTAAATGACAAGGTACCCTCGCCAGTCTACCATACGGCATCCGTGGAATTCGACTAAAATCCGTTCACTGAAACTAGAAATAAATCGCATCGAAAAACCCCACGGAATGTATGCAACTTGATTATCGTTCCCTCGTGCGCCTGCTGCTCCGCAACCAATTTTACACCTCGCCGCTGATCAAATTGCAGCGGAAACGCTCAACTCGCAAAGTCAACACGGAAGTAAGTTCAGCGAGCGTACTAAGCTAATTGCTTTTAACTGAGGGCCGCCATAAACGCCCACGCGTTCGTACCTAATCAAGAATGAAACTGTCGAGGAGTAGCGGAGTGTTTATCCTGCATACGGTGCGCGAACGAACGCACGTGGAGCCGAAGAATCGGAAGAATGACGACGGAGACGAAGGGTTAACGCACGCCGCTGCTTCTTGGAAGACGTACACAGCAGAATAATGCGATCACTAATTATACGCGATGGTCAGCGCGTCGCGGCGCCACGTTTATTTCGGGCGCACACATGTGTTGTGACGTCACTTGTATGCTGAAATATACAGGTGATTGTTTTATTTGTGGAGCGAATACGTTTGTAGTAAAACGCGATTGCTGAAAAACGGTTGGATAGGCGCGGCGCGGATGGAGAAATAGAAAAGGAATTCGAATGGAAAAAGAGTTGGGTTGTGTGGGTATTTAATTGATGGTTTGATATCGGTTATGGAATTATGGGCAGTTTGGTAAGGTAATGGGAGGTATGATGCTCGTTATCTGTATTACGAAGTTTTCAGGCTAAACAGTTTTATGTATTCTGCATTCTGCACAATAATGCATTCGAATGGGTTATACAGGGTGATTCGGTTAAAGCAAACAAGGTTCGAGCTAATTGTAATATGCAACAATTTTTGACATATTTTCAGTATTGTCCTGAAGTCTGCCAATTTCGAAAATTTTTAATAAGAATAGATAATGTTCTGGTGTATCATTTTGTATTTTAAAATCAATGTAAGCCAAAACCTGGTGAATTATCCTTGGCGATTAGAGTTAAAAAAATTGGTCGAAAGTTATTTCGCCCCTGAAGTGCAAATCCCGGTTCATTAACAAATTATAAAAATTTTTGCGATTTTTCAAATTTTTTTTGTTTCTTCAGCAAATCAATTTGCAATTTTTCGGAGTTTTCAAGTTTAAATTTTTCAATTTTTTTATTTGAATATCTCGAGTTTTCGATCTTTAATTCTTCGATTTTTCAATCTGCAATTTTTCCTTTCGGCTTTTCATTTTCTTTAATTTTTCTGTTATTTACATTTGAATTTTTCCAGTTTTTCACATTTTCTTTCTTCAATTCTTAGATATTGCAATTTTTCGATTTACAATGTCTTGAGTTTCAATTTTTTAAAATTTACAATTTTTCAATTCTCCAATTTTTCATTTCTTAAAATTTTCGACTTGGAATTTTTCGTTTCGGTTTTTTATCTTCTTCATTTTTACAATTTTTTGATTTTCCAATGTTCTGATTTTATAAATTTTCTTTTTTTTTCAATGTGAAATTTTTCAAGTTTTGGATTTCTAAATTTTTTGATTTTAGTTTGATTTTTAAACTTTTAAATTTGTTAATTTTTCGTTTTTTTCGATTTAGATTTTGAAGTTTCTCGCTTATTCAATTTTTCGTTTCTTCAATTTTTGATTTGCTAGTTTTCTAGTTCTTATTTTAAATATGTAATAGTAATTATTATTTTTAAAATTTTTCACTTTTTCAATTTTACTTCGCTTTTAATTTTTTCATTTTTAATTTTTCAGTTAATACATTTTCTTGTAGATTTCGGGCCGCAGAAGTCATATCCGGTTTCATTTCTTCGATAAATCCAATGGTTTTCCCAGAATCGTCCTTTGAAATATTCAAAAATATGCAAAATAACCCCAATTTTCCACCAATTTTCAACAAAATTTTCGAAATTTCACTTAATACATTTTCTTGTAGATTTCGGGTCGCAGAAGTCATATCCGGTTTCATTTCTTCGATAAATCCAATGGTTTTCCCAGAATCGTCCTTTGAAATATTTAAAAATATGCAAAATAACCCCAATTTTCCACCAATTTTCAACAAAATTTTCGAAATTTCACTTAATACATTTTCTTGTAGATTTCGGGTCGCAGAAGTCATATCCGGTTTCATTTCTTCGATAAATCCAATGGTTTTCCCAGAATCGTCCTTTGAAATATTCAAAAATATGCAAAATAACCCCAATTTTCCACCAATTTTCAACAAAATTTTCGAAATTTCACTTAATACAGTTTCTTGTAGATTTCGGGCCGCAGAATTATATCCGCTTTCATTTCTTCGATAAGTCCAATGGTTTTTCCAGAATCGTCCTTTGAAATATTTAAAAATATGCAAAATAACCACAATTTTCCACTAATTTTCAACAAAATTGAAATTTCACTTAATACATTTTCTTGTAGATTTCGGGCCGCAGAAGTCATATCCGCTTTCATTTCTTCGATAAGTCCAATGGTTTTTCCGGAATCGTCCTTTGAAATATTCAAAAATTTGCAAAATAACCACAATTTTCCACCAATTTTCAACAAAATTTTCGAAATTTCACTTAATTTTCAAGTTCTTGATTTCAGTTTTTAGATTTTTCAAAGTTTTCTTTTAATACTTTTTTGTTTTTTCAGTATTGATTTTTCAATTTTACGATTTTGCAATTTTTCAATTTTTTTTTATTCGAAAAGTTGAAAAATTGAAAAAATTAAAGAATCAAGAAATTGGAAGAAAAATTGTGAAAACGAAAAATTGGAAAACCAAAAAATTCTAATATCGAAAGATTATAGAATAATTTGATTATTGTAACATTGAAAAATTGAATAAACGAAACATGATAAAATCGAAAAAAACATTGAAAAAACAAAAACTCTAAAATGGAGAAACTGAATAATTGAAAAATAAAAATCAAGAACTTGAAGAGTTCAAGAAACGAAAAACAAAACTAACCTAAAATGAAAAATTGAAAAAACAAAAAACTGTACAATCGAAAAATTGCAAAATTGAACAATTGCAAATCGAAACATCAGACACGAAAAATTTTAAAACTTTGGAAGTCGGGAAACTGAAAAAGCAAAAAAATTAAAGCTGAAAAAACGAAAAATTGTGATATCAAAAAATTGATCGAAAATAAATAAATCTAGATTTTTCGAAAAATTATAAGGTATCTTATTTTATAAAATTAAAAAAATATACTATTGTAAATTTCGGAGTAGAGGTCATCTTATTGGTGGTGGGATAATTTTTCTATGTTTAATTTTTCCATTTATTTTCGACTTTACAATTTTGACGATTCTATAATTTTTCGATTTTACGATTTTTGGGTTTTCTAATTTTTCGCTTTCGGGTTTTTTCCTGTTTCCAATTTTTGTATTATTAACTTTTTCGATTTTTTAAGTTTCTCGTTTTTAGTTTGTCCATGTTTCAATTTTTCGTTTCTTCAGTTCTTCGATTTGCAATTTTTCGATTTTTCACTTTGTCGATTTTTCAACTATTCGAATAAAAAAATGGAAAAATTGCAAAATCGTAAAATTTAAAAATCAAAAACGAAATAATATTGAATGAAAACTTTGAAAAATTTAAAAATTGGAATCAAGAATTTAAAAATTAAAGAACCGTAAAACTGAAGAATCGACAAAATGGGAAATCGGAAAATTGGATACTCGGAAAATGTAAAAATTGAAAAATTGGAAGATTTATAATTTGAAAAATCGAGGTATGGAAAAATCAAAGATTGAAAATTTGAAAAATTGAATAAACGAAAAATGGAAAAATTGAAAAACTAAAAAGTTACATCTCGAAGAGAAATTGAAAGACTACAAAATTGAAAGTTGAAAAGAACAAAATTATAAAACCCACACATTGAAAAATCGAAAAATTGAATAAATAAAGAAAATGAAAAAACCGAAAATTGTAAACTGAAAAAATGATAAAATAGATAAAAAAAGAAAAAACGAAAAATTGTGATATCAAGAAAATTTAAAATAGAAAAATTAAAAAATTTTAAATCCGGACAGTGAAAAATTATAAATTAAGAACTCGAGAGATTGTAGACTAAATGAAAAATTGAAAAATAAAAAAAATAAAAAATTGAAAAACGAAAAATAAAAAAAATGGAAAACTGTACAATCGAAAAATTGCAAAATTGAAAAATTGCCAATCGAAGACACGAAAAATTTAAAAATTTGGAAGTCGAGAAAATAAAAAACTGAAAAAATTAAAGTTGAAAAAACGAAAAATTGTGAAATCAGAAAATTGGTCGAAGGTAAATAAATCCAAATTTTTCGAAAAGTTATACGATATTTGGTTTTGTGGCTAATATTAATTTAATTAAAAATAAGTATTTCATAAAAATTGAAATAGATGACAGACAAACAGAAACGGCAGACCACTTTTTTCGTACTCTAGAGGTCATGAAACGTCAAAAAAACATGAAGGTGGCAAGTCGCCAGATGGACTCGATTACTACCTAAACCATAAGTGAAACGTGTCAATTTTTTCTCGAAAATTTTTTGACGGGAAAAAATACGCTCAGTCATGTGTAAAATTAAACTCTAAACTAATTTTACCATAAAGCTTTATTCGTCGATTTTTCAAAAAATGCTTTTCGGATAGTAAACTTGGGAAATAATTTGGCAACCCAGTGCAGGTATTAAACAATCCACAAACATTTCCGTAACGTGAAAGCACCGTCCGCGACTTAACAAACAAACAGCAAACTATTATTTCCCTCTAAATTTATCCCCAGACGTGCATTTCCCTGGCCACTCCACCGCTGGCCAATTTTCCAGAGCCGTATCTCGCCCTAAATAAATGGATGGCTTATTAATATGCTCGAGGAAAGCGCTCGGTTCAGTCGATAAATCCATTAATCCGCGGCACAATATTGCATAGGAATTAGCAAACGATAATTCATCTACGAAATTCAGGAAGGCACATCGAAGGACCGAGCAAACAAACACAAAACGACAATCCGCACTAAATCGGCCACCTTGACATTTTCCGATTTACCTTAGCACTTATTTTAATGACACAGTCAGTGTTTAGATGCCGGTGCCAAGCATCTGGTGAGGTCGTTTTTAACAACATTTGTTTTACATTACGGTATCTCCACATTTAGGTCTGGATGTTCGGCGACAAGCTGCGACTTTAATTAAAAAAAGCGCCATGGCCGTAGATAGCAAATCCGCAACAAAAAGTGAATTAAATGCGCCCTTTCGCGGGATCGTGTAATCCGAGAAATGGGAGATTAAATACCTTTAAGGGTGGTCTGAAACCCTGAGACGTTATTAAGAGGTTGCAGTCTAAAACGGGAGCGGTTAATCTGCATATCCGAGGATCTGGTTGAAGGTTAAGGGTTGTATTATTCAGATTAGAGTTGTTTCTTCGGGCATGTTTGGATGTTTAAGCGGGAATAAACAAATTGTTTTACGGATGGGTAATTCGGACTTTTTTGACGATTCGGATTTCTGAGATTAAAATTATGCAAATTGGCAAGAGAAAATGTAATTTTATTTCTTCTTAATTTGTTTATTCAAGCCGAGAATATAAACACAATGGGAAAGAAATAAAAGGAGGAGTTCAACATGTTACGTCAAAACAATGTATAGTCCAGCTAAACTTGCAGTGCCGTGTTGACCCAAAGTGTTTACTTAACGGACCTTTGCCTTGAGCGATACAGTGCAGTACATCGATCAGTGGCGAACTTATGTCTCCAGTTATTATTAACGCAGTGTCATTATTTTTTTCGATTTATGTTTTCATTGTAACAAGAGCGTCGTTTTTCATCCTCAACGACTAAAACTGCTCCGCAAAAACCTACTATCATCTGTTGCAGCGTTCCTCGAAAGCATTTATTTTCCCCACGAGTGCTTATTTGTCTTCTTGTCTACTATCTTAGAAAACATAAACACCCATTCCGTCGCTAATAACTAGTATACACATTTTTAATGTTTGTTTAGTTTAGCTTTTATTAAGACTAACTGTCGTAGCAAACCACATGCACGCAATAAATCCGTCTCTTGTGTAAAAGTCTTGAACAACCGACTCGACGAGTTAATTTCTTCATGAATGGTGCAACTACTTGTTTATCATGGTCACACCCCGGAGCACGTAAACACTCGACTTCTGTAATCGGAAATGGAGCCGGCCGGGCATAATCGGAATTTTTTCCATCTCGAAGATGTTTGAGGCAACAATAGCCGAGTTAAATGCGCCGGTTGTTGGGCGCAACCTGCGAAGGCATGTGAGGTATTCATCTTCCAGATCGAAAGACTGCTGCAGGTGTCAATGAATTCCGGTAGACGATAAAGCCTGTGGTTGTGTTTTAAATGAAATGAAATTAAACAGACGGGTAAATGTTGTGAGGATAATAATTGTGTGGTATACCGGGTGTCTCAGAGTGTTTTCTGCAACTATCGTATTGTTTTGTTGTTTTAATAAATGAAACTTTAGAAACAAGCCATTTACAATTTGTTTTTTCATTGGTCAAATGTTCAACGGTATCACACTGACTATAATAGATTTTATTCTACTGGAAAGCTTCAAAAGTGAGAGTAATGTAGCACACTTTAATCTTCTGTTTTTAAAGTACGCCGTCTTTTTTAAAAATACTGCTTATTGTAAATTTGGCCGGGTTTCTGAGTAAATTATGTGCCAACGAGTTAAAAAGTGTTACACGGCTGAGGAGTCGGCGATGGATTTCTGTATTCTCTTCCGGCATTATTTGTTTTTTTTTAATGTCTCGAGAATCCACGTAAAAGGAGATTTCACATTTCTGGTGTTTTTTTGGTTGCTTTATAGCGTATCTTAATTTACGGGTTATAAGTTTTAATGAATTCGCCCACGATTATTTTTGTACGCTGGGGATTGAATTTTTCGCATAATTTTAATGTATTTTATTTACTTTTATTAGCCTGTGTAAAAACATTGTTTGGTTTTTTATTGAAAATTTTTTGGTTCGTTATTATGACTTTTCTAAGAATTTGTTGGGTTAATGATACCAATCTTTTATAAGCTATATATGTACTTGTATTTGTGCAATTTTTTAAGAAACTTCGGAGGACTAGAGTAAAAAATTGGTCTAAAGAGTTTAGACAGTACTTCCCTCGCTGTCGGAAACTTGACGACTGCATGCCTATTGTGTTTTTTTTCTCATTACATTTTTGTAGTGGGAATTTAAAAAAAAATTGCGATGACGTCATCAACATTTTTGCAAGGACACGTATAGCAGTTGGGATAGATGTAGTGTAATACTAAGAATAAAATTATTATATTCTCAAATTTTCGGGAAAATGAATTGGGTCGTTTGAATATTGATTTGTAATAATCAATAAAATAACGAAACAATTTACTCACGTATACCTACGTATCAGAGGCAACTGAAAATCGTGTATGTATAAACATTGTTAATTTAAGATGACAGGCGTAACAGCATACGTGAGAGCCAAACACAGAAACTGTAAACAAAACGACCGTCGGTTTTATTGCTTCGACTTCCGCTTATTATATAAAACATTGGGTTTTATTTTAATTCTTGACGGTGAAATTCACAATTGGTTGATTATAAACATGTCTATTTCACATTCGCGGAATCAAGTGAACGCATAAAACAAATGCAGGTCTGTAATGTTAAAGTCGATGTAAATAAGCGTGCTACCCTTATGTTTCAACCGAGTTTTTCCTTTAACAAATTTTGTGTCTACCAAATTGGGTTGGTTGGGGTGTAATACTAATAATAAGTGTTGCCTTTAATTTAATCAATAAAATAAATTGACTTCATTAATTTTTTTGAACCACCTCTTAAGAAAATCTAAAAAATATGAATGGAATGATAAATCACAAGTACAAACTCATCATATTTTTTGCATTTTAGATAGGATTTATTCAGCAAAATTTAAGGGTGACGTCATCAATTTTTTTAGGAGGGATGAACAAATACATTTTGAACAAAAGTTTACCATGCTTATAATAACTTTAAAATATTCCCAAGATTTCAAAGCATTCGGTTTTGTAATTCCTGATTAAATCGATAAAATAAATTCACGCCTTCATTAATTTTTTTGAGTCACCCTGCATATGCAAATCCAAAAATATGAATGGAATGATAAATCACAAGTACAGACTCATCATATTTTGTACATTTTAGATACGATTTATTCGGAAAACTTTTGAGCTGACGTCATCAGTTTTTTGTAGAAGATAACCAAATATATTTTGACTAAAAATTTATTATGCTCTTTATAACCTTAAAACATCTGCAAGATTTCAAAGCATTCGGTTTTGTAGTTCCTGATTAAATCAATAAAATAAATTTACGCATTCATTAATTTTTTTGAGTCACTCTGTATATGCAAATCCAAAAAATATGAATGGAGTGATAAATGACAAGTACAGGCTCATCATATTTTGTACATTTTAGATATGATTTATTCGGCAAACTTTCGAGCTGACGTCATCAAGTTTTTGGAGGGGATAAGCAAATATATTTTGACTAAACATTTATTATGCTCTTTATGACCTTAAAACATCTGCAAGATTTCAGAGCATTCGGTTTTGTAGTTCCTGATTAAATCAATAAAATATATTTACGCATTCATTAATTTTTTTGAGTCACCCTGTATATGCAAATCCAAAAAATATTAATGGAGTGATAGTTCACAAGTACAGACTCATCATATTTTGTACATTTTAGATATGATTTATTCCACAAACTTTTGAGCTGACGTCATCAAGTTTTTGGAGGGGATAAGCAAATATTTTTTGACTAAAGATTTATGATGCTCTTTATAGCCTTAAAACATCTGCAACATTTCAAAGCATTCTGGTTAGCAGATTAAAAATTAAATTTCAAAATGTTGTTTTATAATTTTGATTTTTTTTCCAAAAATCTGGACGTTTCGGGTGAAAAGTCGATTCAGAGTTGTAAACTACATGTGTAGGACTATGTTATTTTATACAATTGAAAACCCATTTACTATGTACAATTTTGAAGTGACGTCATCGCTTTAGTGGTGGGGATGATTCGACAAATTTTGGTTAGCGTTTTACCATCTACATGATATTCTTAATATAAGTACAAAATTTCACAACAATCGGTCGGGTACTTTCGGAGATTATCTGTCTAATAAAAATCCGTGACAACAGACGGACAGACGGACGGACAGACGGACGGACAGACAGACGGAAATGGGAGACCTATTTCTTCGTCTTCTAGGGGTCATGAAAGATCGAGAAAACGTAAAAGTAGAGAGTCGGCCGACGGACTCGATTACAATACTTCCTTTGCTTACGCTCGGGAAGTAAAAATCAATACAGAATATGTTATTTTATAGATTTTAAATAACATTTACTATGCAAAATTTTGAAATAACCAATTTTCACCCCCGAATTTCAGACTATTTCTCGGCCCTAAAATAAATGCTATTGAATTCATTAATTAATTCAATTTCTTGAAAATCTGAACTTCAATACTATCCGATAAAAAATTTGTAAATTGGAGCAGGCCATAGAAACAGTTCTCTCTGATTACTGTCGCGTTTCCAAAGGATGCCGACCCCATTCCGCGAACGTCAATAAAATGTCTACAACATGTCACCAGTCAGAGATCCGAATTTAAGAAATGTTACCAAAACCGGCCCTAATTTACTTTTCGCTTCACTCCACATATACTTGAACACTTTGACGTCAAGAACAAAAAATTGGTCTAAAGAGTTTAGACAGTACTTCCCTCGCTGTCGGAAACTTGACGACTGCATGCCTATTGTGTTTTTTTTCTCATTACATTTTTGTAGTGGGAATTTAAAAAAAAATTGCGATGACGTCATCAACATTTTTGCAAGGACACGTATATCAGTTAGGATTGATGTAGTGTAATACTAAGAATAAAATTATTATATTCTCAAATTTTCGGGAAAATGAATTGGGTCGTTTTGAATATTGATTTGTAATAATCAATAAAATAACGAAACAATTTACTCACGTATACATATCAGAGGCAACTGAAAATCGTGTATATATAAACATTCTTAATTTAAGATGACAGGCGTAACAGCATACGTGAGAGTCAAACAAAGAAACTGTAAACAAAACGACAATCGGTTTTACTGCGTCGACTTCCGCTTATTATATAAAACATTGGATTTTATTTTAATTTTTGACGGTGGAATTCACAATTGGTTGATTTAAAACATGTCTATACCACATTCGCGGAACCTAGTCAGCTATGTTTCAACCGAGTTTTAAATTTAAAAAATTTTGTGTCTACCAAATTGGGTTGGTCCAATGTAATACTAATAATAAGTGTTGCCTTTAATTTGATCAATAAAATAAATTGACTTCATTAATTTTTTTGAGCCACCCTTTAAGAAAATCTAAAAAATATGAATGGAATGATAAATCACAAGTACAAACTCATCATATTTTCTGCATTTTAGATAGGATTTATTTAGCAAAATTTAAGGGTGACGTCACCAATTTTTTTAGAAGGGATGAACAAATACATTTTGAACAAAAGTTTACCATGCTTATAATAACTTTAAAATATCTCCAAGATTTCAAAGCATTCGGTTTTGTAATTCCTGATTAAATCGATCAAATAAATTCACGCATTCATTAATTTTTTTGAGTCAGCCTGTATATGCAAATCCAAAAATATGAATGGAATGATAAACCACAAGTACAGACTCATCATATTTTGTACATTTTAGATAGGATTTATTCAGCAAACTTTTGGGGTGACGTCATCAATTTTTTAGGGGGGATGAGCAAATACATATTGATAAAAAATTTACCATGCTTATAATAACTTTAAAACATCTCCAAGATTTCAAAGCATTCGGTTCTGTAAATCCTGATTAAATCAATAAAATCAATTGACGCATTCAATAATTTTTTTCAGTCACCCTATATATGCAAATCGAAAAAATATGAACGGAGTGATAAATCACAAGTACAGACTCATCATATTTTTCACATTTTAGATAGGATTTATTCACCAAATTTTAGGGTGACGTCATCGATTTTTTTAGGGGGGAAGAGCAAATACATTTTGATAAAAAAATTACCATGCTTATGGTAACTTTAAAACATCTCCAAGATTTCAAAGCATTCGATTATGTAATTCCTGATTAAATCAATAAAATAAATTGACGCATTCATTAATTTATTTCAGTCACCCTATATATGCAAATCGAAAAAATTTGAATGGAATGATAAATCACAAGAAGAGACTCACCATATTTTGTACATTTTAGATAGGATTTATTCGGCAAAATTTTGTGGTGACGTCATAAATTTTTTAGGAGGGACGACCAAATACATTTTGATAAAAAATTTACCATGCTTATGATAACTTTAAAACATCTTCAAGATTTCGAAGCATTCGGTTTTGTAGTTAATGAGGAAATCAGTAAAATAAATTTTGCGCATTCATTAATTTTTTTGAGTCACCCTGTATATGCAAATCCAAAAAATATCAATGGAGTGATATATCACAAGCACAGACGCATCATATTTTGTACATTTTAGATAGGATTTATTTGGCAAACTTTTGAGCTGACGTCATCAAGTTTTTGGAGGGGATAACCAAATATATTTTGACTAAAGATTTATGATGCTCTTTAGAGCCTTAAAACATCTGCAACATTTCAAAACATTCGGGTTAGCAGATTCAAAATTAAATTGCAAAATGTTGTTTTATAATTTTGATTTTTTTTCCAAAAATCTGGACGTTTCGGGTAAAAACTGAATTCGGAGTCGTAAACTACATGTGTAGGACTATGTTATTTTATACAATTTAAGACCTATTTACTATGTACAATTTTGAAGTGACGTCATCGCATTAGTGGTGGGGATGATTAGACAAATTTTGGTTAGCGTTTTACCATCTACATGATATTCCTAATATAAGTACAAAATTTCACAACAATCGGTCCAGTACTTTCGGAGATTATCTGTCTAATAAAAATCCGGGACGGCAGACGGACAGACGGACGGACAGACGGACGGACAGACGGACGGACAGACGGACGGACAGACGGACAGACGGACGGACAGACGGACGGACGGACAGACGGACGGACAGACGGACGGACAGACGGACGGACAGACGGACGGACAGACGGACGGACAGACAGACGGAAATGGGAGACCTATTTCTTCGTGTTCTAGGGGTCATGAAAGATCGAGAAAACGTAAAAGCAGAGAGTCGGCCGACGGACTCGATTACAATACTTCCTTTGCTTACGCTCGGGAAGTAAAAAATGATGTAGAATCAAAAAGAAATCAAAGGAACTTATTTTTCCACAAAACAAATATTAACCTTGCTGTTATGCAGCAAAGATTCACACGTCGTGTTATGTAACTCCAGCCTCCGAGAGCTCAAATTCCAACACTCATCCTGTTAACCTCCGCCGCACCAGCCGTGTTTCCCCGATAATCGAAACCTCCATAATTGCTTTAATAATAAAAACCATCATTTAAGTCCATTGAACAAGCATAAAATTATTTCAGCTTATGCAACTTATGCAATTACTGGCACTTGGCATTCAAAATTCCCAGTTCTTGAATTTGAGAAAATTACATCTTAATTCGATGATTGCTACTTGCAGCATTTGCACTTTTATTACGCTGAAATTACACAGCTTAAATTAATTCCCATTTCCTGTAGGCTTATAATTTCGTGTCCGAAAATAGAACAAACGGAAAGTGGGTAAGGGAAATATTGTTCGAGGCTGTGACTTCATTTACTTCCAGATATTACTAATTTATTAGGTACACACAAAACCGTTTACCCGTGTTTTGACAACGCGTCAAAAAAACAAACACGCGACAGACGTATACTCGTGTTCTATCTATTTCAATTCCCATTACGAGGATTAGTTGAAAAATTCGATTGGACATCCATCAACGCGAAAATTACAAATAACGAACATTCAGCGCAGATAGTTTTAAAGCAAATATTAATATTTGCTCTTTCCGCTGATTTATGTTTTATTTTTAATTATTATAAATTGAAACATATATCAAAATATATTTGCGAATTAGATAAACGATTTATAATGTGTGCGGAAACGTTAACCATGCGTAATCGGTTATTTTTAATTTGTTTCGTCGATGAAAAGCGGAATCGTATCGAGATTAAGCCCGTTGTATACACTGGCCATTGTTTTACACAGTCATGAAACTCGACCTGTCTAAAATTTCTTCGATCTTCTCTCGTCCTTGCACCCCACTTTCCTCCTGCAGCCGCTCTACAGAAAAACTCCGTTTTCTAATAAGCGTCCCCCATAAATCGAGAATGTAAATTCGCCAGCCCTTACCTGACGTTCCAATTAATTGCAGGTAACTTACGGCATTCGAGGATCTCACTTCTTGTCCTTGATGCGAGTTAATGCTCCTGTGAGTCGAGCGTCTAGATGTCCTTTTCTGACGTTTTCAGACGTGAGAGGCTTCGTAACGATCGTTTCGTCGTCTGCCTAGCTTTGATTACTCCACTACAAACGCCTATTCCAGGCTCGCATAAAACACCCCCGAAGAAATGAATACTCAAACCTTCTTGTAATCTGAATGGATGCGAAGCCTCTCACTATTCCGACCTAGCTACTTTAACGTGAATTATAACCGCTGGAATAATAGGGCGTTTTAGGGGTTTTTGTGGCTGGAAAGCGGATCAATTTCGAATCTATTTTTGGTGGAGCGGGTTTTGTGGTGGCGAAGTTGCCGGTCGTGTAGAGTGAAATATGATTTATGCTTAGCGAAATTGTTAGTAATTTAGTTGTTTTATAATCCGTAGCGTGTAATTTCGTGTTTATTGAAATTGGTGTGGGTGGTTCGAAATTACTATTGGGAAGAGATTAATTAATTTAAAGGTATAAAAGTGCTGCGATAACAGGGGCACGAAGAGAGATCAAAAAGGTTTTTTATGGCGGTAATTAATTTACAAAGTCGTTATACTTTTTTCTGTGGTGACTAGTTTTCTACTTTAATTTTTTTAAACGTTGTTTACGGAGGCGAATGCCGAGTTAGACAATAAGACGAGCAAAAAAATACTCATTTTATATTTTTTAGAATTTTTTACTTCATAACTCTTGAAGCGTAAGTTAGAGAGCTAAAGACCTAGCTTCAAGCCCCATCCACGTTACACACGGGAGCCACAGAAATGGTTAAATCACCAGTCACGTCGTGTCGATATATCAACCGTAAACGTTTGCTTTTATTTTGAAAGCATTATTCACTGCTACCATTGTAGGGTTTTCAAATATGAGACGTTTTTCACCAGTTAAATAATATCCTACTCAGAAAATGTCCGTCAGAAACGTCACTGTTTTCTCCTTCCATCTGGTCTCGACTTTTTTTTAGTTCAGCTTAGCTCTTAGCAACCAAATCCCCACTTCAAATTCCAGCTCGTCCTCAAGCTCTGTCACTGCAACACTTCTTTGCCTCCTCCAACCACATAAATTAGCCCGACTGGATTTTTCTTAGCTCGATAAATGCACCGCATTCTCGGAAACTTATTTTGCAGCTTTACGCAAAATTACAGAAATCGCTGAACCGAGAAGATGTCTCGTCATCCTTCTGCAAATGCAACGTAGCGTACCATAATATTGCATAATCACTGGAGAACATCCACTTCAAATGCAAAAAGACTTGCAAGCATTTATTCAAATGGACGAACATTTGAATTCATCGCAGGGGTTTCCTTCTGAAGACAGTTCATTTGGAATGAAATTTCATCGAGTAAATGCGGATGTATTTCGACGGGAACGGGGAGAAAATGCTTCGATTTTACATTGTGTATTACATTAGAATAATAGCGGGCTTCGAGGAGTTGTGTAGGGTGTATTATGTGGCGGTATTGAAAGTTCGACGTGTTCTAAGTGTTACACGGAGGTGAAATAAACGTCAGTTGCAGGAAATGTTCAAGACCGTTGATTGTTCTAAACTTCTTGTCTAGACTAGAAATAACGTCTCACTTGAGGTAAACTGTGTAAATTTTCGTATTTACACAGCTCAAAATCAATCTTTTGTTTTGGTTTATTCAACTTTCTGCCTCACGCAACGTCGGTTTTTAAATTTGCTCCCGATCCCACAATTTCGCCTTTGTGTCACACCGTACCATCGTGTCTGCATGTTTCGGGCGGATTATGAGCGCTTTGAAAGTGAAAATTCAGAACGCTCCATTTGAGGTCGGCGAGTCTAGACTCGGAAGCCTACCACGACGATGAAACGGTCAAATTTTCCAAGGACACGGCACGCACGTGCGTGTGAAATTGGCGGGTTTTGAATTTCAATGCGAAGGTGGATGTGTGGTGAATCTGTATGTAGACGGTGCGGAAATGTTCCCTGTTTACAGGTTTGTGGCGCGGAATGAGTGATTTCTGACTGGCGCTTGATGGGATGAGTTATGTTTCTGTTCTTTTGCTTTGTAACGGTTGAAAGGATCTCGGGTTGGTTCTGAAAGGGTGTGTTCTCAAGGCGTTGTGCCATAAAGAAATCGATGACTTATAAATTATAAATCATCTGATTAATGCAGGTGATGTGTTGGTGTTGGTGGTCTTAAATGGTTAGCATAAATGCTGGTTATTCAAATGAGTGTTAGACGCCGGTTCTG
Source organism: Zophobas morio (assembly GCF_036711695.1). Classification (NCBI taxonomy): domain Eukaryota; kingdom Metazoa; phylum Arthropoda; class Insecta; order Coleoptera; family Tenebrionidae; genus Zophobas; species Zophobas morio. The sequence goes on along the minus strand of NW_026972136.1, from coordinate 295,252 downwards.
CATGTTCGCGTTAGGCCTATTTGACCTTGAAAGACAAGTCATAAGTCATAACACGCATATCTGGCATCGTTTGTGGTTATCTTAACGAAGATAGATTCGTGCTGAATTACAATTGGGGGCAGAGGCCTTTGAAATCGAAAGGCTGCCGTTTTGTGGTAATCATCTCTAAAAGGAAAGCAGAGAAATAAAAGGTGAACATTTTTTCTTTTGGATGGAACTAAATGTCACCACAAGGAGTTTAGTTAATACACCTGAGAAACTCAAATCCAACCCCCTCTTCCACACCAACAAAACTTATTTCGCAGCATCTCATCCGCTATTCAACCACCGAACCCATTTAATTAACCCTCCCGCCCCCCTCCTCCTCCGAACTTTTTAAAGACATCTGTGCCACGAGCCCGGTCATCGTCAGCAGGTACACAGAACCTCCGCAGTGAATCCGTCCGCAGCATTCCTGGCACGTCTTTCATCTCGGTAACGACCAAATGAGGATGCTGCGTAAACGGATAATCAACTAACTTGACCTAGCCCGTCGCATTCTTTTTTCATCGAGTGAGTCGTCAATTTATCGGGCCTTATTTCGAACAAATGGCCTGCTCTGCAGACCCGTTCCCTCCGGAAATGCGCGAGCTTTCGTGTATCCGGCCGAAAGTTGAGAGAACGAAATTAGCCCTCTAAATAGCCACAATGTGGCAAGCTGCTTCGCGTGCTCCCCAGGCAGGTAGATAGCGACGAGCAGAGATAATGTGCGAGATGGTTTTATGGGGAGATATTTTTATGGGCGATCGGGGCCAGGCGTAAAACTGTGGAAGAAGAGTCGCTCTAGACGCGGCCGACGGACCATCACGACCTCCGATCGAAAAAGGCCTCCGGAGGACGATCCTTTCCTATCATACACTTAATAAATTCTTAAAAGATATGTTCGGGACGGGAGTGGGAGGAGGCGTTCGGAGAGGAGTGTTATCGCGACGGGAGCACGAATTGCCCAAGATTTATGAATTTTTGTTGAGATTGTTACGTAATTTTCTGTCGAGTACGAGACAGATGGATGATGGCAAGATCTGTGGAGGCGGACGCGAAAAGTGTCACGAGTTTAGATTATTAGATACATGATGTTCTATATTGTTGTTAGTTTGTCGTTGTCGATCAATTTTGTTATCATTATCACCATTGTTTACTATATTATTACCAAATTGCTGCCAAATCAGTGCTGGATGATGGATGCACGGATTGAGTTTTTGTTTTTATTAAAGGGTTGGCTCAAAATGTACAAAATAGAAGACACTGTAGTATCATCCGCATAAGAGTGCTTTTTAGTTTGACATACCTACGTAATTTCGATGTATAAATAATAAACAGAAAAGGCCCCAAAATGGACCCTTGGGGTATACCAGAGGTGGTAAAAACAGAAAACATTATTAATAAATCCACTATTTTTGCAAATCACCTTTCGTTCCAGACAACTTTATGATTTGACAAAGAAAGACAGTCCATAGACAAAAAGGGAATCTATGACGTCAATAACACATTACTGCCTCGTTCTATTCTCACTGTTACAATGTAGGGTGTGGTACGACTTCAATAATGTGCACTAAATTGATTCCTCTGTCATGTTTTCAATTAAACTCTAATTTTAGTTTAGGTCTGACCTCAAAGACCGTTGACATCCCGCTAAATTTAAATCAAAACTTCCTCCCATCGTGCATGTGTGCACTGCATTTAAAAATTAAACGTTCGCCCAAGCCTTTAGCGCGTTTTTCCCACATCACTTTTTCACGCAATTTCCTCGCCACCAGCACTCCGGAATTATAACCCCGCACACATCACCTAAACCCTCTTCACAAAACAGTCGAAAGCTTCATGCCCCCACATAAAAAGCGCAAGTAATACGATATGAATCATAACAATACAACCTCTCCCGAAATGTCACGCCGCAAACTTCATGAAAAGAAAACTCGTTTTTGCTAACAAATGAAAGGAAAACATCGCGCCGTTTGAAGTTTGCTCCTCACGCAAACACAGTTCTCACTGTTTGCGCCAGTTTTCCAATTAAATCCAGAACTGGCAGCTATACGAGGGTACTTCTGGGGACAACGAGATGGTAGTGACGTGCGTGGGAGAAACAAATTTCATAAAAATCGCGAAAGAACTTTGCCTCATTTCGAACGGAACGCGTCACAAAATTAACATTTTGTTCGGCGGTGTGGGAGCTTTATGGCGCCATTTGCCCTTAATCGAGGGACGTTGTGGTGTTTTAGCCTGGAGCGTCCCTGGAAAACTAGCTACATGTAGCTGGCGCGTTTTCATCATTGCAGTTTGTAGGTGGGCACTTGATATCATTCGCAGGACCTGATGGGGATTTATGGGGCGAAATGTGAAGGGGTAATTAGCCCGAAAGCTGTGACCTTTGACACTGCACGCGGTGTTACGGAGTGCAGGTCACTTATCCTGGAATTATCCTGGATGCGGTGACAGGGCGACGTAACTCTTTATTAACTAAATGATTAGTTGTGAAGCTTCTCTGTTAGAGAAACACCTTTACAGCCCCTTGTCTTTAAGAAGCAGTAAAGACTTGTCAAAGTTTAATGGCTCATAATCACACTATAAGAAGAGTCTTAGCACGATAACCCTTTTGACGCCATTATTACACACTAGTTAACGTGCCATTAAATCTGGCATTTACCGCATACCGGTATCACAAGTAACAAAAGAAATATTTGATCTGAAACAAAATCGTCGACGCTCGTCTGCGTATGGTCAAGATCGAATAAAACCCAACCCGATGAACCACAGTCTTATTTTCTTTCCACATTTCCTTATTTATAAGCACACGTACAAGACCGACATCGTAAGACAACTACCATGCTATAAAACGAGGACAATTCCACCAGCATTCTTAAGCGGCTGCCACATCTCAAATCCCTGAAGATCTTCTTCACACAAGTGCAAAACCGGTGGCTTAAAATAAAAAACAAACACTACGACTGCACTCCACTCCGAATACGGTTTCCACCCTCGTAATTATTCATCTATCGAGTCTGACTAAATTGCGTGGTGCATGAGAGCGTTTAAATTAATTTAATGACGGTTATTACGATGCTGTTTTGTACAAACTGCATGTAAATTTATTTTAAGTGTTTCGCTGCAGTAAATTTAATTGTTTTAATTGCAGTGCAAACGCAAGAGCCGTTTAGTGACTAGGGTGGTATTCAACGTGCGAATTAATTCAGCTGAAAGAATTTCAGCTAGTGTATATCGAGTTTTCGGTAATGTTTCAAAGCCCTGATTATGAAGCGCAAAAATTTCATGAGTGAAAATTGGTGATAAATTGTTGTGATTTATTGTGACAGATCGTTCGTAATTTTGCTTTTACAATAACGTTTTGTGTCGACCGATAATTTATTGTTTAATTCGTTAAATACAACGTTTACAAAGGGATATAATGTTGTTTGCCGTAATTAGTTGCGCTGTAATTAACCACAATATACGTGTACTTCACCTAGGTAGGTATGTACGAGCTGTGTTTACAATGAGTACCAGCTAAAGTTGCAAAACTAATTCCAAAATTCCTGGAATAATATAGGAGAGGATTAAACCGTTATTTATAGTAAAAGCGGTAGTGGCCTTGAATGGATCAATCAAAGTCGAGTTTTTTGTAAATGTTAAACGTCACTCTTTCACCAACTTTGCGGATATGGCAACTACAAATAAAAACTCTTCTCGTTTTGTTTCAGTCTACAACATTATAATAGCTAATTAACTTTGGAGTCTACTCTAATTACACAAAAATTTGTACGTACATTGTCAAGTCAAGTAAGCTTCCAAAAACTCGTTTCAGCTTAAGCCTTGCACAGCCTTCTTCGTCTAATTATAAATACCCCATACAATTATTCACAACTTCGCAAACATATTAATAATTAATATTCAGGTCATAAACAACTTACTCAACACTCGCACACTCACACGAGCTCCGCAAGCAGATTTATGCGAGCGTATTTCAAACGAATCCGTTGCAATTTTAAAAATCACGACTCCACGCTCACAAGCAGAAATAATTTACTATAATTTACGCAAAACTGCACCACTAATTCATGTTTTATTCGCGCTCAAAAAGCCCATCTACATTACAAATAACCAAACAAAGTAAAGCTCATTTAATTACAATATCAAGTTCAATGATACTTCTGAAACGGTTTTTTCTGCATGAGTGCCCTGGACAACCAACGATGGTTAGTGTCTTTTTTCCAGTTCATTGACTCTATTATGCATAGGGTTTTTTCCAAGCAAGAGCTCGTAGACAGCCAAAATTGAAAAAGCGCGAACTGATACTAGAGAAAATAAACAATGTGTCGACAAGTAATCTAGGATCGAGGAAAAACCGACTGAATGCGGCTGTCATCGCGCGATTTTTCCCAGAAATAGTTCACAAAATCGTTTCATCGTTCTTTTATTTAAATTGCTTTATGAGAGGTTTCAGCAGGGGACAATAATTTATCATAAGGTGCGTTTGCGAACACATGCCGACATTTTTTTTTCACAACATAGCTACTTTGAAACGCCATCGGCAGCGACATACGTCTCCTCGCCGAAAACGTTCCTTCTCATTTTTTTGTCTTTACGATGTAGTAAATATCGCTCTTTATTGTTTGCAGTAGTTAGTTCCGTGGAAACTCCGGTTGATTTTGCCCCATAAATTGCTTCCGGCTTCCCTTGAGCTTTCCCGGTTCGTTCATATTTTAGAAGCGCGAACCACCATAATAAGCACTATTAAAGAAAATCCCATTTTCCTAATGATTTATTCCGGCGAAGTTTACTGGAGTTTTCTTAATTTCCCTCTAATTCGTCGCAAAATAAAACCGGAAAATCAGAAAGCACTCCGAGTTCGGCGCGGCAATTAAAATCATGTTATAAAAAGAACCAAAATAAGCCGCGTCATTCTTTCTCTTAAAACTCCCATAAGTTTGAAATTAATGAAAAGGAAGTGTTTTTAAAGCGTCGATCTGGAAGTTGGCTTATGCTCGTAAATTTTTGCGAATCCAATTTAGGATTTAATTAAGGAAATTTACCGATCCGGGAAGAGACACTGTTTTCCCCGCTATTAAATATTTAAATTATGTTTATTATATTCCCGAAGGAGGAAAAACTTAATCGGCCTCTCGAACTGAATAACTAATCTCCCGCAAGATCAAAGCTTTTTGATTAATAAATTAGAAGGGGGGAATTTGCGTCCTAAATCCGGGATTGTTATTACACCACGTAAATCCTCGGTGCGTCCAGGCCGGAGGATTTTCCAAAATAAAGCCAACTTTTATGCACGACCGAACTTTTCCGTAATTTTATCGCGGCTGAATGGGAAAAGTGAGGCCTGAGATAACTGACATCGAACGCTTTCCTCGACGAGATAAGAAAATTGTTCAATTTGCAGATTAGGACTGTTTTGTCCGGAACTCCCAATATCGGGATCTGGGCTTGATTAGAGAATTGAGCGGGGCTGTGACTGGAATAATTTCCAGATGGTTAATGTTTGGCACTGAGGGAGTATCTTATCGAGCCGTAGCCCGGAGAGAAGTTCCTAATTTTCTGAAAAAACTGGAAGCGGGAGATCACCGCTAGTGGAATAAGAATAATACTACAGTCGAACTTCGCAGCCGACTTTAAAACCACTGGTTCTCTTTAGGTCAGATCCGAATCCTTACGTTTGATCTTGAGTCGAAGCAGCGGCCAAATTAGCATTTCAGGTGAATGACGTTACAAATTCGCCTAGCGGTTTCGACATGCAAATCCCCGTCGGTCAATCAGCGCTCCCAGCTCTCATTAAAGAAAAACGAAAATCCACGCTCCCCCAAACAATTTAGACGTTTCTGTCGGCCGGAAAAAATCTCGGCAATTTCGTTTCATTGGCTGAGGAGATGGAACAATGAAAATAAAAAATAATGCTGATAAATCGAAACATGTAGAAGAAACGACATAAATCTTTGTATCCATTCTTGGGAGAGGTTGTTGATGGATGAAAATCCCAGCCGGGCATTTAGCTTTCCGATATATTTTTTATGGCCGGTCGACCTTAGGTGATCGGTAATTGATGATTTTTCCGAGCATCTGGACACGGCACCGAAAATAATACTTCCAACACACGAATGAAATTTACGTCAAGAAAGCATATTTTACAGTTTCGCGTTAAGCTGAAATTTATGTCGCGTGTTACATGTGTTTTATTTGCTCGCTTTGAGAGACAACAGAGCTTTCCTGGCACGTCGCTCCTCGATTTGCGTCATGTTTCTTTGCAGTTTTCAATCTTTCGCGCAATTAATTCCTTAAATTATATGGATGGACGTCGTCCTAGCCGGACATTAGGCACACCGGGACAACATCGGGAACATACTTTTTGATTAATTGTTCTTTAGTTGCTTTTTAATTCGACGTTGTTCTTAGAGTGACAATTTACACGTAAAGATGACATTAAACGAAATTTCAGAATTTTTGGCAATTTTACGCATTGTCAAACCATGTCAAAGCAATCCTGGTTTCGGCTATACGTTTTCGGTTTCGTCCCACTGCAGAAAGGTCGAATGTTTTAATTTTTCTTTTCGACGTAGATTTGAGATATTGGCGGCGCATAAAAGGAATCTCCTCCCCGAGAATGCTCGGAATTTTAAATACCACTGTGACGGAAGCTGAAAGGCAGCTTTCGTTTCAGTCAGTGTTGACTCTAAAACAGTATGGTCTCTTTGTTACGATTCATGTGTTTTTCGGGCTCTTTGATGATGAGAATTCGAATGAGTGCCGTTTTTTTTAATCTCGTGATGTAATTGCATTCGGGATTGAAGATAGTTTCGCACTGGCGGAACGAAAGCGACTTTTTTCTGGTAAAATTTCAAGTGTTTAAGTCATTTCTAGAAAATTACCAAAATCAAATTAGTGTTGGTCGTGTTCATAACTGTACTGAAACCCACATAAGTTTCTCTGTATTCATAACCTGCTATCAAATTTATTATTAGTGTGGCAGGAGTATAATTTTTTTGTCTGCACAAAATCAGTGGCGTAGCAAAGATCCTTGTCGTCGCAAAAATAAATATTGAATGTTTGATTAATTATGCATAAGATTGCAAAAAAGCGACTGTACTGACAGGAAAAATCTTCTGTTATACTTCGTTTATTTTCATTTGTTGACGTTTCATTAGTTTGAAATATAAAAACTATAGACACAGTTTTCGATTTCAGTATGAGTTTATTTATGCCTTTAACATTTTTAACGGTGGTACAAGGTAATATTTTGTGGATATATTTACAAACGTCAGCAAATTCAAATAAATAACGTCTACATTTTAACGATAAGACTGATTAAAAATTTTCAAAATGTGTTACCGCCATTGATAAGTTTTCTACTATAAAATAAATATCAGAAAGTTAATATCACCATCTAAATAAAAAGAAAATTTATATCAATAAATTATAGGAGTATTACATAACAAAAGTTCAAAACCGCGGTCGTTTCGTGAAAATCCCTAAATCAAACTAAACACTTTAATCTCACTTAGTTAAGCTTGTTTTACTTGAAGACATATTTACATAGCATTGTCACGGAAGAGGAAAAGTTTGTATAAACCTGTCACTTTCAGTAAACAAGCAAAGGCTTAAAGAAGATTTTAATGATGCAAACTAAGAAAAATAAATACAAATTTACAAAGAGAATTATATGTAATTATTCATATGAAACACTATCTTTATCTTATTTATTAGTGTCTAAATAAGCACGACTTTTAAATTTTAATTGCCCTTTCACTCACTAATTTTTTATACAGGAAAATACGGTATGATTTTTTTTTATTTGTTTGTTTAACAACGTAAATTGTGCTTTTTTGAGAATTAAAAACGATAAATCAATGGGTACTTTTTTACACATTTAAATAAATAAAAATGTAATCAATATTATTAAGGTTCCTGTACAGAATGATGTGATCTTCGTAATGACGTCTTCCAAAGTGGGGGAAACTGAACTCATCAGTAAATGTTTTAAGCAAAAATCTACATATGTCTCATAACAAAAATTCTTTTATGTTATACGGTTACTGTCGCGATTACGCCGAGTGACGCAATTACTTCTACGGGTAGTGGATCACGCACAGAGCCGCAATTCTACTTCAACCGTGACAAGAAGACGGCCCCGAGCAACGCACTTATCCCCGCCCTGCGAAGCTGCAAATTGCGTGAAGTATATTACATGCATTAATTGCAGATTAATTAACGCAAATTAATATTACATGTTCCAAGCAGTTATTTTAAGTCACTAACCTCACAACTCGGTTAATTATTTATTATTATTGTATAAAAGATTATGTAAATTTAAATGTAATTAAACACAAAAAAACGTAAAGTGAAATAGTTTTTGTATAAAAATAATTACAACGATTTTAATAAATTATAATGTCAACCAAGCCAAAAAGAAAAATTGGTCTAAAGAGTTTAGACAGTACTTCCCTCGCTGTCGGAAACGTGACGACTGCATGCCTATTATGTTTTTTTTCGCAGTGGATTTCAAAGAATTCGGTTTTGTAGTTCCTGAGTAAATCAATAAAATAAATTTACGCATTCATTAATTTTTTTGAGTCACCCTGTATATGCAAATCCAAAAAAAATCAATGGAGTAATAAATCACAAGTACAGACTCATCATATTTTGTACAGTTTAGATAGGATTTATTCGGCAAACTTTCGAGCTGACGTCATCAATTTTTTGGAGGGGATAAGCAAATATATTTTGACTAAACATTTATTATGCTCTTTATAACCTTAAAACATCTGCAAGATTTCAAAGCATTCGGTTTTGTAGTTCCTGATTAAATCAATAAAATATATTTACGCATTTATTAATTTTTTTGAGTCACCCTGTATATGCAAATCCAAAAAATATGAATGGAGTGATAAATTACAAGTACAGACTCATCATATTTTTACAGTTTAGATAGGATTTATTCGGCAAACTTTCGAGCTGACGTCATTAATTTTTTGGAGGGGATAAGCAAATATATTTTGACTAAACATTTATTATGCTCTTTATAACCTTAAAACATCTGCAAGATTTCAAAGCATTCGGTTTTGTAGTTCCTGATTAAATCAATAAAATATATTTACGCATTCATTAATTTTTTTGAGTCACCTGTATATGCAAATCCAAAAAATATGAATGGAGTGATAGATCACAAGTACAGACTCATCATATTTTGTACATTTTAGATATGATTTATTCCACAAACTTTTGAGCTGACGTCATCAAGTTTTTGGAGGGGATAAGCAAATATTTTTTGACTAAAGATTTATGATGCTTAAATGACTCCTTAAAACATCTGCAACATTTCAAAGCATTCTGGTTAGCAGATTAAAAATTAAATTTCAAAATGTTGTTTTATAATTTTGATTTTTTTTCCAAAAATCTGGACGTTTCGGGTGAAAAGTCGATTCAGAGTTGTAAACTACATGTGTAGGACTATGTTATTTTCTACAATTGAAAACCCATTTACTATGTACAATTTTGAAGTGACGTCATCGCATTAGTGGTGGGGATGATTAGACAAATTTTGGTTAGCGTTTTACCATCTACATGATATTCTTAATATAAGTACAAAATTTCACAACAATCGGTCGAGTACTTTCGGAGATTATCTGTCTAATAAAATCCGGGACAACAGACGGACAGACGGACGGACAGACGGACGGACAGACGGACGGACAGACGGACGGACAGACGGACGGACAGACGGACGGACAGACAGACGGAAATGGGAGACCTATTTCTTCGTCTTCTAGGGGTCATGAAAGATCGAGAAAACGTAAAAGTAGAGAGTCGGCCGACGGACTCGATTACAATACTTCCTTTGCTTACGCTCGGGAAGTAAAAATTTATAATTTTGTACTAATAAATTACCAAAATATGTTGACTAATTTTATAAGTTGCCAAGAAATTTTCTAAAAGTAATAACCCGTAGAAAAACATATTTATTAAATTAATGAAATATACCAATAAAGATATAAAGCCTGCACTCAACTTAAAAAATTCGTTAGCCTGTAGACCCCCCAGCAACCAACAATACACTGGTTACCAGTGTAAACACATTTAAAATCCCACATTCCCCTAAAACAAACCACCAACATCTGCGGACCTCCATAAATCTCCTCCACCTATATTATTATTAAACACTAATACCCAAAAATTTACGTTTTATTTACACAACCAACAAAATCCCCCTTACTTTAACAATTTATTATCCGAACGCACCATTTTTCCGACCCAACAATAATTACGTCCATTGTTTGACCCCACTCTTCCACTTTTTCCCATCAAATTAACAACGATTTATTAAACAACCGCACCATTAATTAACCCAGCAAGACGAACGTGCTCTCTTCAACAACAATAATAACACCATGACAGGATGCGCCAACACAAAGTCATTCGAATCAGCTGTTTGGCAGGTATAGCCAGACCGGTTCAGGTAAACCAACCCATAAGAACCGCCCACGCCCATTCTGGGTAAATAATGTCCTTGTATGCGCTCGAAAGCCATCAAAACTTTATGAATTTATGAGCGATGATTTATGGTGGCCCTCCGTGCAGGAAGAGGAAGTGAATCGCCGGTTCCTAATTAAACGCAATTGCGGAAAAATATGTCAACGGAAACTCGCGACCAAACTTTGTAAATATTTATTTTGATCGATTATGCGGAATTTTCACTCCGCTGTCCGTTGTCATCCGGAGGACGGATCTATATGTCCGAAGGCAAAAGCGGGGAATCGGCGAATACCAGAGACGGCGACTCCGCAGCGGCTTTTTCGAGAAAATTGGGTTTAAAAATTCACGAAAAATGGCTTAGATTTTCATTTGACGAAATTCAATTGTTTAATGAATATTCCATTCGGCTCCCACAATTTTTTTGTGGCGGTTCGTCAGAATCGATGGGCGTTCGACGCCCACACCCTCCGTTTTTCTTAAAATCACGAAAACCTAGCCGCCTGTTAATGGCAGTTTGTTATGAAATTAAAGCATAAGGAGAAAAAATATTTGGATGGAGTTTCCTTTCGCTACAATATTGGCACAGACGCCAAGCAAATAATGAGCGTTAGGTTTGTTTTGCTTACTTCGCGTCAAACAAATCATCGAGTTTTAAATATCAGACGGCAGAGAGGCAGGTTTGATTCATTGTTCGGAATTGGAAGCCAGATCTTCGAGAGCTTTTGTAAAGCCGACCACAAATTGAAGGGTTGTTGCGGGGCTTTCTTGCTTTCAGCGGAGAATGGGCTGTCTAAATTATGGATTGTTTTCGGGGTTTTATTGTTGACTGAATAGGAAGCAGTACTGAAATGACAATATTTTACGAGAGCACATAAACCTGTCTCCGTGACATGATACATCCATTTTTAATTTCTGGAGAGCGGATGGAACAGTGATGTATTGTTGCGCTGTAGCGAAGAGGCATTGCTCAAAATTTACACTATAACAAAGTTGGTTTCAAATGTATATATTTTCGAAATTTCACCATTTGAGTCACTCGCATTCTTCAAAGTACTTATATAGTGGGGCTTCTGGTCACTTTTTGGCGGGAAGATGTGAATTCGTACGCGTGCGCGGTTTCTGCGTCAGTTTTTTGAGGACTTCTGGATCATTACATTTTACCGAATCAATAATCTGTTTAGTTGAAGCTGTAGTTTGAAACAAGACATCAATCAACAGTCAACAGATGTAACCGGCATATTTCTTTTTGATTCTGATAAGTAAAATGTTTTTCACCACCCTTTATTTTTAGGTTACCGAGAAATCAAAATGAGCGCTGGTTATTTGGCACTGGGGACAGTGCAACGACAAAATCATTCAACACCATACAAAAAATCAGCAATGCGACCTAATTCAAACCAGTGAATGAAAAATTTACTTTACTTTGTGTTTGAAATTGCGCACTAATAAACAATCCTTCTTCCAATGACATAAACATCCGCTACGTTTTTGAAATGTTATGAAGACGCACAGAAAAACGCTACGAATATTTATGGCAAAATGAAATATTGTTTTTTAAACAGCGCAAAACAAACGCTTCGATTTCCAATTTTATTACGGCGAAAAATAAACGTACACACAAAAGGTTGAGTTCATATTCGAGCCACTTCATGTACGCAAACCCAGCGAGATTTCTCTCACCTGATTTATCACTAGTTTTATTAACTACACATAAAAGCTGCAACAATGAGTCGACGACTCAATTTCTAGATACTTTCTTTGAATGCGCGTAACGAGAATCCATTTAGCCGACAAAAAAGAGAAATGTCCCATAAATATTAAATATTAGCTTGAAAAATAAGACGGAAATAAATAAAGCATCCTGTTGAGATAACATACACCGCCTAATAACCGTCCCGGGCTCCAGAACTGTTTCAATTCTATGTAAATTTCACCATACATCATGTAAATGGTTTCTTGGGTAACCGAAATTAATGCGTAACGTAATGCCACGTGGAAATGACTTTCATTAAAATGTTTTGAGCCACATCCAGGGGATGAATCAGACGTTCTCGAGCACCCCACGTCCGTCACTTCAATTATACAAGGGTGCGACAAAAGCGCGGAATTTAACACTTATGTAACGACCAGTCACAGTCGAGTTCTCTGTAAATGTTAGACGTCGCTCTTTAAGCCGCTTCACCGACATTTTTATACTTGTCAAAGTCATTGAAATAACATCCGCGTTACTCCATATATTTGCCATACACAGTACACAGATGTACAGCGGATTTTTCGCTTTCGCGTCTTTCCAAGTACACCCGTGACGTACTTCCTCAAAATTAGAATAGCGAGAACCTTTTAGTGAAAACCGTGCTTGAGCGTATAAACAGTATTAATGTTTAACGACGTTGTTTATACAATGAATAAGCGCAAAAATTGGGACGGTGCTAAAAGTTCTGGCGAGTTATTAAAATGGCGACGACGGCCATGTCTCAAGACGATATTTCACGTTATTTTAAGGTGGCTGCCGGTGTGGCTCGACTGTAATTTCCAGTTCATCCACCCTCCTAGACAAAGCCAATAAGTCGGGTCGGAGCAAATTTCCTCCGAGCGAGTTATAAACGGCTCTCAACCACTCGTATCGCATACGAAATTTTTTCGACCGTAATGAATGAAACTGCTGGAAATAAAGTCTATTTATTTGAGAGATACGAGACGGAAATGTGAGCGAAATACAAGGACGGGGAAATGTGCAACGGTTCTTTAGGTTTTATGATTTCGGCAGGAATGTAATACCTTGTGGGAGGTATTGAGATTGACAACCGGCGTATTAGCAAAAAAGGAATTTTCTCATTCCGAGAAAGCGCACTCGGATTTTCTCAGTTGGCATCTTTGCGCTTTTACTTTGACCAACTGGAGAGAGAGGAATTTGGTTAAATTCTCGGAAACGTCACGAAGCTATAAAAGCGCAGCCAACTCTAATCCCCCTTTTTTTTGACTTCTCTATATTCTGTGAAAATTGCAGCTTCCGGGAATATCTTGCCTTTTTAAATTAAGTGCATGCACAAGGAGCACCGGATCACCGGAAAGAAACTCATTATACAACACGAGAGTTTCATATTTTAATAATTTCCTCGAGATTCATGATCTTGCTATTTCTAAAGGGACTAAAGCCAACTTCAATGATTGCTTTATTAAATTGCATCCACTATATAAAAGATACGAAGTGTCATTTCTTGAGAAGAGCCCTCGACGGTATATTTTTTTTTTTCGAAACAAATTTCCTACTAAAGCTTGAGTAAATGAAACGTATATTTCATCACCTCGCAATTTTCGGGTCTACTGGAAAATTTATGCAACAATTTTTTAGCGCCGCTTCAGAAAACCTGACCTCTGCTGGAGTGTCGGATGCAAAAATCCAAGATATTCGGCATAATTTAATTTCGCCATATTAAAAACCGTATTACAATTTCAAAATAAATCTCCCGGAACCCCAAATACATCGATCCCCGAAAATAATCCTCTCGGAAGCTACATTCGGGCTACAGTTTCGTCCGCAGTATCTAAACAAATCGCCCCCGAAGCGGAATATCGGAAGAAGGGAATATCGACACAGATTTAAAAAACGAGGATCTAATGGCAGTAGGCATTTTGCGATGATGTTCGCCCCATCAGCTGTCAACATTCCGCATAATTGACCAGTATAAAAATTTTCTGCTACATTTCAGTCCCATTTAGCCAAAATCGATCCTTTTTGCACCATTACGCATAAAATTTCTTCTTTTACGGTGAATACAATAACGGACGACGCAATTTCAGTTTTCCGATATAACCCTTCAAAGCTTTGTGGCGACATTAATGACATTTTCATCGGATGAAATTGTTAATTGGGATCAGCGTTCGCTCGGTTTGAGAAACTTTGGGAATGTTTTTTAATTGTTCGTGGGGGAGCTGATTGCCGGATTAAAAAAGTCGACGGGATTGACAAGAGTTGAGAACAAGGATAATTAGGAGCCGCGGATTTGGATTATTCCTTGTAGTTTGGAGTTAGGTCTGGACGTTTTTCGGTCAAGTGAATTTAAAATTCTTCGTTCTTTCAATTAGCTGATATAATAGTTTTTTCACGTTTCCCAGTTCGTTAAATTCAAAAATGCAAGTCTCCCCTCTGTGGTCAGCTGTTGAAATCTTGTCAGGAAAGTCATCTTCACAACTCTTGGACCGTCTGCTTTGAAATTCAAAGTTTACCTTATTGTCCAATAATCTCCATCTTCATCTCGAAATGTTTTTAGCTTCTCGAATTTTTAATTGCAAAGAAGATATGGAATACGAAATGTAAAAGAATGTCGTGAGATATTTGCATTATTATTTACGAACGAAACTGGATGTGTTCGTTATTTGCTTGCTGCTTGTTTTGAGTTTCTATTGTTCCAGCTTTATGTTGTTTGTTTGTGTTTTAAGATCGTGCTGACAGCCCTTCGCTAGCGAATATCTTTATTCTAGATTGTATCATTTTAAGTATCACGAAATATTCTCCGTCTATTTTCATTCATTCATGAAGAAAGGGTTCTCGCTTTTTCGATAGATTTATATAATAGAAGCTTACAAAATGGCTTTTAAAAATCAATTAGTTCTATAGAAGTATTTTAAAACTGTGAAAGAAAGACGTGTACTTTTCTACGTTTTTCTTAAGGGCGTATAATATCCTGTCTGGTTTTCGGCAAAAAATGCGGATCTAATTATTTCTGAAACAGCTGTATTTACTTTTAATTTTAATGTCAGAGGATAACGTTTGCATTTCATCTTCCGTTAACTCTGGCTTGTTATTTTTCAGGTCGTGCATTCACACCGAAGACTGCAATGGAAAAAGGTTCCCTGAAAATGTTTTTCAAGACTTATACAGGTACGTGCTTCTTTTTATTGCTACTGATAATTTTCAACCATAATGGGTTATTTTTGGCTTTCTGGTCTGTTTCTTTCGATTGTGGGTAGAATAAATACGAACTAGTCCATACGTAATATAGAGCTTTTATTTTTGTGGCCTCCTGCGAGTTTAAATTTATACTTTAAAGAAAAAAAAATTGGGATCTTTTTCGGGAATTTCATTTATTTCCTATAAACGTTGTCTTCGTAACTACAGAACATTAACAAAATTTTATTTAAATATTTTCTCCAAAAAATTGATAACAACATTAAATAAATGTTTATTAAACCGTATGCTTTAAAATGAGGTTTTACTGATATTTTAATAACATGGTTTTACTTTTACGACTGCTTACAGAGAATGTCCAAAAATAATGGAGTTATAAACCGACTTAAGTACGTTTTCAGTTTTTTCGGGAACAACCCATTTAATTTTTTTATTATTTGAAAAACGACCACTTAATTCGCTGGAATTTTGTTTGCACTGTAAACATTAAATTAAAATGTTTATCCTCACGAAAAACCAGAAAAAAATCTTAATGGAAGAGTATTCTTTGTACTTGAAAGACGAGGAAACCAACGTGTAAATAACTCGAGAGCCAATTTTATGTTATATTTAAAAACTCGGTTCGCCACATTTAATAATAAATGTAAATAGCAGATTCTCCTCCACATGCAAAATTTATTCCTCCCCTAAACAACCCCGCTTATGTTTTAAATTATTTACCAATTTTCTTGTTCACAGAGCGAGAAAATGCTCATCACGATGAGCTAATTCTGATCAGGTGTTCTCCATCGCAAAATTTCGCCAGATCAATACCCCCAACAAACTATTACACTCCTAACCTTCCTCGAGTCCACACTCATTTGCACTCACAATGCAACAATTCCTTTCTTTTCGATGCAAGACTAGTGCATGGGAACCGTCGTAATAGAAAACGCACACAACGGTACAGTTATCTCATCCAACATCCAGATTCTTTGTTTGCTCCTTCGCCACGATAAGCTAATTACGTCTTAAACAACAATCGCGTCCACGTGAAGCCTATGTACTATGACATCATTTGCCTTCGCCGAATGCAAATTAATTAAACGCAGGAATTTTCATTCAACTGTGGAATGTTTCAGATTTTCACACAACCTTGCAGCCAATATCGATGACTCTTTTGATTCTAGGGAAGAGATTCAATTTCTCCATTTCTGAATTGGACGTTTTCAGTGCGAGCTGATTCAGTTGAAGAGCTGCAGGCAATGTTATTAGCTGAAATAAATGCATTTGGATGTTGGCGAAGATGCGGTTAGAAGCCTGACAAAGGGAAACTAAGGCCATAAATAATTTAGTAGAGGAAAATGGGACGAGGCGGTGCATCGGTATCAAATCAGCTAAAGAGATTGTGCAGTTGCAAAAGTTAGGTGAATCAGTTTAGTTCCAGGGAAATTTAAATGTCAGTACGAGTTCTGGTCATGATTCACGGTTCCTATTATTATTTATTAGTTGTCACCGAGCGTGCATTATATCCGCTCCCTAGTAATCACACCATAACTACACAATAACTTTTATATCCCGTAAACACACGGATCTGGTTTTCTTCGTCGTCCTTCCACCTGCAATCTGGTAGATTTCTTCTCACTCAAATTTATTCTTGTTATTGATGAACGAAAAGAAAAGTGAAAATTCGTAACTCGTGCTATTTTATGCGCTTCTGGTTTCCTCTACCACGCCGAGGCGTTAATGGCTTTTAAAACGTTCCAGCTTTTCGAGCACTCAGCCTACGGAAAACGAGATGATCCAAGTGACCACAATCAAATTACCGATCTTGGATTACAAGGATGAGGAGGTATTTAAAATTTTACGACGCTTAAAAATTGATGAGTGGCTTGGAGAGTAAACAGTAAATGGGAATTCGCGTTAATATTTCACGGGATTGCGTAAGGATTAATCGCTAATTCCGAAAAATGAAAATGCGAGTGAGTCTGGAGAATAAGTCGACCGATTTGCATATCAATGTTAACAATGTGACCTAGTCTGGAGTTACATAATATAAGCGAGATGGAAAGAAAATCAATGGGTTAGTAACGCGAAAACGCGCCGCTCGCTGAATTATTTACGTCTGTTTATAAAAAAAGGTTGCTTTTGGCGGGAATCTCTAGGTGAAGTCAATGTTTTACCTTGACGTTTACCACGGCTAAATCCAATTGTTTTTTTAGGTTTCGCGTCTATGGTTATTAGACAAATTCATAAATTTTAATGAGCTGGTTTGACTTTATTATTGTAGATTGTTGTATGGGTTTGCTCTTGCTTGTAGCATCGTTTTGCAACAGTGTTGTAAAAAATGAAATGGCAGGTTGAGTACGAGATGGGTAGAATTAAATGTGATTTTCATCCATGTTGGTGCAATTATGGTCCTTAGTCTTAAGTCAGGGCACTTTATTCTTGGAAAATTGACCAGTCAAGTGAGTTTTTTGTGGTTACGTTGCATAACAGATTTATTGTGTTTCTAAGGGCGTGTTTTGCGAGTGTAGTTATATCAAACGTAACAGCGTCGTTTTCTTGTTATAAGTTAGTGATGCATGCAATGCTTGTTATCACCAAGAAAAATTCGATAAAATCACGGAAACGAAATGAAAGTAAATTTTCTAACTCGTATTGGTAAGCACACCCAAGGTACATACTTCAAGCAGTTCAACAAAACCATTAATCTTGTTGAAAGGGTTACTTTCAAAGAATAAGAGGTGTCGAAACGAATTATTATATGGCATGTTTCAAACTAAATTTGGAACGTTTTCGTCCCCAAAACACATACCACTTTTTTTTGGAAACGAAAGTCATTAATTAGAAGTCTATTATTTTTTTTTCCTATCATCACTGGAGTGCACCGCATTAACAAATGCTCCAAAAACATGAATGTATTGATAAAGACTATGCCTTATATCTTGAAAATACTCCAATCAATACTTCAATAAGAACACGTATGTCAATTTCGATACGTGTAATGTAATACTAACAATTGGATCTACAGATTCGCGCCTCCTAAACAAGAATCTGGGCTAAAACACGGTTTGTGAAGCCTTGTGATTTTTTTTTGCACCTATTGGAAAATGGCACAACTAAATTTAGGGCTCCCTTAAACTGAAGCGGATGCCGATTCCGGTCGACAAATCCACAGTCGCGGTCAAAGGGTTACAAGGAATTAGATGACGGACTGTTTACACCCCTACGATGTTATTCCGGGGCTATGACCCCATTAACTGAAAAAAAATCACAAATCAATAAATCGCTTTTAAGGTGGAAATCGAGGAGATATCTTCGAAATTACTTCAATGGTATCAATTTAACTAGGAACCCCATTTTCAAATCTATCCGAGGACTTGCACTTTTTGCCAAAAATCTGATATTTAGTCCTTTTATTAATTCGAACCTATGAAACAAAAATCGAGGCAAAAAACAACAAAACGCATACTTTTGTTCATCTGTCCATAAAATATTGCAATAGAGATTTTTTGCCGTTGAAAAAATTCGAGAAAATTGAAACTAATCAAAATTGTTATTGTGGTGATGGAATAAGTGACATAAATTACAACATTCTTGTATCTTGTTAAAGTACAACTGAAATAAATAGAAGAGAAACCAGGTCGTATTAATTTTACACTTTTTGCTTTTGTTTCGGTTTTAAAATTTTTCAAAAAATATTATTTTTTTAAAGACTGAAAAAGGAGGAGTTTATAAGTTTTACGAAGTGCTAAAAAAACACGTAGATTACAATCTGATATACAAAGTACTTTAAGAACTCTGAGAACTTTGAGAATTACAGAAACATCAAGAACTAAACGACTTTGAGAAGTTTATTAGGAAGTTTGAGAACAATTTTAAGAATCTTCAGATCCGTAAGAACTTTAACGACTTTAAAAACTATTTAACCTTTGACTTGTTTGAAAATTTTGATATCTTTGAGAACTCTTAAAAATTTAACAATTTTAAGAACTTTGAGGATATTAAGAATTTCAAAAACTTTAAATACTTTCAAAATTTCAAACACATCAAGAACTGGTCTGGTCTACTCTAACCTGGCTTGACCTGACTTAACCTCTGTCAAACAAAGGAATCTCGGAAAAATTAGAGCCCCTGACATTTTATTTTTGAAAAAACTGAAAGAAACTTGAAAAAACTTCCGGGGTTGCCGACGTTTTATTTATGAAAAAATTCAAAGAATCTAAGCGATTCACACGTTTTGTTTTTAAAAAAATTTTAAAAAAATTCAAAGGCCTTTGATGTTTT
Source organism: Zophobas morio (assembly GCF_036711695.1). NCBI lineage: Eukaryota > Metazoa > Arthropoda > Insecta > Coleoptera > Tenebrionidae > Zophobas > Zophobas morio. The sequence continues at coordinate 275,568 of NW_026972136.1, read as the reverse complement.
GTACCTGAAAAAAATTGAAAAATTTCAGCAATCCCTTCTATTTTGAAAGAATTTCAAACATTCTAGAGGAACCACAAAATTTGGTTTTGAAAGAATTTGAAAAGATGTTCAGAGTCCTACGTCTTTTTCTTTTAAACAAATTTAAAAAATCTGAGATGTTCCAGGTGTTTTACTTCTCAGAGGTTCCTGACGTCTTATTTTGAAAAACGGTATCTACGAAGCCTCCTGGATTTTCTAAAATTTTTCCAGCTATCGGAGAATGGCATAATTAGGTTTACAAAGTTTGTCAAATTAAAAAAAAAGTCTGGGTGTTGCGAAAAAAATCCACACTGAAGAATTCGTTGGTACCAAATTAGCTAAGAAACCGATTTTTAAGCTGTTCTAGGGACTGTCATTATTTCGCCAATTTTGGAACAAGAATCCGAGCTCAAAAGGACTCTTTTAAGCCTTCTGATTTTTTCGAATTTTTTCCTTTGCACTCCTTATCGGAAAAGGACAGTAAGTACTTGATTTGCAGCTCTCTCAAACTGAAACTATACGGAGTCATAAACCTGTAGATTAGAAAAAACAGTTATGGAAAATCCGCTTTTCTGATGTAAACCGTAGAAATATCTTGGATTCAACGGTGGAAATTTGTTAGGAATCAGATTTTCAAGTTGATCTGAAGACCTTAATTTTTTGCGAAATTCAATGGAAAGAAAATGGGAAATCCTGAATTCGGCCGTTTCTTGTGGAAGCTCCGCTTATACTATGAAAGGTTGCTACACAAAGTCGATTTTTTTGCGAAAATTTGAATGCCTCAAGGTAGATTCATAAACCACAAATAGAGGAAACTATACTGGACAGAACCCTAAAAAGGGACTTAAAGTCGTTTGGGATTTCCAGTTGGTGCCTTGAATTTAAACTATGCTAGACACTTAAAAGAACGGGAGAATTATGACTAAGCACTAAGGAATGAACGATCTACCATACAGATATATGCGAGTCAGGAAATGCCTAACCCTCATGTGCTCTCATGAAAAGTAGAGGAATCATAAAGAATGTTTTTAAGCTCGAAGTTCGTGTTTCCCATTTTCATTTCAAAGACAAATTGCTATTACAAGTTTAAATCTGAATTAAACCGTTAGATGGCGAAAGAAATGAATTCAGTGTTCGAATTCTTTCCGCTACATTTATGTAAACGCAGAACAGTAATTAGATTTAGATCGCAATTTAGAACATTATTATTTAAGTGATTAAGTAAAGCACTCTGGAAGTGAATAACCTTAATTTTTCCGATTACAGTTAAAATGAATTTAAAAAAATCTTACAGTAGAGAAAAATATCAAACAAATTAAACAATACACAACAATTTGATAAAAATTTACCTAATTAGTACATCATAAGACCATTTCTTTGTCGACGTCTCAACTGAATGTTTTGTTAAATAAAACGAACGGTTTGATTACTCAAATGTGATGTTTTAATTACCGTCTCCTTCTGTGCTTCCGATAATAACAAATTCTTTGTGCGCTCGTTAGAAAATTTCCAGTTTTGAAACCTTCACCCACATAAAGAAATCTTTGTTATTGTGAAAAGTATAACAATGCGTCGAACCATATTGAAGAATTAATTAACAGGAGCCTTTGTCTGCGTGAAAATCGTAGCAATCACTCTACCACGAAAAGAAGTAAATAAAATCAAGAACACACTTCCCCGTTTACAACATCCAGTCTCTCGTTTTATTATACGTCTCTCCTCGAAAACCCATTGTTCTCCACCTTCTTCCCTCCACAACTTTCCCCGGATTTTTCCATTAATCATCTTTGCTTATTTAAATTGGCAAAGTTTGTTTGAATGTGGGCCCGATTATAAGATTAATTTTCCCGATTTGACAGTAAATAGAATCTACCTGCAATGTTTCATTGCCGGCCAAAAATAACTTGAACAGCTGCCAAGAAACCCCAAGATGAAACGAACTCCAATTCGCATTGTAACTCAATACAAAACCGACTCATTCCAAACGCAATTAGCCCATTTTCTGATTCCAACTGCCCTCGCCATCGGCTCTTCGTGCATCGAACAAGGTGCGATCTGCATGGAGTTTTAGCAACTTTTAATTCACTTAGCCGCATCGCCACGGGCAGATGTTGGCAGCAACTTCCCCAGTTTGGCAGTTCCGGAGTCGGTCAATTTAGGGCAGCGATACACACAAGAAACTACACTTTCGCCAGCTTAATTCACCCGAATGCCGTTTGTGCTTAATCAAATCTTAATCTGTAAATTTCGCCGGACGAGGAATTTCGAGGAGGCGCTAAAACATGCGGGCAATTTTCAATTATATCATCTGGGCTGTCGCGGATGCCGTTCGAGAGAAAAGAATGTGTTTTCTTTGCGAACACTTAATTAAGTGTGTTTGTCGAGGGGACAAAGCTTTTTTATTTTGAAATGTGTTCGCAAGCCACCCGGCTCAGAAATTTAATTAGCGCCGAGGCCGGCTTATTTAAACTAATTACTTTTGTCGTTCTTTTCCGAATCGATTTTTGTTATAGATTTGTGCACGAATTGCGACTGGATTGCTTAATTGGGTTTGCAGTTGGCGGAGTCGGCTGGATTACAAAGGGAGCAGGGTGCAGTGCAAATTCTAAGTTTGTGTACGTTCATGGGGGTGAAAATTTCTAAGCAGAATCGCTTTAAGGCAAAATTTCCATTAAAAAAAATGATCACAATTTACAATGTGAATATAATTGAGAAAGTGTGTTTTGTTCTATAATTTTTGGAGAAGTGTGTACTTTTAAAGTGTTACATCCGACCAGGAAGCGAAAAATTTAAATCAGAGCAACATATAAGACCTGTGAAGCTCACGTACAAAGTGCTTAAAATTAATGAAACGTCGCCTTCTGAAAAGAAGTTTACTTTAGCGTTGCGATATTTTTTCTTTAATTAAAAGTTAAATATAAACCAAGGAATACTTTTTCTCTCGCTTGTAAAAAAAAGGCACATTGAATTTTTCGTCGTAAAGTTTTTCCTTATAACAAATTAATTTCGACCGCATAAAAGATGTTTTCCTTTTTTTTCTCGTCGGTTTTATTTAAAAGACCGCAGGGCCCATTCAAACACTGTTTCTTTTATACTCTTTCTTATTGGCGAAATTTATGAAATGATAACACGTTTACCGAAGGATGGATCGCATTAAAATTATGCACTGTGAGAGCGACTTAATGGAGAACAAATTGAATAACTGAACATGTAAACTAGTTTCTCAAATTTGTTTTTTTGATGTGTTTTTTGTTCCGTGGGGTCATTATCTCCCGAGCTACGAAGATTTTTGAATTTTTGATAAACGTTTAACTAGAATAGCTCTTCATAAATTTACACATAAATCTGATTATTAACTGGGTGTGGAAACATCTACCGTGTGATAAAATGCTTATTTCAACTCATTCTTACTTGCATTAGTTGTGGGAACTAGAAGCTAATTATTTTTTGTGTTTTTCAATGTCATGTCGGTACATAAAAGAAATAATAAAACTGCTTCAAGAACATAAAAGAAAATATCAAAAAATATTGTAGATGATTTCAAATAACGTTTTTTCTGTACAGATTACAAATTCTATGGACAAATTATTATTTAATGTATTAGTTTACAAATTTCAAGCAAAATTTCGAGATGACGTCTTCAAGTTTTTAAAACTATGAACAGCTCGATGAACTCCGATCAGCGATTTACCATATTCATTCATGATAACCTTAAAATGTCTGCAAAAACTTCAAACATTTGTTTATTCATCCCCTTGCGAACACTGACATAAAAAATACATTAAATCGCCCGAAGATGTGGTAACATACTTGTATTTTTTAGCAATGTTTATACAGGATGTTTAAAAAATGACTGAACAAATTTATTTTGTTGATTATTTTAAGAACGACTCATCTAAGTTCCCTGACATTCTAGGAACAAAATTAGCGTTGGTTGTATGCGTCGAAATTAATATATAGGTCACTAGGCACAAGTTAATGACGTCATCTCAAGTGTATTAAACAAATCTTCTAAAAAATCGCAACCTGACAAACATCCTGTATTTGTTACCCTTCAGAGGCGAGGAAAATTCTATGTAAATAACTTCAGACTATTTTACTTTCTGATCTAACTGTGTGGTAAAACAGTTCATTAATAAAAATTCATTAATAAACAACAGTTTTATTAACAAAAAATTATGAAACACAGGATATGATGTTCGGAAGGTTTTTTCGTTTTAAACTAGGTCAGTATTGAAGATTTTATTCTAATTGTGGTAGAGCAAAAAGTGGGTTTGTACAGTCTTAATTTTCTGGTTACTTTAACACAGTCGCTGGAGTCAACAGACGTGATTCGCCACTGCTTGAATTTTAAATAATTTTTGATCAGTTTTGGTTGGTTGCTGGTTATAAGACAATTAAAACAAAAAACTACGTAGCTGTCGAAAAAAATTTTGAAAACCCCAGAGCTCGTAAAATTACCCTTTTAACTGCATCAGAAGTTTACAAATTTCTATTATTTCCACGATGATCAAAAAATGAAATCATATCGACCTATGACGACGCTTCTGCGAAACCGGAAACCCATCACTTTACCCACGCACCCCCAGCACCGCATAATCCCACTCGTGCCCACCGTTTTCCACTCATTCTAATCTCGTACACCTCGCACCGTGTAATTTCCGTATCGCCGTTTATTTATCTCGATCCCAGAGACGCAGAAACACAATCCGCCCATAAAAACTCACGCGTTCGCCTCGCACCGCTCTAACCTTTCCCTCGACTCACCTTCGCCTGAAACGTGATCCCGTGGTGGAAAGCCTCCTCCGGATGCAGCGGAATCCTCGTATCATAATCGTCATTTTGCACCAAATCGTACTGCTTTTTCGAGGGCATCTTCACAACCCGAAATCACATTTTCACTAGCACGAACACAAACACCGATCTTCGACTTATCCACTCCTGCGAACACGTGTTGTCTTCGCTAGCGCTGCTGAGGCACCGACTGATATGTACCCGCTCGGACCATCATGTTAGTAATCGCGGAGCGATCGCTCTTCTTGCGTTTGTCATCGTGCGGGCGTGAATCACCTGGAACCTGGAAAAAGAAAAGCGGTCAGTGGAAGGACGCGGCAGGACGCAGGAAATCGGAGTTACCACTCCACCAGGTAAAGTACGCCGGTCTCACGCTGCTGGCGTAGCCTTGACCATTCTTTAACTATTTTTAGAGGACTGGAACAAGTTTACTTTTTTTCGAGTTGAATGAACAGGCGCTGTTTTGTGGCAGCGAGACCGTGGAGGTCCGGTTGCATCACTGCAATTTCCTTCGTTTTGTGCGTTCGTACGAGAACTAGAGAAATCGCACCAGGTGCACTTTGATTGTAGGCACCACCTGGCTGCACGTAATAACGTAATAGCGTTCGATACAAACAGTGAGTCAGGGTGCAGGAGGCAGAACGGGATGCTACAAACCGAACGGTGTGGATTTATGCAAATGGTTTGTTTTAGTTTCAGGCCAAGAGAGACGAAAGACGGTTCACAAGTGGTCAAGGATGGCGGGTCTTGGAAAAATATACGGATTCGTGATGGCTAGCGCGGATCGTAACGGCACCACTGATGAAATTACCAGAGATTAATACTTGCAGCAGGTTGGTGTCGCTGTAATTTTCTTAGTTTTTGTTTTTCTGTGACGCGGCGGTAGCTGAATTTTAACGAGTTTCCGTGACGACATGTACCTGAGGCTATGAATCGCGGGACGAAATCCGAAGCCGATACTCGGAAAGCCTTGGACCCAGACGCCCAGAATTGGTGGCGTCATGGTGTAATAATAAAGTTCAAATAAGAATTAGCGACAGCATAATACAGAAAATACCTCGCTTTAGACAACTTGACACAGAATGTTTCTTTTTTTTATTACGAACAAAATCTAGAAATTAAGTTCGAATAAACCAACAAAAATGTCAAGCTAATGCGATAAACAAAGTACATACACTCAAAACCGCCACCAAATAGTGAAAGAGATATATTTTTTTTTATAAGTGCCAGGTCACCTTCAACATTTACTAGTTACAAAGAGGAGACGAGATCGTTGTTGAGAGGGTGTCATCACTTTAAAAATTGTGCGTAGACACGAGTAACTGTACTACTACCTGATTACATAAAGAACAATGTTCGGATGAGAAGACGTAGCTCAATAATATGGTTGCTCTAAATGCAGCTGTTTCTGTTTTGCTCATTCACTTATAATAAGATACATTTCTTTTCCAATTTTTTGCATTTTTAAATTATGCATGTTGTTTGTATATCTGTTACTTTGCAGCCTCGCTTGCATAAAGGTTCCTCGAACACAATAGATATAAATTTCATTCTGAATCCTTGAAAACTGGTAAATTACCATTTTGTGTGGTCCACTTCCATTCGGTTTCCTTAGCCACAGTGTGGTGCAGTTTGACCTTCATCTTCACAAATCGAAATACCCAAGCGAGCCGAAAATACACCTCTTATTACATTTTGTAGTGCCTCTGCACCGCAAACTATTTCTGAGCCCGTCCAGCCGTCTAGTTATGAAAGCCAAGCCAAATTATCGCAACAAATGCTGATTTAATAGTCAGAGGCAATGGGGTCGTAACAACGAGAATTTATAGGACATAAAGCGCCGTTTCTATAGATCTAATTTGCGAAGACCAAATTATGTGTAATTTTGTATTTAGCGGTGTTAACATGACTAAGTTAACTCCGCCAAACTCCTGCAACTCCTATTTTGTCGAGAGAATTCCATTATTCCGGAAGTGCGCCCTTTCCAGCTATCTCCTGACTTTAATTCGCCGCACAAAACTTAAATTAGTTTACAATAACACGCTTAATCGCTTTTAACGCCACAAATTCACCGGAGGAAGAACCAAATCTGGGGATTTCTTGCGTTTCCTGACAGCTTTGGCGCCTCTAAAGAGTAAATTTTAAAAAATTGAACGAATGTTCCGTCGTGTTGCAGCAAAGCGCATGCCGAATGTGCATCGAATGCACAAAGTAGGCGACCGAGTGGGCGTTTGATTATTTGTTAAATCTGAATGAACGATTTGTTTTCTGCGATAACAAATAATTTTTGTTTTCGCGGAGTTGCTGGGACTGTTGCGGCGCCAGCGATGCAAGAAGTTTGCGAGCCTGCAGGTAGGATATTTGTATATTGTAATAAAGCTTTCGTCGACCACGCAGTTCTGCTTGGCTGAAATAGAAAAAGATGTCTTGAATTACAGCGACTTTGCAGGATTTGCATTTTCTAGGTAGCGCGAGGTCTAGTCTGCGTGAGGAATGCAAAAAAAAAATGGTTTACCGGAAGGGTGACGCGTGTAGTTCTAAAACAAGAAACTAATATAAAATTTTATTTTTCATAAAAATAATTAGGTTAATGACCATCAGTTTAATTTAACTTTTATAGTGGTATGGCTGAAAGAATGGGTGCGTTTTAGTTCATTTTTTCTTCGTTTTAATATTTTCTCTTTCCAACTTTCACACCCCATTGAGAAATCCTAATCCTAAATCCCCCAGTCTTCAGTATGTTCTTAAAGTTCATTAAATAAGAGAATGTCATAGACATATGTTTTATTTTTTCTTTTTCCAACGTAACAGAACATTGGCAAAATGTTTTCTACGTCTTCAGTTGGCTTTCTTTTTCTTGCCGTGCCTCTGTTTCTTCAATAGAATGTTCAAAACATTTCCAACAATTTTGTCTTCAGTCCAAAAACTTTTGTCGTCGTCTACAGATTCTGAAGTAGCCTTCTTTTCAAATGGAACATTTTAGAATCTGCTTGATGCGTTATCAACTGACTCTTCAATGACTACAATCTTATACAGGGTTTCTATAAATGATTATAGAGTCGAAGTAGGTCATGGAAGCGTGCCGCCTATCACTATGCGGATTTTACTAAATGCCCAAAGACTCACGACAGATACTCACGCATCTGTATAACTGGTTGCCTAAATTCTTCATATCTTATTAAAAGATAAAACTAATTGATTACAATAAAAAGGAACAAATTTATTTTTAATTTCAAAAATGTCAGTAACATACTTTTTTTTAACGTAACACCCTATATATTGTTACAGATATAGCAGCTTGTACGTACAAAGACTGACAGAAGTATAATAGTAACGAATAGGAAACATTGATACAAATATAAAAAAATTGGTCTAAAGAGTTTAGACAGTACTTCCCTCGCTGTCGGAAACTTGACGACTGCATGCCTATTGTGTTTTTTTTCTCATTACATTTTTGTAGTGGGAATTTAAAAAAAAATTGCGATGACGTCATCAACATTTTTGCAAGGACACGTATATCAGTTGGGATAGATGTAGTGTAATACTAAGAATAAAATTATTATATTCTCAAATTTTCGGGAAAATGAATTGGGTCGTTTGAATATTGATTTGTAATAATCAATAAAATAACGAAACAATTTACTCACGTATACCTACGTATCAGAGGCAACTGAAAATCGTGTATGTATAAACATTCTTAATTTAAGATGACAGGCGTAACAGCATACGTGAGAGCCAAACACAGAAACTGTAAACAAAACGACCGTCGGTTTTATTGCTTCGACTTCCGCTTATTATATAAAACATTGGGTTTTATTTTAATTCTTGACGGTGAAATTCACAATTGGTTGATTATAAACATGTCTATTTCACATTCGCGGAATCAAGTGAACGCATAAAACAAATGCAGGTCTGTAATGTTAAAGTCGATGTAAATAAGCGTGCTACCCTTATGTTTCAACCGAGTTTTTCCTTTAACAAATTTTGTGTCTACCAAATTGGGTTGGTTGGGGTGTAATACTAATAATAAGTGTTGCCTTTAATTTAATCAATAAAATAAATTGACTTCATTAATTTTTTTGAACCACCTCTTAAGAAAATCTAAAAAATATGAATGGAATGATAAATCACAAGTACAAACTCATCATATTTTTTGCATTTTAGATAGGATTTATTCAGCAAAATTTAAGGGTGACGTCATCAATTTTTTTAGGAGGGATGAACAAATACATTTTGAACAAAAGTTTACCATGCTTATAATAACTTTAAAATATTCCCAAGATTTCAAAGCATTCGGTTTTGTAATTCCTGATTAAATCGATAAAATAAATTCACGCCTTCATTAATTTTTTTGAGTCACCCTGCATATGCAAATCCAAAAATATGAATGGAATGATAAATCACAAGTACAGACTCATCATATTTTGTACATTTTAGATATGATTTATTCGGAAAACTTTTGAGCTGACGTCATCAGTTTTTTGTAGAAGATAACCAAATATATTTTGACTAAAAATTTATTATGCTCTTTATAACCTTAAAACATCTGCAAGATTTCAAAGCATTCGGTTTTGTAGTTCCTGATTAAATCAATAAAATAAATTTACGCATTCATTAATTTTTTTGAGTCACTCTGTATATGCAAATCCAAAAAATATGAATGGAGTGATAAATGACAAGTACAGGCTCATCATTAGAGAGCGGATTTCTGTCGGGCTACGTCACGATTATTAGGTGGGGACGCGTGAATCGCTGTGAATCAGTAGCGGGTAATAATCAGTGCATTTAATTTTCACTTATTCCATAAATACAATTCACGAAACCTTAATTCGTAAAACAGCTAGGTAAATGAGAACGGGAATTAACAGCAAAGTACAACGAAGCACCGTTATTTTATTCGAAAATAGACGAAGTGCAGCTAGTAACTGTTCTGAATTCCCATCCCGCACGAGCCGTACCGAGTTTGGCCTTGCCAAGCCCGACAGAAATCCGCTGTCTACTCATCATATTTTGTACATTTTAGATATGATTTATTCGGCAAACTTTCGAGCTGACGTCATCAAGTTTTTGGAGGGGATAAGCAAATATATTTTGACTAAACATTTATTATGCTCTTTATGACCTTAAAACATCTGCAAGATTTCAGAGCATTCGGTTTTGTAGTTCCTGATTAAATCAATTAAAATATATTTACGCATTCATTAATTTTTTTGAGTCACCCTGTATATGCAAATCCAAAAAATATTAATGGAGTGATAGATCACAAGTACAGACTCATCATATTTTGTACATTTTAGATATGATTTATTCCACAAACTTTTGAGCTGACGTCATCAAGTTTTTGGAGGGGGTAAGCAAATATTTTTTGACTAAAGATTTATGATGCTCTTCATAGCCTTAAAACATCTGCAACATTTCAAAGCATTCTGGTTAGCAGATTAAAAATTAAATTTCAAAATGTTGTTTTATAATTTTGATTTTTTTTCCAAAAATCTGGACGTTTCGGGTGAAAAGTCGATTCGGAGTTGTAAACTACATGTGTAGGACTATGTTATTTTATACAATTGAAAACCCATTTACTATGTACAATTTTGAAGTGACGTCATCGCATTAGTGGTGGGGATGATTAGACAAATTTTGGTTAGCGTTTTACCATCTACATGATATTCTTAATATAAGTACAAAATTTCACAACAATCGGTCGAGTACTTTCGGAGATTATCTGTCTAATAAAAATCCGTGACAACAGACGGACAGACGGACAGACGGACAGACGGACAGACGGACAGACGGACCGACGGACGGACAGACGGACAGACGGACAGACGGACAGACGGACAGACAGACGGAAATGGGAGACCTATTTCTTCGTCTTCTAGGGGTCATGAAAGATCGAGAAAACGTAAAAGTAGAGAGTCGGCCGACGGACTCGATTACAATACTTCCTTTGCTTACGCTCGGGAAGTAACAAATACATTGACGTATTTACGGCAACGACAATCGAGGACGCCAATTGTAACGAAAAGATGATGAAAAATCCCTAACTTAAAAACCAAATAAAGCTTCCTGAAAGCTATTCATTTTGAGTATAATTGCAAAACACTTCGTTCGGTTCTAGAAAATCACTTCTTCATTTCTTAAAGCCGTTTTTACGTTAAAAATGTTTGTTTTATTCTCTGGAAGGATAATTACATCTCACAGTCGGTGTTCCACTCCCTACAGGAAAAACACGACTTTACCAAAATCTTGAAAATTAAATATGTACTTGAACAGGATAATTTATGTAGACATTTATTATGTGACGCTAAATCTTGCCGCTACATGGTTGTATTTCAAAAACAAACCCCTCGGGATGAAAATAAAAATACACGAGAGAAATAAAACAATGCTTTACGTTTTGTACCAATAATATCCAGACGTCTCGCATTTTCTCAATTCTCACACTACTTTAAAATTAATTCCAACAATCTTAGAATCTTAATTCAATAAATTTTCTATAATTACAACCGAGATTTTAAAGGCAACAATCGTTTCTAATTTCAGACAATCTCCAACTGGTATTTCTTGCAAGACGTCAAATTAACTCAATACACCATAATAAACAACTCAGATAGAGATCTGCATTAAAATATGCCTCACGTAGAAGATATTATTTGTGTGAAGTTAGAAAACACATTCTTCACCAAACAAAGCGCGTTTTTTTTTTTGTTAAAAAAAAAGTCCTTCGGATTAAACACAATAACGTAGACAACACCGAATGCACCCGAGTATGCAAATCAAGAAGAAAATGAGTCGCTGAGGGCAAACATATTTCACCACCATTTTCATAAGGAAATAATGAGGACATTCTCCGGATTCCTGTATAAACACGAATCTTCCACGAAGCCTTGATGAAGACACATTATTAGAAAAAGCAGCACCCCCTCACACCGTAAAACCGCAACCAACCATAAAAGTCAAGCCAGGCAAATTATTTGCGGGCATCGTTTTAAAAACCATCAAAAAATCCAGAGGACATAGACAAATGAAAGCAATAAAAGCCAGCGCCAATTATGTCAACATCAAAATTTATCGGAGCTAAATATCAGACGTCCGATTAAACACAGTTTGGCTCGTAATTGCCGTTTTTACTAATGTACAACACGAAAGTCGGCGTTTTGAAAACTGCAAGAGAATAGAACGGCTCTTTTACGATTTTCCGCGGATGGAAGAGAATGGGATTGTTGGAAATGCGTGTTTCGTAAATAATAGACTCGATATGCATCGAGACGTCTTGCAGCGACTAATTGCAGTGTTGATTATGGTTTTTAATCTCGGAGGAGTTCACGGACGCGAGAGTTCAACTGATGCACCTGCTTCACAGTTTTCAAGGTAGAATTTCAGTCTCCGGGTTGTTCGAAGCGATTTTTGGACGTCGACCGGGACGCACCTGTGGCTGCAGGAGTCGAAATTCTTTCGAGGAATAGGCTCTTTACAGTAGGAAGTCTGGAATTAAAAATACACACACGATCCTTTTTCTAGCTCAGCGGGGACTATAAATCCCTAACTCTTTTCTAAAATTAGTCATTTAATTACTGCTTTACTGCTGCCAAAATAAGCACTCGGAAATTATGCGAGCGATCTATCAGAGGTAATCTCAAGATCGCGATTTTATTCAGAATAACGAGACGAATCGATAATGGAGCTCGGAGCGCTCTTGTCATAAAATGGATAACTTCCTACAAACTTCGCTCCATTGAATGTCCCAAACTCGGGCTTCTTATTAAAATGCCGCACTTTGAATTTAACACCCTGCAGAAATGCACCCGGGTTAACAGCGTCGAATTGGATTTTTCCTACAACATTTTACGCTTGGTAAGATTATTCCGGAAAGGTTGCAGAAGCGGCTTTCATAGTCATAATATTTGTAATGGGTGAATCACTTGATTGTTGCAAGTGTTGCCAACGTCGGGCAACATATTACCTACAACAGAGGGTTTGACGGGTCAGTGATCTCCACCTCCGGCAATTATTTGGACTACTTTAGCTAAGCAAGAGGCATTAATTGTACGTAAAAAGTTACAATAGAAAAAGATATTTGTATGACTATCCACCACCTACTGGTCGAGGAAAGGAAGTTCTTAAAACATACCACCACACTTAAAAACACAAAAAATAAAAATGGGAAGATAAAAAGATGCGTTTTGATTACGTCTTTCCACTACGATTCGAATGAATGGGCGGTGGTGGGAGTTTTCTAACCGGTTGTAATAAGCCCATAATATACTTCTATAACACAAAATTTACACTGATTCGCTTCTACATAGTTGTTTAATTACAGTGCTCCCAAGAATCTATAAATCTATGAGTATTTCTCCATAATGACACTAAATTTTGGAAAAAAAAGTCAAAGCTTAACAAGAACGCTTTAATGGAAAAATGACCTTTTGTGGAAAATTTAAAAGAAAATCCAGAATGTTGATGATTAGAAAGTTTTGATTGGCGATCCATCAAACTGATGACAACCTCAAACTATTTAAAAAATATATAACACAAGAGACTCCGGAGATTTTTCACTTTCTTAAAAAAAAGATACAAGGGGCTCGAGATTCTTTTTCAAAAATATAAAACCCATGATTCTTTGAAGCTTTTTCAAAAATGAAACAGACGGGGTCCCGGACCATACAAGAGACCCCGGAGATTCTTTTATTTTCTTAAAAAAAAGACACAAAGCGCTCCGAGATTCTTATCAAAAATCACACAATGGGCCCCCGAGACTTTTCCACTTTCTTAAAAAAAAAGACATGGGGGACACCTGAGATTCTTTTAAATCTTTTGAAAAACAAAAAACTAGGATTCCACAAAATTCCTTTAAGCTTTTTAAAAAATAACTTTGCTTAAAAAAGATACGAGAGACCCATAAATTCTTCTAAACTCTTTCAAAAACAAGGCACCAAGGGTCCCCAAGATCATTTAAACTTTTTCAAAAATAAAACAATAGGTTCCGAAGATTTTTCGTAATTTTAAAAAAGACACAGATCCTTTCAACCTTTTTCAAAAACCACACAAGGGACCGCGGAGATACTTTTATTTTCTAAAAAAAAAGACACAAGGCGCCCCGAGATTCTTTTAAACTTATCAAAAATCAAACAATGGACCCCGGAGATTCTCCCACTTTCTTAAAAAAAAAAGACACGGGGGACACCTGAGATTCTTTTGAATTTTTTGAAAAACAAATAACTAGGATTCCACAAGATTCTTTCAAGCTTTTTAAAAAATAACTAAAACAGATGGGACCCTGGAGATTCTTGTGCTTTCTTAAAAAAAGACGCAAGGTCCCTTAAGACCATTTCAACCCTTTTCAAAAGCAAAACACAAGGAAGCTATGAGACTTTTAAAAAAAGAGACAAGTGGCCCCTGAGATTCTTTTAACGTTTTCAAAAACAAAACACAAGAAACCCCGAAGATTTTTTTACTTTCTTAAAAAAAGACACAAGGGGTCCTTGAGATTCTTTTAAACTTTTTCAACAACTAACCCGGAGATTCTTCCACTTTCTTAAAAAAAAAGACCGAGGGGCAAAGATATTCTCCAAAACTTTTTGAAAAACAAAACACTAGGTATCCTCAAAATTGTTTCGAACTTTCAAACAAAGTAAGGTACATGGGGCCTCGGGAGTCTTTTCACAGTTTAAAAAAAAACACTATAGGGAATCCTGAGATTCTTTCAAACTTTTTCAAAAACAAAACATAGAAGACCCGGAGATTATTTCACATTCTTAAGGAAAAGATGCCGGGAAGTCTGTGGTTTTTTTTCGTATTCTTTCAAAAACAGAACACGAGGGCCATCAAAATTGATTCTTCCAAACACAGGAACAGAAGACCTGCTTTTTCATATTCTAGTAGCATGAAACGTCAAGAAAAAACATTAAAGGAATTGTTAAAATACTTATGCTCAGGAAGTAAAAGCTATACCCATTTCAGAATAGTGCACTTATCTAGCAGGGCTAAATAATTCAGTAAATTTATAAACCTCAAGTAATACTTGGTACATTTGAAACAGGAAGTAGTCAGCAGTGTTTTGAGACGACGTCATCACGTTTCTGGAATGGATGCAATAATTTTGGCGAGTTTCCAAGATTTTCGAACGTGTGTTTTGTAATTTCTAGAATAATTTCTCAAATTCTCTTGTATGATTTTGATTTGTTTTTTCAAAAATCTAGACTTCCAAAGTAAAAAATAAAGGCGGATTAATGAACCACATGTAAAATTTAAACAAGATTTACCTTGCAAAATCTACATGGTTGTCTTAAAGTACATCCATAATTAGTAGTTTCGGAGATTATACGTCAAATAGAAATCTACCTTTTAGGTTCCAGAAGCTATGAATAGAACCTTCGACATATGACCCCTGCAGAAAAATGTCACAACTCTTGTCAAACCAGTAAAAAGAATTCGTATTAAAAGAATACAAAAAAATTGGTCTAAGGTTATTTAGACAGAACTTCCCTCGCGCCTGAAGTACAGTCCACCAAATCCAGGATCTTCGAAAAACTATAAAGTTTTCGTTTTGTGATAACACCTACAAGTTAAAAAAAAATGTTGACGAGGATGGAATTCGAACCCACGCGGACGGACCTCACCCACAGGGATCGCTCAAGTTTAACGCCTTAACCACGCGGCCATGACATACTTGCCCCCTGTATAAACCAGATAAAGGGTTGAAATTTTCATAAGCGAGGAGCATAGAAAAACTGATTTTTTGAAAAAGTTGTCTAAAAATCCACAAAAAAAAATCATTGGGCGATTTTGGAAAAATGATAGAAGCTATAGAATAAAAAAAAATCTCTTTAATTTTGGAAGGTGGTCAAAAAAATCGTAAATTACATAAGCGAGGAGTATAGAAAAATTGAGCTCTTGGAAAAATGTGATTTAATAGAACAGAAACTATGCTAAAATTTGTTCAGACAACTCATACACACATAATGTTTCAATATTGAAAATTGAACTGTTCTTGGTGAAAACTCTTCCGGAAACTTTCTAAATTTCTGAAAAATTTTAAAATATTTGCAGAAACAGTAGGATTTGCGCAGCACTTCACCCTTATTAAAAAAATCCCCACGGGTGGTCAGTTAATGAAAAAATCCTAATTATTTAGAGCAAACTCAACTCTCTTCCAATATTTGATGCAACCAATTAGAATAATACACTCGAACGATTACTCCGAAAACCCGCGCAAAACCTCCGGGGACCCGACTTAACATTTACCCCAACCGAAGAAAATCCAACTTCTTATCACCCGGAACGGTTAACACAGCCTTGCTAAATATTTACAATTCGTTATTCCCCCGAAAGAAATTCAAACAAATTGCGTATCAACATCAACGGAAACAATGTTACGAATCCTGCGGATGAAAAATAAATCCCGAGCTTAGAATAATAAATCTGGGTCAGGCGAGTGACCACGAAGTTAATTGAATAACAAATTCTAAATGATCGATTTGTTGGATGACATACGTTTTTGCAACGTGTTTACTCACCGTTCTAAATTCGAAATTAACACGGACGACTATGCAAACTTAGTTTCGGAAAATAGACCAGTTAATATGCTGCTTTGCTGATATTTATGGTGTTGTAATAAAACGTCATATATCTTGAAGAGGGCTACAAAGCCATTAATAATAAGACGCCTACGTGCGTACTAAAATACAACTTTCAGACTTTAACTATCTGGGAGATGAGCGGCTGCAACGGTTTCGTACAGGTGCAGCACAATAAGGAAGAATCAGGATTTTTCCCACATGGTGCTGATTAGTTGGACAAGACAAGTGTGACTTTCATATTTTTAGCGTCATTTGTACCACTTTGCAACATTGTTGATAGGTTTAAACAATTCATTTCGCTTCTTGGCTGCATTTCAAATTCCGTTTAGATAGTCTTTTGAACTTGGGGCTATAATTTTAGACCACATTTCAATAACTCTACTGATAGCGCTGATAATTCGGTTTCCACTTTCCCCTGAAAAACGACGCAGCGGAAAAATCTCGAGTGAATTCGAAACACTTGAATAAATTATGTCAAAAATAGATTGCAAAGTAGTTATCTGTCGAACCGTAGTATAAATAAAAATCTTTGTTGAGTGTAAGCTTCATTTTTTCACGCTTTGTCAGAAGTCGTCGGGCAAAAATAACAATGTTCAACAAAAACTTTGTTCTAGCACGGTTTACACGCCACAATGTATCAAGCGCTCAGATTCTTATCCTAATGTATGCGTACCCATTTACAGGAAACAAATCGAAATAAACGAAGTAGAAAATCAAGTTTTTGATTGGTAATCGAAGTGTGCATACAAATACTTTAGTTATCTTTGGCGAACGTTGGTTAAGTAATGAACACTTAATTTTTGTGTTCGCAGCGTGTGAACGGGGCTTAATTTGAGGTATTTTAACCTGTCAGAGTGATTAATGAAGTTATGATTGTTTGATAATTGATAAAAAACATGCATGACACTAATCCATACCAGAACACTTTCGATTGTGATAAAAACATTAAAAAAATATTAGTAAATAGTGTCTAGTCTTGGACATGAATTGATAGTCTTCGACAATTTTTACAAATAAAATAAACATGTTTTGACAAAAACCGCTTCAAGATTTTTAATGCGACACTCATTTTACAATTATTAAATATACCCATTTTAGAATTTTTGCACTCGCTGGTTTTACTTCTCCCATTACGTTTCGTGCACAATTTAATTTAGTCAAAATGTGCCAAGAAAAGACACATAAATAAAACTTAACAACCCAAAACAAAACAATAAAGTACTGATGACATGATAAAAATAATCAAGTGAGCAATCATCGCGCATCTAATTATGTCAAATTTGTGAAATACTTGTCACAAATTTTGCAAACTCACGACTAATCCAAGATGGAACTTAATCTCAGTTAAAACTTCAGATAGGTTATTTAAAAAAAATATTTAATAAATCTTAATTTAGTAGGAATTTTATATTTTTTTATATATTTTATAATTAAGAGTCATCCTACGTCGCGTTGCATGTTGATGTAATTAAATACATTGTTCTATTCATATAACAATATGCGACATCGGAGAAGAATTCAGTGAATATTTTTTTATCGTCATCATTTTCTGGAATACAGTCGTTAAAATGAGTTAAGATAAATTAATATTTTCTTAAATCACTGGAAATGAAACATTAATCATCAATTAAACACTACGTGAAGATCAAGTTTATTTTTTTTAAAGCAAACCTCTTTAGCGACTGGTGTTCACAATCTTGTTTTCATGAATTTTAAATAAAAACGTTTAACTTTCCGGACGGGAGCTTTTTCTCATCATCTCATCAACATACTACGGTCATTCATCATTTTCTTTTATATTCCCAGGCGACGAATGAAGGATTTCCAGGACAAGAGTTACGTTTATTTTTCTCTTTGAAATGAAGATTAATTTAAGATTATATTAAATGTCTTCATCATTTTTAACGACATTTCCATTTTTCCTGTCACAGGGAAAAAATATCGTCGAATTTACACAAATGCAATTTGATCGTCTGCCCTCTTGTGATGATACCGACTGAACCAAATTTACTGATACTATGAACAGCCTAATCCTGTTTTCGATTTTGCATTATTGTTGAGAGAACTCTCAAATGGTCAGTGTTACAGTGTACATACTAAAATGGGTATGAAATCACCACAAAGCGGCAGCCAACCTTACATAGCCATCCTCAAGAACTTATAAAAAAAACTAGAAAATTTATAGCAATTATCTCCATCTACCCGTCTATTTAGATCCTCGATATACACAAAAACCTCGATTTACGACTCGATCAACAAGTGGGAGATTGCACTTCTAATGTCGTCCCCTGCAAGTGGTGCACTCGCGCTGCTTTCAAGACCTTGGAAACCGCCCGCAGTCATCCTTCTGCCTCGATTCGAGCAGGATTGCAACTGATGTTTCACTTGACTTTTTCTTGTTCGACACAGCATTCCTTTTTCTCGTCGAATTCAGACGCAACCGGCTGTCCCCGGTTACGTGGCTGCGTAACCGCACCATGGGCATGGGCGAGGTGGAGATTACGTCACACTTGCACAGGAATAACAAATAGCCGTTCGAAATAGCGCGACAGCAACAAAGCAGCACGTCTTCCTGGGTTTTATTAACACTAGAACTTGCAAGTTCGAAATTGATTCAACGACCTCTCATTGCTACTGGCTGCAGAACGTTGCACTCGGACAGGGACTCAACAACCCAAACACGCACAAATGCCGTTTTTGCTGGTACGGGGCAGCTGTTAACATGAAAGTAATGTTTTTCCGGCCATATTTTTACGGTTTGTGTTTTACGCAGACATAACACCGTGCAAGAACGTGGAGTCGACAATGATCCTGATTGGGTTGTAAAGCATAAGGAAACGCCAGGTAAAGTGCCTGGTTCAATTTTACAGTGTGGATTCTCGTTAAGTTCTAATCAGTTTTTGCGAGAAGTGGAAGAGCGGCAATTTCGTTACCGGGAGGATAGTGGTTTGCTCAAAAAAAGATGCCAACACATAATCCTAGAAGATGGATTAGATGTATAGAAAGAACTTATTGATCCAAAGTTTGAAAAATAGGATTTGGAGATTATTTATTTTTGGAAGTGAATGGATTCGTTTCAGTTTCGGTTTCGTTCTAATTTTAAATGCATTGGATAAACGAACGAAGAAAGTGAATTCAGGTTGAGTAGCAACTGTTTGATAAGTTGAGGCATTCAGATCTAAAAATTTCTGTCATAAATTCGTCTGGGTGATGGTTCTTAGGTACATTCGATGAGTGCCAGACTCTTTAAGGTCGATAAATCGGTTTCTGCATTAATGAGAAATTTTTATTTGTTCAGATTAAAGGAACGAAAAGCAATTTATTTCCACATATTTTGCGTCAGCAACAAAATATTTATAAACAAGGCGGATTCAACGTCAGTAATACTTTGCTACTAAGAAGATTAACAAAATGACTAATTAAAACAGGATTTCTTACCTTTGTCAAGATTTCTTATTAGGAATTTCATAAAGGAATCAGTTAATTTACTCTTCAGATAGCATTTTCGTTGTTTTTTCAAATCAAGAATGAATTTAAAATTTCAGAGCAATCATAGCATTGTCATTACGGACTTATTCGGCGCGATTCAGGAAAAACTGGGTCACCAAAAATAATGAAAAAATAGTGTTTGCATCTATAAAGAAAAATAATCTCACGTAAATATGACGGCGGGTTTTCGAAAAATTCCAGTTCAAAATAAGATTTTCAAAATATCTCAAGAATTGACACTTTTCTTTTTGACGATTCTGAGAAAATAAGTAGTTAAAATTTTCGAAAAAGTGAACCATAATAAACTTCTAAAGATCTAAAGTTGTAGTTATCGGCGATGGTCGGGAAAAAGTCAAAAATTTCATAGGTGGAGATGGTATCAAAAATTGAGCTTTTGAGAACGTTGCCTAAAATTTCATAAACAAATTCTAGCGGATAATTTTCAAGGATGTTAATAGAAAAACGTAACTTGTTAATGATTCCGGACTAAGACTGGAAGCAAACAACGAAAATTCCGGAACATCCGTAGTATTTTTGTTAAGGACATATTAGGTGCAACTCAGGAAACACTGGATGGCCAAAAATTATGAAATAAATCGTGTTTGCGAAGGAATAATTCGTCAATCAGGAAAGATAATCCCACGTAGATAAGACGACCGATTTTCGAAAAAAACGAGTTGAAAATGAGATTTTTACAACATTTCAAAAATTCACATTTCGTTTTGACGATTCTGAAAAAAAAAATGGTAAGAATTTTCGAAGAAGTGAAGCTATGATAGACATCTAAAGGTCTAAATTACCAAAAATTATTTTGGGAATAGTCGGCGATGGTCGGGAAAAACTCAAAATTTTCGAAAGAGAGGTAGTATAAAAATTTTGAGCTTTATTTAGCGTAACTCAGAAAAAATTATGAAAAAGATCATATTTACGCCGAAATGACACGTCTGTCAGGACAAATAAACTCAAATCGATACGACAACTGGTTTTCGAAATATCCGAGTTCAAAGCCACATTTTAAAAATATCTCAAAATGTGCCATATTTCATTTTGGGGACTTTGAAAATATACTAAGAATTTTCGAAGAAGTGAAGCTATAATAAACTTCTAGAGGTCTAAATTACTAAAAGAAATTAGTTTGATAATCATCGGTGATGGTCGGGAAAAAGTAAAAAATTTCCTAATCAAAATGGTATCGAAAATTTTTTTGAGCTTTTAGTGAAGTTACCTAAAAATCACAAAAAATTCTAGCAGATAGATTTCAACGAGCTGAATCGAAAAACGTGATGTATTAATGGTCCCGGCCTAAGACTGGAAGCAAACATCGAAATATCGGAGTTCAAAACCACATTTTTAAAATATCTCAAAATGTGCCATATTTCATTTTGGGGACTTTGAAGAAATGGTAAGAATTTTCGAAGAAGTGAAGCTGCAATAAACTTCTCAAGGTCTAAACAACCAAGAGAAATTATTTTGGTAATCGTCAGCGTAAAAAAATTCATAATCGAAATGCTATCGAAAATTTAACTTTTGAGCTTTTAGTGAAGTTACCTAAAAATTCACAAAAAATCCCAGCAGATAATTTCAACGAGCTGAATCAAGAAACGTAGCGTATTGATGATCCCGGACCAAGACTGAAGGCAAACGTCAAAAATTCCGGAGCATTCTTAGTCTTTCTTTATCCTTGTTTTTTTTTTCTCTGAATTTATGTAATGGAAGGGTTTCACCTTTTGTTCGTGTTTCTCTATTTCATTTCCATTACAATTCGCCAGCAATGCCTATTTTAGCCCCATTTCATTATAAGCCTTGTGGATTATATACAGAAAAGCAATCCCCAGAGGGTTATATAATCCTTCTTACCCCCTTTTTTATGTACTTAATTGCTCCACTCTTTCCTCTTCTCAGCCCTTCACTATTAATTTAATTCACGACGCAATGTTTTGTGCTTTTTTTTATTTTTCGTGGTTTTCCCTTATACCTTATTTTCTGTGTGCTATCCTTTGTTTTTAAAATGGGTTGTCTTCTTTTGTCGTAAAACTTCAACCTTCATCTAAAATCTCATCAAAATATTGTCCATATCTATTCATCGTCTCTTTTTGTCATCCACTTACCATTTTTCCTTAGTTTCAGACACTTTAGTCTCGTCGTTATTGTGTCAACTCAGACGATAAAACAGTTTCAGTCATCATCCACGAAAATGCCAAAAAAGTTGTGGCTTAATGAGCATCTCTGCATTCCCCTTTTATTATTCATTATTTTGCAATCCTTTGATCGGTCACCCTTTTATTAACCTCATCACCCAATTCTATTCACTAGTACAATATAAAAAACTAAAAGGCCTTCTATTCAAAAGACACGATTACCGTTCATCATGAAGAATGCCTCTTTGTCCACTTTGTTTTTTTTTTTACAAAAAGTGGGCAGAAAGTCAAGAATACCGCAAGTTACACAACACAGGTTACGTTAGAAGAGTAACAATCAAAAGAAAGATTAATTATCCCTCCGACCTACATGTCTGCTGCATGTAACAAATTTCATTAACCTTTAATTATCAGCTATTGAATTCAATTGTGGTATGCAAACAAACCTACGTTTCTTAAAGTCGCTCTAGTAATAACTGTCCAAGTTTGTTGCACCTTATTCTATGTACTTCGTTAATTTGCGAATTAAAGTCGTTTAAACAAACGTTTTCTTCTCACTCGTTTGTTAATTATTTGGAAAAATGCATAATTGTCTGGTTATTGACTCCCCTCATTGATATGGAGATAAAATCAAAAATGAATATATCCTTCAATGGAAACGTGTAACAAGAAGGTATTTTTATTCAACTACGAACCGTATGCATAATGCATATTTAATGATCAAACAGGATATTCATTGTTGTTTCCGCGGTCTCTGTGTGTGGATTAAAAGTATCGTCGGCAATGAAAGTGATCCGAAGAATAAAGCAGATAATGAACGCGTTGTAAAAAAGAGATAAAACTAGTAAAAGCGAAAATTAATCATCTATTCCTGCCGACATCTATGGGAATAGTGTCATCGGATGCTGTCACTGTCCACAGCCCAGAGGTACAATCAGGAAACTCAATGCCACCAAGCAATTAACATCGCATGTACAGTTACTCGCAAAATAATTATTATGTGGTCGCAGCTGCACCGAATTTTGAACACATACAGTTGCATCTAACAAACACTTGCGTAACAAAAAAAAAAATTTCAAGACTGGAAGCAATTGTCGCCGCGACCACATAAACAAGCAATGAAGGCAATTACCTCAACAAGAAGTCGGCAATAAACTGATCAATCCAATTGTCACTAATTCGGAGCACTCATCACTTTCAATTACAACACAAACAAGTCATTTTGCAGCACAGCAGGAAAAACTGCTCGATCGTCAAAATTCTACAAGTTGGTGGATGGGATGATGAAATAAAACAAGGCTTATTTTATAAATTCTTTGTTAGTTGAGCTTTTTTGAAGAAAAAAACTTTCACGTGTACGAAAGCAAACACGCGCTCGACGCCGGCTCTGTTGGACAACAGCTCCCAACGATGCAAGTTGTTCGACTCAGCGAGAAGCGGTTATAGTCCATTCAAATTGTCGCTTCAAACAGGTTTTATTCGATTTTGAAACTAACGGCTAGTTTTGCGCCATCTCGTGGCGAGGGGTGGCATCACGCGTGCTTGTGGTGCAGACTTCTACAACTAGCTTAAGCTACCGAACGGCAGCTGGCGCTGCGTCAATCAATAATGATCGCTTTCATTGCAATTTGGCGACTGTCCACGTCCTGATTTAATTAATCGCATATTTTATTTCGTGAATAACGCGAAACGCCAGAGATGCTAATTAGTGCGAATTTCGTTTACTAGGTTTGCGGTTGGACGTCTGGTGACGCTGCACGTGCTGTGTCACTTGTTGCAAAATTAATTATCGACTCCTCGCCGTGTAAACAAGAAACTAGACTAACCAGAAACGCGGTTTTGTTGTCGTGGCTTTGACCGTTACATTGGTCATTGTTTGCATTTCCTAGTGGGATATTTATTTTGTTGCGATTGCGAGTGAAATTTTTGTCAAAATATTATTGATGCTGTGTTGTTTTTAGGTTTGCGTCAGTTGGCCATATTCAGAGGCTTCATGCGTTATTTAGCCGACGTAATGCAACGATCGGCGAAGGACTGTTTTTATTGATAGATGATAGTAGCGATGCTAAAAGTAAACAAATACGCGATTAAAAATGCACTTGCTGTTTTAAAACAAGTTTTTTTGGTAATGAGTTTATTTTGTCAACAACAGTTAGCCATAAACAGCGGTGTACCTATTTCTGTAAAGATCTGTGATTTCTTTAATGATGACGGTAATTAAAATGTAAAAACAAAACGCAATTAATCAAAGTTTTCTTCATTCGGTTGCTTTTTCTTCAAAAAAAAAAACAAAACAAAATTTGTTTCTTTTTATTCTTCGCAGTTGTGCTATATTTTTCAATTTTTACTTTTCTCGTGGGACTGTTATCAAAAGAATGAGAAATGGTAATTATTAAATAAATACATTTCTTTGTCATAGTTTTAAAGGCCAAATAAATTAAAGCTTTTGGCTATAGTCTGAGAATTTAAGGTTAAATCTTGGCCAAAAAAACTGCATTTACAGTTCGTTCCAGTCTTGTTGTTTTTTTGTATTCAGTTTCTTTATTCACTTCAGTTCTATTCTTCGTTCCTCTAAAATATCTTCTTTTTGTCATTTTTAAATCACCCTGTATATTTTTTGAGTTCTGACTTCCTTATTAAATAAAGCAAAATTGTACCACATAAGGTTCTTTTGACATAGTTTTCAACTCATTCGCATTTTTGGATAAATCAATAGTTTTATTTAAAAGTCCTTAACAAAAATAAAAAACTGGTGTAAGTTTATTTACAGAGAACTTCCCTTGCCCCTAACGCACATTAGAACATATCCAGCGTTAATACCCTTGATGACTTAATGCCATTGTTGTAGAATAGTCCAGACCCGAATTACGCAATTTCTTCACATGAAAATAATCTTGAAAAAATCCTCTTAGTGACAAGAATTCGTGTAAAAATAGCAACAATAGCTGCACGACTTTTAACTGATATGCAGATAACTTGAATACATTTATTTATAAAACAAATACTTAAAAGAATATTTTCGTTTTACGCAATGTTTAATTTTCAGTCAAGTGTGACAAGGTTTAACGTACAAGTTTTTTTATACTATCTAATAGCGTGCTATATTATTCAAAATCATTATGCAACGTATTGAAGCACATCCAAACAAGTTTCTAGACAGTTATCCATTTACAAGTCGAATTAAAAATTTTCAACCAAGGGTGATTATATAATTTTGTAATTTGCGCAAAAACGATGCTTAACTTGACAATTTTACTTTGTGATATCTTAATCACACATTATGTTCTCTTTAAACAAGTGATTTATATCTTTGAGCCTTTACATATTTACGATATTAGCTGAATCTTCAAATAAGCCAGGCAGGATTTTATTTGAAATTTTCATGTCTTGTGATTTGTTTATTTGAGTAATTAAACAGAAGTTGATAAAACAGGCATGACCTACGTCATACTTGTAGAAGATGACGAACAAACATACCGTATCACACCAAATTATTATTCCTACAATAAAATCCATGAATAACTCATTAAAAACACTACCGTTT
Organism: Zophobas morio; assembly: GCF_036711695.1. Classification (NCBI taxonomy): domain Eukaryota; kingdom Metazoa; phylum Arthropoda; class Insecta; order Coleoptera; family Tenebrionidae; genus Zophobas; species Zophobas morio. Next base: position 250,006 of record NW_026972136.1, on the reverse strand, counting down.
CTCGTGCAAGGGCAAGGTGAGCCCAGAAACGCATAAAAACCAACCCAAATAATAATTATCAACGCAAAATGTTGAGGTTCAATTCAAGGCGGCGGTCTTTTTAATTGTTAACTTTACTTAAAAAGCCACTTTATTTTCGCATTTTAAGCGTTTCGTCCGAATTAATTCTGCGTCGGAGACGTAAGCAGGCCGCAGTCTCGATACTCTACCGGGTGTATTGTAAAAAATGTAAAACAGCGATTCCAAGAATGGGTTGGTTCTATCTTTCTTCTCATTAAACATACGCGTTATACGAGTTTGCTTAACCGGATTAAATAAGTTATTGACATTTAAACTCAACCTTTTTCGGTACAATGGATTTTGTAAAATTGTGACGCAATTACGTGTTTACAGTTTCCTGCATAATTAAGAACCGGTGCAGGCATTGGAAATAAATTCTTGATTTTCGAGAAAGCATTGTGTATACGGTTAAATACGTTTCTCAGAAGGCAAATATATTATTATTTCGCAAACTAGCATACTTTTTTTACAACTGAAGGTTTATTTTTTTATTCTCGGAGACTTATGGACAAAAATCGTGTCAAATTTCCAAAAAAGCTTATTTGGTTTTTCCACAAACCGTAATATTTTTTTGTCATATATAAATTATTGACAATGTTCCACCTTAATAAAAAAGACCATGTGTTAAATAAGTGCAGTGGATTAAATTTGGGATAACAATTTTAAATTGAAAATTAGCGAAACAATCGTTAAAAATATACCAACTGTCAAGTTATTCGCTTCTTCTGACCCTGTAACATTTATTAAAGATCCGTTTACTGGTGCGTTTTTTTAAAATAATAAAATTTGCAGTAGATATATCTTTTTTGACTTCAGTTGTTTCATCAACAGAAAACCAGATGAGATCGTCACCAAGGTCTTCTTGAATTAATTTTATTATAGATTTGCAGTCGGTTCTAACCTGTTTTTCTCAGTGCTGATAATTTGTAAATATTGGCAGTAACTCTTCAAAAATGTTTCAAATATAAGCCGGTTTATTTTATATATGGGAATATTCAGTCCAATAAAAGGATTACATAAATCTCTTGAAAAATAATTCTCCTTGGAACAACTTTTACTCCTATTTCAAATTAACAGCTGATTAGTTAGTGAGAAGATTTTTTTTTCTCCGTGTGACTTGCAGTATTCAAGTATTGGTCCAGCTGGAAATTTTTGTTTTATGATTGCAAAAATCGACAAAATAAGTGTTTTCAACTTCATCAACGTCATTCTTCGTCGTTTACGGCCTTTGTACACACTGTTAAAATAAAATTTGAAAAAAATTGGATGTCTGGGGTGAAAAATAGAAGCGGATTCATAAACCACACGGACAAAAGTATGATATTTTATGAAATTTAAACAACATTTAAATGGTGTTTATAAATGTTCCTTACATTATAGGCGGTTTAAAAGAAGATTCGGTCTCTTGATCGTGCCAGATCCGCTTTTGTTTAAGCCACCTATGATGTCAGAAACATGTATAATAAATAACACTGTAGAATAAACCAAGAACGAATAAATCATTTAAGTACTAATTTCTGATTGTAGACAATTTATTTCAAGAGTACAAACGAGGTAATGATGCACTCAGCCTTTATTGTAATCGAGGATACCGAGCGACTTGGTGCGTTCATATTTGCTCGACGTTTCAAGATCCCTAAAGTACGAAAAAATAGGTGTCCCGTTTCCGTGTGTCTGTTATCTGTCTGTCGTCTGTCTCTGTCAATTTTTATTAGACAAATAATCTTCTGTACTTGTGGTTTATGAATCCGCTTTGAGGTTTTCCTTATTATTTTTGTATCCACTAAAACTTTATTCTGCTATGTAAACAAACTTTAAACTGTACTCGTAGCCCGTAGAATCCCGTGCCAGGAACGTACTTTTAAATAAACCGAATTAAAATAATTGTTTGCCTCATAACAAAATCCTTCGCCCAAATTCTTGAATATGGATACCTGGAAGGAAATATCTTTTTTTTTATCGAAATATAATTGAAAAAATGACTAGTAATAATTCATCCAAATATGTCCATAGGACTCCCACATCTCGTGGAAAACGATTAATTATTTTTCATGTTGGAAGTAAGGTAGGACTAATTGCGGCAAAAAATATAAAATAAAATCAGCCTTTACCAAATTTACCGCCGGAGGCTGTGACTGTAATGGACAATGCCCCGTTACATTCACGACTAACTCAAAAAAGCTTAGCAACGAGAAAGGCGGGTTTTATTAATTTTTTAATTCCAAAAATGTTAATATTACCTCAACAGAGAAAACAAAAAAGGAATTATTAGAAATTGTCTTGGGGCATAACTTAAAAAAAAAACCTATTATGCAGTCGATGAAATAGCACAATCATAGGTTTACAAATACTTAAATTACCTCATTACTTTTGTATTTTGAGGTAATTTCGAAGCAAGGAAAAGAAAATACAACGACCATCCTGACAGCTCATAAAATTTTTGTGAAAGTGTATCAATTTTAAGTAGAAAAAAAAGCAAACCAATCTCTGACAGCTCGTGTTTTTAAGTTATCACTCACATAATTATATTATTTGTGCAAACTATTAAACTACACTACAATTATTATATTACGTATAACACAATTTTTGTTAATAAAAAACTGAGTAATGCATGATAAATAACATAATATCATTAATGAGCACAAATACTCTAATCTGTACTTGTGTAAACAGTGATGTTTGTTATGCGCCAGTAAAAACGTGCAAATATAACGAACGGCGTACATTTAAATAATATTTTATTAAAATAAAAATGTCTAAAAAGCTCCAACTTGTGCGTTTTAGCTGAGCAATTTTTCTTGAAATTCCACACATGAAAACTTTTACAATTTTTTTTTCAATTCTGTATTCTGTGAACTTGAAATAAAATTACATTGTTACGAATTTGTGACACAACGCTCGGATCGTCTACCTCTGGTCGCGATTGGCCACGATGAGCCGAAATCCGAGTAATTACATCGCGAAAAAACTGCAACCTCAAGGCTGGCGCTCTGTAACTCATATTCGCATTTTAAAACTCCATTATGACATTTTGATTGGTAATTACTTGCTTGTCGTTCCAAATTATCATTGTTATCCGCTTATTAGCCTGTGCCGTCATTTCCAACAAATCAGAATAACGGAAGATAATTAAATCTCATTTAACTAATGGAAATTTTGTCTGATCCAGCCTTAACAACGCCTTTGTTGGACGGCTCATAATGACCTCTTTTCGACTTCACACAAAGGATAATGACGTTTTTCTCTGAGTGTTTCGGAAAAGTTCCGATCTGAAGAAACACGCTCCAAATAAGCAGAAACTATTTTTAGATGCGCTTGGTGCATTTTATTGTCGCCGATAGTACCAGTCGGACGTGTATGCATACGGTAAAAAGGTTAAAAATAGACAAACTTGTCTTCTATAAGGTAACGGCGGAAAAACTCGTCTAGGATTTCTTGCGTGGCGACCGAGGAGTACCACTCTAGAGGGGAAAATCGCAAATGGAACACCTTTCGCGCATTTTTCGCGGAGGAGTCAATGCTACAATCTCTCGGACAATCGGTTCTTGCACAACAACCGAGAACCTGTTAGTCGCAAAAAGCGAAAGATCCTTACAACACAGGTTTACCCTTGCCCAAGAGCCTGTATTTACTCCTCGTGATTTACCATATTTTCATTGTCAAGAGCGCACGGACAAATTTACGAGCCGGCGTAAATCAACGCTAAATTATTTATTGTAAAATAAATTAAATTATGCAACGGCACGCAAATCGTAGCGTACCTACAAATGGAATCCTTCGCGCTCGGGGAGAGGAAGCGGGCTTCGAGCGGAAGCTCCATTGCGGTACCATGGTGGTACGGTCCGTGACTTTTCGGAGTCCTTCATCGATTTTACGCACGATATGGAGGCACCAGCTTTTGGGTTTCGCACCACAATGAAGTAGCCCAAGGTAGGATTTCGGCTGCATTCAATGAAAGTGGTACGCAACCGTCGATACCATCACTGCAAACAGATGACAAGTGAAGATTGAGTGAAAGTTCGCTTTGTTATCGGACTTGGACAGGTGAAAAAACTATATCAGCGTTAATTAGCGCAAGGTATGCAAATCGACGGACAATAAATTAGCGTTCGACCGATAATTGCTCTGATGTGTCCGTTTCCGTTTCATAATCTAAATATTTGTCTAAAGTATTTTTGGCGGTAATTGACTGTGTCCACGGACTGTTAGGACTCAATTCGGAAAGACAGGTCAAGCTGCAATTGCGGGACATTTCACCTTTCACGAACGAGGGGTTTTACGAAGCGAAACGAAAGGTACGAGGAGACGTTGGAAAACAACATTGGTGTGGTCATTTGTAATAAACTGCATAATAAAATTTAATTACTGGAATTAAAAGAAGCATAAAGAACACGTTAAAACTGGCCTAAAGACTTCGTTTTTTACTGCTTCATAGGTACCAAGCCATAATCTTAAAATACACCAAAAATTTACCAGTATTCGATCCAGCTAATTAAACCATTAATAGCAAAGCTTCTACTTTTGAAGTGTACATTTTCCGTAGTACTTCGAAGCTTTAATCACCCAAAACGGACAAAAAATAGACAAAAACGAACACAATCAGATAAAAAATATTTTGTACATTTTAGATTTTTGAACAAAATTTTGGGATGACGTCATCAAGTTTTTGCAGAGGAAAAACAAAAAAAAAATGATTAGCGATTTACATAAGATATTTACGATTGGAAAATAAAACACCTTTTAAATAGATACATTGAGAAAAATAAGAGAGAGAGAAAGAGAAAAGGGAGGAAAAAAGAAAGATGAAATGAGTAAAAAAAAAACTTCGCAAACTTGACACCGAACAACTGTAAACCCAAAAATTTAAAAACGAAAACTTCAAAAATCTAAAAATAAATAAACCGAGAATCGAGAAACTGAAAAAAGGAAAATCAAAATATCCAAAAATTGCAAAACTAAAATAAGGAAAAAAGGACGAAAAACTGAAAAATCGAAAAATTTAAATATGTAAAACTCGAAAACTGTAAGGTTTAAAAATGGAAAAAATGAAAAATTATAAAATTGAAAATTCGGAAACTTGAAATCAAAAAACTGAAGATTGAAAATCGAAAAATTGAAAATCGAGACACTGAAAGCAAAACCCCGAAACGAAAACGACAAAAATTGTAAAACACAAAAACTCCAAAAATTACAAAACCGAAAAACTGAAAAATTAGGATTGAAAAATTGTAAAATCGAAAAATTGAAGCAAGGAAAAATTGAGAATCGAGAAAGTGAAAAATCGAGAAACTGAAAAATCAAAACTTCAAAAATCAGAAAATAAAAAATTCGAAAAATTACAAAATGAAAAAAAAATTAAAACTCCGAAATTGAAAAACAATTAAAATGTCCAAAAATCCTAAAATCGAAACATTTAAGAAACAAAATCTAGAAACTGAAAAACTGAAAAATTAAACTAAAACAATTGTCAAATCGAAAAAGTGAAGAAACGAAATGATGAAAAAAAATAGAAAGAATTAAAAGACGGATGATCGCAAATCGAGAAATTGAAAAATCGAAAAATTAAAAAATTTAGAATTTACTAATCGAAAAACTGAAAATTCGTAAAATTCCAAAATTTAAAAATTTCAAATTGAACTCAAAAAAGTTGTCAAATCAAAAATTTGCAGAAATGACAAATTGAAAATTCAACATATTAAAAATCGAGAAACTGAAAATCAAAACCTCGAAAAATTATAAAAACGAAAACTTCAAAAAGTAAAAAATCAATCACGCGAAAATTTTAAAAATTGAAAAGTCGAAAAATTAAAACTGAAAAATTCTAAAATTCAAAAATGAAAGCAACTAAAAACTGAAAAACGAAAACTTCAAAAATCCAAAAAAATCGTAATATGAAAAATTAAAAAAAAATACAAAATTCAAAACTCAAAAATTCTAAAATGACAGTTGAAAAACAAATATCCAAAATTTGGAAAATAAAAAAACTTAAGAAATTGAACAATTGAGGAACTGAAAATTTTAATAATGAAAATAAAAAAATAAAAATAAAATAAGAAATTATCAAATCGACAAAGTGAATCAACGAAAAACTGAAAAATAGAAAAAGTTAAATAACATAACTAAAATTGAATAGTCGAAAACAGGAGAATCTAAAAATCATAAAATTGAAAATTCGAAACATTGATAAATTGAAAAATTTTAAATTAAAAATTCGGAAGTCTAAAACCGAAAAACTGTCAACTCGAAAAACTAAACAAATGACAAAATAAAAAATTGAGAAACTAAAAATCAAAATCTCGAAAAAATTGAGAAACGAAAACTTCAAAAATCAAAATATGAAAAACCCTACAAAATTAGAAAATTGAAAACTTGACATAAAAAAAAATGTAAAATCTTAAAATTGAAGCAACGCACAATTGAGAAACTCGAAAATCGAAAGAGAAGCTGAAAAACGACATTTAACTATTCGAAGAACCGTAAAATTAAACAATTACAAAATTATAAAATCGAGAACTTGAAAAATTGTAAAATTGAAAAATTGTAGAATTGAAAAATTTAGCATTGAAAACTTGAAACCAAAAAGTTGTCAAACCGAAAAACTGAAATATTGAAAAATTGAATAATCGAAAAGTGTAAAATCTAAAAATCGAAAAATTGAAAAATTATAAAATCATAAAATTGAAAACTCGGACACTTGAAATCGAAAAACTGAAGATTGAAAATCGAAAAATTCAAAATCGAGACACTGAAAGCAAAAACTCGAAATGAAAACATCAAAAATCGAAAACACAAAAATTACAAAAGCGAAAACCTGAAAAATTAGGATGGAAAAATTGTAAAATCGAAAAATTGAAGCAAGGAAAAATTGAGAATCGAGAAACTGAAAATCCAAAAATTAAAAATCGAGAAACTGAAAAATCAGAAAATAAAAAATTCGAAAAATTACAAAATCAAAATAAAATTAAAAATCTGAAATTGAAAAAGAATTAAAATGTCGAAAAATCGTAAACATTTAAGAAACAACTGAAAAATCGAGAAACTGAAACACTGAAAAATTAAACTAAAGAAAATGTCAAATCGAAAAAGTGAAGAAACGAAAAAATGAAAAAAAAAGACAAAAAATCAAAAAACGAATAATCGCAAATCGAGAAACTGAAAAATCTAACAATTAAAAATTTCAAATTGAACTCAGCAACTTGAAACCGAAAATTGTTAAATCGAAAACTTGCAGAAATGACAAATTGGAAATTCGATATACATATTAAAAATTGAGAAAAGTCGAAAAACTATAAAAACGGAAACTTCAAAAATTGAAAAATCAATAACGCGAAAATTTAAAAAATTGAAAACTCGAAAAATTCAGACTGAAAAATTGTAAAATTAAAAAATTAAAGCAACTAATAACTAAAAATCGAAAAACCGAAAAACGAAAAATCGTATTAAAAAATTCGAAAATTCAAAACTCAAAAATTCCAAAGTGACAATTGAAGAACGAATATCCAAAATTTGTAAAATAAAAAAATTTAAGAAATTGAAAAATTGAGGAACTGAAAAATTTAATACTGAAAATAAAAACATTAAAATAAAATAAGAAATTATCAAATCGACAAAGTGAATCAACGAAAAACTGAAAAATAGAAAAAGTTAAAAAGAATAAAATCGCAAATCGAATTTGAAAAATTTACATAACTTAAATTGAATAATCGAAAATAGTAGAATCTAAAAATCGAAAAATTGAAAAATAATAAAATCATAAAATTGAAAATTCGAAAAATTGATAAATTGAAAAATTTTAAATTAAAAATTCGGAAACTTAAAACCGAAAAATTTTCAACTCGAAAAACTAAACAAATGACAAAGTAAAAAATCGAGAAACTAAAACGCAAAAACTCGAAAAATTCGAAAAACAAAAAATGAAAACCCCTATAGAATTACAAAATTAAAAACTTAACATTAAAAAAAATGTAAAATCTTAAAATTGAAGCAACAAAGAGAAACTGAAAAACGAAAACTCGAAAAATTGAAAAATCGAAAAGTGAGAAAAATTAAAACATAAAAATTGTAAAAAAAATTAATAACCCAAAAAAAGTAAACAACGAAACGCTGAAAAATGATAAAATTTAAATTCATTAAGAGAAATAAAATGCCATAACGAAACAGAGAAGTAAAAGAAAAATATGGACATGAAAAAATGATTAAAAACTGGCTAGAAAACAAAAAAGGGGAAACTTAAACAGAGAAAGGAATAAAAAATACGTTTTTTTTTTCCTTTTGTTAAGAAATGTATATATTAAAATCAATTTTTGAAAAATTTGCTACAGTTTTATTCAAAAAGGTAATTAAATTTTATCGATCTCCTCATGAAACATTTTTTTCTTACACTGTGACTGGTATTGTCTATATTTTTTAACTTACATAGGTTATCATAAAATAAATAAAATTTCGCAAAATCAAATTTTAAGCTTTTCATGAAAATAATAATTTCTATTGTGTTCATCTCGAAAAATATTTCAGTTTATTGTGGATAGTTACATTAATTTACGACAATAACTGGTTTCAACCGGTTGGCAAGTTTCATCAGACATAGTTTATGGTATTTGTTCTCAAAGACATGTGCGATATCCATCATTGATCTTAACAAAACAAAAGGCTTAATTAATGCAAAGCAAAAATTAACATAACAACATGTTTTGTTTTGCAACACGAACACTTATTTCCTTAAACAAATTAAAATGACGATTGTTTTTATTAGGATAATTGCTCAGGATGTCTGTGATAATTTTTCTCGTAAATAGTCTCGGAATATTTCTCATAAATACAGATGAAAGGATTTTCCCGGCAAACACCGGCAATAAAAATATAATTGTGGTTTCATCTTATTATTCAACTAATTACTCTGTTTTGTTAGAGATAATGAAATTGAGTAATGTTAAGTTCTAGAAGCACAAATAATCGAAATTTTTCGCAATAAATAATTCTGAATGGTGGTTGAAGTATCAGAAAACTACAAACGCAATCTATCTTATTAAATACAACGATAAAAGATTTTATGACAGCCATAAAATGATGGAGGTATGAATTTTAATTAGTTTTATTGCGGTTTGTCTGGGTGCACTTGCCGAAATTCAAAAGGAGCAGAGATCTGACTCATCCAAACACGTTATTTTCCCATCTATCCTCGTCTACTCACTCAATTTGCATTCGAGAGTACTACAAAATTATAATTAACCACAAACAAAAAATGATAAATCGATTTATGCAATCTATAAGAACCAAATTGTATAACGAATCTACCGCGGATTTAACAGTTCTTTTGTCGTTGGAACGTATCCCGATCTTGCGATGGCACGTCATCAATCTTGCAATAATCATTCTTCAAGCCGCGTAAGCCGAAGCCTCAGGCTTCCCCCAAGCTATAAATCGTTCCCGCGTTTGTTTTTTTCAGATACTGAGAGATCGACTAACGATATTATATTAAGGAAACACGTCGTTATAATCTATTGCATAAAGAGTAGGTGTGGATTGATGGAGAAATAAGAACGTCCTCCAACTGGACAAAGAAATCGTTGTTTATGTTGCGATTGTGGAAGATTATTTGGTTTTATTGGAGGTTTTGCAACGAGGTATAACGTCATGTGCTGATTGAAGAATGAGGAATTTAGACGCTGGATAAATTTAATCACCTGTAGAATGCTGTTCTTTCGTGTAGGATTGCTTTGCAAAAACACGAATGAAAGCAAATTAAGTAGGACACGGGCGATGTTATTGAATATGGTCTTTTACTTTTTCGCGGTGAGATTTCTTTGTGAAATGCATTGTTGTAAAACATCGAGATAGACAGTTCGTCGGGTGTTTAAAATGTTTCTTGTGTTGGACAAGCATTGTTTCCTGTTGTCGATGGGCCTTGACACTGAGCGTTTTAAAGAAGTCGTGTTGCTGTTTGGGTCGGGCATTGTGTGGCCAAGCTGTGTTGCAAAATGTGACCTTTGTTGGAATTATTGATGACCGTTACGATAGTACATAAGAAACTTCTTTGCCAAAATTCGAAACTGTGCTAAACAGAGGATTCTTTTTTCGCTTTTTAATGTCATCCTTGACTTGACATCGATTGCAAATTTCGTGTTTCCAAGAGAGTAAGATCATTTATTTTTTCCGAATCTCAAAGGTTTGACAATACATCGACGTCCCAACTTTGACACCCGTTTTGAACCTTTCGCTTTTTTTCAGTCAGAGCTTTCGCATTGATTTTGGAACTTCGATTTTTAAATTTGAAGCTTTCACTGCAATTTACGTATCAACAGCGATCTCCAAACTTCGACATTTTAAATCGACATTAATTCGAAAGTTCTCACCTCTAAAAGTTTCGATTGTGATTTCTTTGTTTTTTTTTTTTTGAAGAGTTGTTAACTTCGCTAAGCTCTTTTTTAATATCGAAATTTCGGCATTAATTGGACGACTTTTTAAACCCAGAAACATCTACGTCAGTATCAAAGCTTTGCCAGCTGTGGCATTTATGTTGAAGTTCCCATTTTTCAAATCTCATCAGAGCTCTGACGATATCTCGAAGTTTCACTTTGCAGTTTTGACACATGGCTTGAAGCTTTTGCTTTTTAAATTTAAATTAAAAAATTGGATCATTGTTTAGAGACAAAATGATGTCTCTACCATTTTGATTTCTTTTTAGTCAGAACTTTATCACTGATTTTGAAACTTCGAATTTTTAAATTAAAGCTTTCTTTCACTGCAATACACCCATCAACAACGAACTCCAAACTTCGACATTTTAAGGAGAGATATTTTGACAATAATTCGAAACTTTTCAAATATAGAAATTTTGATGGTGATGTATTTTTTTAGAAAAGTTTTTGACTTCTGTAAGCTATTTTCTGATATCGAAATTTTGGCCTTATTTGGAGACTTTTTAAACCTTGAAACGTCTACGTCAGTGTCAAAGTTTCACCAGCTTTTGCATTTGCATTGAAGCTTCATTTTTCAAATCTCAGAGCTTGGCAATATCTCGAAGTTTCAATTTTTCAGTTTCGTCACCTGATTTGAAGCTTTTGCTTTTTAAATCTAATTTCAAAACTTCGATCATACTTTGGAGACAAAATGATGTCTCTACCGTTGTGATTTCTTTTTCGTCAGAGCTTTATCACTGATTTTGAAACTTAGAATTTTTAAATTGAAGGTTTCGTTCACTGCAATACACCCATCAACAACGATCGCCAAATTTGGATATTTTAGGTAAAGATATTTTGACAATAATTCGACACTTTTCAAATATAGCAATTTTGATCGTGATGTATCTTTTTAGAAAAGTTTTTGACTTCTCTAAGCTCTTTTCTGATATCGAAATTTTGGCATTATTTAGAGACTTTTTAAACATTGAAACATCTCCGTCAGTGTCAATATTTCGCCAGCTTTTGCATTTATATTGAAGCTTCCATTTTTCAAATCTCAGAGCTTTGGCAATATCTCAAAGTTTCAGATTTTCAGTTTCGACATCTGATTTGAAGCTTTTGCTTTTTAAATCTAATTTCAAAACTTCGATCATTCTTTAGAGGCAAAATGATGTCTCTTTTTGATTTCTTTTAGTCAGAGCTTTATCACAGATTTTGAAACTTCGAATTTTTAAATTGAAACTTTCTTTCACTACAATACACCAATCAACAACGATCTCCAAACTTCGATATTTCTAGTAAAGATATTTTAACAATAATTCGAAACTTTTCAAATATAGAAATTTTGATCGTGATGTATTTTTTTAGGAAAGTTTTTGACTTCTCTAAGCTCTTTTCTGATATCGAAATATTGGCATTTATTAGAGACTTTTTAAACCCTGAAATGTCTACGTCAGTGTCAAAGTTTCGCCAGCTTTTGCGTTTATATTGTAGTTTCCATGTTTCAAATCTCAGAGCTTTGGCAGAATCTCGAAGTTTCAGCTTTTCAGTTTGGTCACCTGATTTGGAGCTTTTACTTTTTAAATCTAATTTCAAAACTTTGATCATTCTTTAGAGACAAAATGATGTCTCTAAGGTTTTGATTTCTTTTTAGTCAGAGCTTTATCGCACATTTTGAAACTTCGAATTTTTAAATTGAAGCTTTCGTTCACTGCAATACACCCATCAACAACGATCTCCAAACTTCGACATTTTAAGTAAAGATATTTTGACAATAATTCGAAACTTTTCAAATATAGAAATTTTGATCGTGATGTATTTTTTTAGAAAAGTTTTTGACTTCCGTAAGCTATTTTCTGATATCGAAATTTTGGCATTGTTTAGAGACTTTTTAAAGCTTGAAACGCCTACGTCAGTGTCAAAGTTTCGCCAGCCTTTGCATTTATATTGAACCTTCCATTTCTCAAATCTCAAAGCTTTGTCAATATCTCAAAGTTTTAACATTTCAGTTTCGACACCAGATTTGAAGCTTTTGCTTTTTAAATCTAATTTCAAAATTTCTTTAGAGGCAAAGTGATGTCTCTACGATTCAGATTTTTTAGTCTGAGATTTAGAACTGATATTGGAACATCGATGTTTTAAATCTGGAGCTTTCACTGCAATACACCCATCAACAGCGTTCTCCAAATTTCGACATTTGAAATCGCGAAATTTTGACTTTATTTCGATACTTTAGAAATTGCGATTGTGATTTCTTTTTTTTAGAAAAATTGTTGACTTCTCTAAGCCCTTTTTTGACATCGAAATTTCAATATTAATTAGACGACCTAGAAACCTATATGTCAGTATCAAAGTTTCGCCAGCTTTGGCATTTATGATGAAGCTTTCATTTATCAAATCTTAGAGCTTTGGCAATATCTCGACGTTTTAACTTTTCAGTTTTAACTAACATCTTTTACTTTTTAAATCTAATCGCAAAACTTCCATCATTCTTTAGAGACAAAATGACGTCTCTACGGTTTTGCCATTTTTTTATCAGAGCTTTGGCACTGATCTTAGACCTTCGACACTCTCGAAATTTTGACTTTAATTCGAAACTTCTACTTTTCTCTCAGATCTAGAAGAATTTCACAAATTTCGAAATTTAGATTTTTATTTAGCGAAAACTTTGTCCGAAGTTTCAACTTTCTAACTGGTTACTCTTACGACCTTTTTAAATCGTGAAGTTCTCAAAATTGATTTCCAAGCTTTCAGTTTTTTAAAGTTTAATCTTGTAACTTTTGTATCTTCAAATATTGAACTTCTGCAATATGCTCGAAGCTTCGAATTTTTAAACAAATCCTGAAACTTCGACATGAATAGCTTTTGAAGTTTCAGAATCTTAATACTAGACCTGAAATATTTCTTTTTAAATTACTCTAGTTTTGAAATGCGAGCTTTTGAAATTCCGAAGCTTGGTTGTTTTAAAGTTTGAATCCTCAACCTTAATGTGGGAAGCTTCTAGTTTTTGGGTAGTGGATCTTAAACTTTTATCTCACAACTTTAGTTGTAAATCCTACAGCTTCGATTTGTTTAAATGTCGTAGTTTCGCCTTTTAAATATCGAAATATCGAATTAATGCGATGAGTTCTACGCTGTACTTATAGGAGCTGTATTTTCCTAACATTTTTCGTCACTTTCATCTAAAAACCGTGATCCTTAAACGTGGTCATTGCCCATCTAACCTCACATTGTTCTCTCCCAAACATTTTATTTCCACCACCTGACAATTCAAACTTCCCATCTTTCGCATGTGTATACAATTTATCGTAATTGTAGTTTTGCATCAGAACACAGCGTAGCATGTTAATATCAATCTGCCAACGTGTAATTAATAGTATCAAACTAAATAGTAATTCGTATTTTCGGTCGACACTAAAGCATTATTTGTTTGCGTGCAGCTGCCGTAAAGTCTGTTTTTGAAGCTCCCAGCAAGGTCAAATACTGTGGGAATTTGACAATGTCAATTCGAACAAAATTGTTTCTAATTGTGATTGTATTATTTTACGTCAATTTTATAGCAAAAGCGGAATAATAACAATCACAATTGAATTGTCACGTAGCTGACGGTTTTTTCAGCTTAATTATTAGTACGATTGTGAGAAGTTTACGGTGACGTTAAATAAGGATGATTAACGAACTGGAAATGGAAAATTGTTGGGACGGAATGTCGGTTTATGTCCGGGATTATATATCCTGAACGCAAAGCCGAGATTGTTTATACAAAAATGCGCCAGGTAAATATTTGGCTGACGAAAATTATTCAGCGTTGACAAAATGACAAAAATATATTATTTGCTTGAGTAAGAGGGGATTTTTTTTTATTGCACATATTAAAGGATTTTATTTATAAGGTGTGGAAATTTTATAATTTATAACGTAATAACAAAATATGGTTGCAGAGGTACGAATCTTGGACCTCTTGTTTCAAAAAATATATATTTCAAAATTATTTACCAGTGTTACGTTACCTTCGTTTATACATTTTTGCTCTATCCTGTGGGAAGTCTCTCTTTCAAATTGGTTATAACGACAAAAGCATAATGTGGAGGACCACCGTCTTGTTGGAAAAGACAATTATGTCTCTTGGTATGGGTTATTTTCCACAATTTTGGTAATTAATGGGTCAATTGTTTGTTCTAACTGTATAAATACGTTGTTCCATTAAAATTTCCAAGGAAGAATGGAGACTCAGTTGCTTCATTTCCAAGTATCTTAGCTGCACGTTAATTTTCTGAGGTCGCTGATTGCGTGTCTCTCTAAAGTCGTGTTGATTTCTATCGGACCACCAGCTGTGGTTTCACAAAACTCCACCCTTCTATCAAAACCGTCCTTGGCACTGTATTTATATGAATGAAATTTCTGAATCTTGAACGTCTTCTGAATATAAATTTTTGAAATGCCAGTCACAGTGTTAGGGTTTAAGCTTATTAGAACAAGGTTTTTGAAAAATTATAAAAGAGATATATTCGTGCTATTCGTGCTAGAGGACGAAATAAAATACTGAAGAAATTATCGAAAAGGAACGAAAAAAATTGTAAAGTTTAAGGAAATTTCAGAAATTTTTGTCACTGAAAACAATGGAAATTATTCACTTTCAGAAAGTTTTACTCCGTGATGCGAAACGAATCAATAGAATTAAGAAAAACTGAAAGCACTATCACTTTATTTATTCAAACTTCTAAAGAGATTTCTTGTATTGTATTTTTCTCTTCTCTCTCTCTCTTAGTTGTTGTTGACTAAAAATAGACTGAGTGGAAAAAAAAAAACAAAAATCCAGCAGAACCTTGTGGAAGAGAAACATCAAAGAAAAATGATATTTTTTGCAGACGCATCTGTACAAGGTAAAGGAAGAAGCCCATAACACTTAATCTTTACATCGTGTATAACGATGGCGATTCAAGCTTGTCCCAACCAACCCATGAATTTATATTGTCTACTTAGATATATCGATATCACATGAGCTTTACGTTATCGCAGCTACTTTAATTACTTTATATAATTGCTTTTAAACGTCTACTCATGTCGCATGTTGATATGTTGATTACTACAAAAAAAAATATCATTGTCACTTAATTAAACCTGCAACGTAAACATTAGAGCCTCCTGTGAGGGTCTCCCACATACCTTGGCCCACTGTGAGACTATCCGCGACCTTCCGAACCACATCAGACGCATCTTTAAACAGAACCAACAACCGGCCTGCTCTGGTTGATTGGCAACTGCATTGTCTAAGCAACAATGAACTTAGCACCCGACACATTTACGAAATTCTCGAAAATACATATAACGAACCAATTAAATCGGCAGCTGCTGGCGAATTTTCCACAAAAAAGCGCAAATCGGCGACGTTTCGGAGTTCAACGAACTTCCTCAGATTCTTCGGACAGATAAGCCGTGCACACGTTTTGCAAGGACAGCCAGCGCAGATCTTAATCAAATTAATTGCTTAAATTAAATGATGCACCGGGGAAAGCGCACGTCGGCCATTATTTTCAGGAATCCGAAGAGGTCTTTCTTTTTATTGTGTCGTTATTTTACTCTTCGCGCAACAGGTTTTCGCCATGTCCTTGCGTCTCTTTACAGTTGGTCGTTTTACCTCTTTTTCTGGCCTTCCTGCTGGGAAATGATGCTCGATCCTGAATGACCTGTCTGTGAGGCAAAAGGAATGGTGATTGTCGAGTACTAAAAAGTGTGTAATGATACGGTAAGTGTTTAAAAGTAAATAAATAAAAGAGCGAATATGCATAAATGTGTACCAATAACCGACCTTAACAACACCGCATTTTTATTACACGGAGAATAATTTGAATGCCATGCAACATAAGGTAAACACCTTATTACATGCAAAACTGTTATTTCAGTCGTCCGTTTCAGCGCATAAATTCCCGATGCACTTACTGCATTCTGCATATTTATGTCTAATGATTTTGTGGATTAAACAGGCTACAAACTTGCATCAGATGATAAACGACAAGTCGGATTCTTAGTTTAATTAAGCGAAGTATGCTAATGTTCGACGTGAAAAATAGCTATGTAATGTAAATTCAAATGATATTTATTTCTCGTTTCAGAAATTACATTCGAATTGGTGTTTTAACACTGTTATGTCTAACGTTTTTGCATTAATATATACAGTCGGTAGATGTTTCGAGACTTTCTAGTTTCATCTTCGGTCAATATTCAAAATTATTAAATCTACATTGTTCTTGACGAGCATAATCAAAGTAGAAGGTATGAAATTAAAAAATTTACATCCTATGTTTGACTTTGACCTGCAAAATGAAGTCAGGATAAGAACCTGGAAACAAACTGATAGAAATGGACAACAATGCATATGAAAATACACTTACTGAATAATTTCGTGGTGAGAGAAAAAATTGGCAAGGAAAGAGGTAAAGAAAATTAGATTGAACTGAAAAGATAAATACGAAAACAATAAAAATATACACATTAGAACGTGTTATGATATAATTCTCACTACAAAAAATTAATAACAATCTGCTTAACAGTAAATCTAAAAATACTTATGACGAAATACCTTGAGATAATACTGAGAAGTAGATGCGCTAGCGAGTAAAAACCGAATTACGTAAACAAATGAAAAAAAAAAATACAAATCATGTAAACTACAAAAAAAAACGGCATTGCATACGACTGAAAAATGTTTCTAAAAATTAGAAGCACATTAGATGGGGAAGATAAAGAGTTTAAAGAATGAAGGGAAACAATATTTTTAGAATTCTGTGAAAGTTTCCCGAATTTTTAAAATCTACCATACAAAAATTTGTGTGGTGACAGTTCACAATAGTTCCAGGACCGACCCAATTACCTAGGAATGCAAATTAAACAAATTTATTTCAAAAGTCGATTGTCGAAACCTAAAATTACAAGTACTTGTGGCGGAAAAAGATACGGAAAACGCTTCCATTACCATAAATAACTGTGATAACTAATATTGTATTTAATATTGTAGTAATAAAGAAATGAAATGAAACCGTTTTATTTTTTGTAGAATTTTTGTTCCAAATCGACGTATTTCATTCTGAAGCATTTACGACCCTTTGGGATTTTATGTTATTTACTGACGTCAGACACACCAAATTGGCTCGAAATATTGGTTATTTCCCTAGAAACAACAAGGCAATTTAAAACATTTTAATCCCACCACTTTGCATTCATATTTACAATCACCATTCCCATAATCGTAAATGAGGTACTATACTGTGTAATATCTTATATATGTTTTTTAAATTAACATTTTTATCCATCATAAAACTGAAAATTGGTTCAATAAAAAAAATCACAAAAATCCGAGACACGGTAACAAGCATTGCGAAGCAATGGAGAAAATTTCACGGTCGCACAAAATACACAGATTAAGTATAAAATAAGATAAAATCCTTGGGGGATTTCGGGTATTAAGTTTAAAAAATAGGAATAATACAAGTTAAAACAGATGACGAAGCTAGATTGTTTTAATAATTTCACCGTGACACCTTACTCGTGACATTCACTCGATGCATTTATTTTCACCATGAAGATAATTTCTTAACATAAATCTAAACAATTGGGACATGCACAAACTAAATATCTGTTGTAACGCGATCTTGGAAGTTTCTCGTAACAGTTCCACCGAAAAAATATCGTTTACAAATTTACCACGACATTCCCACAACATCTTTACTTTCAATCAGCTAATACTATGCTTTAAAACATTATTAAATTATTTTTCATTTCGGCGAGTTTTTTCTTTTTCGCATATAATAGAGTTCAATCTTTCGCCAGATCGTTAACCCGACGGAATCATTTTAACCGATGATATATCGCGGAATGACTCGTCGAAACCGCCGAAATTACAAAGTTGGATCAAAAATTGCACTCGAAACATGTTTGCAAACTTTGCTACAACAAACAACGACAAAAGAGTTTTGTCCAAAATTTTATTTTAGTTATTGATTTTATTTAATTTAAGTTATAGATAATGACTTTCAGAATGACGTATGTAGAGCATAAATTTGTCGCTTTTGTTTGATAAGTGAAAATGACAAAGCACAAGTGCTCATTATTGTCGCATAATAATTATGTCAATTATGCGTCACTATCGCCCCACTGGATAGCACTGTTACGTTGCAAAAGAAGCCCAAAAGTGAGAATCATCATGTCAGTAAACCCGCAAGACTTAATGTTTATATGCAAAAGTGAATGGGGTTTTTCAACTATTTGCAGCCTGAAACCGCAAACCAAACACAACACTCATAAATTCATACAGGTATTTTCTTTTCGTGTAACTCAAGTTCAACGATATAACGGGAAAACATATTAGCTATTTTTGCTTACTCAGAATTAAAATTTAGAGGTAGAGTGTTAATAAACCGCTGTGTTGTGTTGACGAAACCGTTTACCAAATTCGCATCGAGCGTTTTGGATAAAACGGGAACGCAAAAAGCTAATAACAATAGAAAGTTTCGCTCTTAAAAAGACTGAATAAATATTTCATTTCTTCATTGTCACAAAAATTTTGAAACTACTGGACTGATTGTTGTGAAATTCGTCATAACCAAAATGTTTCTGACGACCTCATCTCAAAATTTTGCACAGATGTATACTTGTGGTTTATGAATCCGCCTTGATTTTTTTAACCTAGATATGAAAAAAAATCAAAGTACGACATCAAAGTAAAACTTAGGTAGCTTATCATCTTTCAAACAACAAAATTTTATTGTTTAACAGTATGATACGACACTTTTATGTGTATCTTTGACGTAGTGGCAATAAAATCGACACAATTTTTTAATTAGTCCAAAATTTTCAAATAAAAACCAGACAGCTGAAAGTGTGCAACTTTTACGTGACTACAGAATGACGAACCCGCTCATGCAAAATGTTTGCGCATCTTTATCACATGCAGGTGATACTGATAACGCGATTAAAATGTCCATTTTTATGGAAATTAACAACGCGAATGCGGTTCAAGGTTTAGTTTAATTGTTGAATAAATTGTGTTAGTGGGACAATTGCATAATAATTTTTATTATTTGCTCAAAGTAATCGCGGGATTAAAATTCCACTACTCGAAAACTATCTTTCTGAATTGACAAAAAGCGTCTGGTTTTTATCGCGACGGAATTATCTAAATTATCTAGCGCCGTGATTTAGATGATTATGTCCAATAAAGCGAGCTCATGTAAATGAATTACGCTCATCTTCACGATTGAATAATTAATTAGGCTGTAGACGCCGGCCTGGTGCATTATAACTGGTCAGAAATATGTTAACAATGCGGCGATTAATTTGTGCAAATTAATACGCAGTTCTGGGAAATAAATAAACGGAAAAGTATCGGTTTGGAAAAAATATTAACAACAATAATTGTCGGTTGTGTGTTGACATAATTACTTGTTAACGCAGTGCGTTACCGGTTTGATCCGGACGGAGTTTTTCTCTAAAATCCAGTTCCTTTGGTAATATTGTGGTAACGAATTAATCACAGTTTTTCCACTGCTGGCTTCTCGGTACAAACAAATTCACACTGGATATATTTAGAACAAATTATCTATTATTAGAATAGCAATTTAACGAATATAGGTACAGCTGTGTGCTAAGTATACTAATTGTTATGCCGATAATGTAATAGAAGCATTTTAGGCGTGTAACACATGATAAACAAAATACTTTTGCGGAGATCGGATGGCAGGTGAGTGAACATTCCGGCAATATTTACATAATCAAAGCCATAAATTAAATAGTGTTTGTGTTTTCCGGAAAAAATTAGGGTAACTTAGTACGTTGGTGGCCTTGAGCGAAGCGCTTTTTCTCAAAAAAAAATGCATAAATATCATTAAGCCACTCTAAGTTATAGTGCAAAAATGTCAGGTAATATTTCACATTTACGTTCTTTGAATGGTAAATTAATTTATTAAAGATTGTTGAGTGCTAAATCATGATGATATTAATACTTAGTGACGTAACGAGGCGAATTTTTGAATTGTTATATAATGGTCGTTTCTGATTATTTTTCGTTCGTCGGAGGCATAAAACTGTCCATTCGTAATCGTACGAAAATACAAAAACTGGATTTTTCCTGTTTTTGGTGCGAAGACAAATTCAGCGCATGTTATTGTCGTTAATCCATCGTCGACGTATAGGTGTGCCACTTTTAACTAAAAAAAAATGTTAAACAACGTTATTTATGGGACGCTTAGTGACCACTGCAAAAAAACTCAATTCCTTTGTACGAAACTATTTTATTAATAGATCTTTCGTATAATCCTTGTCATTTTCTACGAATTCTGTCTGATGGATTTCAAGTACCAACTCAAGTTTGATTGTGTTCTGTATGATAGTTATATGACCGTTCTAGTACAACGAGGACCGCATTAAATCATGTTTTGTAAAAAAAACCGACTTAATCTACCGCGGCGTTTGGTCAATGAGGTTAAGTTAAATCTGTCAAGCAGAAGTGTGTCGTTAACGCCCTGAGGAAGAAAAGTGCCAATGAGGTTGAATTACATTTGTCAAACAGAAGTATGTCGTTAACGCCCTCGGGAGGAAAAGTGTCATTTTCTAACTCGAATAACTGTCGTTGGACAGATTCTAGAGTAACGCGGTCAATTTTAAATCTAAGCAAAGAAAATGTTGTTTAAACACAGTGTCATCCACGAACGGAAATCGATAGTCAAAACTATTATCTAAATCTTTATAAGTGTTTGCAAGTTCGATAATAGCACTATTAAGATCACCGTCAAAAACTAATTGTTTTCTAAAGTACGAAAAGCTCACTTAAAGTGCCGCTAAGTCGATTAGGAGTTCACGGGAGAAATATTTTGTTGTATCATTATTATTTGCAACTTAAAATCCTTGGCAAATATTTTTATATGCAATCGTCGCCGTCAGATCGTTCATAAATCATAAACATAATAAAACACTTAAGCTGCTTCCTTGAGCGACACCTGAAATGGGCATAAAAGAAAACTTGACTTAGTTTCCCGTTTTCACAGTTAGGGATGTAAAAGCTCCAGCAGCTTTATAGAGTGAAGTAATCCTTTGGTCAAAAGTCTGCCACGTTCAGGTGCTTCTGCTGAAGATGGCCTTCTGGAAATTTGAGAAAATGTATTTTATAAAGTAACAAAAGATTCTTTAAAGTTCAAACTAAAGATTCTTGAAGGTTATTTTCTTTTAAATAAATATGTAATGCTACTATATTTACGCTTCATTAGTGGTTGATGACTCACACAAACAAACACTTGATTTTTTGTTATAACTGGTTTATCAAAAATGTAACCTTAAACTGATAAGGGGCGGCTATTTTTTGTTTTTGGCTGTGTGAGTCGTCTAGGTGATTATGATTAGATTGTCAACAATTTTAAAAAATAAAAGAATCATTTTGTCACAGTAGGAATGGCATTTACGTCCTTTAGGTTAATATAAAAAGACGACATCTGTTAGTCCGCATAACCTTCTCTTGCTTATATAATTCGTAAATAATATATCTGGGAACCATTTATTTTTAAGAAACACCTGACTCGTCTTCCTACTGTTCGATTACATAAGGTGCAGTTTACAGACGTTAAATTGTTGTCAATACAATGTGACGCTTGCAACGCTCACAATATTCTGGTTGATTTTGCATCCAAGTTGTGTGAAATTTTCCACATTTTTACGTAACTAGTCAATTGTTCGTCGATGAGGTGTATAGATTTTTACTGTGAACAGATATAATTAGCACATACAACACGAATAAAGTATAAGTAATTTCAAGACAAGGAAACAGTTTCATAGTAAAATTTATTTATTGAAAAATATATATATATATTCTAGATTTATGAAAAACGAAAACAGAGGAAGTGGTGCTGAAGAAACTAATAAAACTGAAAAAAAAAATCAAAAATCGGGGCGTAATTTTTAATAAACAGTTATTTCATTTTTTTTTGAATAACTTTACATTTTTAGTTTCATGAAATGAGCTTAATTAATTTTAAGTAGTCTCTTAGCAAGAATCTGAAAAACCTTGGTTGTCTTTTTTGAGGAAGGATAACCTGTGTATTTAAAGTTATAAAAATACAGGTAAGATTTAGTTTATAAAATTTTGAGATAACGTTCTTCTTATTTTATTAAACACCTAAAATTTCAAAATATTCACGTAGTTTGAAATTAAAGTTCAATAAATTTGACCTGGTGACCCGATACGACTTTTTTAATTTAGTGTATTACAGAAAAAAGGAATTTTTCTTTTAGTGTACTTACCCGAAAAATTTAAAAACTCCCACACACGTGATTTTTTAACAAGCAATGACTACTGAAAAGAAAAATTAACTAAAGAACAGTGATTTAAGCAACCGACGGATATTTTGACTGTAACCAGTTTGTACTTAAAAACAGCAAAAATTAGACAATTATTTAAAAAGCTTAGAAAGATTAGAATGATAAAATAGAAGTAATGTTTAAAAACAAATTTGTTGTATTTAATGTAAGTGACATTTGTCAAATAGAAAGACGATTTATAATGTGAAAACCAGCTACGGAATAATTTTATTTTAAAACGAATAGTAGCATAAAACTCATAGGGTAAGTACTATAATTTTCTTAACGTTGCTTTTTTCAGTGTTGCTTATTTGTATTATCCACACAATCAGCTATCGGATAATAAAGCTTAAAGACCCATTTTTGAAAAAAACGCTGTCGAAAATCTAAACATAGTTTTAGAAAATTCATAGCTTCAAAGCTGTACTATAGACAAAAATAAAAAAATATGTTTATCTTTCATTGTTATTATTGTAAACTCAGACGGTACATATTTTATAAAATATACACCCTAGACTTTATTAATGGCAGAGTAATAAAGAAAACTCGACGACCACGTTACCTTTATAATTTATGATTTATAATAAGTGACTACTTTACAATGCAGAAATAATAAATGCATATAAAAGTGAATAAACATCGTAATTTCGCATACAGGTCAAGGCTAGTGGTACTCAAGCGTTCTATTTTCAATCTTTTCGAAGCAGAACATATAAATTTACATATTCTGTTCCAACTATATCGTTTTCAAGCAAATAATGCCGCCTCACAACCATCACCAGGATGTTTAATTTTGATTGTGGTAATCTTCACTAGGAGAAATTTTAGAACAAAATTATGAAACGAAGAACTAAAAACATGTTAGCATCACTTTGTTAACGAAGCGTCGAAGCTTATTGACAACTTGTTTGGGTGCAATGAAAGAGTCCTTGCACGATACGACCAGTTAAAACGGGTAATTTTTGATAAGATTCGTGTATCGCTCACCTAATTAGGTAGCTGAGGTGCCTATCATGGAAAAACACATTCTGGTAGACATTCGTCGGTAAGTAGTAAACATTTACCAGATTACAAAACAAGTAAACTGATGGAAAATTTAAAGCGACGTTTTATGATTTAGTAGCAAATTTAGCAAATATTACAGCTCGTGCCTTCAATAAACGGAATCCGCAAGAAAATACGATCTAGCTTATCTACGGCTTTCGTTCGCGCGAATAAATTCCGAAATTATTGGCGCAAAAATGCGCTCGAAACGAGCGAAATGCCGCAGTGACACAATTAAGCAATGTCACGTTTGTGCATGTTTTTGATATCTGAAACACTCAGCAAAACACCGTCTAATAACAAACTGGACGATAGGCAAAACAGTCGATTTCTACCACACACAATCGTCGTGTCGCCCTCCTCTTTTTGTCCGAGCGGTTTATCAAAAAACTTTTTGACAGGCTTTTTTATCCTTGGCGGGTCGCACAGTGTCAGTGTTTACGCGCCGAAAAGTGAGTTGTTGTCCAAATAAAGGATTATGTCACCGGGATAATAATGGTAAGTGCCAATATAACTTATTTTCCCGAAGACTGTTTGTCGTGCTAATCCTGTTTTCAGCGCGTGTTTTGCAAACAGTGCGTGTCGTCGCTCAAACAACACAATTCATTTTTATAGTTGAAAGTGTTGTCAATAACGTGACAAATATTTTCCGAGCTTCAATTTGTTGATAAATACGGTGGACATCAGATTCTTTTAAGGCTTTTATTGCAGGGTTTTAGTGCAATCTTTTGAAAGCAGTAAAAATATCAGCCAGACTTAAAATTGATTCGAGATTACTCCAAGTCGGCTTAAAAAATGTTCTTCGCTCTTTTGTGACACAGGAATGCTAATCTTGGCAAATGCACCGCCTGACATTGATTGATGAAAAAATCGATTGTCTGCTAAAAATAAAGAAAAGTTTACGCTGAAACTAATTTTCGACATAATTACCCCTGCACAATTTGCATTTACGAACTAGTGATCGAGTGCATATTTTTAAGATTTGTGTAACGGTTTGTCACTCATTGAGCCTCCATATTAAAAGCATTATCGATTAAATCGCAATCTGTCGAGAGAAATATCCGCGAGGATTACCTTCCATTTCTATATTTTTACATGAAGAGTGATAATCGCTGCTAATACTTTAAATCTACACATCACCTGTTTTATCAATTATTAATTGCGGGCCATATTGTGCAAATAAGGTAATATTCTTATTGTTTGCCTATGGTTTTCGAGAGTTCTAATTCCAGAAGGTATATTGTTTTGTGACGTCATAACAATTTTTTAATTGCTTTTTGTGCACGCTGTCACCAGTTATCAGAGCTAGACACGATTATACGTTTAGGATGAAATAGTTTCAAACAGATTAGCATCCGATAATTTCGAGCTATTTCGGGTACAGTTTTATCTGCGGTTTAGCATGGAGCGCCGTTTTGATCTATGGGGATTTTGTTGCGTTTCTAATAAAACTGTTTATCCGGTTATAATAAAACGACGAAAACAATCAAGAACTGAGAAATATTTTAAAGGATAATTTAATGGAAATAATAAAAACATAGAAAGTATAATATACTGCGTTCATATAATTTTCTTAATAGTGACATTTGCGAAACGAGTCGAGTGATTTAAGAAATGAAACATCAGAGAAAGTTAAATGGATGATAAAGAAAAATTAATGCTAGTTTCAAATACCTGCAGATTACACATATCAGTGTATGAATTAAGAGACAATATGAAGGTAATTACAAGCATTAAATATTAACTTTTTCAGATAAAACTTGCATTGTGTTTGTTCTTTATATCGTCGCAGTTATGAATACTTAAATAACGCAATTAAAATGATCGGATGTGTGATAAGAACAAGTATTGATTTGTATTGTTATAGCAACGTGTGTTATTTTGCTATTAACTTCACATGGAAATGATTTCATCATCGGCAGTTTATTGTAAAATTGTTTGTGTATATACATGAAAATATTGAAGAATTTTTTAATTAACGATGAGTCATTTCTAAAATATGTGGTGTATTTTGCTTGTTTTCTTGGCGATTGTGTTAGACAGATAATTTTCAAAATGGTTAAACAAAACAACAATTTCTGCACCCATCTTCTCCACAAAATTGATTACGTCACCGGCGTTAGAAATATTATTAAATTCATATACGCAATGCGGAATTTATGTGGCGCTTTTTTCAAAATATTTATATTATGGTAATAATTTAGAAAATTCTGAGAAATTTAATAAATATTTGTTGCCGAAGTCATCCATAAATATAAATGATAGCCACTTCAAAATATGCAAAACTTGCACAGAAACCAGTATTTGATATTACAGAAGGTATTGATTGTTAAATATCCAACACAGAAACAGAACTCTTTCGCGAGAATAATAATAAGATACGATTTCTAGGAATATTCACAAAACGTGTCAGTATTTGAATTGAATGTAAAGTTTTCGAGCTTTTTTTTTGAAATATCAAAATGTAAAAAGCATCTATGAAGTCGTGGATTGAAAATGTTTCCTGCAAAATTACCACTTACCTAAAAAAAAACATCACACATTGTCAATAGGACATCAAATATATAATCAATTTAGAGTTCATGTTTTACTTTAAAAATTTTAGTGCCACCACTTGTTAAAATTTAAAATTCTGAAATGACGTCATCAAGTTTTTGTAGAGGATAAACATAAATTTTGGTTTTGGTAAGCGATTTACCATGCTTATGACAACCTTAAAGCATTTATTAATATTTCAAAGCAGTAAGGTAAAAAGTAATCTGATTCATAAAACACAAGTATGTTAATTTAAACTACTTACATAGAATTTACGAAAGGTTGAAATGATGTAATTAAATTATTGGTTAGCATTTTACCATCTACACGATGTTCCTAAAACATATACATAAAAAATTTCGCAATAATCAGTCCAATAGTCTAGGAGATTATCTAATAAAACACCAACAGATAACAAACGGACGGAAAAAGGAGACCTACTTTTTCGTACTCTACTGAACCCTCGAGTTTTTTTTTTAGTAACTATTATATATCCAATCTTGTACTTATTTGAAAATTGGGTTAATACTGATTTTTTAAAGGGTAAAGGTTTTAATCGCTTATCATCCAAGGGGGACAAATGACATAACAATCTTAGTAAGGTACGAATAAATTACTGCCTTGATTGTAACTCTAGTAAGTAACCCTAAAAAGAGGCTTTCAAAAATTTGGGACAATAAAAGTCTGTTTTCTTTTACAAGTTTTATTCTTTAAAACACAACATGTAGTATTTTTATTGAAATTATAATGATAACGATGCTTTATTTTTCCAACAAGATGACCCTAATATCCGAAAAACATAAAAAATGTTATAAAAAAAGAAATACAAAAAGAAACATATTTCAAATTAATATAATAGAACAATCAAACAAAAAAAAAAAAAAACTATCAAAAACAAATCTACATTACTGCAGTGCAAATTTTAATTTTTACATTCCATATTAATTGGCGATTTTGTGAACGCAGTAGTCCTTGGCTTGTCTAAATAAAAGATTTGCGGATGCCTTGAATTAAGTCTAATAACGTTTATGTTTATTTTCATTAGTGATTTTGGACCGTCTATAAAATTATGTAAGAGATCGCATAAAAATTTAACATTGAGAACTGTATGTCGATTTTCCAAGGATAAATACTGAAATTCCCGTACTTTCATAAACTCAAAGTTTTTCTGAAACTATTTAGGTAATTTTTTTATCTAAACAAGGTCATTCTTAAAAATACCACGCCGAGAAAGAATAAGTGCAGTCACAAAACAAAGAGTTCTCTCAAGATACATTTCGATAGAAAAATTATAACAGGACGCACAAATTAACTTACTTGTAGTTTGATTTTTCAATTTTGAGTTTATACAACTGAAAAATACAAAAAGGCAATACCGTTAGAGATCTTCAGCCCAGGAATTTCTTTGATTAACAGTTACATCCACTTTTTAGAGTATTAAATCTTGACCTGACCTGCTAAATTTCCAAAAAATATTTTTTCTCCACATATGAAAACACCTCTCCTTTTTAGGTTCGTAAACTCTCGCTTAGCATGACCCTCTTTTCGACAGTAATTACTAATTATATGATACAGCATGTCGAAGTGAACACGCATAATGTCCCTTATTGCTACACTTGAAACGTACCAATTATTTTGCCATTGCCCCATTTTGTACCAGCTTTTGGTTTATTTCTCGTCTACTTCTTCAACCATATACTTTTTCCCTGTCATTAAAATTTTCATCTCTAGCTTTAAATTGTCATTGAGTCAAAATAGGAGTTGGAAATTCCAAATAAAGTTCCACGAGGCGAATTAGCAAACTAAATTCAACCACACATTGTATTCGGAAAACGTTTCTGGAAAAGTAATTAAACATTTTTTGTATGGTATCCACTGAACATAATTGGTTTGGATACAGCCTCAAACAATTTTGTATAAAAACGTTTTAGAAATCTTTCTTACGGCGTCAATCGTTCGTGTTCTGTGAAATGGTGGAAAGATTTTGGAAAAAGGCTGTGGAAGAATTCACTTTCGATATTTGAAGATGAGAGGAACTTTCAGAAATGGCTGTATTTTTTCAGAAATTAATTTTGACATAGGTAGTTTGAATAGAAGATGAATACAAGTTACGCAGCTATATATTTTTTTAATTTTACGTCATATCCATAAATAATATTTGATAATAAACGCAATAACATGCCACAGACGCAAAATGTGCCTTTTATGGTTTTGTAAAGCGACTGCATTACGAATCACAGTTAATTGCCTCCAACAATTAACAATTACTCAGTTTCCAAAACAAATTAAAATAATTATATAATCTACCTATCTGCTTGTACAAACACATATTCTTGTATAATACTGAAATAACTACAACACAACATGTATTTTTCGATTAATTTGAATACTAATTTACCTCGAACCTGTTTGGCAGTTTTTTGCAAAAATTCCACAAATCCACGAGCTAAAACGCCAAACAACAATGAAAACAACACCTAATTATTTTTTCGAGAACTAGTTTTCTGCGTCTTATTTTATTAAAATGAGACAGAAAAAGATCTTCTTTACCAATTCAGTTTTTAACTACGCACGCAATCGAAGAAACCAAAAAAACGTACTTTGAATAAATTCATTTGAATCGCATCGATCATTATTGGGACGGCTGTGAACCAGCTTCTCCACCTGATGTTTTTAATGAGAGTCGTTCTGTTATCATTAGATGTCAATTTACACACAATTAGTTTCCCATCAGAAGCTGAGACCACATGAGTCGCCGCTAACGTAACAGTAAACTTCTGTGAAACCTCAACTTATCGGTGTTACGCGATATAGAAGCATTTTTACAATGTTGATTCGTCCGCATAGCTTTTCACTTACGAGTTATCATATAGATAGATAATGAAGAAAAATGAATTGTTAAACCAATAAGAATGAATAAAATGAAATAAATTGACGAGTGCGTCAGGTACTTTGAGGGATTTCCGGGGAACTCCGGCCTATGGATAATTGTGACAGTTACATATCCATTAGCTAAGTATATTTTAATTTGACTGCGGTTTCAAATATTTAAATATTTTAAGCAAATATTGAACTCGACGTTATCTAACATAACAAAATATGAAATAAAGATTAAGACTTCAACACGCATAGACATGAAGGCATGAACGATTCACTGTTTTAAGCAACTGTCTTTCAGAACAAATCTGAACAAACAGACAGACAAACGGAAACGAAAGAAGCATCGAATTTTGGCCAGTTTCAACTATTTCAAATATCCAGAGCAAGACTAAGTGTTTGAGATAGTAAATTTTAATACAATTTATAATTACATTACCCAGAACTAATGATTGCTTTTTGGTGTTTTCGCGAAAGTGATAATTAGAAGAAAGTTGTTTATTTTCCTTCTTCACATCTCGACTTGCAACATCGCGAAAAATATGTTTTTCGAATTCCACACTTTGAATAGTCATCATGTGATGTGCAAGGTATTAATGCAACGTTCAACAATGCATTGGAGTAGCCTTCAGTCACAGCATTTCACAGAAATCGTTTTTAAAGCAGCTATAATTTATTCCACAACGAACGATATCTTAATTAAAAGAGTGATTAAACTATTCAGCGTTCACTTTCTTAATCACAAGAATTTCACTAACGCGAATGGAAGCTCAGTTGAAATTCATGTTAACTTGTCGATTTACCACCGACTGCTGGGTGTGATGACTTCTCGAAATTGCGATTGTGTTGAATGTGTAGATAAATTTACATTATCTGCAACAGGTTATTGTTAACGATAAAACGACTTTCATATTTCTTGTCCTTTTTTTTTTGTTATCGCTTCAGAGATGTCGTAGATTATACATGATGGTGATACCAAGCACACGATTCTGTGAAATTAACTGGTTATAAAAAATTTGGCCAATCCGCAAGGATCAAAGGAACAGATTAATGATATCGCATATTCCGATAATAAATAGATTTAGATTTGCCTGCTTAATAAGTTAATGATTAACAAAAGCAATCCATCGTGGTTGTAATTCTTTATGCAATATTTGACAGCAGAGTTATTCACACAGGTGTGCGTTTTTGAAACATTGAAACGAAAAATGTCCTTTTGTTTGATACACCTCCAGTTTTGGGCAGTACGAACACGTTCTGATGATTTTCTAACAATTTTATCACTGCTGACGTTCCATCTAGACAGATTAGTTATTAATCGCCACTATTAGTAGATTATTTTGCAGCATTGTTTTATGTAAAATAATCGCAGAAAGTCAGATTATATAGATTTTATAGTAAAAATCAAAAATTAAACTGGATTAGCAAGTATTTTGCGTTTATGACATGGAGTTCGCTCTATGTTGATGGTTAGCGATTAATGTAAAAAATTGCACCAACACTATTATTTGACAAGGAATTGTTTGCGTTAACAATAGCCGAAAAAATGATAATGCACCCACGCTAGTTGCTGTCGGCTGAGAAAATTCTAGAATTCTGCGTGCTAGAAATAGCATGCCTAATTTCATTTTCATTCATGAATGAGATTAGTAGCAATAATCTGTAAAAACGACTTTATGACACATTTGGTATTTTATCAGCTACTTTGTGTGAATCATAGCCGAGAAGTGATGCGATACTATAATAGCTTTCGTGTAGGTAGTAGAAACAACAATAGTTTTTAAGTAAACAAAACACTGACCAGCAGTAATATCAAACTGTTAAAAAGTAATTGCGTTTGCTTTTCTTAGTATTGTTACAATCGTCAATCAATTTCGGTGAACTTTTATCTAAAAACACCACTCTGTTAACACATACAGAAAAATAACACAAGGTAACAACATTGAACTTGTTTTCCTGACATGAACGAAATACAGTATTTTTTACTTAAAACACGTGTGCTGATGGGAAAAAAGATTAAAAACTTTCCAGTACGTCGCTGTTTTTTGTTTGGCGTTTGGTCGTTTGAGGCAGTTATCAAGCACTTGTTCTGATAAACGTGTTGCAACAAAAATATAAAATAACAACAGCATTAAATAATTGTGTTCTTTCTACCTGCTAAAATATTAAAGTTAGTAGACGTACAAACCAGCGACCTTTTAGACTACAGAGTTCTTTTATTTAAAATTATAATTATTGACTTTGAATTGTTAAATTCTCTACACCATAAATTTTAACTAAATTTTCTACGTTGTGTTCAGATTTAGTGTAAATTTAGTATGTGAATGTCACTGACGGGTCTTCATTATATTTGCTCGGCATTTCGTAGTATATAAAGTACGAAAATATCGATTTCTAATTCCGTCTGTTTGAACTACTATGTCAAAGTTTTCTGAAAAAGTGTAAAGGCCAGCAACCAGGAGTCGTTCGGCAAGCTTCGGAAGGTGTGAGTTGTTCGGGATTCTTGGACAAACGCCAGAATTAGTTCCGAAGGTGTTGAAAAGTCGCTATGCATTTGTGGTTCCCCGAAAATTCTCTAACGAGACGAAGATTCCCGAGCGACTCCCTGAAGGTTGCGGCAGGTTTCCGGTACATGTTGAAAACTATATATAAAATATAAATATCTGAGATTTTTTTTATGTAAAGGATTAAGACAGGTATGACCATTGAGCCCCTGCCTACTTTCTGCTTGTCTGAATAATATAAATACCCAAAAAAAGAACGTTTTTTGTCCAAACAAACTCACGAACTACCAGTCAAAAATATATAGACAGCGAATAAATGATGACGCAAATTTTAAAAGAAAGGAACACAAAAGTAGATTAAGAACAAATAGAAAAACACCAAAATGTTAAACAAGAAAGCAAATCAAAGAACAAAATTTTCAGCCATTCTAAGCAAAATAGCGTAAAATTTGCAGAAAAATCAACAGAGTGACCAATGTGTAAAATTTTACAAAAATCGTAAAATAATTAACAAAAAAAATTAGCACAATCCAAAATTCCACTCTTTTGAAAAACTATAAAATTTGATTTTGCGATTTTTTTTGCGATAACCTCTAAGTAAAACAATTTGAATGCATTGATAAACCACAAGAATAAACTCAAAATGTTTTACACGTTTTAGAAGAGAAGTTTCGGAGAAAGTTTGGCGATAACGTCATCAATTTGAGGGAGAGAGGAGACAAAGTTTCATTACTATTTACTGTAATTACGAACCATTCGGGTTTCCGCTTCCAAAGCTAAATTGTAAAATGTTAAGATTTTTTTCCCATTATTTGAATATCAAGGGAGAAAATTCAACACGGATTCATAGATCACAAGTGCAAGAATATCTTAGTTTATAAAATTTAAACAACACTAACTCAGCAGGAAGAGGACGTCATTATTTCATTATCACCTATTTCGCAAAATTTTCTGGTGACGTCATTAATATTTTATGAGGGGATGACGGAAACGGGGAACCTATTGTTTTGTACGCTCCGAAAATAAAAATAAGGGTAGATAAAGAATGGCGAGAAAGGAAGTTACTCTGGTGAAAGTACGCCAAACTTTTTTTGACTTTTGTCCACACGAAACTAAACGAAAGATTATAACACAGTTTTTGACGCATGCCTTTGACATTTACAAGAAAGGAGAGAAAGGATCAAATAATTTAATTATAGTGCAGCATATCATAAAAAATATTTAACGAAATCGTAAAAACCGAAAAGAAATTTGATGCTGTTAAAATCAAAGAAAATGATCATGTTTTCTCCTCAGTTCACAGGTTGTATAATACGAAAATGTACGTTTCCCGTTTCTATGTGTCTGTCGTTCCGTCTGTTGACGATTTGTTAAACTAACAGTCTTCGAAATTAACTATTAATGACTGAAGCAAATTTTTTGAGTTGGCAATTTTGCATTATTGGCAGCATGTCAGTCCACGTTGTCAATTTTGACATGAACGCGCCTAAAAACCAATGAGAAGATGGTAGCTACTGAATTGGCGCTCAAAATTTCAAATTAAATCAGGTATGCCATCATAAAATTTTAAATTTGTTGCCAAACTGACAAAAAAAATAAACATGAACAGTCACCCATTATTTTAAAATTTTAAGTGTACTTTACGATAATCGCGTTGATGGTAGACCATGAACCAAAATTTGTCTATTCCTCCCTGCAAAAAATTGATGACGTCTTCCATGAAAAAAATGTAGTTTCATGGTCCATCACCATTAGTTGTTGTACCAAATAAATTTAGCAACAATATCTAAAACGTCACGAAATATCCACAACACTGTAATACCAAGTCGCCTGATATAGCGATCAATTCGAGTCATAGATGTTTTGCGACCAACGGTTGCCAGTCAAAGTGTCTTCACTATCTTAACTGCTCAACTTCTTAGAAACATTAAACTTTGATTGTCTAGAGCACTTAGAAAGTCGACGATGTTTAGTTAAGACCACTTTCTTCAAAACCACCCTTTATTTATTTACAACCTGATCATTTACTTACAGTCAACTAGATAAATTCGTCCTAAACCAGAGACTAATCGAGCAGTAAATGAGTGAAACATTTTACCATTTTATAGCTCGGATATTAAGATTAACTATATTTCTGTCGCTGTAAATCATGTTAATGGTGCAATATTTCAGGATATTAGGCGTCAAGCAGGAAAAAATCAATCGTGTTGAAGCGCTCGTAAGTCGGGGCTTTATTTTCACGTTTCAAAAAAAAAAAAAAAAGTCGAACCGAACCTGACCGACCATCCCGTGCCCAAAACCCCAAAAACCCATTTTCTCAGCTCATGCGTGCTGGCAAATCTGCCCATGGAAATCGTTTTTCCTCCCATCCCCCCTTTTCTCTCGCAGCAGCACTTCTCGGTGCCGAACCCGGCGGACAATAGAGCCAACATCACAATAGTGTTCTTATCTCCGAAGGCGGTCCGCGTAAGGATCTCCGAACTCGCTCCTGCACCTATCAGACGTCACCTCCAGCAGCTTCCAGCCGGCACGTGAACCATCTCCGTAAAAGCTGGTCCTGGGGGAAAGGTGTCGCAGTTCCAAGTCCGGTCGGTGAGCCAGTACACACCTAGCTCTTGTTCGCGGTGCATGTGGCGGCGGTAACGCGAAGCTAACCAGTTCCAACCGGCTCTCCAGCGACATATTGGAACCGATTTCCCCGCGAGAACGACCAGCTCCAAAACTGGGGCGCATCCACACGAGAGCCTTTAACATAAGTGTGTGTGATTTTTCCGCGGTGGTTTGCAGAGACCTCGACGAGCCGAAGCGCACCAGGAGCTCTCCGGGACGGCGCCGGACACTCCGGGACTTGGATCACCCTAGCGAACTGCTGCGCCGCGACGGCGGTTGATTTTCTTCAGAACTTCGAGTAAGTCTTAGAAATTCGGAAAATTCGGGGGTTGTTGAGGGATTTTGCGAAAAAACGGTTTTGAAAAAAAAAATCAACGAGTGAGTGGCCGCTAAAAGTGAGTAATTCTTGTTGCAATATTTTCGAAATAATTAAAGCCCGATCGTTAATTTCAATTATGATTTACGGGAAATCTCAGCTTTCTAAACGACAAAGTAGTGTTGGGTTAATAGTGCTGATTGTGCAGTAACTGATTGTCGACGATTTCGTTCTGAGAATTTTATCAAAAAAAAAAAATTCAATACTCAAAATTTTCGCTCGACGTAGTACTTTCGCGAATTAAAATTTTAAAGTTTAGTTTTTAAATTTTTCATGGTTTTCAGTTATTGTGACTAAATTTTTAAAGCAATTTTATGATTTGTAACTAGAATAATTCAATAAACGGTAAATCAATTTAAAAACCGAAATTCTACAGCAACATCGTTTTGTTCTTATTTTTAAGTGTCATTTTTGAAAAAAAGAAAAAATTGATAAACTTAAATATATATTTATGTGGATATGTTAAAATCGTCGATAATTTTGAATCTTTCTCGCATCGGTTGTCCGTTTATAATACTGCGGCTTAAAATACCAAATCACTTAGTACAGTTCAGTTTATTGTATTACTGATAACTGGCTGATTTCAAATTGAAAAAAAATCCTTTAATCTTTTAAATCTCTTTGTAATAAGGAAAATAATGTTCGCGGTTTTGACGTCTAAATGGATTTAAATTCTTTCTTAGTAGCTGATTTTTAATTCTGATTATTTATAAATTTCGTACTAAATAAAGTAACTAATTTGATGTAACATGATTTCAAAACAGCGAACATGATTTAAAAAAAAAAATCTGAATATGAATATTGTGGCTTTATTTTGAATATCTCCAGTTCCAAAAAGCGCAGTAAACCAAACAATTTTTTTTGAAAATCTTGGAAATTTAGCAAACTTAATCAGCTGACCGTCTAAAACTTTTGATTTTGAAACTCAAAAAATCGATTTCTAAAAATAACAGACTTGTCGAAAACTCAATAAAGGTGAAAAGCCGCTAATCGCAGAAATCGTTGAAGATTGCAAAATTACACAGATCAGGATTTTTAATGAGATAACATCATTTTATCAGAATCTCATCTAGAAAAATAAATGTTTTTGATCAATGTGTTCTACTTTCGGAAAAATTGTGGCAGGAGAGAAATATCTTAGATTTTTATACTTTTT
Source organism: Zophobas morio (assembly GCF_036711695.1). Taxonomy (NCBI): domain Eukaryota; kingdom Metazoa; phylum Arthropoda; class Insecta; order Coleoptera; family Tenebrionidae; genus Zophobas; species Zophobas morio. The sequence goes on along the minus strand of NW_026972136.1, from coordinate 214,102 downwards.
GGAAAACTGAATTTGCCAAGAAATATTTTAGTTTAAATATTTTTGTCAAACTTAATTCTAAAATTCTTCAGAGCCTTGGGCGAAAATTCTTTTAACTCTCGAAAATGGGGGCATCTGGTCAATGTTTAACATGTGCTTTTTCTAGAATTCACTGTATGAAATTTCAAGTTCATTACGAAGGACTTGAGAAGCCATTTTGACGCGATGTGCTAACCGCAACTTTTTATCAACGAAACAATGCCACTTTGAAAAAAGTCATAACCGATATATTTATCCCAAGCCATTGTATTTAAGAAACACAAGCAAAAATCTCGTGATTCGTCCAACTTAACGAAATAATCTCTAGGGGATTTACTTGTAAGCAGACAAAAATAAATACAAATCAAAATCGATCTAATAACCCTGGCAAATCGATCTAATAACCCTGGCACTTTCAACGAGACAATAATAATTATTACCGAAAGAAGTTCTAAAACCCACCCACACTCATAAACTATCAGAAAATCGCCTACTGTCAAACACAAAACCCAAGATCAAGTTCAGCCTAATCCGTCATAGATCACTTCAGTCTCGCTAACAATAGGTCATTAAAAATCTAAAAATTGTTCCGATAACCCACAGATTTAACCTTCACTCTACAAACACGTCAATTTCTCCATTCCGTCTCTATTATCCTCTCCCAGAGACATGAACGCCCGACCAGAAAATAGGCCTTCCTTCTTACAGCCGCTCGCCGGCGAATTCTAGAAAGCGCTATTTTAAGATTTCGCAATAAGGATAAGTACTTATTACCCGCTTAGGTAAAAGTTGCTCGGCTATTTATACATTTCCACGGCAGTTTAACCGACTGGTTTGCGAGCAAAAATACCCGCAGAAAAGTTCGTTTGACATAGTCCCTTGCCCACAATCACCGGAGTCATTGAACACGCCTGACATTGCTCATTTAGCAACATCGCGAGAATTTTGCCGTACGGTTGTAACCTTAAGCGATTTTGTGCAAAAATTAATTAATCAAGGCCGACGCTCGAATGGGTTTAATCGGCGTTTTGTATGCGGCTCGCACAAGCCGCGATCGCCGGTAGTTAATTGGTTTTTATTGTTATTGGTTGATAACGAGTTTAAAGCAGGATTTAGATCAATCTTGAAGTGGCAGATTTAATCCGGGACGGATGACGTCCTAATTGTTTACCGGATTGATAAAGGCCGGGCGCACAGGAAACGGTACTTAAAAAAATTCCGCGGTTATAAATAGATTCGCTGCAAGTATCGTCCCAATAAACAAACACTATTTTAAAAATAACGAGTGTCATTAGTCAGCAGTGACTTAATCGCATTGTTACAGTTCTGATAATTGTCTCAAATATGGGTTCTGGTTATTGCGGTGTCTAGGCGAAACAGCGGTCGAATGGAAATTTTTCAGGGGTTCGCCACTGAAGTGGAACGCAATTCGCGGATCTTTGAAGCATCACTCGATTTAAAATGGGCTACAAATAAATTTATATAAACCGAATAAAATATCTATCTTGATTTGATCCTGGCTGGTTTTAGAACTGTTGTCAACGTCTAACATTTATAGAAATCTCGCCTCTGACTGGTCGGTTCAAGGTCAGTATTGAGCAACAGTCACTATGATGTCCTAGTTGTCTTCTGACAGTGTCACAGCTCTACCAATTATTTTTTATTAAAAAGTTGCCACTGAATATTTCGAAAAAATTTAACAATGCTTTCTTAAATAAATTTTAATATCGTTATCCAAGTTATCCAACTTATAGCGATCCAGAGATCAAAATTGAGAATTGATTAAATTCAAATTGTGAAGTGAGATTGGCGTTCCAAGAAAAATATACCACTGGAGTTTTCTGGGGTCCGTTCTGAGTCTGCCACTTTTCCAAGCTAAATAAATGACTTATTTCAGTATTAAAGCGAAGTACGAAAGCGGGTGTAATAATTGTGTGTTTTTGTTAACAATGCTTTTTAAGTAGATTTTTATAAAAATTCCCGAAAATTTAATAACAAATTGCTTTTTAATGTCACTTTATCAGGTTAAAAATAGACAAATTACAGGAGGGTGCAAACACTTAAATCAGGTGTTGATAGTCGGACATTGACAAATGAAACATTCATGAGCTATCAAACTGATTTGATTTGAATTTAATTCCTTACTTAGTGAATTATTTAAGAAATTTTTGCGAAGATAATGTGGATAATGAGTTCGACAAACGAACTTTGATTTATTTATCACATAGCTGCCAAGACTTCGTGGATAAATTTAAAATTGCTCATTTAGCACTATCTTGAATCCCAAGCGGTACGAACCCACTCGTAATATTCACACATTTTTCATTCTTAAACACTACAACAATACACTAGTGAAAACAAATTTTATGCAAATAAAACAACTTTCAGTTTATCTACGGTGTAAATTGGTTATTGTTGTTAATGAAATTATTAATGACTACTCATTTTTCGGTTTTGTGGGTTCTGCAATGGCTACATAACTAATACGTATCTTTCATTTTTAAAAGTAGTTAAAATAAGCTCGAGGAACAAATAAATGTTTGATTTTTAACAGTAATTGAAATAATCTCGTGAACTAATACATGTTTCGTTTTTAGCAGCAGTTGAAATAATTTTGGGGGTTAATACATGTTACATTTTTCGAAGTAGCGTAATAAAAATAGCTTTGCTTGTTGAAATAATCTCGGGATCCCAAGCGTGTTTCATTTTAGAAGTAGTTAAAATAATCTCAGGAGACAAATACGTGTTTCATTTTTAGCAGTAGTTGAAACAATCTCAAAATTCGAACGTGTTTCATTTTTAAAAGTGGTTAAATAGTCATGTTTCGTTTTTAGCAGCACTTGAAATAATCTCGGGGACTAATGCATGCTTCATTTCTAGAAGTAGGGTAACAATAATAGCTTTGATCGCTAAAATAATGTCGGGATCAGACATGTGTCTCAATTTTAGAAGTAGTTAAAAAAATGTCAGGGGACAAATACATGTTTCATTTTTAGCAGCAGTTAAAACAATCTCTGAATCCGCAACGTGTTTAACAATCTCGGGGAACAAATGTATGTTTCGTTTTTAGCAGCAATTGAAATAATCTCGGGGGGTAATACAATAGGGTAATAAAAATAGCTTTGCTCGTTAAAGTAATTTCGGATTATGACATGTGTTTCATTTTTAGCAGTCGTTAAATACAATCTTAGGGGACAAATACATGTTTCAATTTTAGAAGCAAAGAAGTATTATAAAAGTGGTTGCGCTCATTGAAGTAATTTCGGGATCCCAAACGTCTTTGATTTTAGAAATAGTTAAGGGATAAAAATAAGCTGGAGATTCGCAACGTGTTTCATTTTTAGAAGTAGCTGAAATATTATTGGTGAACTTATAATAATGTAAGTTCTGAAAAATAACCTGTCATTTCCTGAATGCCAAAATATCAACCTAGCCAATCTTTAGAATTACAATTCTCTAGTACTATTTCGAATGTAAACAGTCGCCAATTCCTGAAGTGAAAGTGACTTAGCCACAGGTGCCGAAGCCATACATCATCACCACCATGAAAATTTATAGCCTCAACACCACGTAAACATCACCCAGCCGCACACCAACAAACACCAGAACAATGCAAAGTCAAAATCCTGAAACGAGTTCCGAAACGTCGCCTTTACCGCACACAGTCAATGCCTCTCCTTTACATATTCCGCACGATTTTAACATATTAACGTCTAGACATCTTCAGAACTGACCTCAGCTGGGACCGCGAGCTGCATAAAGATCGAGATTTTTCCAGCGATGTTATCTTTATTCAGCAGCGAACCGATCCGAGCAAATTGACTATAAATTCAGTTACATAATCTGTACACATTTCGCATGAGTTAGAGCCACCTTGACAAGGCATTGGAAAGCGCGGACTTTGAAAATGGCCACTTTCAAAACTGATCGGTATGTGATCAGGAAACAAATGGAGAAAGGAAAATTCCACTTGAATGGCAATAAATCGAAGGAAAATCGAGTTTCTTATCAGGCGAGTGGGCCGAGGTGGTCCGAGACGATGGCATTGTCAGTAATCGGTTTTAGATTTTTCGCTGCTCGAAGTAAACACTCGTAGCGATAAGGATCGCGGTTAAAAATAGGAAATATCTTTTCGTTGCGAAAGTGCTTTCCAAAAATAGAAGATCCATTGAGAGCTCGCTCAATCAAAGCGTCACATCTGATTTATTCCCAAATCATTCATCAGGTGGATTTTTTTGCTGCGGTAATGCGGTTGATCAAACTTGTTAAACAAGCCATAATAATAGTTTGCGGTGTTCACCGTTTCTATTAATTTGTGGAGGTTATAATCGGAACTCTATTGTGCGCTATCCTGATTCCGTTTATGGCGATTCGGACGCTTCCTGTTGGAAAACTTCCGTTTTGGCTTTCAGAGAAAATTAGGAAAAGCGAGGACAAAGTCCGACCGCTGGATTTTTCACCTTTCGTCGCCGACTATACAAATTCTGATCAAATTTATATTCACTCGTCGCCTTTTTAAATGATAATATACCACGCGGATTTTTCCGGATAAAACCATTTCAACGTTGATTGTTTCTTAAATAACCGGAACGCCTTGATTTCATGATCGTCTTTAAATTCCTACGCCAACGAAAGCATTCGAAAAATGTGGAAATGAAAGTCATCATTTTCATGTTTCAGTTTTCGTATTTAGTTTTTTATTGTAGTTCATAAAAAACACATTTCGGTGCGGTGTTGTCAAATTGATTAATTTATTTTTGATGTCCTTATATTCGCTGATCTAATCTTCTTGTATTATTGCACAATTTCTTATTAAAAATTAGATGCTGCGAACTCGTGAATTATGCAAAAATTTCGCCGAAAATTTGAAACATGTTTTGTGCACAAACAACAAACAAACTTAAAAGCAAAGAAATGTATGAATAATAAAGTGGTTACAATCAATTTTTGGAATCGATAGTGTTTAATTTGAAAACATTTTGAAGGCCGAACGGTTTTTAAATGTAGCATAGCAGAACTCGTGTCGCTAGATTATTGAATTTCAGAACTAGGGAGTGTTCATTTTTGAAAATAAGATAATAAAATTCAGGTTACTTGTCAACCTAATCTCGAGAGTCAACAAATTTTTTTGAACTGCCAGAATCTAGTTTTTAGAAGTGCTTGAAAGAATGTTTGGGGTCAGTAAGATTTTTATTTTTAGAAGTAGAATAATTAAAGTCGTTTCATTTATTGAAAAGATCATGGAGATTCCAATACTGATTCGTTTTTCAAAGTAGTTAAAATAATCTCGGGGGGAAAACAGATATTTTGTTTTTAGCAGTAGTTGAAGAAATCTCAGAGATCTGTTGCTGTATTTTTAGAAGTGGTTTAACATAAGTGATTTTTCTCGTTGAAACCATCTCGCGGACTACTGCGTGTTTCATTTTTAGAAGTATCTGAAATAATCTCTGAAATTTTAGAAGTAGAATATCACAGTTCTTGTCACTCTTTGAACCAATCTAGAGAGAAGATTCATATTTAACTTTTGTAGTAGAAACTTTCCGAAGTAGTATAATATTTCTATTGTGGTCCTTGTTGTGAGAAAAGTTCGTCATTTTCGAATGATAACTCAATATTTACTCACTGATTCCATTCTATTGTACTTCGTCTATGCTATGTCAATTGAGCAGAAAAACCAATACGATGAAATCGATTTATGTCCTGCATTATAACTCCATAAAAATCTTATCGAATTTTATTGACATCATGTTCGAATCTTGACTGTTGTACACTAGCGCTCCAAAAATACCAGACACCACTGCCTAATGTCAAAAAATTCGCTCTTCCTAATTATCTCACTGGCTTCCTTACCGACTAAGGCGAACCCGTGTGTTTATACCGCACATAACCTTTAATAATCTTAACTCAATATTTTCTTTGTTCATATCGTGCTGACCTTGTCGTCACGTCCTATCCCAACAACACTGTTTGCATACCCGGTCAACCACATTTCCAACTTTTGTAGATTCAAGTATCCATAAAATCACCACTAAACCCTCAATTGCAAATTAATTATCAATGACGTAATCTATACGGAACTCGACTCCATTTCACGTACAGAACAAGAATTTTGAGCCACACCTGTACAAATTTTTCACAAACTAGCCCTGCCAGTAAGCGCTGACGTCACCGCTCGGTATTGTTCCAGTCCAATAACAACAACAATTATCGACGAGAGCTCCCCGGAAAGAATTCAGTCGAAAAATGCCACCGGCTGCGCTAAGTAAATGTCAGATGTGGGTAATTATTATGATAGAAACAGAAGAGAGTTTGATTGGCTTACGCAACCTGATGGAGGCGCTTTCTTCGCTAAGTAAACAAAGAATGGGAGGTAAATCGGAACTGGCGGGGAACTGGTTTTGTCTAGTTTGAACTAGACCCGAGTTATGTAATGACTGCAAATCGCAAGTTGTGGCGGTGTAAAATGGGCTGTAGTGATGGACGCGTGTAAAATATGGTGTCAAATAGAAAACCGATGGTGTATACGTATAAAATTATTTTTCACTTTCGTCGAAACTTCCGCCTGTTATGTAATTGCCGTTTATTAGATAGCTGATTAATGAAATGTATAAAATGCTAATGTTGTTGGCTGAATACCAAAATAGAGCTAGTTGAAGTAGGTACTTTTATTAAAGAGAAATGAATGGGTTTATCTAAAAATAAACTCGTTGAGATTTTATCGTTATCAGATGGAATTTTTCGTGTATTGGGTGTTGATTGTGTAAAAATAACCCTTATTTGTGTTTTTGTTTTTTGTTTCGTCGTAGATTTTATGAATCAGAGACGATTGTAAATTTATTAACAAGCTACCGATTGATTTAAATTGTAACATTTCCATATTAATTTCGAGCTGACGTATTCAGAATGCGGCACATTAATAAGCACAATTTCCATGTAGAGTATGCGGCACATTTTAGATATACTGAAGATGACAACGTAAAGAACAACTTGCTCGAAACGCATTTGATCTTGAAAATTAAAACGTTATGATTCATTTTGTAAATCGAAGACCTGGAAGGTTCATATCACGGATGAATAAAATTATAGCTGTATTGACACAGAAAATGTATGTAACCTAAATTCCTCAGATGTAATTTCAAACTCAATCATTCAACAGTTTCGTCATCTTCAACCAGAAGAACAACGCGGCTATGAACGACACATAATTTCTTACCAGCTGACAAATGCCATTGTATTGTTGTTGAAAAAACAAGTGGTCAATTCGCTTGTTAACAGCAACCTTAGTCACTCCAATTACTGTTAGAACAAAGGTGCATGAAAGAGTTTTGCTTTTGTTACAAAAACAATGGTCTCAATGGTTGTACTCGTAGAGGAGAAGGTCCAAACATGGAGCCACAGGTCTATGTTGAGCTACCGCTAAAGCAGTGACCGGTTTTAAAATTGGTAAAATAATGACCAAGAGCCCCTAATCCACTTACTCCAGCGGGCAAGATCCTCCCCCCAGTTTAATTTCCTGATGGCCATTATCGCTCCACCCTCAGGAAGCCCGACTCCGCCGCAGCCGCCGTCCCCACGCCCTTCCATCAACGTAAATAAAGATTGCATGACGTCAAAGAAATGTCAAACACCGACCTAGCAACTAACAGTTAGAGAAAAGCTGTGAATAATTAATAGGCGATCACGTCCTTGAAGTGAACACGTGTATTTGCAACTATTTGTGTAAAATCGCAAGACCACGTTTCGGTTGTGCGTGCGAACGGCTTGACAGCACGTTTGACAGTCGAGGTGAATAAACTTGGTCAAAACAGTGGCCGATGTCATTTTCTATTGACAGCCTAGCACAGCGTGTAGCTTCGGGGTCCTTCGAATAATAATGTAAATTGGGAGCTAGCGATTCATTGAGCAATTTATTGCACGTTCGCTTAAAGTTCACGTTGGGCAACGGAGCAAAACTAATAAATATTTTCCAAAAATGGGGCTACGGCGATTTAGCGTTCTGCGTATGTGTATCATTAATTATCGATTTTACATTCGTGACCTTAGTGTATTCGTGAAAAAAACCATTAACATAAAGCATTAGTGGACCCGGATAATGAAGAGTATGTAGGTACACAACGAGACATTAAGTGGTTTTAAAACCGTAAAATGCATGATCGTTTTGTTCTTTGTGTTTATATTTTATGATCCGGTTATTGTTGAATGTTCTTCTCGATCCAACAAGGACTTTTAAATCATAGAGGTGCGTTTATTTATTTATAGGAAGATTTTGTGGTTTGAATATTGAAATCCAGCTACATTCTTCCATAAATTTTTGACACTTTTGCAGGGAATTTTTTTAACCACAACCGTAGTTTGTGTTTTGTAATTGTTTATTTTAGTGTGGTGGTGATATAGCTGATGTCACAAAAACAAACATGATGCTGTTATACTTTTTATGTGGCTTCACGTTACATCTCACAGTATGCATGGAAAATTTTAGCATATTATTCATTTTTTTTTTTCATTAAAAAAATAAAAAAAGAGATTTGCAAGTTTAATCACCTCAATAATGTATAATTTTTTAAACGTTTGTGCAGGCAAGGTAAGCAGCAAGTTTTTTTGCAAAATTACTTTCAATTTTGAAAATGACAGAAGGATGTTGTTACATCATACATCCCACATTATTTTCATTTTATTACAAAAAAATCCGCGTTGTTGATTGGGATTTATGCTACTAGTTTTTGTTTTCACAAAATAAATAACTGAGATTTTAAAAAAAGGTCAATAACATGACTTTGGGTTTCTCCTTTTTTTTGGTGCGTTTTTATCATGAGGTGATTTTTCAAAAGCACTTGTTTTTTTGTTTTTCAAATTTATTTCTTGCAAAAAAAAAATGTCATAAATCAGCGACAGCCACGTGTAAAAAACCTCAGCCCAAACGGTACCACCGCCTACCGCAAGAACTTATTGAAAAGCAAAACCGTTCCGATACAACAATACAGATAAATAAAATTACAGAAACGACCGAATTAAACTTGCAAATGCGCGTAGAAAGTATGACACAGACCTACTTAACGCCACCGAAAAAACATCGAATCTGTCTCGATAAGTCGCCGTTTCCGGAAAATTCGCCAAAAGTGCCGTCCGACTGCACCCACGTTTTTTATTTATGCAAATGGTTATTGGCAAACATTATTGTTGGCAATTTCAAGTACGCTATTCGGCACACACACGTAAAGCCCCACAAAGGTGCGGCCAAGTGGGGCAGTGTTGGTGGAAGGAAAGTAAATTCGCATGACGGCGACCAATTTCGGCTCGTAGATGATGCTGTTATTTAAATAATCTCCATAGGACAAGGTTCCGTTAAATTACGACATCGGGAGCAGAAAAACTCGGTCGAAAAAGTGCGAGCTTTTTCTCGTCGGACGGTTAATTGGAGAGCTTTTCGGAAAAAATCGGCGCTGGTGCATTTTTGGTGTGGACTAATTAGTAATTACGGAGGCTTCTGTAACTGGTTTTGACCATAATTTCGCGACGGGTTTTGCATACATTATCGATGAATTTTTAACGCGCAAACTTGTGTTTTCGCAGGAAGTGAATGCATAAGCGGTAGAAAATACCAGTGGCATTTGGGAATTCTCAGAATTTATGAAATGTGAAGTGTTTGTCGCCTTTTAAAGTATTTGTACAATTTTTAAATGAAGTTGCTGGCTGATGCATATCAAATTAACTATGCTGCCGTTGCTGCGAGTTAAGATATTATTTTTTGTGATATTCCGTGTGTCGATAAAAAAAGTGTGCAAGCTCGTAAACTCGCCACGAATGTGCAAATATTTGAACTCACTCTACCTTTTTTACTTGTAATTAAATATTGAATTTAAAATTTATTTTGTTTTCGTAAAAGTCGCTTCATGACAAAGTAGTAAAGACCACTGACGTTGATAAGCGGCAAAATCTTCATTCCCCTAGTAACAATTCGAGCTGAACTGTGCGGCACGTGCACGATTTTCGCAAACCGAAAATTTTGCTCAACGTTAATAAAAACAACAGGACACTAAAATGTACACATTTCATCTGACACTGCGACACCCAAAATTGCATATAAATCGCCATCATAAATACAAATCTGGCTATTTTTTTCAAGGCGGTGTCAAAAATTTCAGAAGCCGTCCTAAAAACAATGCGATTTAAATAAATGAATATTAATAATCGAAATATTTCAAACGTTTCCTTTTTGTCGATTAGCACCCACGTGTATAATTCACCGATTTTATTACAAAATTAAGATAATCGAGTACATTAATTAATCGAAAAATTATGCAACATAAACATAAACAGATTTTTATTTGGCATCGGTTTAAACCAACTAAAACGAAAACAAAGCGATTACGTTTCAAGGTTTTTTGGGTAACACCATCGACCACAGATTTTACTACTAGCTAGCACTTAAAAAGCACATTTCGCCTGCCGTTGTAAGAATTCTAAAATTGTGTAATTATTACGAAACCGTCACCTAGAGGCAAATGCAAAAATTATGACTCGCATGCCGTAAATAATAATTGCAGGTAAATTCAAACGCCATAAATTACAATGTTCACAGCATTCTTTGCGTTACTTCCTTGGACACAAAAGAAGTATTATTACAAGAACCACCAGGAAATATGAAACACCCATTAAGCAACGATTTTCTTCACTAGTAGACATGAAAGAATCCACTCTTTCACAACCGATCAAAATGCACAATTCCAAAAAAATAATAACCGATCTATTGTTGAAGAAGTAACGCAATCGGTTGTAAACAAATGACGTAACGGCAACGAAAACCGGGTTTTGTGGGTTTTACGTACATGTTACATACCCGAAGACATGTTCCGAATGAGTAAAAATCTTGGCGAATGCCGTTATGCATGAATTAGAAAATAATATTCAGAGTGTCGCTACAGGTGCATAAATTTAAATAGATTATGGGACGACCACCAGCTCCTTTTTTAATGACGTGACATCATTACAAGCCCCGGACTTTTAATAAGCGCCATAATTTTTCTCCCACGTTGACCTATGCCGGGATAATTATTGTAAACATTGAACTTAGATTTAAATAATTGCCGCGATTAGTCGAAGGCGAGCGGTGATGTGTACGAGGTTAGTTTTGAAACACCCTGTATCTCCAGACACGACCTGATCAACTGAGCGCGTAATGTTATACAGCCAGAACTAGTTTTTTCGCGAATAAATTATGGTAAATAATTAGGTAACTATTTTAAAGAGATACTACCGAATTTGTGGAAGTGTTGCGAATGTTTACGATCGTAGTCGCTTGAGAAATTTTCTTTACAAAATCGTTTATTGTGCGCTACATTAATAACAAGAAAATGAACTATAAAAATGTATGTTTCTATGCTACCTTTCTTGACGAACTGTTGACCAAGGTCGCGCGATGCGTCACGCTGTTTTGACAGGTTAAATGTCACAACCTAACCTAAAATGCCGAATTCAGTATATCTCTTTTCACGATTTGCATTTTTCGTGCATCGCGGGTGATAATCCAGCGCCTTATCAGCGATTTGTCGTGTATCGTAAAGTTTCCACGTCTGTGCATTTTTGATGACCATCATGGTTGGAACTTTTTATTGCTAATAAGCCATCAAAAATAAAATTTCACGATTTAATTATCGCTATGAATAATAGGAACAATGAAAAGTACTTCCTTTTATCGATTTCGTTCTGGGCTGGAAAAAAATTGTTAATAACAAACAAAATTATATTGTTTTTGTGAGATCCGCTTGGTGGTTTTGGGGCCTGCTAAACGTTCCCATATCCGCCGACGAAAATGAATGTAATTAACAACTTCTAGAAACAGAATCCACCTCGCTAATTAATGGTTTTGAATCACTAGACCATTAAAATAATTAGCTTAATATGGCACGGGTTATATCATGAATATTACTGAAGCCATCCATCGTAAATACAAATAACATTGTACAGTATAATTGCGTCTTCAACATTGGCAATGTTGGTGGGCCTTCGGACGACAATTAAGAAAATAACTGCACTTTGCCCGATCGGGGGCGCTTAGTCACGTGTCGAACTTATCCTTTATTGTGGTTTTTACTGTGCGTGTTTTACATTTTTTTCTTTAATGAGCGCCCAACCACTGGAAAAAATACAATTTGTGTAGTGTAACATCTTCATTGACGAGACAGAACCAATGTGAAAACCTGCCAACCAGAAAAGGTTACAGATTTAACAAGGATGTCATTACATATTCAACAAACATACCATTAGTTTAAACTGGTATCTGATAAAATATAAATCATGACGGTATTATCAGCGGAACCTCCAAACCAGTAATTGTGGGAGAGGAGCAACTTCGGGGACGCTTATATAAAGTACCAATTAGTGGCCGCAAAAAATCCCGACGAAAATAAACACTAAAAGTCGGGTTAGAATCAGCTTCTGTCACTTCTGATCGTACTTTTTTGACATGGTTAGTACATAATCCGTGTTTGGTGATTTTCTAAGCTAGAACGAGGAGTAATTAGAGAACACAAAAATTGTTGTGATTTTACTCTATTGTGTTAAATGTTATTATGATTTTTTTATGTCATGTAAGCGTAATAACCTTTGCGTTCGTAATGCGAAGTGGCAATTATAAACATATTTGATGTTATTTGTCACAATTGCATATTTATTTCCTTCGTAAAGATAACTGTAACAGGTGTAAAACACAATCAAATAGAATATTACACATGTTCATGCTGCAAGTGTATAGTTTTCACACACGAATGTCACTTCAATTACTGATTTTTTTTATTACAAATATATTTGTGCTTTTTGTTGTTTGTTGACTAATATGTTAAGCTTGCAGTATTATTATTAGCTGTTTTTTGCCAAAAATTTGACAGTTTAAAAATGTGTCAGTTGGATCTGTGGTTTGACCATAACACAATTAACTTTAGTGCTCATTCAGTTTTTGCATTTATCAAACATAATTGATTAGGCTTGAATCATTCAATTTATTTTGATACAGCATTAAAAAAAAATGGCTACAATCGCATGCAATAAATCATTGTCATAAATTATTAATCATTCTGTAACTGGATAATTGGCTTGTAAAAAATTTGAATATATTAATAAATAAAGACATTGTCGATATCTGCACGCGTCGTTGACTATTTTTTTTTTTCAAAAATAATTAAAAAACATCCATCTGGACGTGCCACGACAAATCACCTTTACTATTAATAGATTAACAGTACCTTTGATAGCAAGAAAAAACTAATTGCCGCTTATCAAAAAAGAAATCTTCGTATGTCCAATAACTGTACATTAATAGTCATTAGGAGTATCGAAAACTCAAAAAGTTTTCATTTCATCTTCCACCGTCTTCGCCTTCGAAAGCGAGCTGTAACAGCACTCCAAGATTTAATAAATTTAATGAGATAATTTTTCTATAATCAACATTCCACTCCGCAATTATGCTCCGCTGCATTTTGATCGCGTGCAAAAACCGAAATCCTGTTACTTTTAGCTTTTTCTAATCGCATGTCAATCTCAAACGCTGCGCTCGAAATCCATATATTTTTTCCAAATTGTACGTTCCATCGCAAATACACTAAACGTTCGAATTAATTTTAATCGTCTTAATTAGACGTCTATGAAAGAATTTTTTTGGCATCGCCGCAGGTTGCGAAAATCCGTCTCGATTGTAGCAACACCTGCCAACTATTGATAACCATTTCGAGGAAGCATAGGCAAATAAAATTTTTCTTTTCTTGCAAAATAGCGGATACGCGACACCGCGTATGCAGTTTCTCAGTAAATAATTTATGTTTATGGTTATGTGTATGAATGCACAGGTACGGACATAAATAATCACACGCCGAAGACATTCAACCGTGAAAAATGCACACAATAGCAAGGAATCGCTCACAAATGCGACACTCGCCTTAATACTCGTTTTATAAATTTCCTGTTACAAATGCACAATAGTCACCATTACGATAATACACGGGTTACGTCTCAAGGCTGTAACTGCAGTATGAAATTATCCTTATGCAACATTTAGTGTGCTCATAAACGACAAGACAGAGCAAAGTAGTGATTTCTTAGTGCTATAATGACAATAGAGGTGTGATCGCGATGAGCAGCGAAAACAAGAGACTTTCGGTGTCTTCGGTGCACTCTGCTGGTAGTTCAAGCTCTAGACCCAGACGGATGTCCGTCGTGAGCTTCTACTGGATTTTGGTCGACTCCATGGTAACGTTTATTATTGTAATCATCTGATTCAGCGCACAAGAAACTCATTACCGTCTTCCACGGAAGGACAAAAAAATAATGGACATCCACTTTTTCGATCTGCTATATTTGATTCGCCGTTCTGCTTCATGATCACCTTAGCCCCCTCTTAGACTTTATTTGAACATAAATTATGTTGGCTCAATGCTGCGGCGACTGTCAGCCTGCAATTACTTTTTTCAAGCGCAAAAATTGTGCCGACTGTTGGTACCTTTGGTGTGGTGTTATGAGTTAGGGCGGCTGAGTGGTGAGTCTAGATCTACATTTTCGTTCATTGTCTTCCTCACCCTTCCAAATCCTTGTTTTGGTTTTTGGCACGTTTAGATCGAGAGAAAAATTTAATAATTAATAACAAATCGGACCTCATGCTCTTGAAGCAAGGTCCCAATAAATGTCATACTAATATCGCATATTTCGGCGAAGAATTCGCACTTCATTTGCTCTTTAAAGTGTCCTCAATCCGCATTCTTCGAATATCTACTCTTCACCCAATTTTTCGAACATAAGTTGTGTTGACCCAAATTATTATTTTGCAATTATTGTACGATCGACCATGACATATGGATATCGAAAATGCATAAAAATCCCAACAGAATCGGATGCATAATTTACGCGAGTCCGAATCCGAGTGACGCAAGCGTTTTCAAAAAGTGAAAATTGTCCTAGATCGAGCCGCATTGTGTTTTTGCTATTGAGGCCAATGCTCAGGATTTGGTCGCGATGGTAAAAAGAACAAACTTTCTAATTATCACGTATGGCGATTCATCAGATCGTGTCGCAAATTGCGCTCCCACAAACTATTAATTATTACATAATCACCAATTATTATCACTTGAGAGTCTTCTTAGCGCGGGTTTTTCTCCTCATCCCATAATTAAAGATTGCATCCAGCTAGATCTGCGTGCGCATCTGCACGACCTTGTCACTCAATGGTACGGAAGTTTATAATAACATGTTTCCGACACTCGAATTAGCAATAATAACAAACTAATATGGGAACGTGCGTTTTTTATTGCTTTTATCGTCGGCTCACTTCCAGCAATCCATCTCAATGCTAACGCGAAAACATCCCAGCCTTCACCGGGCGGTTCTGGTAGGAGCGTCATGGCCCTGCTCCTGAACCACCGCGACTACCGTTTGCCGACACCTTCTCCCAACCCAGATCCTAGACTATCAAGATCCTTCACTGAATCGACATCTACCTGTTCCCAAGAATTCGAATCAAAAGTCCCCACTACGACCTTCCGATCTTCAAGAACCCAAATCCAGAATCTCCAAGATCCTCCAGTGATGCACCCGCCTTGTCGCTTGGTCCCGGTCCGCCGAATCCAGGTTACCTTGCCAAAACTCCCGCCCCCTCCCCAGTCCCCGGTCCGGCTCCTCGAGCTCGTCTCGCTGCGTTTGTTGCCATCCAGCCGTGCAGCACGAGCAAATAAACGACCCGTCCGACGAGCGTAAATCATAATCAAGTGCAACCTGCTGCAGGTTTATTTATACCTTAAACAGATACTACTTTGTGGCATTCCATCTTTATGTCTGTAATTTTAGCACGCATCACGCCCAGCGTTCCAAAAATAGCCGGGCAAAAAGAGCACGACGGCCCGCCGTAGCTGCACTTGCAGGTCCTTTTTCCTTCTGTTTCGTCGTTTTGTTTCCATGTAAGGCGAAGGCAATATTTCAGCTGTTGCATTGGGCAAGCGGGGTTGACGTCCGAACCGAGCAACCCGTCGTCCTTGGAAGTGCAAAAGCTACGCACCCACGTCGCCGATCTTCGGCGTAACCGTTAACGACCTCACGCGTTTCCTTCTGCTGGAGCCGGAGTTTACTGTTAGGTCGACGAAGCTGCGCCAAGATCGGGTGGCTAGACGAGGGACCTAAATTTTAGGCGGCGGGGAGAGGGATGGGGGAGGAGACGAGGGAACGGGCGCAGCGGAGACGCAATCAGACAATGCGGTGTCTTCGGGTCATGTTCGCCGTCGACAAACAATTACCAGCTTGGAAATGTAATGTGGCTGTAAAATCGCTATAGCTGGTTTATCAAAGGCATTTTGCCTCATTAATTTAATAAGTTCTAAAGGATGTAGGTCATTGTTGATCGAGAATAACTACTATATCGGTATCGCATAAAGCAACCTGAAAGATAGTGTGCGTGCCTTGGTTCTGTGTTTGTTCTCCAACTGGTTTTTCTGCACATGGAACCGTTTTCGAATCTTAACGTTTATGCGGTCAGTTAGACCCTCACACATGATTGATACTAATTTAGACCAATACAATTCCGTGACCAGTGACCTTAATCACAAGTTAGATGTATTCCAAACAATATTCTTATTTATCGTTATCACTCGTTTTTAAATCTCGGGCACCAGTTTTTTAATATTATTTTGTAAGTTTCCTAACCCCTTTCTTTGTTGCAGATCGAGGAGGGCGACCGCGGCCGCGAGATGACCGCGTCCCTCGACAACAACACTGGTGGCGACCAAAGAGACGGCGCCAACAAGGGCGCCGACGATGTGTACACCGTATCGGTGACCGGCGGCTACGACAACAAGGGCTTCAAGGGTGACGGCGACAATGGCTGGCCAGGCAAACCCCCACGGGAGATCACCGACGAGGAGGCCTCCTCGCAGGGCAAATTCAAAATGTCCACGAAGGAAAAGTGGCGGATACTCAAGAACGTCTCCCTCATCTCCTGCGCCTTCATGATCCAGTTCACGGCCTTCCAGGGTACGGCCAACCTGCAGAGCAGTATCAACGCCAAAGACGGGCTAGGGACTGTTTCGCTGAGCGCGATCTACGCCGCTCTCGTAGTTAGTTGTATTTTCGTTCCCACGTTCCTCATCAAGAGGCTCACGGTTAAGTGGACCCTTTGCGTTTCGCTCTTGTGCTACGCGCCCTACATCGGATCGCAGTTCTACCCAAGGTTCTACACGCTGGTGCCCGCCGGCGTGCTGCTGGGCATCGGCGCCGCGCCTATGTGGGCTTCCAAGGCCACCTACCTCACCCAGGTCGCGGGGGTCTACGCCAAGCTCACCGACCAGGCCGTGGACGGGATCATCGTCCGCTTCTTCGGGTTCTTCTTCCTTGCCTGGCAGACCTCTGAGCTCTGGGGCAATCTGATTTCCTCGCTAGGTAAGGACATACAACACACCCTTTGCCTAAGCTGCAGCTCTAAACACTGACAACTGTCGGGTAGTACCGTTAGATTAGACTTAAGGTCAACTTGGTCCAATTGTGTTCCTTGTTGCTTCCTTCAGCTTCGCTAGAAGTTAAATTACTTCATGCAACACAAGGTCCTCAGGCGGTACTACTGGTCTTAGTTGCTTATTATTATCTAAGAATTTGTAGTTTTTATCTGGCAATTGGTTTCACTTCCTCGCCAGGTAAGAACGCCCATTTGCAACGAAAAAAAAAACACTTTTTTCCACTGCTGTAGCTTTAATCCCATCTAGAACCATTTTTTCCAAACACTGTCGGGTAGTACCCTTGGATCAGAGTTAAGGCCTTGCAAAATTGTTGACTTCTCTCGCTTTGTTAGGGTCTAAATTACTTTAGGCAACAACAAAGTCTCAAGCGGTACTACTGATTTTAATTGCTTATGGTTAGAATTTTTGGTGTTCATCTGACGGTTGTTTCAGTCCTCAGCAACCCTCATGGAAGCGGCGGCGGTTTGAGCTTGAACGACACATTCGACGGCTGTGGTGCAAACTTTTGCACGCAAATGAGTTCCAGTAACGACAATCTAGCTCGACCAGACGACATAGAAATTTACGAAATCTCAGGGATTTACTTGGCCTGCATTTTCGCAGCGGTGCTGCTTATCGCCACGACTGTGGATCCTCTATCAAGGTCAGTGGCGTTACCGTTATGCTTTTTCGCCGTATCTCAAGAAGTGGCTTAAGCCATGTAGGCAACATTGTCATTTTGTCTTGATCGATTAGCGCGAGCCGGATTTCGATCTTCGAGACCATTCATTGCGTAACTATTTTATGCCATTTTTGGACGATGGCTCAGTTAATACATCCGCGTATTATAATTATCCGAGTCGGTTGGGTCGTTATCTTCATAATCGCGTCGAACCGGTTACATCTAACAGGCGCTGGGTAATTAATCGAGAATTAATTAGGTGAGTCATTTGGTAGGTGGGGGTGCTAGGCGTGGAAGATGGAGACAATGGTACTGATTTGAAGCGTTGTCGCAGACAATAATAGAGAGGATAGGTTTAGCTTGAGGCAAAGCCGGGGTTCCGCGTTTCCTGAGCAGTAATTTATTGCATTTGTAATTGACGAAAAAAATCTCTTGCCGTGAAGATGAGTAAGGTACTAATTATAAGTTTTTGCTTCAACGGTATGGTAAGTAAAAGAAGGAAGTAATAAACGTTTATTAACGATGAAGGAAGCACGAAGATTATCAGTGGAGTCTCGGATCCGGTGATTACCTTTCAGCAATCTCTGAAAAACAACGACATAGCTGTTACATAACCGTCACCTCATTAAGACGATTTTCTGCGAAAACCCAACCAAAAGGTGGTCGCTAGATAACAAGGTGCGAACATTCGTACCCACAATAATTCCAAGGTAACTCGTGGGAAAAAATTAAAATTCAGACTTCGCAGGTGCTTGTTACTGTTGATATTAATAAATCAGTGAGAAATGTCTCCACCTACGCGTCCGAGGACTCGAACTTTCCATGACTTTTTGATCCGGTATGCATACAAATATGCAAAACGAAGAATAAATAAACACTGGCGTTGTTTCGTCAATTCTTACTGTTTTACGGCTTGGGGAAATTTTTCCAGAAGTTAATTACTCTTATCAGAACTAAACAAACAAATTTAATGGCAATAAAACTCAAAGAGTAATAAAGTTAATTTTTGGCATAAGACGCACCACTCGCACGCAGAGACGGGTTAACGAGATTGATGAGGAGCCTTGAAATTTGCAAACACTTTTGTTAAGCAACCACACATTTTCACTTTCCCCGGGAAAATCGCGGCTCGCTATCACGAGGAAATTCTGATTCAACCGGCATCCGTGCATTCGTTGCACCATCGCCGATATTTCCTTTGTTCTATTATATAACTAAAAACGCCATAATCGTAAAATGAGTTTACCTTGACTCACACGAGCGCGTGTCACTTCGCCGTTTTCGCCCCTCGGTACCGCCAAGTCAAAATCGCCCGGCGGATTTTCGCCCCTTGGTGGTCGAAATCGACCAGCGGAAGCCAATTACATAACGGCCCGCAATAATCCTAGTGTTTATGCCCCAGCATCCGTTCCAATGGTACTGCTTCCGGTCAACTTTTTCGAAATTGTCCTCGCGTGTCAGTCACCTCTGCGTACCCCACGGGTACCCAAATTCGAAAGCAATGGAACTCTTCGCGAGTCGACGGCCAACACTTTGGCATCACCTTTCTCCGGCGAAGGCCGCCATCTTGGATGTGGTATTTGGCGGCAAGGCCGCGTACTCGCCCGGAATGCTCCTCTAATTATCCGGCGACAATTCGGTGCATTTTTGACCTTTAAACCGAGTTTTTTCGAAATTTCGGCTGTTTTAGCTTCTTGTTTGCGCACTTTATGGCCCCCTTGATTTATTCGCGCGCCAAATATTTGCGCCATAAAGTTGCAAAAGTCGCAAGGTCGCAGGCAATATTGACGCCCGGACCGTTTTTAAGGATTTATGGATTTCCGCGGATTGCGTCAGCGTGACAGTTTGGTGGCAGAAGAGCAACCGGATCGAAGCGGTTTTGATAAAGCCGATGACAATTCCAGTTAGTCGGACAACTGGTCGATAATTGGTGGACTTCTTGTTAATTCAGTGAGTGTTGCTGCGATCAAGATTGCTCGCAACATGCGAACTTGGTTGCATGCAGAACAATCCTCCGGTTATGTAAAGCCTCAATTAGAGATAAGTCTGGCGCCAGGAAGTGCGAGAGTATCGCCATGTCCGACTTTCGCAGATATCTTGTACTGAAATAAACCTGTGGGTTTTAGTTGACGTTACAGTTAGTGTTCTGTAGCAATTGTGCTTCGCAGAACGTCAGGTGCATGGCGGTTTTATTCCGCGCCGGCTTTTTGCTGCCGTTTTTGGATTGCTGTTCCTTGAAATTTCAGCCTGTCACAGTTGGGTTGTCAAAGAATGATCATGCACTTACGTAAGGAGTTGGATTGCATACTTTCGAGCTCCACCCTTGCGTCTAAGGATTGCTGGCTGGCCTTGAACTATGCAAATGGATCGCATAATAGCTCGAGGATTTTACAGACAAGTGTGATCTAGTTCCCAGCAACAAGTTTGCGGTTGTATAATCCTTCCTAGTTTGTTTATCTGAGAAAAAACTGTTTCTAGATACTTAATATCGTCTGTTGCTTGGTGGTTGACGTTCAGACGTTGCGCATTCTTAGCATCGTGCAAGACTTCGTGTTATTATTGCGGACTCGCATTTGTATGATCTAGAATGTTCCAGTCGTTGTCACATTTTACGTTGTTCTTACACATCAAGCTGGATTAAAATTTGTTGTCAATTCATTGTTGACTGAGAATTGTTTTGCGAACTGTTTACAGGTGGATTAAGAGCATATTAAATTATTAGCAAAAACAATAAAATACAATGGGTATTTATAACTTTCTTGGAATCAGAAGAGTCACCCAAATTAGTTTTTACAAATTGTGGTTAGTAGGTTAAAAGTGTTTTTAAAGGTGCCCTACAAAATCTAAAAAATCAGTATGACAATTAAATCTATTAAATTTGTGTAAAACTTAACATATTGTTTCTTCTTGTGCTTCTTTTGAAAAATCAGCGCCTTTAGTTGTTTTCTCATAAAATAATAACAAAAAATTGGTCTAAAGAGTTAGACAGTACTTCCCTCGCTGTCGGAAACTTGACGACTGCATGCCTATTATGTTTTTTTTTCTCATTACATTTTTGTAGTGGGAATTTAAAAAAAAATTGTGATGACGTCATCAACATTTTTGCAAGGACACGTATATCAGTTGGGATAGATGTAGTGTAATACTAAGGATAAAATTATTGTGTTCCCAAATTTTCGGGAAAATGAATTGGGTCGTTTTGAATATTGATTTCTTATAATCAATAAAATAATGAAACAATTTACTCACGTATACGGCGCCGGTGTGTAATATCTAGAGAGCGGATTTCTGTCGGGCTAGGCAAGGCCAAACTCGGTACGGCTCGCACGGGATGCGAATTCATTGCCGTTGCGGACTGCACTTCGTTTATTTGAGATTAGAATAACGTTGTTTCGTTGCACTCTGCTGTTAATTCCCGTTCTCATTTACTTAGCCGTTTGATTAATAAATCGTTAATTATATTTATGGAATCCAGCACGTCCCCCCCTATAATCGTGACGTAGCCCGACAGAAATCCGCTGTCTAGTAATATGAGGGGCAACTGAAAATCGTTTATGTATAAACATTCTTAATTTAAGATGACAAGCGTAACAGCATACGTGAGAGTCAAACAGAGAAACTGTAAACAACACGACCATCGGTTTTATTGCTTCGACTTCCGCTTATTATATAAAACATTGGGTTTTATTTTAATTCTTGACGGTGAAATTCACAATTATAAACATGTCTATTTCGCATTCGCGGAACCAAGTGACCGCATAAAACAAATGCAGGTCTGTAATGTTAAAGTCGATGTAAATAAGCGTGCTACCCGTATGTTTCAACCGAGTTTTTCCTTTAACAAATTTTGTGTCTACCAAATTGGGTTGGTTGGGGTGTAATACTAATAATAAGTGTTGCCTTTAATTTAATCAATAAAATAAATTGACTTCATTAATTTTTTTGAACCACCTCTTAAGAAAATCTAAAAAATATGAATGGAATGATAAATCACAAGTACAAACTCATCATATTTTTTGCATTTTAGATAGGATTTATTCAGCAAAATTTAAGGGTGACGTCATCAATTTTTTTAGGAAGGATGAACAAATACATTTTGAACAAAAGTTTACCATGCTTATAATAACTTTAAAATATTCCCAAGATTTCAAAGCATTCGGTTTTGTAATTCCTGATTAAATCGATAAAATAAATTCACGCTTTCATTAATTTTTTTGAGTCACCCTGCATATGCAAATCCAAAAATATGAATGGAATGATAAATCACAAGTACAGACTCATCATATTTTGTACATTTTAGATACGATTTATTCGGCAAACTTTTGAGCTGACGTCATCAGTTTTTTGTAGAAGATAACCAAATATATTTTGACTAAAAATTTATTATGCTCTTTATAACCTTAAAACATCTGCAAGATTTCAAAGCATTCGGTTTTGTAGTTCCTGATTAAATCAATAAAATAAATTTACGCATTCATTAATTTTTTTGAGTCACCCTGTATATGCAAATCGAAAAAATTTGAATGGAATGATAAATCACAAGAAGAGACTCACCATATTTTGTACATTTTAGATAGGATTTATTCAGCAAAATTTTGTGGTGACATCATACATTTTTTAGGGGGGACGACCAAATACGTTTTGATCAAAAATTTACCATGCTTATGATAATTTTAAAATATCTTTAAGATTTCGAAGCATTCGGTTTTGTACTTCCTGAGTAAATCAGTAAAATAAATTTACGCTTTCATTTATTTTCTTGAATCACCCTGTATATGCAAATCCAAAAAATATGAATGGAGTGATAGATCACAAGTACAGACTGATCATATTTTGTACATTTTAGATATGATTTATTCGGCAAATTTTCGAGCTGACGTCATCAAGTTTTTGGAGGGGATAAGCAAATATATTTTGACTAAACATTTATTATGCTCTTTATAACCTTAAAGCATCTGCAAGATGTCAGAGCATTCCGTTTTGTAGTTCCTGATTAAATCAATAAAATATATTTACGCATTCATTAATTTTTTTGAGTCACTCTGTATATGCAAATCCAAAAAATATGAATGGAGTGATAAATGACAAGTACAGGCTCATCATATTTTGTACATTTTAGATATGATTTATTCGGCAAACTTTCGAGCTGACGTCATCAAGTTTTTGGAGGGGATAAGCAAATATTTTTTGACTAAAGATTTATGATGCTCTTTATAGCCTTAAAACATCTGCAACATTTCAAAGCATTCTGGTTAGCAGATTAAAAATGAAATTTCAAAATGTTGTTTTATAATTTTGATTTTTTTTCCAAAAATCTGGACGTTTCGGGTGAAAAGTCGATTCGGAGTTGTAAACTACATGTGTAGGACTATGTTATTTTATACAATTGAAAACCCATTTACTATGTACAATTTTGAAGTGACGTCATCGCATTAGTGGTGGAGATGATTAGACAAATTTTGGTTAGCGTTTTACCATCTACATGACATTCTTAATATAAGTACCAAATTTCACAACAATCGGTCGAGTACTTTCGGAGATTATCTGTCTAATAAAAATCCGGGACGGCAGACGGACAGACGGACGGACAGACGGACAGACAGACGGAAATGGGAGACCTATTTCTTCGTCTTCTAGGGGTTATGAAAGATCGAGAAAACGTAAAAGTAGAGAGTCGGCCGACGGACTCGATTACAATACTTCCTTTGCTTACGCTCGGGAAGTAAAAATCCATATAAGACAAGATGGCAAAAGTTTGTTGAAAACACCCAATAACAAAATTTTATAGGTATCACTTGTCCAAACAAGTGTCAGAAATTTCAAGATAGATGGAGCGAACGAAGCTCGAGACATCATGCAGAACGATGTCTAATTTCCGTTCCGCCATATTTATCATTTACGACATTTTCAAATGAAAATGTTGCCTGAATTTTTTTTTTTTTTTTTTTCAATTGTATCAGAGATATTTAGTTCAGTTTTATAGTCTTGTATAAAGTGTTACCGTTGGGAAAAAAAATTGAACGATACTTATATAACATTCTATAATTATATGATATGTAAAATTAAGTTGATGGCGATAGTCAGCCTTCTATCAATAGCGAAAGCCCGTTTCAGTTTGTTCCTTCAAGTTTTTTTGCTCTACCATAGAAAAAAATACCACAACATGAAATTCAATTTATTATTATTTTTTACCATCATTTCCAAGAGCCTTGTTGAGATAAAAAAAATTACAAATGGACACACTGTAATTGGTTTAGAAAATCTATTTACAAGATGTTCAGCTAAAAATTTATAGTCTTTAAAAAGTGTCAGCTTTGACACAAAAACTAAACAATCCTTATATAACATTCCGTAATTATGTGTAATTATATGATGAGCAAATTAAATTTTTAGCGATTTCATCACGGCAGCCTTCCAGCAATCCCAAACCCATATTTCAATCTGTTCCCTCAAGATTTCGCTTCGACTTCTACCGTCAAAAAAACCCAAAACATAAACGTAATTTATTATCCATTTTTTCCCACCGCTTCACAGAACCACGCGTTATTAAAAAAATCTGCACGTGCTCGCTCCGTCTGCGCTTTGTTTCGGAAATCCAGCGTCAAAAGTCCGCGCCAACTTCACGTGAACTCAAATTCTAAAAATGCCATCCGAAGGTCGCCGAGTGCATTTCTCGTAAAATATGCAAGCCAAACATTCTCTGGGATTTCCCAAATGCATTCGTTGAACGGCTGCCCCATTACTGTCGCGATCTATCATTAAAATCTCCGTCGGCCACCGCTCGACGCCTAATTAACGCAACAATCTCCGCAACTTACATCATTTTGAATATATTTCACAGAACCGGCAAAAACAGACTTGCTCCAGTTTAAGCCAGGTCAATGCACACCGAGATTATCTAAATTTTTCTGACAGACCATAGCTTCAACAACGCGGTAGATCGAAGACAAAAACCAACAAAAGTTAATTTGTTTCTAGTTAAGAGAACTGGATTAATTACGTAGGCTGACGTCAATGAAAGTGTCTGACGAAGACTATAACCTCAATCGGGGAGCGAAAAGGCGAAGTAGCAGTTTTTGATAGTTTGTTGCTTTTACTTTTGCAATTTATCAGTCTTGCTCAATCCGTTCATAACGCGCAGAAAATTGGATCGACGCGCGAAATCTTTTGACAACGACAATTTTGATAAATCGTCTTCTTCTCCAGATATGGCGAGAAAAGGCGATCCAGCAGCGGCCAGGCCGAGATGACCCCCATCCAACTCCTCTCGGCCACGGCTTACCAGATGAAGAAACCCTACCAGCAGTTGCTCATTCCCATCACAATATGGATCGGCATGGAGCAAGCCTTCATCGGCGCCGACTTCACCCAGGCCTTCGTGTCCTGCGCCTTGGGGATCCCCTCAGTAGGCTACGTGATGATCTGCTTCGGCGTTGTCAACGCCATCTGTTGCCTGCTCTTCGGCTCGGTGATGAAGTACATCGGGAGGGCGCCCATCATGGCTCTGGGCTGCCTGGTACACACGGGCCTGCAAGTATGGCTGCTGCTGTGGCGGCCGCACCCATCCAACCCCATCATCTTCTTCGTGGCGGCGGGTATGTGGGGCGTCGGGGACGCCGTGTGGCAGACGCAAGTCAATGGTGAGTCGTCAAAAAAATTCGCATTTTGCGCTGAGTTGATGTTCTGGTAAGGTAAAAACTACGATTTAGCGTCCCGCTGTCGGTTTTTTGATAGCTCATCGCTACGTTATGTCTAAAAATAGCTTTATTATTTGTTGAATTTCGCCGGTGACCCTTATGCAAGAACTGGAGGTCGTACGGTGCTTTTGACGGCTGAAGTGCAGCCCGGGGCGCCCTAACCAGCCGTAACTGGTTCCGTCTTCGGCTGGAGGCGAAGCAGGTTGGCTCTTGAACCGAGCCGTTGCGCGAGAATGTCAAGAGAACATTATCATTGCAAATTTTTATTGATTATTGTTGTTGGACATTCTTATTTTAATTTTCTTCTTCCAGTTACAGCCGACTTATTTTTATTGGGTTTTAATGAGATGCGCATTGTGAATCGATACGATCAGAGTTCTGAAAATTGTTGAAAATCCTGAATTCGTCTCGGTCGTTCGTGGAAATTATCCATAATAGCTCGGATGATGTTACGTAATGGTAATAACTGGGATTAAGAACGGTCTTGACGCGTAATTTTTGCTGTTTTGCGGGTATGTTTGGAAGAGTTGCGTATTTTAATGCCGGGGAATTAGGAGCTCGGCTGGCCTCAGTTTTTGTAGACGGTTTATTAAATTGCTGGCCGACAATTTCAGTATTCATAAATAATAAAAAGATGGACGACGGAAAGTAAGTCAATGTCGGAGGATAATTGGTAGGACGGGTGCAATAAAAATGGAAATTGGTGGTAACATTCTTTCGTGGTTTGGCCCGAAAATAACTTTGGATCGATAAATATTCAATATTAATTATACAAAAGTTATAGAAATTATATTTCGTAACTGCAAAACTCAAGGAAAAATTATCCTTTTTTTTGTGTAAATTGTTTAAAAATTAAAATATGTTTCGAAAGTATTAGAACAAGAATTTTTAATATTAAGATCATTCCAAACTGTTCTAAATACCTAATAAAATTCTAAAATAGCACCAAATTGTTAATTATGCGACGGAAAAAAATCTGTCGTCAAAAACCAAAGATTCTTCACAAAAAAAAAATTAAATAATCAAAAAAAGATTACGTGTATAAACAATAACGAACTGTTATACTAGCATAACAAACGTCAATATAAAAGTTCTCCAAATCTAACATGTCTAAAGACACCATCAAAAAAAAGTTTTCCAAAATTTTGAAAATCAGATGCATATAAAAATTGTTTGAAATAGTTTTAAAATCCCCCAGCTACAATACAAACAAATTCTGTTTCTTTAAAACGACTCTAAAAAATATGCAAGTTCTAAATCCTATAAACGTGTCATTTTTTTCACAAATTATATTTACACCGTCTGCAACGCAAATAAAATTAACCAACTTCAGGCTTAAACCTTTAGAATAAACAAAATAGACACAATGCAATGCAACATCCTTTGTTTAATTTTGACTTTCTATGAGCCCAACGCAAATTTTAAACATTATATTTATAATTACAGTTGTTAATTACTTCAGTACACAAGAATATCTCGGCGTGCAAATATTTGCGACCGCAAGGTCGCAATAAATGTCAGAAATTTGGTCTTCTGAGAACGCCAATTATGATATTTACCTGTCATCTTCAGCGTAACGATATGTTTCACTCTTCGTTTATTTTTAAACTAGTAGTCGTGACTTGAGGGTAAACGGCTGTGATTATTAAAATTTCACCCCGTTTGCACGTACGTGCGAACTTTCTCAAGTTTTCTACTCCAGCTAATTGCTAAATTTTAACAATCTCATTGTTGAGTCGTGCTATGGTTTCACTTCAGCAATACTTTTACTTCACGAAGATTTAATTGCGCTGTTATCAAATTAAAGTCAAACTATTTCAATTTAAAACTTTGTATACCGTAAATGCTAGGTTTAATGGCAAGTTGAATAGTGTGCATTGTAGTTGTCACCTGGGGACCAGAATCTGAGACACCATATATTACTTTTGCACCATGGGCTAGAAACCTGTTAGATTTATGGTCGAAAGATCCTTCAGCAAGCTAATAACACCTTACGGTTTCACTTCCCAGAACACCTCCAAGCGCTTCAACCCAACCTAGTTATTACCCATACAAGAACACAAACCCGCCAGTGTCTTAACATTAACATATCCCCTTCCTTCCAGGTCTCTACGGTACCCTCTTCCGAAGGAACAAAGAACCAGCCTTCTCCAACTACCGTCTATGGGAGAGCGCCGGTTTCGTCATCGCCTACGCCTACTCCACCCACTTGTGCGCCCGCATGAAGCTCTACGTCCAGCTCACCATCCTCCTGGTGGGCTTCTTCATGTACACCATCGTCGAAATCCACCACATGCGTAAAATCAGACGGCAGAAGGAGAAGGAGAAGAGGGCCGCCGCCATGGAGGCCGCCAACAAGACCGCCATCCAAGAGCCGGAGGAAACCGACGATGAAAAAGACGATATTGACGATGACATTATTGTTACACATTTGTAAAAAGTGAGTACCAGTTTGAGCGTGACGTGATCGGGCAAAAAGCGGCTAAGACAAACAGGTTAGATCACGGCTTTTCTGGGCGAGGGACCGAGCCGGATATGGCGCTGCGGTGGGTACAAAAGATCGAGTAGAAAGATAAATGAAAAAAAATGAAAGCTATGAAAGAGATACTGACTTCTATTATGAGTAGTTGCGATGTTTGCATATAATTGTTTTTGATTGTATCGCACTTACTTGCCTTGAGTGGGAGATAACGTGTCAGATGTGGTTACTCTGTTCATTCATAGAATCAGGTTATCTTGTAAATTTAAGAGTCTATAAGTGAGTTTAACGTCGTCGGTGCAACAATGACGTTAACTGCATCGTTAATGATCTGTAGAAAAAGTAGTAGATTTGTTTGAACCTTGAGTTTCTCCAGACGAAAAAACTGCTTCTGCGTGTATTACTTATGCAATGTAATGACAGCTTATTAAATCAAAATTAATTGGAAAAATACGTGCGAAAGAAGAAATAACTCGTAATACAACTATTGACTGTTACAAAAATTGGAAATACAGACATTATTTTATTCTTTTGTATGTTTTTTTACATTTAAAAAGTTGTGGAATTTCTAGAATTCTGCATTTGAGAGAAGTATTTAGAAACTTGGGAGACAAAAAAAAATTAATATCGTTTATCTTTAGTCTTTCTCTTTCTGCCAACTCCTTTTTTGCCTCGCTTCTCGCACTTCTATTTTCTTCTTCATGTGTCCTACGTTTCTTTCCCTGCCTTTCATTTCATTATTTCTTTGCTTCCCACTTCTTCTTTCGATGTCTTTCTCTATCTTATCCCTTTGTTATCCTGCCTCTACTTTGCTCTTCGTTCCGTATTGTATGTTCTTTTGTTATCTTTATTTTTCTCTCTTATTTTTTCCTTTTCTTTATGCTTCTACGTTGTCCTTTCTTCTCCTCTCTTATCCTCATTGTCCCCTGTTCTTTTTCTTTCCTCTTTATCTTGTTTTGCTCCTATTTTGCTGTATCTTTTTTTCACGTTTTTAATTTCATTCTGTTCCTCTCCGTCTGTCTTCTTTCTAATATCATCTTTTGTTCACTCTTTATTATTTTACTGTGACTTTTTTTTGTCACTACTTTACTCTTCTTATATTGAATCTGCTTTTACTATCCCTATTTTTCTCTTTTCTTCTTGCCTATCTTCTGTTTCTATGTCTTCTTTTTTTACATCCCTTCTTCTTGTCCCTTCCTCTTTCGCTTTTCTCATTATCTCGGTTTAACACCCATGTTTTTTCTCTTAATGTATTAACTTTGTCACTTGTTTTGTTTACCCCTTTTTATCTTTCTTTCTTGTTCTTCCTTAGTTTTCTGGGTTCATTCTACCCATCTCTTTCTATTCTTTTCTGCCACTCTTTCGCTATCTCTATTTTTCCTCCTTTATCTTTCACCTTTCTTTTTCTCCTTCCACTTGTTATTTCTCAATCCCCTTTTCATTTCTTACCCCCGTTTTTCCTTCTTTTCTCTTTTTCTTCCGCCTCTTTTTCTGTCTCCTTTTTGTCCTTCTGTTTTGCTCCTATTTTACCTCTCCTGAATTCACATTTTTATTTTTTCTGTCCCTCTCAAACCGTGTTTCTGTTGCTAATTTTGTTTTCTCTTTCTCTTTCTAACTTCTTGTTGCGTTCTTTTTTTTATGCTTCTGTGGACTTTTTCCGCCTCTACTTTGCTCTTGTTCATGTATTGTGTCTTCTTTTACTATCCTTATTCTTCCCATTTCTTCTGCCCTATCTCGTTTCTACGCTTTCCTTTCTTCACCTCCCCTATTTTCTTTGTCTACTTCTCTTTCTCTTTTCTATTATCTCTATTTAATGCTCGTCTTTTCTTCTCTTAACTTACTTCCTTTAGCACTTGTTCTCTGGCGTTTTCCTTCCGTATTCACCTTTTTTCTGTTTCCTTCTTTTTTCCCTTTTCTTTTTTATTGTTCCTTGTTTTCTGGGTTCATCCTACATTTGTTTCACTCTTTTCTGTTACTCTTTTGTCACCTGTTTTTTGTTTACCCTCCTTTCTCGTTCCCTTTTCTTTCTTCCTTCCTCGTTTTATACCTTTATATTCTCTTCTATTTCTTACCCGGTTTTTCCTCTTTCTCTCCTTTTCTTTCGACTCTTTTTTGTCTTTTTTCTTTGCGTCTCTTTTGTTTCTATTTTGTTCCTTGTTTCTCAACTCCATATTTTTTTCTATTGCTCTTAATCTCTCCTTCTTTTTACCTATTTTCTTGTGTCACTTTCTCACTTTTTTTATCTCACATGCACTCCCTGTGTCTCCAGTTTTACCACGAGAGCGGTATACAGAAACCGTAATAAGATATTCTAAAACTGTATTGTATGAAAGCAACAAAATTTTAAAATATAAATAAAAAGAAAAATAGAAAAGTCAGTAAAAAACTATAAAACATCACGAAAATCTTAAAGTAGATCCAAAAGCTCGAAGTTTCAGACGCAAAAAAAAACACAAGAAAATAAGACTTTATGAATATTATGAATAAAACGAAAATATTACATTGAAAAATGAAGAAACAAACGTACTCGAGTAAAGCAATTAATAACATGAAACATACAAATAAACAGTATCGAACAAAAAAGAAAGATTAATTCCCCGACTGAAAAAAAACTTTGACGAGGTAAATTTTAATTGAGTAGATGTCAAACTCTGACGACATAATGTAGTTGTTTGTCACTTTTTGCCAATTAACCTCTTTCGGAAAAATTAGTTTTAATTGCGGTTACAAAATATGTAAAGGTGCTTTATTAATTATTTCTAATTACTGCTCCCAACAGTTTTAAAATATTCTATTGAATATTGATCAGAAAAGCTTTCAGAACCGTCGCGTAAATTACGTCCTCGGGTGCTTTGACCGTCAATCAAAACATATTAAACACTTCCTAAAAAATCGGTGCTTATTATTTATTAACCGAACATTGTATTAAGTAAGATATCAAAACAGCGCAACTTTCATTTTTATCCCGCAGTTCCGGCTTTACCCACCGTTGAAGTCTCCGCGAATCACCCATGCAAAACCCATTCAAACGCATCCTCTCCATCATCAATCGTTCCCAGCCTTTCGCGTCCACAGGAACAATAAATTTTTGCACGTGTAGAATAATTTAATTGCGTGCTCTTAAATCAGTCTCGATTGTCTTGTTGTGAGACACGTGTGACGTGGAGGGTAATTATTATAATCAAGTCCGACCTTGAGGATTTTCGTGTTTAAAAGCCCGACTAAGTCTTGTCGGACTTAATGAAGGCATTTTTTGCCGCGAAAATGAGACATGTTTTGTTCGCAATTAAGCCCAATCCTAGAAAATAACAAGGCCGCAATCGTTTCCGCATTTAATATGCAAACGTATTCAATCGATTTAGCCCTCAGCGGCATCCTTATCACGACACTTTTAATAGATTCTGCAGTGCCCGACGGCCGGTTCCCAGAATGCGCCGTGGGAAGCGTCTACACTTGACCCAACGTCCGCCCATTGTTTAATAACTTTTTTTTTTTGTTGCAGATCCCTCGAGTGCAAGCGCTTCGGGACCAGTGCACATATTACGTCATTTTTTATTGTCAAAAAATGCAGTAGTAGATCAGTATTGTCCATTTCATCTGGCATAAGTTACACTTATTGTATATAAAGTTTAACAAAGCTATACGTATTTATGAGACTTAAGATTAGCGGTTTTTGTTCTCGATTTATCATTGCATCTGTGATGGTGAAGCAAAAAACCTTGCCTTAAATTTTCGGATACGGCTCTGGCTTTATTCATAAACAACGCGATCTTCCCAGGATAATTACGTCGATTGTGTTTTAGCCTTGAACAATGTCATTTTAGGATTTTTTTATATTTCAAGTGCCATTACAAGAAAACGTTTGATTTGTTTATGAATACGGCGACAAATTTCACAGTGCGTTCTTGTTCTGAGAATTCTGCAGTTATTATACATATTTACTCAATGCTTTTTACGCATAAGCAAAACCGAAAATTTTATTTCGTGGTTTTGTTGTTAGTTTATTTATATTATTTTATTTTCCTGATAATTATAGATAATTGTGTACAGTATAGTTTATAAATATTTAGGTGTTACTTGTAATGATCATAGATTTTAAAACGTTAAGTGTAAATTTACTCAGTATTCCATGAGCAATACTGTAGCAATAAACTCTTCTAAGTTATTAAACTGTGCTTTTTTACCCACCCTACGCCAAATTTAACTAAAACGACCAATATAGTAAGGAAATCCAACTTTCCTTTTATAAAATCCTCTTAGCAACTGGAAGGATAACATCCTCGACGAAAAAATCAAGATTTATGAAGTCACTTCTAAAGATGGCAATCAAAAATACATTGAACAAAGAAGGTCGCTCATTACAAGGTTCAAGGAATACGCGGGTCATCGAAGATTACGTGGAATTCTAAATCAAGTATTTTAATAATAAAAAAAAGTTTAGACCATCCAATTTTGCAATCTATATCGACAACAATTACGCAACAGACTTCTTCGAAATTTTACCAACACAATTAATCAATAAATTAAAACACATTAATTAAAATTATCCATCCCCTGCGGAAAATCGATGACGTAATTTCTAAAACTTTTTGCTAAACCTTTATTTAAATAAACAACCTTCAACGCCACTCCATGTGCACGACAACATTAACAACTTTACGGATTTTGTGTTTCGGCAGCCGTTTACCATTTCCAAAATCGACTTCTTGGAAGCCTATTAAAACAGCGCTCTTTCTGCGTTTTTTACAACAAAAACACGTATCCTTCATAAATATTGATTAAAGATTACGAAATGCCAAAATAATTTCAGACCATCATCATTAATCTTGACAACTTTCCCCATGAATCGCGAAACTAATTTGCATAACGAGATCCCAGCGGGTGGCTTCTCGCCCGGTGATAATAATAATAGAAAGTCCGTCTGTTTAGCTGTGACGGTGAATTCTTTTTGACACATCATAAATAAATAAATGCCGCGAATTCGCAGAAATGTGCGGCGAGTGGACAGGTTATGCTGGTTTAAGTCGTGGTCGCTAATTAGCAGGTAGGTTAAGTAGATTTCGTGTTTACATAATTTTTCCCACGAAGTGTTATTAGGGGAATAACCCGCAGCTAATTTAGAAGCGTTTATCTGGCGTGTTTTGAGATTGTTTTTGTTTGTGTTTTTTCGGTGGTGCTGGTGGACTACTCTGGTTTTATGCTTTCATATTTTATTCCTCGCCGCTTAATGTGTTTTCGTTTATTTGATGTATTTTTATTTTTTATTGTAACTTTCATAAATCATATCGTAACAACAAAAAAGTAAATTCCTTGTCTGCATGAACAGCTGCTCTCGTGTTTTATGGAGATTAATTTATTTTCTATTAGGTGGCGCCAGATAGGTCAAATTTCAACTGGCTCAAATTTAAATATCTACCTGTTTGGTACCTTTTTTGGTAAGGATTTTTGAAAATTTAAAGATTTTAGATTCTACAATTTCCCAGTTTTTCGTTTTTTCTCAATTTCATAACTCGATTTTGTAGACTTTTGATTTATATTTTGAAATTTTTCAAGTTTTCAATTTTTCGATTTTTTTAATTTTTAAATTTTTCTATTTTCACGGTTTCGATTTTTCAATTTTACAAGTTTTGAACTTTTTATTTTTCTTTCAATTTTTGGATTTTAATTTTTCGATTTCTATTTTTAATTTTTTTAATTTTTCGATTTTTTATCCTTCACTGTTACAATTTTACAATTTCTAGATCTTATTTTTCGTTTTTTCAATTTATCGATTTCTCGATTTTTAAGTTTTCGATTATCTGATTTTTGACTTTAATTTTTTCAATTTGTCGATTACTCATCTCAATTTTTAAATCTTTCGAGTTTTTAATAAATTTTTTTCGATGTTTAATTGTTTCCACTTTTCGATTGTTTCATTTATGATTTCTCAATTTTTAATTTTTCAATTTTTCCAATTTTTGACTTTTCAATTAATGGAGTTTTCAGTTTCTCCATGTTTTCAATTCTCCGATTTTTCATTCTCTCGATTTTTAATTTTATAATTTTTCCATTTTTAGTTTTCATTTTTTTCGATTTGAAAAACTGAAAATTTTAAAATATAAAAACCGAGGAAATAAATGAAAAAATTGAAAAATCAGATAGTTGAAAAATCGAAAAATTCCAAAATTGTAAAATTCAAAAACTAAAAAATTGGGAAATTGACAATAAAAAAGTGGAAATTAAAAATTTGAAAAATCGAAAAATTGAAAAGTCGAAAAACCGAAAAATCGGACAACTGAAAAGTCGAAAAACTTGAAAATTGAAAACACGAAAACTTGCAAAACTGAAAAATTGAAACTGTGAAAGATCGAAAAATCATTGAAAAATCAGAGCATCAATAGATTAAAAGTTGAGAAATTGCAAAAATTAAAAAACCGGAAAATTGGAAAAATTGACAGAACAGAAAGTGAAAAATCAAAAATTGAAACAACGAGAAATTGTAAAACTGAAAAACCGCAACATAAAAATACGAAATAAGTAAGGAAAAATTAAAAACGGAAAAATTAAAAGTGAAGAAGAGCAAACTAAAAAAGCAGAGAAAATGAAAAATGAATAAACGAAAAATCGGATAATTAAGAATTCGAAAAATTGCAAAATTGCAAAAATGAGAAATCGAAAAAAGAAACATTGAAAAATCGAAACATTA
Organism: Zophobas morio; assembly: GCF_036711695.1. Classification (NCBI taxonomy): domain Eukaryota; kingdom Metazoa; phylum Arthropoda; class Insecta; order Coleoptera; family Tenebrionidae; genus Zophobas; species Zophobas morio. Next base: position 179,082 of record NW_026972136.1, on the reverse strand, counting down.
AAATCGAAAAATAAATAAAACGAAAAACTGTAAAATTGAAAAATTGCAGAAAATATGGAAAAAACGAGAACTTTTCTTTTCGGTTCTTCCTTTTCGCCCTTCTCATCGTTTTCGTCCTTTTCGTCCTGTTGGTTCTTTTGGTCCTGTTCGTCTTTTTGGTCCTTTTCGTCCAGTTGGTCCTGTTGGTCCTTTTGGTCCCTTTGATCCTTTTGGTCCTTTTCGTCGTTTTGGTACTTTTCGTCCTTCCTTTTCGTCCTGTTGATCCTTTTCATCTTTCTTGTCCCTTTCGACTTTTTTGTCCTTTCCGTCTTTCGCCCTTTTTGTCCTTTTCTTCCTTTTCGTCCTTTTGGTCCTTTTGGTCCTTTTCGTCCTGTTGGTCCTTTCCGTCCTCTTCTTCCTTTTCGGCCTTCTCGTCCTTTTCGTCCTGTTGGTTCTTTTGGTCCTTTTCCTCCTTTTCGTCCTTTTGGTCCCTTTCGTCCTTGTCGTCCTTTGCGTCCTTTTCGTTCTGTTGGTCCTTTTCGTCCTTTTCGTCCTGTTGGTCCTTTGCGTCCTTTTCGTCCTGTTGGTCCTTTTGGTCCCTTTGGTCTTTTTGGTCCATTTGGTCCTTTTCGTCCTTCTGCTACTTTTCGTCCTTTCCGTCCTTTTCCTCCTATTCGTCCTTTTGATCCTTTTCGTCCTGTTGGTCATTTCCGTCCTGTTGGTCCTGTTGGTCCTTTTGGGCCTTTTGGTCCTTTTCGTCCCTTTGGTCCTTTTGGTCCGTTTGGTCCTTTTGCTCATTTTTGTCCTTTTCATCCTTTTGGTACTTTTCGTAAATCGTAACATTAAAACATGAAATAATTGAAAAACTAAAAATGGAAATTTTGAAAAATTATAAATGGAGGAATTGAAAAATCGAAAAATTGCAATATTTCAAAACTAAAAAAGTGAAAAATTGTAAAACTAAAACTCGAAAGACGGAGAAATTAAAAAGTAAAAATCTAAAATTAGAAAAAGTGAAAAATTGGATAACTGAAATTGAAAACAAGAAAACTTGCAAAACTGAAAAATTGTAACTACCTTATGAAAGATGGAAAAATCATTGAAAAATCAGAGCATGAAAAAATCAAAAAGATGAAAAATTGAGAAACTGCAAAATTAAAAAATTGCAAAATTGGAAAAACTGAGAAACTGAAAAATCAAAAATTGAAAAAACGAAAAATATGAAGATCTAGAAGGTAAAAAATCGAAAAACTGAAACAACGAAAAATTGTACAATTGAAAAGTCGCAACATTAAAATATGAAAGAATGAAAATCGAAAAATTGAGAAATTAAAAAATCCACAAATTTAAAATTCAAAAAATTTCAGAATTATAAAATTGCAAAATGGAAAAATTGGAAAGTCGAAAATTTCTGAAAAATCGAATAACTAAGATTTAAAAAAAGAAACACTGAAAAGTCGAAGCATTAAAAATCTAAAATTAAAAAATGAAAACTTGCAAAATTGAAAAATTGTAACAGTGAAAGATCGACAAATTGTAAAATTAACAACCAGAATTTAAAAAACTGTAAAATAAAATATTAAAAATTGAAAACACAAAATATTAAAGAATGAAACACTGAAAAATCGAAATATTGAAAAATTGAAAAAAAAATAGAAACTGAAAAGTTTGATAAGAGAAAATCAACTATTGAAAAATCGAAAAATTCAAACGAAAAATTATAAAACTGAAAAACTGCAACATGAAAATATGAAATAAATAATGGAAATTATATTAAAATCGAAGAGGAGAAAATTTAAAAAGCAGAGAAAATAAATAACGCAAAAACTCAAAAATCGGATAATGAAGAAATCGAAAAATTGTGGAATTGTGAAAATGAAGAATCGAAAGATTAAGATAAGAAATTGAAAAACCAAGAGATGAAAAATCAAAAATTAAAAAATCGCAACATTAAAATATGACAGAATGAAAAACGAGAAATTGAAAAATTTAAAAATGGAGGAATTTAAAAATCGGAAACTTGCAAAATAATAAAACTGAAAAGTCGAAAAATTAAAAAAAGGACAACTGAAAAATCGAATGATTGTGGAATTTAAAAAAGAAACATTGAAATATCCAAACATTAAAAACCTAAAATTTAAAACGAAAACTTGCAAAACTGAAAAATTATAACAGTAAAAAATCCAAAAATTGTAAAATTAACAACCAAGAAATTTAAAAATTCTAAAACCAAAAAATTAAAAAACAAAACACTGAAAAATTGAAACATTGAAGAATTGAAAATTTGAAAAAAATGAGAAACTGAAAAATCATATAACAGAAAATCAAATATTGAAAAATCGAAAAATTGAAACGGGAAATTGCAAAACTGAAAAATCGCAACATGGAAATATGAAATAAGGAAAAACCTGAAAAATCAAAAATTAAAGGGGAACAAATTAAAAAAGTAGAGAATATGAAAAAATTGGATAATTAAGAAATTGAAAAATCGAAACATTAAAATCAAAATAATGTAAAATCGGAAAATAGCAACATTAAAACATGAAAAAATTGAAAAACTGAAAAGGGACAATTTGAAAAATAATAAATCGGGGAATTGAACAATCGAAAAACTGCAAAATTCTAAAACTGAAAAATTGAAGAATTTAAAAATAAAAAAAAAGAATATTTGAAAAATTTAAACTCGAGAAAACAAAACATCGAAAATTTACAAAATTGTAAAACTAAATCTCGAAAGACGGAGAAATTGAAAAGTAAAAATCAAAAATTATAAAAAGTGAAAAATTGGAAAACTGAAATTGAAAACACGAAAACTTGCAAAACTGAAAAATTGTAACTATGAAAGATGGAAAAATCATTGAAAAATCAGAGCATGAAAAAATCAAAAAGATGAAAAATTGAGAAATTGCAAAATTAAAAAATCGCAAAATTGGAAAAATTGAGAAACTGAAAAATTGGATAATAGAAAATAAGTATGAAAGAATGAACAACGAGAAATTGAACATTTTAACAATCGAGAAATTTAAAAATGGAAAAATTGAAGTCGAAAAATTAAAAAAAGGACAACTGAAAAATCGAATAATTGTGAAATTTTAAAAAAGAAACATTGAAAAGTCGAAACATTAAAAACCTAAAATGGGAAAACGAAAACTTACAAAAATGAAAAACTGTGAAACCAAAAATTAAAAAACGAAACGTTGAAATTGAAACAACGAGACATTGTAAAACTGAAAAACCGTACAATGAAAATATTAAATAAGTATGATGGAAAAATTAAAAACTGAAAAATCAAAAATCGACGAAAAACAAATTAAAAAAGTAGAGAAAATGAAAATGAAAAAACGGATAATTAAGAAATCGAAAATTTGCAAAATTGTAAAAATTAAATATCGAAAGATTAATAAATTGAAAAACCAAGAGGAGGAAAATCAAAAATTGAAAAATCGAAAAATAGAGAAAATGAAAAACTGTAAAATTGAAAAATTTTAGAAAAAATTGAAAAAACGAGAATTTGTAAAATCGGAAAATCGTTACATTAACACATGAAAAAATTGAAAAACTGAAAAGGGAAAATTTGAAAAATTATAAATCCAGGAATTGAAAAATCGAAAAACTGCAAAATTCCAAAATTAAAAAAAGAAAACTTGAAACATTCAAACTCGAGAATATAAAACTTCAAAAGATTACAAAATTGTAAAATTGAAAACTCGAAAGGCGGAGATATTGAAAAGTAAAAGTCAAAAATTGGATAACTGAAATTGAAAATACGAAAACTTGCAAAACTGAAAACTTGTAATTATGAAAGATCGAAGAATCATTGAAAAATCAGGGCATTGAAAAGTCAAAAAGACTAAAAATTGAGAAATTGCAAAATTAAAAATTGAGAAACTGAAAAATTGGATAATAAAAAAATCAAAAATTGAAAAAACGAAAAATATAAAGATCTAGAAAGTGAAAAATCGAAGAATTGAAACAACGAGAAATTGTAAAATTGAAAAATTGCAAAATTAAAATATGAAAGAATAAAAATCGAGAAACTGAAAAATTAGAATACCGACGAATTTAAAAATCCAGCAGAATTGTAAAATTGGAAAATGGAAAAATTGAAAATTCGAAAAGTTAAAAAGAGGACAATTGAAAAATCGAATAATTGTGAAATTTAAAAATGAAACAATGCAAAGTCGATACATTAAAAACCTGAAAATTGGAAACATGAAAAGTTGGAAAAGTGAAAAATTGTAAGAGTGAAAGATCGAAAAATTGTGAAATTAACAGCCGAGAAATTGAAAAATTGTAAAATACAAAAATTAAAAATTGAAAAGTGAAACATTAAAAAATTGAAAAAAAAAATGAGAAACTGAAAAATCGAATAATCGAAAATCAAATATTGAAAGTCGAAAAATTTAAACAACAAATTTGTAGAACTGAACATAAAAATATGGAATGAGTAACGGAAAAATTAAAAATTGAAAAATCAAAAATCGAAGAACAAATTAAAAAAGTAAAGAAAATGAAAAATGAAAAAACTGAAAAATCGGATAAATAAGAAATCGCAAAACTGCAAATTTGTAAAAATGAAAAATCGGAAGATTGAGAAATTGAAAAATCAATAGGTGAAAAATCAAAAATCGAAAAATTGAAAAATCGGATAATTGTGAAACTTAAAAAAGAAACATTGAAAAATCGAAACTTTAAAATCGAAAAATTGAGAAAACGAAAAACTGTAAAACTGAAAAATTGTAGAAAATATTGAAAAAACGAGAAATTGTAAAATCGGAAAATTGTGACACTGAAAGATCGAAAAATTCCAAAAAAATCAAAGTAAAGATTGAAATTGAGAAATAGAAAAATTCAGATATTGAAAAAACTAGAAAATTTAAAAAACGAGAAAGTGTAAAATCGAAAAGTAGTCCCATTAAAACATGAAATAATTGAAAAACTAAAAATCGAAAAATTGAAAATATCGAGGAATTAAAAACTCCAAAAATTGCAAAATTGCAAAATTGTAAAATTGAAGAATCGATAAACTGTACATTCAACAAATTTAAAAATAAAAATATTCAAAAGCTGAAAACCAAAAAATCGACAATCCAGAAAATGAAAAATCGAAAAATTAAAATATGATGTCTTTTGAAATCGGAAAATTGAAAAATTGTAAAATCGCACACGAAACACTGAAAAACTGACAACTGAAGGAATAAAAAATTTTAAATCGCAAAATAAAAAAATTCAAAAACTGAGCAATACAAAACATTGCAAATCGAAAAACTCTAAAAGCGAAAAAGGGAATAATTAAGAAAAAAGAAAACTGAGACCCATAGAATAATTGTTGTTAGTTGTCAATTTACGATTGTAACAATAAAAAATTCAATCGTAAAAATATGTAATGAATTTGCTTACTAAAATTTTTAAAGCACATCCCGTGACCACCAGATTTTTGTACTCTGATATTGTCTTTCAGTAAAATTATTGACTGTAAATATTATATAAATTATAATTACTAAACAAATATTTGATGCAACCAGTTATACATTATATGAAATCCAAACTAGAGAACAGATTTGTGATTTTTGCCTTGAAATTCAACGGTGGCAACAGATTGAGTAATCGTCATTCTAAAATCTAAATTTAGAACAACAATGATGTAAGTAACTAGAAGGAAATAAAAATTTAGATAATTTCACCCAATGCATATTTTTGTTTTAGAACCGCTGAGAACTTTCTGCTGTCAAGGTCGTCGAAATGTCTATCAAATGTCATAATTTTTTTTAGGTTATGTTATGAAATATCTTGAGGTTACGAATCGTTTCAAATCGGAATTAATTCTTTATTTCAAATACTTGTATGTTTACAAATCAGTATATTCCTAAAAGTGATTTAAAAAGTAGTGAAAATGCCGAAGGAACAATTTCGCGAGACAGACGTGGCGAGAAAAATGTAACCCAAAAAAACTCGACAACGTGCCTTATTAATCCACTTTTCTTCTAGCTCCCACATCAGTTTTGGGGTCGAAAGCGCCGAATCCATGCAACAACAGTCACACATCCACGTGGTTGCGAAAAATTTGTACAACCAAGACATCCAGCGAACACCCATAGCCTACGGAGTGTTAGACAAACGACTGGCAAGTTCACACAACATTATAAAACACCCACTACAATTATATTTACAGGGAACAAACTCCAAGGAGTCCCCTTGCCAAACATGCGGCAAAAACATAAACTTATGTGTGGGCCACTTCGGCTACATCGATCTAGAACTTCCCGTATTTCACGTAGGCTACTTCAGAAGCATCATCAGCATCCTCCAAACGATATGCAAAAACTGTGCACGCGTTCTTCTCAACGAAGAGGAAAAAAGCCAGTTCAGAATTCGTCTCTCCAACGACAATCTCAGCTACATGGTGAAAAAAGCCATCAGGAAGAAAATCGTAGAGAAGTGTAAAAAATTAACGAAATGCCCGCACTGTAAATTCGACAACGGGTTCGTGAAGAAGTTGACAGCCGGTAAAGGAAGCACCGGAGGATCGGTTTTGAAAATCGTCTGCGAGAAACACGGGGGCGCCAATAAGGAAAACATGATGAAAAATCACATAGAAAAATTTAACTCGGCCATTGAGACTAACCCTGAGATTAAAAATGCTCTGACTGCAAGCAACAACGTGTCGCAGATTTTCACACCGATTGACGTTTTGAAGTTGTTTGAGAGAATTCCACAGAGTGACATTCCGCTACTTGCTATGGACACAAGACGGTTAATTGATTTAATTAATTTTTTTTTTTTTTTCTTACTAAAGAGAGTGATTTCAGGTCACAACCAAAAGATTTAATATTTACGCGAATGTTGGTACCGCCTGTATCCATCCGTCCGTCCGTAGTTTCAGATTTAAAAGCCGGAACGTACGTTATTCCACTCATTATTAATACATTCTTACGCGATTTTAATTTTAGGAACGAAGACGACCTAACCATGAGACAATCCGAAATAATTTTTATTAACGACGTCATCAAAAAACACAAATTGTCTGGAGCTTCAGTCAACATGTACCAGGAAGGCTGGGACTTTCTCCAATTACAAACCGCTCTCTACATCAACAGCGAATTATCCGGAGTCCCTTTAGCAATGATGGTACACAACTCGATTTTGAAACAACTTTTACATTGTTTTATTGTAGCCTAAAAAACCAGGACGCGGTCTCGTGCAACGCCTCAAAGGCAAACAAGGTCGCTTTCGCGGGAACCTTTCAGGAAAACGCGTCGATTTTTCCTCGAGGACTGTAATTTCGCCGGACCCGAATTTGCAGATTGATCAAGTTGGCGTTCCGTTGCATGTCGCTAAAATTTTAACCTACCCAGAGAGGGTGATTCACGCGAATATCGACCACATGAGGCAGTTGGTGATCAATGGACCCGATAAGTGGCCCGGCGCCAATTACGTCCAGCAGAAAGGGTCAGCGTTTAAGAAGTTTTTGAAATACGGAAATAGGGAGAAGTTGGCGCAGGAGTTGAAACTGGGGGATTTGGTGGAGCGGCACTTGCGCAATGGCGACGTGGTTTTGTTCAACAGGCAGCCGAGCTTGCACAAGTTGTCCATTATGGCGCATAGGGCGCAAATACACAAACATAGGACGTTCAGGCAAGTATAATTTAAACCTTAAGTACAATTAAACCACAAATTAATGACACTAAGAAGAAGAAACAACGACTTACCAACTTGAATACTTTTCGGCTTGAGACAGATGGCACCACGTGTGTATCTAACTCTAATGGTTATTAATTACTAAAAAATGTTCAAAAACTACCATAAGTAGCACTTTCTTGCGAGAAAACTACAATTAATTTGGATTTCTGTCCACTCACTAATCTAAATCGCAATTTTTCTGGTAGAACTGTCATTTTGCACAGCCTATGTGATTGCGAAAGTAAACTCGGTAATTGAAACTTTGTTCAAGTAAAATTAAACCATCAGCCAGGTTTATTACAACAATTATAAACAATTATTTAAAGTATTAATAAACGTGATCCGAGAAATGTTAAATATTACCAATTTTAATTTACACGATGCTTATGAAATTTGTTTTTCAAATAATGATGTTGGCAACAGTGACGCGTCCCTGTTTGACAGTAACAACACCCCCAATTTTAAAAAAATCCGGACACGCTAGAAGTTTTTTTCGATTGTATGCTTCCATAGTTTACGCTCAGGAAGTAATAAAAATCCAATTCCAGTATAAATAACGATGAGAAGGAGAGACAACGACTTACCGATTTTAACACTTTTCCGCTTGAGACAGATGGCACCACACTTGTATTTGTTACTAATTACTAAAAAATGTTAAAAAATCGTCGCAAATAGCACTTTTTTCCGATAAAACGACAATTTAATTATATTTCTGTCCACTAATCACTCATCTAAATTACAACTTTCTAATGAAACTGTCATTTTGCACAGCCTATGTGATTTTGAAAGAAAGCTCCATAATTGAAAATTTGTTATTGAAATAAAATTGAACCATCAGCCAGATTTATTACACAAATTATAAACAATTATTCAAAGTATTAATAAACGTGTTCCGAGAAATGTTAAATATTGTCAATTTTAATTTACTTGATGCTTATGAAATTTGTTTTTCAAATAATGATGTTGGCAACAGTGACGCGTCCCTGTTTGACAGTAACAACACCCCCAATTTAAAAAAATCCGGGCATGCTAGAGAGTTTTTTCGGTCGTATGCTGCCTTAGTTTACGCACAGGAAGTAATAAAAATACAATTCAAGTATAAATTAACGATGAGAAGAAGAAACAACGACTTACCGACTTCAGTATTTTTCCGCTTGAGACAGGTGGCACCGCACATGTATTTAATTGTATTTGTTATTAATCACTAAAAAATGTTTAAAAACCGTCGTAAATAACACTTTTTTCCAATAAAACGACAATTAATTGTTTTTCTGTCCACTAATCGCTCATTTAATTACGACTTTACCGATGAAACTGTCATTTTGCACAGCCTATGTGATTTCAAAAGAAAGCTCCATAATTGAAATTTTTTCTGTTGAAGTAAAATTGGGCCAGTTTTTACTAGAAAAATTATAAACAAATATTTAAAACGTTAAACGTCTTTCGATAAATGTTAATTCATGTCAGTTTTAATTTATATGATAAAAAAAAGTCCTGGAGTTCCGGTGAGAGATTGGGATTTCTTGACATTTGATATTTAAGTTGGCAGCAACGTAACACTACAAAATGCGCTCAATTACGCTCCACCCCTCGCTCTGACAACCAATGAAAAATTGATCACGATTGAGATCGAGACGGATGGGTGGGACTTCTCTTTTGGTTTTCTTTTTTAATTAATTCATATTTCTTTCTTAATATACATAGCATTCTTTGAACAACCCGATACTCAAAAACATGCTCCAAATTTTTCGTAGAGAAATAAGGATTTTGTAATTAAGCTCCGCCCTCTTGGCTCACGCCGAATAAAAAAAATCATCAGAATTGGGATAGGGCGGGTGGGTGGGGCTTATATTTTGCCTTTTTTTCTTAATATACATATCCATCTTTCATAATAAGAAACTTCAAACATGGTTAAAATGTTTTTTGCAAGGAAATATGGATTTTGCAATTATGGGGCGGAACCTAATTGCAAAATCGATATTTCTTTATATGAATTTTTCATTTTAAACAGGTGTTAAGTTTCATGTTGTGAAAATAAGTCTACACATATTGAAACAAAAAGACAAAATGTAAGCCCGCCCACCCGCCCCATCTCAATTCTGATGATTTTTTGTATTCATCGTGAACCAAAGGGCGAAGCTTAACTGCAAAATACTTATTTCTTTACAAGAAATTAAAAATATATTTTTGAGTGTCGTATTGTTCAAAGAATACTACGTATATTAGGAGCTGCCAAGATAAGACTAATTTTGGCAAATGAGGTCTCTCTAAGAAAATAGAGGGCGGATAGATATCTTAACAGCTACTAGCCCCACCCACCCTCTCTTTTAGAGAGTATGTCATTTGCCAAAATCAGTTTTATCTTAACAGGTACTAGCCCCGCCCACCCACCCTCTCTTTACTTAGAGGGTATGTCATCTGCCAAAATCAGTCTTATCCTATCTAGTAGCTGCTGATAAAAGAGATTTTGGCAAATGACATACCCTCTAAGAAAAGAGAGGGAGGGTGGGCGGTACTAGTACCTGATAAAATAAGACCGATATTGGAAAACGAGATACCTTGCAAGAAAAAAAAGGGTGGGTGGGTGGGGCTAGTAGCTGCTAAGATCAAACTGATTTTGGCAGATGACATATCCTTTAAGAAATGAGAGGGTGGGTGGGCGGGGCTAGTACCTGTTAAGATAAAAATGATTTTGGGAAATGACATACACTCTAAGAAAATAGAGGGCGGGGGGCGGGGCTAGTATCTGCTAAGATAACACTGATTTTGGCCAATAACATATTCTTTAAGAAAAGAGAGGGCGGGTGTATAACACGATTACTTAAAAACAATTTCACATCAGAATTGAGATAGGGCGGGTGGCGGGGCTTATATTTTGCCTTTTTTTATGTACATAGCCATCTTTTCACAACAAGAAACTTAAAACATGGATAAAATGGTACATTTTTGCAAGGAGCCTAATTGCAAAAGTGATATTTCTTTATACAAATTTTCCATTTTGAACATTTTTCATGTTGTGAAAATAAGTCTACACATATTGAAACCAAAAGACAAAATGTAAGCCCGCCCACCTGCCCCATCTCAATTCTGATGATTTTTTGTATTCACCGTGAACCAAGAGGGCGAAGCTTAACTGCAAAACACTTATTTCTTTACAGGAAATTAAAAACATGTTTTAAGTATCGTGTTGTTCAAAGAATACTATGTATATTAAGAAAAAAAAGGCAAATATAAACCCCGCCCACCCACCCCATCTCAATTATGATGATTTTTTTAATTCTTAGAAACCTAAAACACGTTTGAAATGGTAAATTTTTGTAAGAAAATACGGATTTTGCAAATAGGCTTCGCCGCCCCTAGTTCTTGCCAACGAATGACAACTTCATTACTATTGAGATCAGGGTGGGTATGGGTGGGGCTTAATCTTGGGCTTTAATTTTTTCTTAAAACTTTATTTACATAGTAATTTCTTGTAAAAGGTAAGAAGGGTTTTGCAATTAAATTCGGCTCTTTTGGCTCGCGACGATTAAAAAAAATCATCAGAATTGACATAGGGCGGGTGGGCGGGGCATAGTCGTGTTTTCAGAACAAGAAACTTAAAACATTCATACAACAAACATAAAATTCTTGTAGACAAATATGGATCTTGCAATTAAGGTACTATTATGTCTCAATTCCACTCCACAGAAGAAAAAATAATTTAGCCCGCCCACCCACCACGTCTCCATTTCAGTAATTATTTTATCTGCTTTGAATGAAAGATGGAACGTATACTAAACAGGAAGAATATTTGTCGTTAGAATGAGAAGAAGGTGGGTGGACGGGGTCACTACTTGCTAAGATAGGACTGATTTTGGCACACCTTTTATTGGCCAATGACATACTCTCTAAAAAATAGAGGTGTTTCATTTGAGGCAAACTGACTGAAAAATTATATATAAAATGAAATCTTCCATTTTAAAAAATGGCAGAACTGAATTTTTAATTTTTACAGTCTAGGTACTATTATTTGTCAATTCCACTCTACAGAAGAAAAAATAATTTACCCCGCCCACCCACCCCGTCTCCATTTCAGTAATTATTTTAGTTGATCTGAATGAAAGGTGGAACGCATACTAAACAGGAATAAAATTTATCATTAGAATGAGGGAGGGTGGGTGGGCGGGGTTACTACTTGCTAAGGTAGGACTGATTTTGGCAGATCTTTGATTGCGCAAATGACATACTCTCTAAAAAATAGAGGTGTTTCATTTGAGGCAAGCTGACTAAAAAATTATATATAAAATGAAATCTTCCAGTTTAAAAAACGGCAGAACTGAATTTTTAATTTTTAAAGTCTGGGTACTATTATTTCTCAATTCCACGGCACAGAAAAAAAAATAATTTGCCCCGCCCACCCACCCCGTTTCCATTTCAATAATTATTTTATCTGCTCTGAATGAAAGATGGAACGTATACTAAACAGGAATAATATTTGTCGTTAGAATGAGAAGAGGGTGGGTGGGCGGGGTCACTACTTGCTAAGGTAGGACTGATTTTGCAGATCTTTTATTGGCCAATGACATACTCTCTAAAAAATAGAGGTATTTCATTTGAGGCAAGCTGACTAAAATGAAATCTTCCATTTTAAAAAATGGCAGAATTGAATTTTTATTTTTTACAGTCTAGGTACTATTATTTCTCAATTCCACTCTACAGAAGAAAAAATAACTGACAACGAATGAAAATTCGTCATAATTGAGAATTGAGATCGGGGCGGGTGTGGGTGGGGCCTAATCTTTGGCTTTAGTTTTGTCTCAATATATGTACACAGTGTTCTTTGAATAACACGATACTCAAAAACATGTGTTAATTTCTCGCAGAGATATAAGGATTTTGCAGTTAAGCTCCGCCTTCTTGGTTCACGACGAATAAAAATAAATCATCACAATTGAGACAGGGCGGGTGGGCGGGGCTACATTTTGCCTTTTTATTCTTAACATGTGTAGACTTATTTCAACAACAAGAAAAAAGTAATCCTCCAATTTTTTTCTAGGTTACGAAATTTATTTTTAAAATGATGATGTTGGCAGCGCTGACGCGTTGTTTGTTCGTTTGACGTTTCTATTTTAAAAATAAATTCTAATCATGCTAGAGGATTTTTTTCGATCGTATAATGCTACAACAAATTGTTTATAATTTTTTATTATATATAAACATATTGCATTATTAGTACGATCTGTCACTAGGCGGGGACCAGTGGCGTACCATTCACGTTTTGAAATGGGGGCATACCAAAAAATATATTTAGTCAAATTTTAATTATTCATTTTTTCACTAGATTTAACGAATGCGTGTGCAATCCATACAACGCCGACTTTGACGGCGACGAAATGAACTTGCACTTGCCTCAAACAGAAGAAGCCAAAGCTGAGGCACTAATTCTAATGGGGGTATGTATATAATTAATTAAAACAACAAAAACACACTACAATGTATTTATTTTTAGAATAAAAGTAATCTAGTGACCCCTAGAAACGGCGAATTGTTAATAGCCGCCACCCAGGACTTCTTAACCGGGGGTTACCTCCTAACCAAAAAAGACACCTTCTTGGATAAAGCCCACGCTTCTCAGTTAGCGGCGACTCTTCTGGCAGAGGGCGACACTAACATGCAGATTGATTTACCAACACCTTGTATATTAAAGGTAAGCGTCAACCGCTAAAGTACCACTTACACATTTTTCAAAATTGTTAGCCCAAAGCGCTCTGGTCCGGCAAACAAATCTGCAGCCTCATCTTCCGCCCCAACAAAAAGTGCCCCATTAAGGCCAACCTGGAAGCCAAAGGCAAATCCTACACGAAAAACCGCGAGCTCTGCGTCAAAGACTCGTATGTCATAGTACGAAACTCGGAACTCATTTCGGGGACTCTGGACAAAAGCCACCTCGGAAACGGTGGCAAAGGCAGCAATATTTTTTACGTTATTTTGCGAGATTTTGGCCAGGAACACGCAATCAAAGCCATGTGGAGATTGGCCAAACTCACGTCGTGCTACCTCATGAATAGCGGATTTTCAATCGGAATCGGGGACGTCACACCCAGTCAAGGTCTCCTACGACGGAAACACAAGCTTTTGGAAGACGGGTTGGTGTAACTTGTGGCTAAACAATTATGTGACTGGGTTTTTCTAGGTACACGAAGTGTGACGAATTCATCCGACAGATGGCGGACGGGCGGCTGCAGTGTCAGCCGGGGTGTACCGCTGAAGAGACTCTAGAGGCTGTTATTCTGAAGGAGTTGTCGGTTATTCGGGAGCACGCAGGACAGGCGTGTTTGGCCGAGTTGCCACCTACTAATAGTCCATTGATTATGGCGCTATCCGGCTCAAAAGGATCGTTTATTAATATTTCTCAGATGATAGCGTGCGTGGGGCAGCAGGCCTTGAACGGGAAAAGAGTCCCAGATGGGTTTGAGAATCGATCGCTACCGCATTTTCAACATTATTGTGAGTGAGCTTTGTCTGGTTACTTATTTTTTAAAAACTATATGGTTTTCAGCGAAAACTCCAGAAGCGAAGGGTTTCGTTGAAAATAGTTTCTATACGGGGTTGACACCCACGGAGTTTTTTTTCCATACCATGGGTGGTCGTGAGGGTTTGGTTGATACTGCTGTCAAGACTGCCGAAACGGGGTATATGCAGAGGAGGCTCGTCAAGGTAACAAAACACAATTTGAAATGACACGTTTTTATTGTTCATAAATTATCATAGTCGTTGGAAGATCTGGTGGTCCATTATGATGGTTCAGTTAGAAACGCTGAAGGAGACATCGTCCAAGTGAATTACGGTTGCGATGGGCTAGACCCTACTTTCATGGAAGGTAATATTTTTGTAGCCGCCACTGTAAACTAGTGGTAGTATCAGATTATTATATTGTTATTATTTGTGACAGGAAAGGACTGCCCGGTCGATTTCGACCGCGTCTTGCGTCACGTGCAAGCCAAGTGTCCCTACAGGGAAGAAAACGCCCTCACTGGAGTCCAAATCCGAAGGGCCACCAACGCTTTCCTGGAAACAGACGCGCTAAACGAGTGCAGCGAAGACTTCAAAAACGAACTCAAGTGAGTCCTTTTCACACCTATAACTCGTTCTAATAATATTTTTGCAGAGGCTTCATGGAAAAGTATGCCGAAAACGTGGAGAAAATAGAGCAGAAATTCGGAAAAAGCAAAGTCGTGAAAGAAATCGAGAGACTAACGTGCAGCCAATTGGTCACGTTTTTACAAACCTGTGGCTCTAAATATAGTAAGTCTATCATAGAACCGGGGACGGCAGTGGGAGCTTTGGCGGCACAAAGTATAGGGGAGCCCGGTACTCAAATGACCTTGAAGACTTTTCACTTCGCGGGCGTGGCAAGCATGAACATCACGCAAGGTGTACCAAGGTGTTAAAAATTTATATAGTGACTTATAACGATAAAATTGATTTTTGTTTGTTTCAGAATCAAGGAAATTATCAACGCTAGTAAAGAAATCAGCACGCCTATTATAACCGCCAGTCTTACCAACCCCCACGATATCGGGTTCGCGCGAGAAGTCAAAGCCCGAATTGAGAGAACAACCCTTGGCGAAATCGCGTCGTTCATCGACGAAATCTACACCCAACACGACTGTTTTCTGCTGATTCAGCTGAACTACGACCGAATTAAGCTGCTACGGCTGGAGATTAATGCGGAGACCGTGCGTTACAGGTGCCAACTTAATTTTCACACTAGCTAAAAGTCACTATAATTATTTTGAACATACATTAATTTCCGCACCCAATTTTTCAGTTTTTGATTTTTTAATTTTACAGTTTTTCCATGTTTATTTTGACATTCTTCAACTTTTGAATTTTACAATTTGTCGATTTTTCTGTTTCTAGAAAATTTTGTTTTCCGTATTTTTCTATTTCTCGATTTTTAATTAATCAGTTTTTCGATTTTACCGTTTCTTTTTTTCAATTCTACAAATTTTCTGTTCGATTTTTCTGTTTTTTAAATTTTCAGGTTTTTCATTTTTAAGGTTACAATTTTTCCTTTTCCAATTGTTCACCTCTTAGTTCGGTTTCTTTTTTTTTCCGATTTTTCAGTAAAATTTTTGTATTTTTCGATTTTTTAATTTGTAGATATTTAATTTTTCGATTTTCTAATTTGTTTTTTAACTTTTCGATGTTCTATCTGTTGAATTTTACAAATTTTCATTTCTTCAATTTTTCCATTTTTATTTTTTTTTTCAAATTCACAATTTGGTAATTGCTTTATTTTGAAATTTGCCGATTTTTAATTTTTGGCTTTTCCATTTTCTGTATTTTTTCAATTCTTTGATTGAACTTTTAAATTTTTCGGTTTGTCAGTGTTTCGTTTTTTCGATGTTACAATTTTTTCATTTTTCCATGTTTCGTTTTAACAATTTCATAATTTTTAGTTTTCCGGTGTTCATTTTAAAATTTTTGAATTTCGAAATTCATTTTTTTTTTTTGTATTTTTGATTGTTTAATTTATAGAAGTTTTTATTTTTCGTTTTTTCAGGTTTCAGTATTACAATTTTTCGACTTTTCAATTATTTTTTCAATTATCCCATTGCTCAATTTCTCAGTTTTTTTATTTTTCGGTTTTTCAATTTTTTGATGTTTCAATTCAATTCAAAATTTCGGTTTGAATAAATTTGTTCTTTTGTTGAACAATTAAAAAATGACAAATCGAGATAATAAAGAAATAAAAATCGAGAATTTTATAATAATATAAATTTTATATCGAAAAATTGTAGAATTGTTTCTTTTTGTCGATTTTTCAATTCCTCGATTTTTAATTGTTGCATTTTTTAATGTTTTGTTAAAATTGGAAATCAAGAACGTGAAAACTTTAAAATTGAATAATTTGTAAAATTGTTTCGTTTTTCGATTTTTTGATCTTTCAATTTCGGGATTTTTTATTTTTTCGTTTTTCTAGTTTTGCAGTTTTATTTTTAAATTTTCTGTTTTTACAATTTTTAAATTTTTCGGTGTCCCGATTTTTTGGTTTCTCTATTTTCATTTTGAAATTTTTGGATTTTTCATTTTAAAAGTTTTGTATTCTTCATTGTTTGAATGATACAAATTTTCCGATTTTCCAGTATTTTAGTTTGGATAAATTTGTTCTTTTGCTGAAAAATAAAAAAACATGAAATTGAAAAATTAAAAAAACTAAAGTTTAAAACTCAAAAAATCGAAAATCGGAAAATCGTAAAATCGAAAACCGAAGAATCTGTAAAATTAACAAATCGCTGCCGATTAAAAAAAATGCTCCCACACAATATGATATTGGAAATGAACACTTGAATACTCCTATTTATTATTCAATTTTTGGATTTTACAATTTCTCAATTTTTCAACTTCTCGTTTTCAGTTTTTCTCTTCAATTTTACGATTTTTCAATTTTTGACTTTTATAAACTCTTTATTTGTCGATTTTTCAGGTTTTGATTTTTCAACTTCACTTTTTTTATTCTTCGATTTCTCAATTTTTCAATTTTTTAATTTCTCAGTTTTTGGACATTTCAGTTTGGGGATTTTTCAGTTTACTTGTTATTCAATTTTTCGATCTTACGATTTTGCAGGTTTTTGATTGTTCAATTTTTCGTTTTTTTTAAGGTTTCGATATTTCGACTTCACTTTTTTGATTTTTCGATTTCTCAATTTTTCGATTCTTTGGATTCTCAGTTTTTGGATATTTCAGTTTTGGGATTTTTCAATGTTTCTGTTCTTCGACTTTTCCATTTTTGACTTCTGGATTTATCGATTTTTAAATTTTATATTTCTCAATTTTTTGGTATTTTAATTTTTCAGTATTTAAAATTTTTGATTTTTCGATTTCCCGATTTTTCATTTTAGCTCTTCCATATTTCAATGTTTCAAGTGTTTCGATTTCTTAATCTTTCGATTTTTCGACTTCCCGGTTTTAGATTTTCTATTTTTCAATTGTCATTTTGTCAATTTCTCGATTTTTTAATTTTTCAAATTTGACTTTTATAAGCTCTCAATTTTTCGATTTTTCATTGAATCGATGTTTTGATTTTCCCATTTCTTGACCTTCCAGTGTTTCGATTTTCCTGTTCTTCAGTTCTTTAATTTTTTGATTTTTCAGTTTTTCGATTTTTTAAGGTTTCTATTTTTATAATTTTAGAATTTTCGATTTTTAAATTTGATTTTTAATTTTTTCGATTTTTTACTTCCCGAGCGTAAGCAAAGGAAGTATTGTAATCGAGTCCGTCGGCCGACTCTCTACTTTTACGTTTTCTCGATCTTTCATGACCCCTAGAAGACGAAGAAATAGGTCTCCCATTTCCGTCTGTCTGTCCGTCTGTCCGTCTGTCCGTCTGTCCGTCTGTCCGTCTGTCCGTCCGTCTGTCCGTCTGTCCGTCTGTCCGTCCGTCTGTCCGTCTGTCCGTCTGTTGTCACGGATTTTTATTAGACAGATAATCTCCGAAAGTACTCGACCGATTGTTGTGAAATTTTGTACTTATATTAAGAATATCATGTAGATGGTAAAACGCTAACCAAAATTTGTCGAATCATCCCCACCACTAAAGCGATGACGTCACTTCAAAATTGTACATAGTAAATGGGTTTTCAATTGTATAAAATAACATAGTCCTACACATGTAGTTTACAACTCTGAATCGACTTTTCACTCGAAACGTCCAGATTTTTGGAAAAAAAATCAAAATTATAAAACAACATTTTGAAATTTAATTTTTAATCTGCTAACCAGAATGCTTTGAAATGTTGCAGATGTTTTAAGGCTATAAAGAGCATCATAAATCTTTAGTCAAAAAATATTTGCTTATCCCCTCCAAAAACTTGATGACGTCAGCTCAAAAGTTTGTGGAATAAATCATATCTAAAATGTACAAAATATGATGAGTCTGTACTTGTGAACTATCACTCCATTAATATTTTTTGGATTTGCATATACAGGGTGACTCAAAAAAATTAATGAATGCGTAAATATATTTTATTGATTTAATCAGGAACTACAAAACCGAATGCTCTGAAATCTTGCAGATGTTTTAAGGTCATAAAGAGCATAATAAATGTTTAGTCAAAATATATTTGCTTATCCCCTCCAAAAACTTGATGACGTCAGCTCCAAAGTTTGCCGAATAAATCATATCTAAAATGTACAAAATATGATGAGCCTGTACTTGTCATTTATCACTCCATTCATATTTTTTGGATTTGCATATACAGAGTGACTCAAAAAAATTAATGAATGCGTAAATTTATTTTATTGATTTAATCAGGAACTACAAAACAGAATGCTTTGAAATCTTGCAGATGTTTTAAGGTTATAAAGAGCATAATAAATTTTTAGTCAAAATATATTTGGTTATCTTCTACAAAAAACTGATGACGTCAGCTCAAAAGTTTGCCGAATAAATCGTATCTAAAATGTACAAAATATGATGAGTCTGTACTTGTGATTTATCATTCCATTCATATTTTTGGATTTGCATATGCAGGGTGACTCAAAAAAATTAATGAAGGCGTGAATTTATTTTATCGATTTAATCAGGAATTACAAAACCGAATGCTTTGAAATCTTGGGAATATTTTAAAGTTATTATAAGCATGGTAAACTTTTGTTCAAAATGTATTTGTTCATCCCTCCTAAAAAAATTGATGACGTCACCCTTAAATTTTGCTGAATAAATCCTATCTAAAATGCAAAAAATATGATGAGTTTGTACTTGTGATTTATCATTCCATTCATATTTTTTAGATTTTCTTAAGAGGTGGTTCAAAAAAATTAATGAAGTCAATTTATTTTATTGATTAAATTAAAGGCAACACTTATTATTAGTATTACACCCCAACCAACCCAATTTGGTAGACACAAAATTTGTTAAAGGAAAAACTCGGTTGAAACATAGGGTAGCACGCTTATTTACATCGACTTTAACATTACAGACCTGCATTTGTTTTATGCGTTCACTTGATTCCGCGAATGTGAAATATACATGTTTATAATCAACCAATTGTGAATTTCATCGTCAAGAATTAAAATAAAACCCAATGTTTTATATAATAAGCGGAAGTCGAAGCAATAAAACCGACGGTCGTTTTGTTTACAGTTTCTGTGTTTGGCTCTCACGTATGCTGTTACGCCTGTCATCTTAAATTAACAATGTTTATACATACACGATTTTCAGTTGCCTCTGATACGTAGGTATACGTGAGTAAATTGTTTCGTTATTTTATTGATTATTACAAATCAAAATTCAAACGACCCAATTCATTTTCCCGAAAATTTGAGAATATAATAATTTTATTCTTAGTATTACACTACATCTATCCCAACTGATATACGTGTCCTTGCAAAAATGTTGATGACGTCATCGCAATTTTTTTTTAAATTCCCACTACAAAAATGTAATGAGAAAAAAAACACAATAGGCATGCAGTCGTCAAGTTTCCGACAGCGAGGGAAGTACTGTCTAAACTCTTTAGACCAATTTTTTTATGTTTCGATTTAGCGATGTTTCAGTTTTCTATATTTTAATTTTTCAATTTTTAAAATTTCTGATTTTTTGATATCTTGATTTTTCGTTTATTCAATTTTCGATTTTAAAACTTGATTTCTCGATTTTTTGACGTTCCCATTTCTCGATTTCTCGGCTTAATTAATTAATTTTTCGAATTTTTAGGTTCTTGATTTTTTAATTTTTCGATGTTTCTATTTCGATTTCTCAATTTTTCAATTTTTCGATTTCTGAATTTTTCGATGTTTCAGTTTTGAGATTTTTGAATATTTCGATTCTTCAATTTTTCTTCCATTTTTCAAATTTTCGAGGTTTCAGTTTTGGGATTTTTTAATTTTTCGATTTTTTAATTTTTCTTCTATGTTTAAATTTTTCGATATTTAGGTTTTGGGATTTTTCAATATTTCGATTCTTCAATTTTTCCAGTTTTCGACTTTTCAATTTCTCGATTTTTGAAACTTGAAATATCGAAAAATTTAAAAATTGAAAAATCGAGAAATGAAAAAATTGAGACATTGAATTGAAAAAGCAATTGAAAAATCGAAAAATTGTAATATTCAAACCTGAAAACCCCGATTAATTAAAAATCGAGAAAGTGAAAAATTGAAAAAACGAAAAACAAAAACTTCTCCAAATTCAACAGTCAAAAATACAAAAAAAAAATTATTTCAAAGTTCAAAAATTTTAAAATGAAAACCGGAAAACTAAAAAATTAAGAAATTGTAAAAACGAAACATGGAAAAATTAAAAAATTGTAACATCAAAAAACGAAACACTGAAAAACCAAAAAATTTAAAAGTTGAGAAATCGAAGAATTGAAAAAACACAGAAACTGAAAAATCGGAAAATGGAAAAGCGAAAACGGCAATAATAAAAACTAATAATTATTTGAAAAAAGTGAAAAACTAAAAATCGGCAAATTTAAAAATGAAACAATTACAAAATTGTAAATTTGAAAAAAAATTAAAAATGGAAAAATTGAAGAAATGAAAATTGAAAAACCAAATTTGAAATATCGAAAAATTGAAAAAATTGGCAAACTGAAAATTGGGTAACGAAAAAACAATTAAAAAATGAGAAAAACTGTAAAATCGAAAATTTGTAGCATAGAAACCTGAAAAAGTGATAAATTAAAAATCCAGGAATTGAAAAATCGAAAAAACGAAAAATTGTAAAATTCAACAGATAGAATATTGAAAAGTTAAAAAACAAATTAGATTTTTCGATTTTTCAGTTTTAAATATTTCACTTTTAGGATTTTTCAATATTTCAATTCTTCGGCTTTTCTATTTTTGACTCCTGGATTTTTCGATGTGTCTACCTTATTACTTTTTCGATTTTTCAATTTTTGGATTTTTAAATTTTAGATTTTTCAACATTTTGATATTTTAATTTTTCAATATTTCTTAATCTTTCGATTTTTCGATTTCCTGGTTTTAGATGTTCTGTTTTTCAATTTTTCGATTTGTTAATTTTGCATTCCCGATTTATGAAGATTTGATTGTTCAGGTTTTCGATTTATCAATTGTTTAATTTTTTATTTTGGCCAATTTCGGTTTCTCAGTTTTTCCAGTTTTCCATTTTTTCGTTTTTTGATTTTTCCGCTCTTCCAATTTTTCAAGGTTTAACTTTTTGTTTGTCGATTTCTCAATTTTTGGATTTTCGACTTCATCACTTTTCGATTTCTCGTTCTTTTGATCTTTCAATCTCTCAATTTTTCAAATTTGTAAGTTTTTTGATTTCTCGATTTATCGAGATTTGGATTTGTCGATATTTTGATTGTCAATTTCTCAGTTTATAAATTGTTCAATTTTTAACTTTTAGATTTCTCGATTTTTCGAATTTTGGATTATTTTTATTTTTCATTTTTTTCTCACTTTCTCACTTTTTTTCATACAAAAATTGTCACTAAAAACATTTAAAAATTCATACAAAATAAAACACAGTGTTTCCAAAACATTTTCCCGAAAAAAATCTATTGAGTTACTACGATTTCAACAATACTCTTAGTTTAAGACGTTTTGCTAGTATAAAACACAAATAAAGAATTAATTATTAGTTAAACAAAATATGTAGGTACCAAAAATATTCGCTTAGTCGTTACAAAAACCGTCCAAACAACTATTTCCCGCAGAAATTATAGCCCAAACCACTCAAATTGCTGAACGCTTAGAGTCGACAATGGCCTGAGCGCGCTCTGGTCTGTGTAGATCAAACAAGTTGTCAGGCACGAGTTGTATGTCGCATCTATACTAATCTACGCTATTATTTTGTAGCATCTGTTCGTCGAAATTGAAACTTAAACCCACGGAAGTTCGTGTGGAAAGTGACACCATCATCACGGTTCACCCCAGCGGTAGCAAACACTCTACACGATATAATTTTTCGTTGAATGAGCTCATGACGAAAATACCCAATGTGGTGGTTAAAGGGTTGCCAACGGTGAACAGGGCCGTAATTGCGAAAGAGGAAAAGGCGGGACAGACGTTGTATAATTTGTGTGTTGAGGGGGATAATTTGAGAGAAGTGATAGCGACGTATGGAGTCCTAGGCACGAAAACGGTGTCAAATAATATCATTGAGGTGTACAACACTCTGGGGATAGAGGCGGCAAGGTAATTTATAAATCGAACGATTTTTTATTAATTATTATTAACTGTATTGTAATAATTGCAGGGAAACCATAATGTCTGAAATCAAAATGGTGATGGAAAACCACGGTATGAGCGTCGATTATCGCCATATCATGTTACTGGCGGCCCAGATGACTCACACTGGGGAAGTTTTGGGAATCACACGCTACGGTCTCTCAAAAATGAAACAATCAATCCTCAATCTGGCTTCAGTACGTTTTTATTAATTCACAATTTTGTTACTAACTGTTCGTTACAGTTCGAGAAAACGGCGGACCATTTATTCGACGCAGCCTACTACGGACAAACGGACAAGATCAACGGGGTCTCCGAAAACATCATCATGGGCATGCCCGCCCCCATTGGTACCGGGATATTCAAACTCCTGCACAAACCCCTCCACGTGGACGAAAACCCCCAATCAGAACCCCTACTATTTGAAACTGCTATTGCTGAATAAACTATGTATTTAAGAACTTTTACATTAAAATAGAAAATAAATTAAGCTTCTTTTTTCTGTTGTACCAATTCACGTAAGCTATTCGTTGCGTCTTTTAAACTATTTTCTAGATACGTTTTATTGTTTTGTAGAACTTTGATCTTGTCGTCTGATTGGGCTTGCTTCTTCTGCAGGCCGTCTTTCACCTCTTCTATGGGGGTCAACACGAACATGCGGCCCACGGATTCGAAGGTCCTGGTGCCGCTTTCCAGCGCATCGATCTCCCTGTTGAAACGACAGTAAAATCGTGGGGGGCTATTCTTATTGGCTTACCTCTCTGTGAATATGGCGTGTTGCTTATTTCGTTTGAGAGTCTCGATTTGTAGATCTGCTATCCGTAACTTCTGAGCTGTGTCTATTTGTTTCTCTTGCAACTCGGCGAAGGCCTGAAATTCAAATCTGTAAGCGGGAGCGCCACACACGTGCCGGAAAATTACCTTCTTCAGTTCCATATCCACTTTTGCCATTTTTTTGACCACTTTTTTATTGTTTTTAAGGCAATGAGAGCATGTATTCTAAAATAGGAAATTTGGAGCAAAATAGCATTGACAAACAGGGAAATTCTGCAATTTTACATCGAAAAATTGCAGAATTGTTTCTTTTTGTCGATTTTTCAATTTCTCGATTTTTAATTAATCAGGGTTTTCGGGTTTCTATATTACAGTTTTTTGATTTTTCAATTGTTTTTTCAATTGTCCCCTTGTTTAATTTCTCATTTTTTCATTTTTCAATTTTAAAATTTTTCGATATTTCAAGTTTCATTTATCAATTTTTGATTCTCATTTTTTCGGTTTTTCCAATTTTTCCTTATTTTTTCAATTCCTCGACTTCTCAATTTTTAAATTTTTTCATTTTTTAATTTTATAATTTTTAGACGTTTCAATGTTACAATTTCGGTTTGAATAAATTTGTCCTTTTGTTTAACAATTAAAAAATGAAAAATCGATAATTTGAAAAATATTGTATCGAAAACTTGCAGAATTGTTGCGTTGTGTCGTTGTGTTACAGTTATTCGATTTTGCAAAATTTTATTTTGACTAAAATTGCAAATCAAGAAAGTGGAAACCTTAAAATTGAAAAATTTGCAAAATTGTTTCGTTTTTCGATTTTTTGATCTTTCAATTTCGGGATTTTTATTTTTTTGTTTTTCCAATTTTGCAGTTTTATTTTTAATTTTTCTATGTTTTTACAATGTTTCAATTTTTCGGTGTGTCGATTTTTTGAAATTTTTGGGTTTTTCATTTTAAAATTTTTGTATTCTTGTTGCAATGATACAATTTTCCGAGTTTCCAATATTTTAGTTTGGATAAATTTGTTCTTTTGTGAAAAATAAAAAAACACGAAATTGAAAAATTAAAAAACTAAAAGTTTAAAACTCAAAAAATTGTAAAGTCGGAGAACTAACAAAGCGAAAAATGGAATAATTGGAAAATCGTAAAATCGAAAACTGAAGAATCTGTAAAGTTAACAAATCCTATTTATTATTCAATTTTTGGATTTTACAATTTCTCAATTTTTCAATTTCTCGTTTTCAGTTTTTCTTTTCAATTTTACGATTTTTAAATATTTCGATTTTTCAATTTTTGACTTTTATAAACTCTTTATTTGTCGATTTTTCAATTAATTGATTTTTCAGGTTTTTTGGTTTTTCAATTTTTCTATTTTTTCAGGTTTTGATTTTTCAACTTCACTTTTTTGATTATTCGATTTCTCCATTTTTCAATTTTTTAATTTCTCAGTTTTTGGACATTTCAGTTTACTCGTTATTCAATTTTTCGATCGTACGATTTTGCGGGTTTTTGATTGTTCAATTTTTCTATTTTTTTAAGGTTTTCGACTTTACTTTTTTGATTTTTCGATTTCTCAATTTTTCGATTCTTTGGATTCTCAGTTTTGGGATTTTTTAGTTTTTCGTTTCGTCAGTTTTTCTTTCATTTTTCAGTTTTTCGATATTTCAGTTTTGGGATTTTTCTATATTTCTGTTCTTCGACTTTTCCATTTTTGACTTCTGGATTTTTCGATGTGTCGACTTTTTACTTTTTCGATTTTTAAATTTTAGATTTCTCAATTTTTTGGTATTTTAATTTTTCAATATTTAAAAATTTTGATTTTTCGATTTCTCGATTTTTCATTTCAGCTCTTCCGTATTTCAATTTTTCAAGTGTTTCGATTTCTTAATTTCAGATTTTTCGATTTCTCGATTTTTCATTTCAGTTCTTCGATATTTCAATTTTTCAAGTTTTCGAATTTTTCAAGGGTTCGACAAGTAAAAAATTGAAGATTTGAGTATCGAAAATAGGAAAATCGAAAAATATCATTTGAATGTCGACAGTTCGAAAAATTGAATAATCGGAAAATCAAAACATCGAAAATTGAAAAATTTTCCGGTAAGTCGAAAAATCAAAAAATCGAGAAATTGGAAATTCTAAAAAAAATCGAAAAACTGAAGAGTGGATAAATTGAAAAATCGTAAATCGCGAAATCGAAAAGTAAAAAAAATTAAATTCGAATGTGGAAAGATCGAAAAGTCGAAATTCGAAAAACGAAAAGTGGAAATTTTATTGAAAAATCGAAATTGAAAAATGTTTCGGAAAGTTGAAAAATTGAAAAATCTGAACGTGAAACACGAATATAAAAATCGAAAATTCGGGAATTCAAAAAATTGAAAAGTAAAAAAATTGAAAATTCGAATATTGAAAAATCGACTATTAGAAGATCAAATGTCTAAAAGGTTAAAAACTGTTCAATGGTAAAATTGATAAATCGAAAATTGAAAAGCCGAAAAGAGTAAAAAAAAATTAAAATTCGAATGTCGAAAAATCGGAATAACCGAAAATTCGGAAATCGAAAAAGTGGTAACATTGAGAAACGGGAAATTGAAATTCTAAAAGTTGAAAGATTGTAAATTCGGATATCCAAAAACCCAAAATTCGAAAAACAGAAAAATCGAAAATTCGATTAATGTCAATTCGAAAAAATAAAACTTTGAAATATGTATTGAAAAATCCTCCGGAAAGTTGAAAAATTGAAAAATCAGGAAACTGAAAATTCTAAAAGTAAAAAGATTTAAAACTCGGATATGAAAATTGAAAATTTAGGAAATCAAAAAATCGAAAAGTAAAAAAATTGAAAAACAGAAAAATTAAAAAACAAAAAAGCTGGAAAATTGAAAAAATTGAAAAATCTTCCGCAAAGTGGAAACATTGAAAAAAATCTAAAAATTGAAAGATTGAAAATTCGAATATCGAAAAATCGAAAATTCCAAAAACAGAAAAATCGAAAATTCGATTAATTTATTCAAAAAAAAAATCGAAATATTGAAAAAATGGAAAATCGAGAAAATGAAAAATCTTCCAAAAAGTTGAAAAATTGAAAAATCCGGAAACTGAAAATTCTAAAAGTAAAACTCTGATATGAAAATCTAAAATTCAGGAAATCAAAAAATCTAAAAGTAAAAAAAAATGAAAAATCGAAAAACCGAAAATTCGGAAATCAAAAATGGAACTTCGAAAAATTGAAAAATCCAAAATCCAAAAAATTGAAAAAATAGAAAGTGGAAAAATCGAAAAATTGAAACATCCAAAAGTTGAAAGATTGAAAATTCGGATACTGAAAAACCGAAAATTCGGAAATCGAAAACTCGAAAAGTAAAAGAATGGGAAATTCGAATATCGAAAAATGGAAATTCGTAAAATCCGAAAATGGAAAATCGAAAAATCGATAAATCGAAAAAATGGAACAACTTTGCAGAAAGTCGAAAAATCGGGAAATTGAAAAATCTAAAACTTTAAACATTGAAATTTCGGATATCGAAAAATTGAAAATTCGAATATCCAAAAATGGAAATTCGAAAAATTAAACAATCGCAAAGTCGAAAAATCGAAAAGGAACATAATTGAAAATTTGGAAACTCCGAAAATTGAAAAATCGTTAATGGAAAATCGAAAAAATTGAAAAATCCAAAAGTTGAAAGATTGAAAATTCGGTAATAGAAAAATCAAAGTCTCGAAAATCAAACAAATCAAATAAAAATGAAGAAACCGAAAACCCGAAAATTCGGAAATCGAAAAATTGAAAAATGAAAAGCTTAAAATTTGAACATCGAGTCGAAAAATAGAAAAGTCGAGAAATCGTTGGGTCGAAAAAAAAAATGAATATTCAAATGTCGAAAAATTGAAGAATTAAATAACCAAGAAATCGAAAAGTAAAAATTGCAAAAGTAGATTGTGGAAAAATTTTAAAATAGGAACTCAAAAAAGTGAAAAATCGAATATCGAAGAATCGACAAATTAAATAATTTGGAAAACGTAAAATAAAAAAATTGGGAATTCGAATATCGGAAACTCGAAAAATACAAGATGAAATGTCTAAAAACTGTGCAACGATATATAAATCAAAAATCGAAAATTGAAAAACCGAAAAGTAAAAAAATAATGAAAAAACAAAAAATCGAAAAACCAAAAAAAATTAAAAATATTTCGGAAAGTCGAAAAGTTGGAAAATGTAGTTGAAAGATTGAAAATTCTGATATCGAAAAACCGAAAATTCGGAAATACAAACATCGAAAAGAAAAAAAAATGGAAAATTCGAATGTATCGAAAAATGGAAACTCGAAAAATCGAAAATTCGAAACGGAACAATATTAAAAATTTGAAAATTAAAATTGAAAAGTCGGTAAATGGAAAATCAAAAAAATTGATAAATGTAGAAGTTGAAAGACTGAAAATTCCTATATCAATAAACCGAAAATTCGGAGATCGAAAAATCCACAAGGAAAAAAAATGGAAAACTCCAAGATATCGAAAAATGAAAATTCGAAAAATCGAAAATTCGGAAATAGAAAAATTGAAAACTAAAAAAATTGAAAATTCGAATATCCAAAAATGGAAATTCGAAAAATTAAACAATCGCAAAGTCGAAAAGGAACATAATTGAAAATTTGGAAACTCGTAAAATTGAAAAATCGGAAAATGGAAAATCGAAAAAACTGAAAAATCTAAAAGTTGAAAGATTGAAAATTCGGTAATAGAAAAATTGAAGTCTCGAAAAATCAAACTCAGTTTTAATAATTATAGGGAAACTATAATGTCTGAAATCAAAATGGTGATGGAAAACCACGGCATGAGCGTCGATTATCGCCATATCATGTTACTGGCGGCCCAGATGACTCACACCGGGGAAGTTTTGGGAATCACACGCTACGGTCTATCAAAAATGAAACAATCAATCCTCAATCTGGCTTCAGTACGTATTTATTAAGTCACAATTTTGTTACTAACTGTTGTTACAGTTCGAGAAAACGGCGGACCATTTATTCGACGCAGCCTACTACGGACAAACGGACAAGATCAACGGGGTCTCCGAAAACATCATCATGGGCATGCCCGCCCCCATAGGTACCGGGATATTCAAACTCCTGCACAAACCCCTCCACGTGGACGAAAACCCCCAATCAGAACCCCTACTATTTGAAACTGCTATTGCTGAATAAACTATGTATTTAAGAACTTTTACATTAAAATAGAAAATAAATTAAGCTTCTTTTTTCTGTTGTACCAATTCACGTAAGCTATTCGTTGCGTCTTTTAAACTATTTTCTAGATACGTTTTATTGTTTTGTAGAACTTTGATCTTGTCGTCTGATTGGGCTTGCTTCTTCTGCAGGCCGTCTTTCACCTCTTCTATGGGGGTCAACACGAACATGCGGCCCACGGATTCGAAGGTCCTGGTGCCGCTTTCCAGCGCATCGATCTCCCTGTTGAAACGACAGTAAAATCGTGGGGGCTATTCTTATTCGCTTACCTTTCTGTGAATATGGCGTGCTGCTTATTTCGCTTGAGCGTCTCGATTTGTAGATCTGCTATCCGTAACTTCTGAGCTGTGTCTATTTGTTTCTCTTGCAACTCGGCGAAGGCCTGAAATTCAAATCTGTAAACGGGAGCGCCACACACGTGCCGGAAAATTACCTTCTTCAGTTCCATATCCACTTTTGCCATTTTTTTGACCACTTTTTTATTGTTTTTAAGACAATGAGAGCATGTATTCTAAAATAGGAAATTTGGAGCAAAATAGCATTGACAGACAGGGCAATTCTGCAATTTTACATCGAAAAATTGCAGAATTGTTTCTTTTTGTCGATTTTTCAATTTCTCGATTTTTAATTAATCAGGGTTTTCAGGTTTCTATATTACAGTTTTTTGATTTTTCAATTGTTTTTTCAATTGTCCCCTTGTTTAATTTCTCATTTTTTCATTTTTCGATTTTTCAATTTTAAAATTTTTCGATATACAATTTCGGTTTGTATAAATTTGTCCTTTTGTTTAACAATTAAAAAATGAAAAATCGATAATTTGAAAAATATTATATCGAAAACTTGCAAAATTGTTGCGTTTTGTCGTGTTACAGTCATTCGATTTTGCAAAATTTTATTTTGACTAAAATTGCAAATCAAGAAAGTGGAAACCTTAAAATTGAAAAATTTGCAAAATTGTTTCGTTTTTCGATTTTTTGATCTTTCAATTTCGGGATTTTTTATTTTTTTGTTTTTCCAATTTTGCAGTTTTATTTTTAATTTTTCTATGTTTTTACAATGTTTCAATTTTTCGGTGTCTCGATTTTTTGAAATTTTTGGATTTTTCATTTTAAAATTTTTGTATTCTTGTTTCAATGATACAATTTTCCGATTTTCCAATATTTTAGTTTGGATAAATTTGTTCTTTTGCGAAAAATAAAAAAAACACGAAATTGAAAAATTAAAAAACTAAAAGTTTAAAACTCAAAAAATTGTAAAGTCGGAGAACTAACAAAGCGAAAAATGGAATAATTGGAAAATCGTAAAATCGAAAACTGAAGAATCTGTAAAGTTAACAAATCATATTTATTATTCAATCTTTGGATTTTACAATTTCTCAATTTTTCAATTTCTCGTTTTCGGTTTTTCTCTTCAATTTTACGATTTTTAAATAGTTCGATTTTTCAATTTTTGACTTTTTTAAACTCTTTATTTGTCGATTTTTCAATTAATTGATTTTTCAGGTTTTTTGGTTTTTCAATTTTTCTATTTTGATTTTTCAACTTCACTTTTTTGATTCTTCGATTTCTCCATTTTTTAATTTCTCAGTTTTGGGATTTTTCAGTTTACTTGTTATTCAATTTTTCGATCGTACGATTTTGCGAGTTTTTGATTGTTCAATTTTTCGATTTTTTTAAGGTTTCGATATTTCGACTTCACTTTTTTGATTTTTCGATTTCTCAATTTTTCGATTCTTTGGATTCTCAGTTTTTGGATATTTCAGTTTTGGGATTTTTTAGTTTTTCGATTCGTCAGTTTTTCTTTCATTTTTCAGTTTTTCGATATTTCAGTTTTGGGATTTTTCTATATTTCTGTTCTTCGACTTTTCCATTTTTGACTTCTGGATTTGTCGACTTTTTACTTTTTCGATTTTTAAATTTTAGATTTCTCAATTTTTTGGTATTTTAATTTTTCAATATTTAAAAATTTTGATTTTTCGATTTCTCGATTTTTCATTTCAGCTCTTCCGTATTTCAATTTTTCAAGTGTTTCGATTTCTTAATTTCAGATTTTTCGATTTCTCGATTTTTCATTTCAGTTCTTCGATATTTCAATTTTTCAAGTTTTCGAATTTTTCAAGGGTTCGAGAAGTAAAAAATTGAAAATTTGAGTATCGAAAATAGGAAAGTCGAAAAATAACATTTGAATGTCGACAGTTCGAAAAATTGAATAATCGGAAAATCAAAAAATCGAAAATTGAAAAATTTTCCGGTAAGTCGAAAAATCAAAAAATCGAGAAATTGGAAATTCTAAAAAAAATCGAAAAACTGAAGAATGGATAAATTGAAAAACTGAAGAATGGATAAATTGAAAAATCGTAAATCGCGAAATCGAAAAGTAAAAAAAATTAAATTCGAATGTGGAAAGATCGAAAAGCCGAAATTCGAAAAACGAAAAGTGGAAATTTTATTGAAAAATCGAAATTGAAAAATCTTTCGGAAAGCATAAAAATTGAAAAATCTAAACGTGAAACACGAATATAAAAATCGAAAATTCGGGAATTCAAAAAATTGAAAACTAAAAAAATTTAAAATTCGAATATTGAAAAATCGACTATTAGAAGATCAAATGTCTAAAAGGTTAAAAACTGTTCAATGGTAAAATTGATAAATCGAAAATTGAAAAGCCGAAAAGAGTAAAAAAAAATTAAAATTCGAATGTCGAAAAATCGGAATAACCGAAAATTCGGAAATCGAAAAATGAAAAAAATCGAAAAAGTGGTAACATTGAGAAACGGGAAATTGAAAATCTAAAAGTTGAAAGATTGAAAATTCGGATATCCAAAAACCCAAAATTCGAAAAACAGAAAAATCGAAAATTCGATTAATGTAAATTCGAAAAAATAAAACTTTGAAATATGTATTGAAAAATCCTCCGGAAAGTTGAAAAATTGAAAAATCAGGAAACTGAAAATTCTGAAAGTAAAAAGATTTAAAACTCGGATATGAAAATTGAAAATTTAGGAAATCAAAAAATCGAAAAGTAAAAAAATTGAAAAACTGAAAATTTAAAAAATAATAAAGCTGGAAAATTGAAAAAATTGAAAAATCTTCCGCAAAGTGGAAACATTGAAAAAAATCTAAAAATTGAAATATTGAAAATTCGAATATCGAAAAATCGAAAATTCCAAAAACAGAAAAATCGAAAATTCGATTAATTTATTCAAAAAAAAAAAAATCGAAATATTGAAAAAATGGAAAATCGAGAAAATGAAAAATCTTCCAAAAAGTTGAAAAATTGAAAAATCCGGAAACTGATAATTCTAAAAGTAAAACTCTGATATGAAAATCTAAAATTCAGGAAATCAAAAAATCTAAAAGTAAAAAAAATGAAAAATCGAAAAACCGAAAATTCGGAAATCAAAAATGGAACTTCGAAAAATTGAAAAATCCAAAATCCGAAAAATTGAAAAAATAGAAAGTGGAAAAATCGAAAAATTGAAACATCCAAAAGTTGAAAGATTGAAAATTCGGATACTGAAAAACCGAAAATGCGAAAATCGAAAACTCGAAAATTCCAAAAACAGAAAAATCGAAAATTCGATTAATTTATTCAAAAAAAAAAAAATTCGAAATATTGAAAAAATGGAAAATCGAGAAAATGAAAAGCTCAAAATTTGAACATCGAAAAATCGGAGTCGAAAAATAGAAAAGTCGAGAAATCGTTGGGTCGAAAAAAAAATGAAAATTCAAATATCGAAAAATTGAAGAATGAAAAATAACTAAGAAATCGAAAGCGAAAAGTCGATTGTGGAAAAATTTTAAAATGGGAATTCAAAAAACTGAAAAATTGAAAATTCGCAGACGAAAAATAGAAAATCAAAAAATCGATAAATCGAAAAGAAAAAAAAACTGAAAATTCGAATATCGATGAATCGACAAATTAAATAATTTGGAAAACGAAAAATAAAAAAATTGGGAATTCGAATAACGGAAACTCGAAAAATACAAGATGAAATGTCTAAAAACTGTGCAATGATAAATAAATCAAAAATCGAAAATTGAAAAACCGAAAAGTAAAAAAAATAATAAAAAACAAAAAATCGAAAAACGAAAAAATTTAAAAATATTTCGGAAAGTCGAAGAGTTGGAAAATGTAGTTGAAAGATTGAAAATTCTGATATCGAAAAACCGAAAATTCGGAAATACAAACATCGAAAAGAAAAAAAATGGAAAATTCGAATGTATCGAAAAATGGAAATTCGAAAAATCGAAAATTCGAAACGGAACAATATTAAAAATTTGAAAACTAAAATTGAAAAGTCGGTAAATGGAAAATCGAAAAATCGGTAAATCGAAAAAATGGAACAACTTAACGGAAAGTCGAAAAATCGGGAAATTGAAAAATCTAAAACTTCAAACATTGAAATTTCGGATATCGAAAAATTGAAAATTCCAATATCCAAAAATGGAAATTCGAAAAATTAAACAATCGCAAAGTCGAAAAATCGAAAAGGAACATAATTGAAAATTTGGAAACTCCTAAAATTGAAAAATTGGAAAATGGAAAATCGAAAAAATTGAAAAATCTAAAAGTTGAAAAATTGAAAATTCGGTAATAGAAACATCGAAGTCTCGAAAACTCAAACAAATCGAATAAAAATGAAAACCCGAAAATTCGGAAATCGAAAAATTGAAAAATGAAAAGCTCAAAATTTGAACATCGAAAAATCGGAGTCGAAAAATAGAAAAGTCGAGAAATCGTTAGGTCGAAAAAAAAATTAAAATTCAAATAGTGAAAAATTGAAGAATTAAATAACCAAGAAATCGAAAAATCGAAAAGCAAAAATGCGAAAAGTCGATTGTGGAAAAATTTTAAAATGGAAACTCAAAAAACTGAAAAATCGAAAATTCGCAGACGAAAAATGGAAAATCAAAAAATCGATGAATCGAAAAGAAAAAAAACTGAAAATTCGAATATCGAAGAATCGACAAATTAAATAATTTGGAAAACGAAAAATAAAAAAATTAAGAATTTGAATATCGGAAACTCGAAAAATACAAGATGAAATGTCTAAAAACTGTGCAATGATAAATAAATCGAAAATTGAAAAACCGAAAAGAAAAAAAAATAATGAAAAACAAAAAATCGAAAAACGAAAAAATTTAAAAATATTTCGGAAAGTCGAAGAGTTGGAAAATGTAGTTGAAAGATTGAAAATTCTGATATCGAAAAACCGAAAATTCGGAAATACAAATATCGAAAAGAAAAAAATGGAAAATTCGAATGTATCGAAAAATGGAAATTCGAAACGGAACAATATTAAAAATTTGAAAACTAAAATTGAAAAGTCGGTAAATGGAAAATCGAAAAAATTGATAAATGTAGAAGTTGAAAGATTGAAAATTCCTATGTCAAAAGACCGAAAACTCGGAAATCGAAAAATCCAAAAGAAAAAAAATGGAAAACTCCAAGATATCGAAAAATGGAAATTCGAAAAATAGAAAATTCGGAAATAGAAAAATAGAAATTCGCAAAGTCGAAAAATCTAAAAGGAAAAACTCCGAAAATTGAAAAATCGGAAAATGGAAAATCAAAAAGATTGAAAAAGTTGAAAGATTGAAAATTCGGTAATAGAAAAATCGAAGTCTCGAAAAATCAAACAAATCGAATAAAAATGAAAAAACCGAAAACCCGAAAATTCGGAAATCGAAAAATTGAAAAATGAAAAGCTCAAAATTTGAACATCGAAAAATCGGAGTCGAAAAATAGAAAAGTCGAGAAATCGTTGGGTCGAAAAAAAAATGAAAATTCAAATATCGAAAAATTGAAGAATGAAAAATAACTAAGAAATCGAAAGCGAAAAGTCGATTGTGGAAAAATTTTAAAATGGGAATTCAAAAAACTGATAAATTGAAAATTCGCAGACGAAAAACAGAAAATCAAAAAATCGATAAATCCAAAAGAAAAAAAAACTGAAAATTCGAATATCGAAGAATCCACAAATTAAATAATTTGGAAAACGAAAAATTAAAAAATTGGGAATTCGAATATCGGAAACTCGAAAAATACAAGATGAAATGTCTAAAAACTGTGCAATGATGAATAAATCAAAAATCGAAAATTGAAAAACCGAAAAGTAAAAAAATAATGAAAAAACAAAAAATCGGAAAACGAAAAAATTTAAAAATATTTCGGAAAGTCGAAGAGTTGGAAAATGTAGTTGAAAGATTGAAAATTCTGATATCGAAAAACCGAAAATTCGGAAATACAAACATCGAAAGGAAAAAAAAATGGAAAATTCGAATGTATCGAAAAATGGAAACTCGAAAAATCGAAAATTCGAAACGGAACAATATTAAAAATTTGAAAACTAAAATTGAAAAGTCGGTAAATGGAAAATCGAAAAATCGGTAAATCGAAAAAATGGAACAACTTTGCGGAAAGTCGAAAAATCGGGAAATTGAAAAATCTAAAACTTTAAACATTGAAATTTCGGATATCGAAAAATTGAAAATTCGAATAACCAAAAATGGAAATTCGAAAAATTAAACAATCGCAAAGTCGAAAAATCCAAAAGGAACATAATTGAAAATTTGGAAACTCCGAAAATTGAAAAATCGTTAATGGAAAATCGAAAAAATTGAAAAATCCAAAAGTTGAAAGATTGAAAATTCGGTAATAGAAAAATCGAAGTCTCGAAAACTCAAACAAATCGAATAAAAATGAAAACCCGAAAATTCGGAAATCGAAAAATTTAAAAATGAAAAGCTCAAAATTTGAACATCGAAAAATCGGAGTCGAAAAATAGAAAAGTCGAGAAATCGTTGTAAAAAAAAAAAATTAAAATTCAAATATCGAAAAATTGAAGAATTAAATAAGCAAGAAATCGAAAAGTAAAAATTGCAAAAGTTGATTGTGGAAAAATTTTAAAATAGAAACTCAAAAAACTGAAAAATCGAATATCGAAGAATCGACAAATTAAATAATTTGGAAAACGAAAAATTAAAAAATTGGGAATTCGAATATCGGAAACTCGAAAAATACAAGATGAAATGTCTAAAAACTGTGCAATGATAAATAAATCAAAAATTGAAAAACCGAAAAGTAAAAAAATTATGAAAAAACAAAAAATCGAAAAACGAAAAAAATTAAAAATATTTCGGAAAGTCGAAAAGTTGGAAAATGTAGTTGAAAGATTGAAAATTCTGATATCGAAAAACCGAAAATTCGGAAATACAAACATCGAAAAGAAAAAAAAATGGAAAATTCGAATGTATCGAAAAATGGAAACTCGAAAAATCGAAAATTCGAAACGGAACAATATTAAAAATTTGAAAACTAAAATTGAAAAGTCGGTAAATGGAAAATCAAAAAAATTGATAAATGTAGAAGTTGAAAGACTGAAAATTCCTATATCAAAAAACCGAAAATTCGGAGATCGAAAAATCCAAAAGGAAAAAAAAATGGAAAACTCCAAGATATCGAAAAAAAGAAATTCGAAAAATCGAAAATTTGGAAATAGAAAAATTGAAAATTAAAAAATTGAAAATTCGAATATCCAAAAATGGAAATTCGAAAAATTAAACAATCGCAAATTCGAAAAGGAACATAATTGAAAATTTGGAAACTCGTAAAATTGAAAAATCGGAAAATGGAAAATCGAAAAAATTGAAAAATCTAAAAGTTGAAAGATTGAAAATTCGGTAATAGAAAAATTGAAGTCTCGAAAAATCAAACTCAGTTTTAATAATTATAGGGAAACTATAATGTCTGAAATCAAAATGGTGATGGAAAACCACGGCATGAGCGTCGATTATCGCCATATCATGTTACTGGCGGCCCAGATGACTCACACTGGGGAAGTTTTGGGAATCACACGCTACGGTCTCTCAAAAATGAAACAATCAATCCTCAATCTGGCTTCAGTACGTATTTATTAAGTCACAATTTTGTTACTAACTGTTCGTTACAGTTCGAGAAAACGGCGGACCATTTATTCGACGCAGCCTACTACGGACAAACGGACAAGATCAACGGGGTCTCCGAAAACATCATCATGGGCATGCCCGCCCCCATTGGTACCGAGATATTCAAACTCCTGCACAAACCCCTCCACGTGGACGAAAACCCCCAATCAGAACCCCTACTATTTGAAACTGCTATTGCTGAATAAACTATGTATTTAAGAACTTTTACATTAAAATAGAAAATAAATTAAGCTTCTTTTTTCTGTTGTACCAATTCACGTAAGCTATTCGTTGCGTCTTTTAAACTATTTTCTAGATACGTTTTATTGTTTTGTAGAACTTTGATCTTGTCGTCTGATTGGGCTTGCTTCTTCTGCAGGCCGTCTTTCACCTCTTCTATGGGGGTCAACACGAACATGCGGCCCACGGATTCGAAGGTCCTGGTGCCGCTTTCCAGCGCATCGATCTCCCTGTTGAAACGACAGTAAAATCGTGGGGGCTACTCTTATCCACTTACCTCTCTGTGAATATGGCGTGCTGCTTATTTCGTTTGAGCGTCTCGATTTGTAGATCTGCTATCCGTAACTTCTGAGCTGTGTCTATTTGTTTCTCTTGCAACTCGGCGAAGGCCTGAAATTCAAATCTGTAAGCGGGAGCGCCACACACGTGCCGGAAAATTACCTTCTTCAGTTCCATATCCACTTTTGCCATTTTTTTGACCACTTTTTTATTGTTTTTAAGGCAATGAGAGCATGTATTCTAAAATAGGAAATTTGGAGCAAAATAGCATTGACAGACAGGGCAGCCAATCTCGTCGATTTCAAACGAACTTTATCAAATTTTTTCGAAAACGATTATAGCGTCAATTTTGGATAAATTCATTCCTGTGGTGACAAAAATCCGTGCAAATTTTTCTGCAGTTGCAAAAACGTATCCAAAATTGCTACAATCGTCGAAATAATCGATGGCTTGGTGATTTTCGCTTTTCGGTGTTGGCCACTCCGGCTCCCTTCTTTTCCTCATGGCTGGTCGTGCTGGCGGCCCATAATTTCTCTGTTTTGCAGAAAAATAAATCATTGGTGAGTAAATAAAGCCCGAATTTAGTCACACACACTCACACTGAGTTACCACCAAACCACCCTCACTTGTAGTACTCATTTTCGTCCACATTTTTAGGTTAGGTGTCATTGAAAGTGAACATATTGTAAGACATGTCGCGCCGAAGAGCGACCGAAGAAACCGACAAACTCACACGTATTGCGATCGTAAACGCCGACAAATGCAAGCCGAAGCGATGCCGCCAAGAGTGCAAGAAATCCTGTCCCGTTGTCAGGATGGGGAAACTGTGCATCGAGGTGACCCCCAACAGCAAAATGGCAGCGATTTCCGAAGAACTCTGCATCGGGTGCGGTATTTGCGTCAAGGTACGACTTCCTCACACCCACTTGTTTAACACTAACGCGCCCGTTTATCCAGAAATGCCCGTTTGAGGCCATCACCATCATCAACCTCCCTAGTAACCTGGAACGGGACACCACTCACCGCTACGGCAAGAACTCGTTCAAGCTGCACAGGTTGCCGATTCCGCGCCCTGGAGAAGTCTTGGGGTTAGTCGGGACCAATGGTATTGGCAAATCCACGGCGCTGAAGATCTTAGCCGGGAAGCAGAAGCCCAATTTGGGGCGCTATTCCGATCCTCCGGACTGGACGGAGATTTTGAGCCATTTCCGGGGGTCCGAGTTGCAGAATTACTTTACTAAGATATTGGAGGATGATTTGAGGGCGTTGATTAAGCCGCAGTACGTGGATCAGATACCTAAGGCTGTTACAGGGACGGTGGGGCAGCTTTTGGATAAGAAAAATATGCTGAATAATCAAGAGGAGATTTGTGAAATGTTGGACTTGACGCATATAAGGGAGAGGGCGATCGATGCGCTGTCCGGGGGAGAGTTGCAGCGGTTCGCTTGTGCCATGGTGTGCATTCAGAATGGTGACATTTTTATGTTTGATGAGCCGTCGTCGTATTTAGATGTTAAGCAGCGGCTTAATGCTGCCCAGACTATTCGGTCCCTGTTGCATCCAGAGAAGTAAGTAGTTTTAACACTTTTCAACTTTCATTTTCTTTATTAAGATCATTAAAAAAAAAGGTCAAGTTGACTTTGAAATTTGGTCAATTTGCCGCTTCGTTGCGATGATGACCACTCGTCGCCTGTCATAAATGTGCAGAGTGTACATAGGGAGTTATTTCGGGTTAGAGAAATATGTTTTTCGCACGGAATGTACCGTTAAATTGGCTAGAGCGCAGCCTGTCATTATGAAATTATAGGTTATGTCAGCTGATCTTAATTTTTGTTCGTCTGACTCATTATCAGATGATTCCATTAATTATTTATTGTAATCGACATTAGAGTACGAAAAAATAGTTGTTTATGAATCTGTGTTAGATATGGATAACAATTTTTCGATTTGTCAATTTTTGGATGTTTCAGCGTTACGATTTTTCAATTTCCCAATTTCTCGACAAGTGGCATTTTTGATTTTTCCATTTGTCGATTTCTCAACTTTTCAAATGTTTCGATTTTTCGATTTATGAAATTTTCCACTTTTCGATTTCTCGATTTTTTGCCTTTTCCAATTTTCAATTTTCCGATGTTTCGATAGTTCCATTTCTTATTTTTTCATTTCAGTTGTAGAATTTTCAATTTCTCGATTGCAAGTTTTTCAATTCTTCAATTTTTCGAATTTTTAAATTTTCGATTTCTCAATTTTCCAACGAATCGATTTTTTGAGTTTCCCATTTGGCGATTTCTGGACTTTTCAAATGTTTCAATTTTTCGGCTTTTGATTTTTCGACTTCTGGCTTTCAGGTTTTTATTTTTTCTTATTTTTCGATGTTTCGATAATTCCATTTCTTATTTTTTTCATTCCAATTTTAGAACTTTTAATTTCTCGATTGGAAGTTTTTCAGTTCTTCAATTTTTCGATTTCTCGATTTTCCAACGAATCGATTTTTTAAATTTCCCGTTTGTCGATTTCTGGTCTTTTCGATGTTTAAATTTTTCAGGCTTTCGATTTTTTAGTTTTTCGACTTTTCAATTTCTCGGTTTTTCAATTTTTGGATATTCCCATTTGTCGATTTCTCCACTTTTCAAGTGTTTCAATTTTTCGATTTATTAAATTTTCGATTTTTCGCCTTTTCGAATTTTCCATTTTTCGATATTTCCATTTTTTATTTTTTCATTTCAGTTTTAGAATTTTTCAATTTCTCGATTGTAAGTTTTTCAATTCTTCAATTATCCGGTTTTTTGATATTTGATTTTTAGATTTTTGAACTTTTCAATTTTTTGATTTTTCCATTTGCCGATTTCTAGACTTTTCAATGTTTCAATTTTTCAGGTTTTTGATTTTTCAGTTTTTCGATTTATTAAATTTTCGAATTTTCGATTTTCCAATTTTTCAATATGTCGATTTTTCGATTTTTTATGTTTTGGTCATTTCAGTTTTAGAATTTTTCAATTTTTCAAATTTTTAAATTTTCGATTTTTCAATCTTCAATTTTTCCATTTTTTTATTTTCCCACTTGGCGATTTCTTGACTTTTCAATGTTTCAATTTTTCAGGTTTTTGATTTTTCAGTTTTTCGATTTATTAAACTTTCGACTTTTCGATTTTTCAATTTCTGGATGTATCGATTTTTCAATTTCTTATTTTTTGGTCATTTCAGTTTTAGAATTTTTCAATTTCTCAATTATAATTTTTCAATTCTTAATTTTTGGATTTTTGAATTTTTAAATTTTCGATTTTTCAATATTTGATTTTCAGATTTTTAAAATAGCTCGATTTTTTTATTCTCCCATTTATCGATTTCTCGACTTTTCAAATGTTTCAATTTTTCAGTTTTTCCTTTTTTGCAGACTTTTGATTTTTCAATTTTTCTGTTTATTAAATTTTCGATTTCTCAATTTTTCGAATTTTCGATTTTCCAATTTTTTGATATTTCGATTTCTTATTTTTTCATTTCAGTTTTATAATTTTTCAATTTTTCTATTGCAAGTTTTTGAATTCTTTAATTTTCCGATTTCTCAAATTTTTAGTATGTCTAAATTTTCGATTTCTCGGTTTTTTGTTTTTTCAATGTTTCAATTTTTCAGGCTTTTGATATTTCAATTTTTCAATTATTAAATTTTCATTTCAGTTTTTGAATTTTTCAATTTTTCGGTTGTAAATTTTTCTTTCAATTGTTC
The DNA here is from genome assembly GCF_036711695.1 of Zophobas morio. Lineage (NCBI taxonomy): Eukaryota > Metazoa > Arthropoda > Insecta > Coleoptera > Tenebrionidae > Zophobas > Zophobas morio. Next base: position 138,028 of record NW_026972136.1, on the reverse strand, counting down.
AATTTTCCGATGTTTCAGTTTTTCGAATTTTTAAATTTTCGATTTTCTAGTTTTTCGATTTTTCAATCCTTGATTTTTAGATTTTTGAATTTTTCGATTTTTTGACGTTTCAATTTTTCTATTTCTGATTTCTCATTTCAATATTTTAATTTTTTAGGCTTTTGATTTTTCATTTTTGATGTATCAAATTTTCGATTTCTCGATTTTCCGGCTTTTCAAATTTTTGATTTTCCAATTTTTCGATGTTTCGATTTCTTATTTTTTGGTCATTTCAGGTTTAGAATTTTTGAATTTCTCGTTTGTAAGTTATCCAATTCTTCAATTCCCCCCGACTTTTCAATTTTTCGAATTTTTAAATTTTAGATTTTTCAATCTTTGATTTTTAGATTTTTAAAATTTTTCAATTTTCCGATTTTTTGAATTTCCCATTTGTCGATTTCTGGACTTTTCGATGTTTAAATTTTTCAGGCTTTTGATTTTTCAGTTTTTTCATTTATTAAATTTTAGACTTTTCGATTTCTCGATTATTCGGCTTTTCGATTTTTTAATTTTTCGATTTTTCGGTTTTTTGATTTACCCATTTGTCGATTTCTCGACTTTTCAATGTTTCAGTTTTTCAAATTTTCAGGCTTTTAATTTTTCAATTTTTCGATTTCGATTTCTAGATGTTTCGAATTTTCGATTTCTTATTTTTTCTTTTCCGTTTTGGAATTTTTAAATTTTTCGATGAAAGTTTTTTCAATTATTCAATTTTCCAATGTTTCAATTTTTCAAATTTTTAAATGTTTAATTTTTCGATTTATTAAAATTTCGATTTTTCGTATTTTCGAATTTTGAATTTCCCAATTTTTCAATTTTTCAATCTTTGCTTTTAGATTTTTGATTTTCACATTTCTGGATTTCTCGATTTTTCAGTGTTTCAATTTTTCAAGTTTTCGACTTTTCGATTTCCCGAATTTTCGATTTTCCAGTTATTCGATGTCTTATTTTTTCAGTTCTTCAATTGTCCGATTTTTCAATTTTTCGAATTTTTAAATTTTCGATTTCTCGGTTTTTTTGATTTTTCAATCTTTGATTTTTAGATTTTTAAAAATTTTAATTTTTAGATTTTTTGATTTTCCCCTTTGTCGATTTCTCGGCTTCAACGCTTCGATTTTCCAGGCTTTGGTTTTTCGATTTTTATTTATTAAATTTTCGATTTTTCGGATTTTCGAATTTTCGATTTTCCAATTTTCCAATTTTTCGATTTCCAAGTTTTTCGATTTTCCAATCCCTGATTTTTAGATTTTTGGATTTTTGAATTTTTCAGGCTTTGGATTTTTCAATTTTTCGATTTATTAAAATTTCGATATTTCGGATTTTCGAATTTTCGATGTTTCAATTTTTTTCAATTTTTCAAATTTTTAAATTTTCGATTTCCCAGTTTTTCGATTTTTCAATTTTCCATTTTTGGATTTTTAATATTCCTATTTTTGGATATCTCGACTTCTCCATGTTTCAATTTTCCAGGGTTTTGATTTTTCAATTTTTCGATTTCCCGGTTTTTCGGCTTTTCGAATTTTCGATTTTCCAATTTTTCGAGTTCAAATTTTTTCATTTCAGTTTTAGAATTTTTAAATTTTCCGATTTTTAAATTTTCGATTTATCAGTTTTTTATAGGCTTTTGATTTTTCAATTTTTCGATTTATTAAATTTTCGACTTTCCGATTTCTCTATTTTTCGACTTCTTATTTTTTCATCATTTCAGTTTTAGAATTTTTCAATTTTTCAAATTTTTCGATTTTCGATTTCTCAATTTTTCGATTTTTAATCTGAGTTTCAGGTTTTTGAATTTTTAGAGTTTTAGATTTCTCGATTTTTCCGTTTTGCAACATTTCAGTTTTGGAAATTTTTCAATAAAAAAATTTCGACTTCGGTTTTTCATTTTTCGATTTTTAAAATTTTTGATTTTTCGAATTTTCAATTTTTCGATTTCTCAATTTATCGTTATTCCAATGTTTCAGTTTTTGATTATTCGATTTCTCAATTTTTTTTGATTTTTCAATCTTTGATTTTTAGATTTTTAAAAATTTTTAGTTTTTCGATTTTTTGATTTTCCCGTTTGTCGATTTCTCGGCTTCAAAGCTTCAATTTTTCAGGCTTTTGATTTTTCGATTGAAATTTTTTCTTTCAATTCTTTAATTTTCCGATGTTTTAAATTTTCGATTTCTTAGTTTTCCGATTTTTCAATCCTTGATTTTTAGATTTTTGAATTTTTCGATTTCTTAATTTCTCATTTTAATGTTTAAATTTTTCAAGCTTTTGATTTTTCAATTTTTCGATTGTAAGTTTTCCTTTCAATTCTTTAATTTTCCGATATTTCAGTTTTTTTCAATTTTTCGAATTTTTAAATTTTCGATTTCCCAGTTTTTCGATTTTTCAATCTTTGATTTTTAGATTTTTGATATTCTTATTTCTGGAGTTCTCGACTTCCATGTTTCAATTTTTCAGGTTTTCGATTTTTCAATTTTTCGATTTCCTGATTTTTCAATTTTTCGCATTTTTAAATTGTCGAATTCTCCTCGGTTTTTCGTTTTTTCAATCTTTGATTTTTAGATTTTTGCCTTCTTAAATTTTTGGATTTTTCGATGTTTCAATTTTTCGATTTTTCAATCACTCCACGAATCGATTTTTTGATTTTCTCATCTCTGGATTTCTCAAAAACTTTTCAATGTTTCAATTTTTCAGGTTTTTGATTTTTCAATTTTTCGATTTATTAAATTTTCGACTTTTCGATATCTTGATTTTTCGGCTTTCGAATTCTCGATTTTCCAATTTTTCGATTTTTCTGTTTCGTATTTTTTCATTTCAGTTTTAAAATTTTTAAATTTTCCGATTTTTCAATTTTTCGATTTATTAAATTTTCGACTTTTCGTTATCTCGATTTTTCGGCTTTTCGAATTGTCGATTTTCCGATTTCTCGATTTTTCGATTTTTTTAATCTTTGAGTTTCAGGTTTTTGAATTTTTCGATTTTTAGATTTCTCGATTTTTCCGTTTAAGTAAATAAATAAAGTAAGTAAATAAAGTAAATTTTCAATTTTCTTGATTGTTTAATTTTTCAATTTTATAATGTGTCGATTGCTCGATATTCCGATGTTTCGACTTCGGTTTTTCATTTTTCGATTTTTAACATTTTAGATTTTTCGAATTTTCAGTTTTTCGATTTTTCTCGTTGGTTATCTGCACTTCAGGCGCGGGGGAAGTTCTGTCGAAATAACCTTCGACCAATTTTTTGATAATCGTAAATGAGTAGAAAAGTGGTTGCGCGGAATAAAAATAAAATTTTGTATCCGGAGAGTTCTTGTATTTTTTAAATTCTAGCTTTGACGTTTATTTTCTTTATAAAGATCATACGTCAAGTTGGCTTTGAAATTTAATCAATTTGCCGCTTCGTTGTGATGATGACCACTCGTCGCCTGTCATAAATGTTAATCATAACCTAACTTTTTCGATATTTTTGTTGTGTAATAGATAGGCAACCAATAATTCATCTTCTTTTTTTTTTCTAGATTCATAATTGTTGTGGAGCACGATTTGAGTGTTTTGGATTATTTATCCGATTTTATTTGTTGTCTGTATGGAGTCCCTGGAGCTTACGGCGTCGTAACCATGCCGTTCTCCGTACGTGAAGGTAAAAAAATAAACCCTTGGAAGGAACATGGAAAAAAATTATATAATTCCAGGAATTAACATATTCCTGGACGGCTTCGTCCCCACCGAAAATCTCCGTTTCCGCGACGAATCCCTCGTGTTCAAAGTGGCCGAATCGGCCACCGAAGAAGAAATCAAACGCATGAACCACTACGAGTACCCGTCGATGACCAAGACGATGGGCAACTTCCAGCTGCACGTGGTCCAAGGCCAGTTTTCCGACTCGGAAATCCTGGTCCTGCTGGGCGAAAACGGGACCGGTAAAACCACGTTCATTCGCATGCTGGCCGGGAATCTCCAGGCGGACGACGGCTCCGGGGAACTACCGCAGCTCCACATAAGCTACAAGCCGCAGAAGATCAGCCCGAGGTCTCAGGGATTAGTCCGGCAGCTGCTGCACGAGAAAATCCGAGACGCTTACATCCACCCCCAGGTAAATAATTCGTGGCGCAGTGGACGTAAAGCAACTGGACGAGTCCATTTACGAATTTTCTATTTCAGTTCATGGCCGACGTGACCAAGCCTTTGAAGATCGACGACATCATCGACCAGGAGGTCCAGAATCTATCCGGGGGTGAACTCCAACGTGTAGCTCTCGCTCTATGTCTAGGAAAACCCGCAGACGTGTACCTCATCGACGAACCTAGTGCCTACTTAGATTCCGAGCAGCGTCTGATGGCTGCCAAAGTAATCAAAAGGTGTGTTTCCACTTTGTTCACTCGAAATTACAATTAAAAAATGCGGTTTTAGATTTATTCTGCACGCTAAGAAAACGGGTTTCGTGGTGGAGCACGACTTCATCATGGCCACGTACCTCGCGGACCGCGTCATCGTGTTCGAGGGCACGCCGTCGGTGAAGACGACGGCCAACTCGCCGCAGACGCTCCTGGCGGGAATGAACCGCTTCCTGGAGCTGTTGGGGATCACGTTCAGGAGAGACCCCAACAACTTCAGACCGAGGATAAACAAGCAGGAGTCGGTGAAGGACGTGGAGCAGAAGCGGTCCGGGCAGTATTTCTTCTTGGAGGATTGAAATGTTTGTTGTTTATTGTAACGGGTGTATGATCGTGGTGCCCAGTGGCAAGGTTCTGATTTTATAAACAAATAATATAATGTATGTGGAAGGATAATAAACGGATTATTATCACTGCGTTGGTTATTTTTGCGGCTTGAGTCACGGGATGAGTGTTTGTGTTACTGACATGGATTAGGAGAGGAAAAGTTCGCAGATGTGATGGAATGTTTGAGCGGCCTTGGTGTGAATGGTGGAGAGAATTTTAATTGGGTTGAAGAGGTCGACGTGGAAAGTGTTCATTGACTGGGTTTTTTGTTTGGTTAATTTTAATTTTACGGGATTGCTGCAGGCTGGAACTGTAACCTTCTGCGTTTGTTACGGTGGCATTGAACGGTGTTGAGTAATAGTTTTTTAATTTTTGCGTAATTTACGATGAGTAAGGCATAGTTTCCGTGGTTCCGAAAATTGCCGGTACCCGTATCACTGTTTAAATATATAAAACGTAGATAAGTTTTTAGTGGTCGTAAAAGAAATTTCGCAAGAAGTACGTTTGTAAAATTGTTGGTTTGTTTTGCGTATTTTATTTCCGGTGGTACGCGAACTGGAAAAAAGGCGATTTAATTTTAGTTTTAACGCCGAGTGTCGCCGACTAGTCGGCGTGACCTTCATGTGACGCCACATATGATAAAAAAGTCCTCTAGAAAGCTCTGAAATTTAATGTTAATGAAATTATGTTGGCAACACCACTGCGCTCCTTTCAGTTTGACAGTCACTGCAGTCAAGTGCAATGCCAACATTATTTTAAAAACAAATTCCATGACCTACTTGAGGTAAAGGATTTCTCATTCTCGGGTACAGAAAAATTAATGAAATCCTTTTAGGTTTGATGGTTTCAAACACTTTAAAATATACGTTAGTAAAATTGACAATCAAAGAGCTTCCGCTACTTTATATTATGAGTTTCAGTTTGACAGTCACTATCAAAATCAAATAAGTGTCAAACAGGTGCAATACCAACATCATTATTTTAAAAATAAATTCCATGGCCTACTAGAGGTAAAGTATCTCTCATTCTCAGGTACAGAAAACTTATTAATGAAATCCTTTTAAGTTTGATGGTTTCAAACACTTTAAAATAGACTTTAATAAAATTGACAAAGAACTTTCGCGACTTTATGAGAATATCAAATACCAAAAACTGTCACGATGTCGTTGCCAAAAACTTTTTAAACCGAATGGAAGTTAGCTATTGAAGTTCACGTTCGCCCGGCGAACTATTTTTATTTTCAATATTTATGACATTAAGGTTTTTCGCAAGGTATATTTATTTCAGATGTGATCTGCTGATCACTGAACTAATCCAGATCTAAGTGGCATATTGTTTTGGTTTTTAACGAAGTTGGCATGTCTAATCAGACAACCAAGGTCAAGTTTACATAATCATTGTAATATAAACAGTTTTAAAAGATTAAAGAAAACCAATGAAAATAATAAACAGTCTCGCGTTTAGGAGCTTATTTGACAGTAAGGATCCATTGTATGATTTTGAGATGATCTCATCAATAAGTCTATAAATCAGCCGTCCATTTCCAAGAAAAATTCGCAATGCAATAGATATAATGTAACCACATAACCTCAACAACAAATAACTTGCATATAGAAATATTCTTCATTGAAAAAATTAATAATGCAAAAATGATTGCTTAAATGTTGTGCAAAAAAATTTTCATGTTGGTACAACTTACGAAAGCACTGATGACGTCATAACTGTGAAAAATACCCAAAAATCTGAAAATTGTTGTCTAAATAGTGCCACATCTGATTTTGTTTTAAATTTTAGATTCTACCGTTTTTCAAAATTGAATTCAATTCCCATTTTATAGTAAATAAAATAAGCCAGTGAAATGGAGAAAAGAGATGGGGGGGGGGGTTGGGTTTAGTTTTTTCTACACCCCTTCTTCATTCTGGTGACTACTCTTGATATTGTTCAGTCTTATCGTAGCAAATACTAGCCCCGCCCACCCGCCCTTCATTTTCATGGAAGGTACATTATTGGCCAAGATCAGTTCCATCTGTACAAATACTAGCCCCACCCACCCGCCCTTTATTTTTTTACACGGTATATCATTTGCCAAAATCAGTCCTGTCTTAGGAAGTACGAGCCCCGCCCACCCGCCCTTTATTTTCTTAGAGTCTAAGGCGGGTGGACGGGGTTAGTATTTGTAAAGATAAGACTGATTTTGACAAATGATATACCCACCATGAAAACAGAGGGCGGGGCTAATACTTCCTAAGATACGACTGATTTTGGCAAATCATATACCCTCGAAACAAATAAAGGGCAGGTGGGTGGGGCTAGTGTTTGTAAAGACTCGACTGATTTTGGCCAATGATATGCCCACCATGAAAGCGAAGGGCGGGTGGGCGGGGCTAATATTTCCTAAGATACGACTGATTTTGGCAAATCATATACCTTCAAAGCAAATAATGGGCTGGTGAGTGGGGCTAGTATTTGTAAAGATACGACTGATTTTGGCAAATCATATACCCTCGAAACAAATAAAGGGCAGGTGGGTGGGGCTAGTATTTGTAAAGACTCGACTGATTTTGGCCAATGATATGCCCACCATGAAAGCGAAGGGCGGGTGGGCGGGGCTAATATTTCCTAAGATACGACTGATTTTGGCAAATCATATACCTTCAAAGCAAATAATGGGCTGGTGGGTGGGGCTAGTATTTGTAAAGACACGACTGATTTTGGCCAATGATATGCCCACCATGAAAGCGGAGGGCGGGTGGGCGGGGCTAATATTTCCTAAGATACGACTGATTTTGGCAAATCATATACCCTCAAAGCAAATAATGGGCGGGTGGGTGGGGCTAGTATTTGTAAAGAATCGACTGATTTTGGCAAATCATATACCCCTAAAGCAAATAAAGGGCGGGTGGGTGGGGCTAGTATTTGTAAAGATATGACTCACTTTGGCAAATCATATACCCCTAAAGCAAATAAAGGGCGGGTGGGTGAGGCTAGTATTTGTAAAGATACGACTGATTTTGGCAAATCATATACCCCTAAAGCAAATAAAGGGCGGATGGGTGGGGCTAATATTTCCTAAGACACGATTGATTTTGGCATATCATATACCCTCAAAGCAAATAAAGGGCGGGTGGGTGGGGCTAGTATTTGTAAAGACACGACTGATTTTGGCCAATGATATGCCCACCATGAAAGCGGAGGGTGGGTGGGCGGGGCTAATATTTCCTAAGATACGATTGATTTTGACAAATCATATACCCTCAAAGCAAATAATGGGCGGGTGGGTGGGGCTAGTATTTGTAAAGGTACGACTGATTTTGGCAAATCATATACCCCTAAAGCAAATAAAGGGCGGGTGGGTGGAGCTAGTATTTGTAAAGAGAAGACTGATTTTGGCCAATAATATACCCACCACGAAAACGGAGGGCGGGTGGGTGGGGCTAGTATGCGCTAAGGTAAGACTAAACAATATCAAGAGTAGTCACTAGAATGAAGAAGGGGTGTAGAAAAAACTAAATTCCCCTATGTCTTTTCCCCATTTCACTGACTTATTTTATTTACTGTAAAATGAAAATTGAATTTTATTTGCCAGAATCAGTCGTATCTTAGGAAGTACTAGCCCCACCCACCCGCCCACCGTTTTCATGATGGGAATGTCATTGGCCAAAATCAGTCTTCTCTTTACAAATATTAGCCCCACCCACCCTCCCTTTATTTGCTTTGAGGGTATATGATTTGCCAAAATTAGTCGTATCTTAGGAAGTACTAGCCCCACCCACCCGCCCACCGTTTTCATGGTGGGTATGTCATTGGCCAAAATCAGTTTTATTTTTACAAATACTAGCCCCACCCACCCTTTATTTCCTTTGAGGGTATATGATTTACCAAAATCAGTCGTATCTTAGGAAGCACTAGTCCCGCCCACCCGCCCTCCTTTTTCATGAAGGGTATATCATTGGGCAAAATTAGTCTAATCTTAGCAAGTACTAGCCCAGCCCATCCCCCTTTTGTATTTTCTTAGAGGGTATATCATTTTCCAAAATCAGTCTTATCTTTACAAATACTAGCCCCACCCATCCGCCTTTTATTTTCTTAGATGGTATATGATTTGCCAAAATCAGTCGTATCTTAGAAAGTACTGGCCCCTCCCACCCACCCTCCGTTTATATGGAAGGTAAATCATTGGCCAAAATCAGTCTTATCTTAGCAAGTACTAGCCCCACCCACCCGCCCACCGTTTTCATGATGGGTATATCATTGGCCAAAATTAGTCTAATCTTAGCAAGTACTAGCCCAGCCCATCCCCCTTCTGTATTTTCTTAGAGGGTATATCATTTTCCAAAATCAGTCTTATCTATCTTTACAAATACTAGCCCCACCCATCCGCCTTTTATTTTCTTAGATGGTATATGATTTGCCAAAATCAGTCTGATTTTTACAAATACTAGCCTCATCCTCCCCCCCCCTTTATTTACTAATTAGTTGGTATGTCATTTGCCAAAATCGGTCGTATCTTTACAAATAATAGCCCCGCCCACCCGCCCTTTATTTTCTCAGAGGCTATGTCATTTGCCAAAATCAGAAGTGTTCTTTGGTTTGATTTTTTTTAATTACGTTTTTCACATGTTTGATGTGACTGATGTTAGTTTTTGTTAAAGCGAAATTTTGAAATTTTAGAACAATATACAAATTAATGAAGTGCAAAGATGGCTAATTTTAAAATTTTTGAGATTTTTAGGGAAACCAAATTAATCAAGTTCAAAGATGACGCTACAGCTAATTTTAAAAATTTTGAGATTTTTAAGGAAACTTTGACTCTATTAAATAACATATACTTGATAGTTTATAGAAAATCGTGCTTATTTAATTAAAACTGTTAAATGTTTATAACAAAAAACAAAAATAAACATCGTTAAAAAAACGAAACATTTAATAAAAAACAGATTTTTAAGAATTTTATTTAAAACGTATAAGTGTAAGAGAAATAAATGAGTCCGATAGGAATATCATCGTTGCAGGTTGGCAACACTTAACCTAAGTGTTAATCATCATCCATGCTTTTAAACAAACGTAATAACCGTACCTATAGTCTTTGCCATTTCTATTGAAACACCACTTGTTAATCGTAAATTTGGCAATTTTCTAACTAAAAGCCGTTGTCAATCCACTGAAAGCTGTTACCAATTGCTAAATTTTAAGCAAAATCAACAGGTAGTATTTCAATAGAAATGGCAAAGACAATAGTCTCAAAATATATTTTTTTAGAATCCCCTGTTTCAGAATGCAATGATACGCCACTGGTGAAAGTCCAAGTGACAGATGGTCACAACCTCGCAACTCAACATGTGCTTCTAATACCAGACGATCGAGTAGGCCGTGCCATTTATTTTCAAAATAATGTTGCAAATAATGATTGAAGCAAATTTTTGTATTGGCAGTTCTGAATTATTGGCAGCAATGTTAACAAATTAGTCCACGGTTGTCAATTTTGACTGGGCATAAATTGTGTTAATTTTTCAGATGACGTCAACAGTTTATTGAAGGGCGTAAATAATGATTTATTTAATTTCCTGTAAGTATCAAAGTTTCAAACAAGTCGATTGTGTAATTTCTAAGGGAAATTCTGATTTCGATTAATATCGGAAAAGTTAAAAGTTGTAGTCGATGACTCAACTAGAGGTGAAGTCACCTCACAATAATCACATACTTCGGTGAAACGTATGGAAAAAATTAGATGACGTCACCAAATTATCGCAGGGGATGACAGATAGTTTTTATTTATTTACGATTTTATCATTTGTTGATCTTGACATAAATTTAAAATTCCAGAGCAAATATTTGTCAATTTTTTGAAAAACAAAAATCGCGCAACTTTTAAATTGTCCGTCAACACAACTTTTTTATCCCGAAGAAATTACAAAATTTTCGTAAATAGCTCTTAGTCATTTTCTAGTCTAACCAGTTCAAGACCCACAAAACCTTGACATCAAATCCCGGAATACCACTCTCCACTTAACAGCCCTCCCCAGCCCCATCTCCCGCGAAAATGTTTCCCGGTCCCGAATAGCCCCATGACCAATAAAAATCCTGACCTTCATAATCCTTTTTTACAGCGCCAGTAAAAATTTTGGCTGTACGCTGGCGCATAACACCGCATCCTGCAAGCAGCGAGCGGTGTCGGCTTCGAACCGGCTTTCACTCTTTACCAGTCCAGTGGGTGTGACCTCAGTATTATTCTCTTCATTCCTGCTGCATCCTTTTATTTTCGTTAGGTAAGCGACTTTTAGCCACGATTTGGGCGCGTTTTTTTTTCTTCGACTGTTGCTACGCTATCGCCGGCGATCTACCGGTCCCGCGAATGACACCGTAGAGGTCATGAACCCAAAACCAAAAGGCCTCTTATCGCTTTTTTTGGGAATTCTGTGTCGGTATTGATTGATAAGCGTGTTTTTAATCGATGCTTGGTCAGCGATGACATGGACGTAACGAAAATAGACCGCCGATTTATTGAGTTAATTATAAACGGCTAGTCTCGTCTGCAGGGTCGTCGGAGAACTGATCGAATTTTTTGTTAGTAATAATATGAGTTCAAATTAGTAATGTACTTCTTGGAATATTAATCACGGTGTGGTGTTAAATGTTTATTTCGAGCGATGATGTCAGAGTTATAGCATAATATCAGACACTCATTCTTTTGTAGGCCAGTTTAACATCAACCGTGCTACATCGAGTTAGCCGTACCTGCATTGTGTAACAATATTGTTTTGTTCTAGTCACACGAATTTCACGCCAAAATGAGCCAACAGCAGTACTACCCATTCAAGGTAAGTTTTTCCTGGTTTAATCACACTATTCCCGTTTTGCGGTTTCGATAAACCTTATATTTCCTCGTGATAAAGTCCGGTTTCCCGTGGGTGTGTTTCGATTAGGTTTATACTTTATAATTAGTTCCGATACATCTCTATAAATACGCCGGCAAGTTGTATGCAATATCGACCAAGTCCACTTTCCACTCCACTTTCCAGGACAATCGATAACTTCCAACTCTTCCACTAAAACTATCCTCCCGCGCTTTGTTTACCCCATTTTGGCTCCCATCCAGCTTCATTCATCGAAGTTTTTGTAAACAGCGCCAAACTGTAATCGTTATCCCTCTCTGATGGCAGAGAATCGGTATTTTTGTATTGTACTCAAATTTTATTTTTGGAAATTATGCTGTTTATATTTTAAATCGTGTGTAATCTCGGGGCTATGTACATATTTGTGTTGTAAAAACGTAACGGGTTGAGTGATTTCATTGCCACGTCTGTTGCAATCTAGGATTGCATATGCACTGGGTCGAAAGAAGTGGGAGATGCAAGTTGAGCAAAGTTGGTGGAAAATGAAAATTACTAATCGTTGACTGAGTAATGGGTGCGTGATGTTCAATGACCAGAGGTTGTGTAATGGAATTTGCCTTTTGCAATTGTCGATTAATTCAGTTTTATTGTTCGAAATTCGAAGACAACTATCTTAATTAAATGGGTTTAAAATCGTGGGAACTAAAAATGAAAGTGCGAAGGATGTGTGAAATTTATTCTATTCGAGTTTTTGCTATTTTGTAAACTTGTAAAGTCTTATCAGTAAGTTTGATGACGATGAGTGTCAGTATTTGATTTGTCGGCACTTCTGTGAACTTTTGAAGTGTCCTGGGAAAAAAATATGTTTAAAAAAAAGTCAATAGCTTTTCTAAAGGAATTCCCGATGTTTAGTTTTCGTTGTGAGTACTCGAACTGATCACAGAATTTGAATTTTGCACACTTTCAAGTGCAACCATGTCTAAATATAGCATTTTCTTATCATTAATTTGCATATGAAATGAAAATTTTAAATGTTTTTCTGTTTTCAAAAACAGTATATGTATGTATTTTCTGCTTTGAAATCTAGTAGTCTGTTACAAACCGGGATCTTTCCACCAAAGAGAATATATAATAAAGCTCAGGTCATTGACTACGTACTTTGTATTTTTTGCCTTTTTGAAATTTCCGTAGTGGAAAATAATCTCCATCTTGTATTTATTGTTTTGGCAGTTTTAGAAGCAAAGTTCCATTTTTGTATTATCCTTAAGGTAAATTTACACAACTGTAGGTTCATCAAGCCGGGATTGATTAATTACCAGAAATTGTGAAAATTAAAATCTAATGTTTTTATGTCGAAATATGTTGATTTTGTTAATTATCGTAAAAGTGTCCCGTTCGATTCATTATTTTTCAAGCTAGGCGGGCCAATATAGAGCTGTATAAGCGGTACTTTAAAATATTTTTATTTTTACTAGACCGGTTATCTTCTATCTTACCGGATGGCTTTTCTTAAAATCATCTTTTTGAATTTTTAATAATCAAATAAGCAAACAAATCTCCTTTTGGCAGTTTGACAATCAAAGTTCCGTTTCTGTATTATCTTAAGTCATATTTACACAAGTCAAGCCGGGCTTGATTTATTACCAGAAACTGTGAAAATCAAAATCTAATCTTTTCATGCCGAATATGTTGATTTTGCAACGAAATTGTAAATTATCGTAAACTTGTCCCGTTCGATTAATTATTTTTTAAGCTGGGTTGGAAACTGAAATTTAAAATCTAATCTTTTCGTGTCGAAATATGTTGATTTTGTAAATTATTGTACAATTGTCCCATTCAGTTAATTATTTTTCAAGCTTGGCTGGCCAGTATAGAGCTGTATAAGCGGCACTTTAAAATTGTTTCCCTCAAAATCATTTTTTTGAACTTAGAATAATTCAAGTAAGTAAACAAATTTCCTTTTGGCCGTTGGACAAGCAAAGTTCCGTTTTGTATTATCCTTAAGGAACATTTACACAACTATAGGGTTATCAAGCTGGGCTTGATTAAAATTACCAGAAACTGTAAAAATTAAAATAAGATACGATGGGTTTTGGAAATCATAAATCATCTTCAAACCAAATAAAAGGCGGGTGGGTGGGGCTAATATTTGTAAAGATAAGACTGATTTTGACAAATGATATACCCTCTAAGAAAATAGAGGGCGGGTGGGCGGGGCTTCTATTTGCTAAGATACGACTGATTTTGGCAAATCATCTACCCTCTAAGAAAATAAAGGGCGGGTGGGTGCGGCTAGTATTTGTAAAGATAAGACTGATTTTGGCCAATGATATATCCTTCATGAAAAGGGAGGGCGGGTGGGCGGGGCTAGTACTTCCTAAGATACGACTGATTTTGGCAAATCATATACCCTCAAAGCAAAAAAGGGCGGGCGGGTGGGGATAATATTTGTAAAGATGAGACTGATTTTGGCTAATGATATACCGACCATGAAAACGGAGGGCGGGTGGGCGAGGCTAGTACGTCCTAAGATACGACTAATTTTGGCAAATAACATATCATCTAAGAAAATAAAAGGCGGATGGGTGGAGCTAGTATTTGTAAAGATAAGACTGATTTTGCCAAAATCAGTCGTATTTTTGGAAGTACTAGCCCACCCGCCCTCCGTTTTCATGGTGGATATGTCATTGGCCAAAATCAGTCTTCTCTTTGAACTTAGAATAATTCAAGTAAGTAAACAAATTTCCGTTTGGCCGTTGGACAAGCAAAGTTCCGTTTCTGTACTATCCTTAAGGCACATTTACACAACTGTAGGGTCATCAATCCGGGCTTAATTAAAATTACCAGAAATTGTAAAAATTAAAATAAGATACGACCGATTTTGGAAATCATATACCCTCAAAGCAAATAAAGGGTGGGTGGGTGGGGCTAGTATTTGTAAAGTTTGATTTTGACAAATGATATACCCTCTAAGAAAATAGAGGGCGGGTGAGCGGCGCTTCTATTTGCTAAGATACGACTGATTTTGGCAAATCATATACCCTCTAAGAAAATAAAGGGCGGGTGGGTGGGGCTAGTATTTGTAAAGATAAGACTGATTTTGGCCAATGATATATCCACCATATCTTAGGAAGTACTAGCCCCGCCCACCCGCCCGCCGTTTTCATGGTGGGAATGTCATTGGCCAAAAACTTCGTCTCCTTTCTGCTGCAATAAATTTCGGTAGCATTAATCACTGAAATAGAGGCGGGTGGGTGGGTGGGGTTTATTATCTGTTCCTTAGAGTGGGAGTGGTAACTGATAGAAATAAGGCTGTAAAAAAAGCGCTAATCATAGTTACAAGAGCTAGCCCCACCCACCCACCCTCTATTTTCTTAGAACTATGTGACTTGCAAAATCAGTCTTATCTTGACAAGTACTAGCCCCGCCCACCCTCCTTCTACTCATTCTAGCGATTAATTTTATTTCTGTATAAGACCCACTTTTTATTCAGTGCAGAAAAAATTAATCACCGAAATGGAGGCGGGTGGGTGGGCGGGGTTTAGGTATATTTTCTTCTGTAGAGTGGGAGTGGTAAATAATATAATATACAATTTTGAGGATTTCATAAAAAAATTAATTCTAAGAGAAAACAGGGAAAAAGAGTAGGGGTGCGGCACAGAAGTCAAAAGAAGGGCACATTGAGAAAAATTGAGGTATACAGAGAAAGGGGCAAAAAAAGTAAGACTGATTTTGTCCAATGATATACCCTCCATGAAAAGGGAGGGCGGGTGGGCGGGGCTAGTAGTTCCTAAGATACCACTGATTTTGGCAAATCATATATCCTCAAAGCAAATAAAGGGCGGGTGGGCGGGGCTAGTACTTCCTAAGGTACGACTGATTTGGGCCAATGATATATCCACCATATCTTAAGAGCAGGTTTTACTCAAGCCATTCATTCGTTTCTCGGACTGTGAAGTCATAGAGTTCTGAGGGACGTAAACATTTTCGAGGGGAGAGGTGAATCTTAGTCACAGCGTACGCAGAAAGATTCAACTTAGTTCGGGTACCGTCGTCGAACTCCGTGTCCTAAGTGAAGAGGGAAGGAAAGCCGGCATGCTGGCAAAGATATCACGTAGGGCCAGGCGGTCGAAATTTAAACGCTGCTCTACCCCGGCAGGCCAGTGGCTCGCAGCCGATGTTACGTTTCGCAGAGAAAATTACGCGAAGAATAATGTTAACGGAATGTCAGTTGATGATTTTAAAATCCATATCCTCGAAATAAGAGTAATAATAATTCTAATAATGGTCAGGTGTCCGTCTCCTTGACAATAAAACTATTTGTGTGAATTATCAAAAATAATACACAACTGGAAAGCGAGAAGCGAGCAAGACAAGGCTGTAGCGATCGGCACTGCGGGCCGATAGTGGGGATATAAATTATTTAGAGTACGCAAAATTGGTGAAGTTTTGAATATTCGTACTTTTAACCGCTTTGAAATATTAATATTATGTAATCTATTCATTATTTTGTTCATATAGTTTTCATTGTTTTTCTCTTTCTTCCATGAAAACTACATATTTTCATGGCATCTTCTAATATGAAAACTTTTTTATCACCTGTTACATTTCCACCAGAGTAAAGGAAAATTCATTGCAGAGATTGTAATATACACACATTTGTTTCCGCAGCAAGTACACGTGCTAAACGTCTATTTTAAAATGCGGTGAATGCAGATATTAATGTGCCTCTGTATAAAGGATTCCAAATTTAAATAAGTACACTTGGTAGCTATTTTGCTAAAAAGGTTCATATTTTTATTATTGTTTTATATTATTATTTTCTTTCCGTTGAAATAGTTGATATATTCACGATGCTTCCATCGTGAATATATCAACTATTTGACAACTGGAATAGGTACTTGTACCGGCTATCAAATTGCTGTGTCTCAATTAAATCTAAAGCACTGGAGATATTAAGACTGTTCCTGACTTGTAACACTCCACCGATTATAATATGACAAAAGTATTTCAAAATACGATCTCGTCGTGTCTGTGCTTTACGCTTTAGAGTGGGAGTAGTTGTGAGCCCCCGCTTAGCGTCTTTCCTCACCTGACCCGAGTGAGGGCGACCAGAAATCGGCTTGCATTTTGTCCGAAAACATGCGTTCTGTTTTTTCGCTTTATAGCAACATTTTGTAATTTACAACGTCGCAATTTTATATACACCGTTACGAAACATTGATTTTGCTGCCCCCGTTTGAATTTTTTGAAGGCGTCATTTAATTGCCGAGTTACAAACGCTTCTTTTAAGCCAATTTTATGTGATTTTGTTAATTTTTATTGCAACAGTTACTTATCAGATTTAAAAAATTCGAACGGTGGCAAAATGCCACATCCTTTGACAACACTCAATTAAATTTTCAACTATTTTTAATCATTAATAAATCAATGAGACGAAAAATCATAACCCATTGCACGGGCTACTTTCGGTGTGGGTAAAACCTCCTCTTAAGAAGTACTAGCCCCGCCCTCCGTTTTCATGGTGATTATGACATTGGCCAAAATCAGTTTTATCTTTACAAATACTAGCCCCACCCACCCACCCTTTATTTGCTTTGAGGGTATATGATTTGCAAAATCATTCGTATCTTAGGAAGTACTAGCCCCGCCCACCCGCCCTCCGTTTTCATGGTGGATATATCATTGGCCAAAATCAGTCTCCTCTTTACAAATACTACTTTTGAACTTAGAATAATCCAATGTAAGTAAATAAATCTCTTTTTGGCAGTTGGGCAAGCAAAGTTCCGTTTCTGTATTATCCTTAAAGCACGTTTACACAACTATAGGGTCATCAAGCCGGGCTTGATTAAAATTACCAGAAACTTTAAAAATTAAAATCTAGTCTTTTCAAGTCGAAATAAGTTTATTTTGTAAATTATCGTAGACTTGTCCTATTCGCTTCATTATTTTTCAAGCTTGGTTGGCAAATATAGAGCTGTATAAGCGGCACTTTAAAAGATTTTTACATCTTCTAGGCCAGTTACGTTCTATCTTGCCTGATGCCATTCCTCAAAATCATTTTTTTGAACTTTGAATAATTCAGGTAAATAAACAAATCTCTTTTTGGCAGTTTGACAATCAAAGTTCCGTTTCTGTATTATCTTAAGTCACATTTACACAGCTGTAAGTTCATCAAGTCAGGCTTGATTAATTACCAGAAAGTGTGAAAATTGAAATCTAATCTTTTCATGTCGAAATATGTTGATTTTGTTAATTAATTATCGTAAAATTGTCCCGTTCGATTAATTGTTTTTCAAGCTTGGTTGGCCAATATAGAGCTGTATAAGCGGCACTTTAAAATAGTTTTACCTTTGCTAGACCAGTTATCTTCTATTTTGTGAAATATGGTATTTTAGTGTAACAATTGTGACTCCATTTTTGTATTTAATTCAACTTATTATTAAACTTTGCTATTCCGGATATCTAAATTCTAACGGTTAAGAGAGATTTGTACGTCAATAATAGTCTGAGAGATATATTAACAGTTTTAACTCCTTCGAATTTGCATTTTTTTCATTTTAATGAATCTAAAAACAACATTTATTATTCTTTGTTAGTTCCTTGATAACGATTGTTGACGCGATTATTATTTGCTTTCAAGTTTATAAAACGAGTACACAGATACGACTCCACAAATAGAAACTGATTTTACCTCCCATAAAACTGATTGTACTTACAAAGGTCATTTCTGAAAAGTTTTTTTTTTTTTTTTGTAATTTACTGGTGTCATTTAGGCAAGAACTCAGCCTCTTGATTATACTTCGTTATTTTTCATTCACACTCGAGCAAATAATACAAATACCAGTTTCTAAAACTGGATCTCTTAGCAGGGGAGACACTTTTAGACTGACCCAAGGGTTAAAATAAGAACGTCGCGACTCAAACTCTTTCAGCGACTCCACCTCTGAACACGTTGCCAACGACAAGCTAAAACATAGAGCTAAAATAAGAGCTTCAAAGGCGTGAGCTAGGGATGTAAATGTGAAGGGGCGAGCCACGAAATCATTAAGCGATGACCTGTTTTCTCCCCTACGTAGAGCCAGACCTGGCGCCGTACTAAACTTCCGACCTGTATCACCAGCTTGGTAAACCTGTCAAAGGGAAACTCAAGCAATTAACTCCTGCTTTCGAGATACACTACATACAAATTATGCGTGGCCTCGACCGACTCATCCGGCCTCTGACGCAAATGACCTTCGATGGTCGCTAACAACTACAAGTTCGTCCGTAATTGTGAGAAATAAAAATGAATTAGACGCACCCACGGACCGAAAGTCAATATTAGAAACTCGGCTTTTAATCATTCGTCAGAATTGGCGCCACCTAGCGGCCAAAAACGGCAAATTCGCCACAAGCGCCATCTACTATTTCGATTTGTGAATGATTGTGTTCTTGTTCGCAGTGTACTCCCACCGTGTACCCCGCCGAGCCCTTCGACCCCGTCGAGGATACCGCCACCCTCAAGAAGGCCATGAAGGGGTTCGGAGCCGACGAGAAGGTCATCATCGACGTGCTAGCGCGCAGAGGAATCGTCCAACGACTTGAAATTGCCGAGACTTTCAAGACTTCCTACGGAAAAGACTTAATCTCCGAGCTGAAGAAGGAACTTGGAGGGAAATTCGAAGATGTGATCGTTGCTCTTATGACACCATTACCTCAGTTCTACGCCAAAGAACTCCACGACGCCGTCTGCGGAATGGGCACCGACGAAGAAGCCATCATCGAAATTTTGTGCACTCTGTCCAACTATGGCATTAGGACGATAGCCCAGTTTTATGAGAACAGTAAGTATTTTAGCGGGAAAGGTGAACTGGGCCGAAGTTCGCCGGAATTTTCGCTACCTTTATAATTTTCGCCGCAAGTGACTCATAAATTGGGTCTTAACACCACACGGCGCCAATTTAACTGGATAACGAACTTGACCCAGTCACGGGACTCGCTAGAGAATGGTTTGCTTTCTGTGTGATAAAATGATAATACAGATGTATTATACATCAAACTGCAGCTTTTTTCACGTTGTAAGTTATTGAAAACAGTTCAATCAACCAAAAAAATGTGCAAAGAAATATCGTAAAACAAACAAAATTATTGTCATCTTTTTTGGGTGTTACACATCATAGAGTCGGTTGAAAATTCTCACAGTGACAAAGTAACGTATTTTAAAAGCCCCTGTTATTTTAAATATTTGTTAGGAGTGCAATTTATTTAAATAATGTCTTTATTCAAATCAAAATGTACCATAAATTAATTCAAAATAAGTTGAATGACTTTAACACAAGTATTAATGGAAAATTAGTGATAAATTTCTTAGCAGAGTTTTTAACATGAATGAATAATTTTGAAAAAGACAACAAATTCGGTACAAGTCGTCTGGAAGAATGAATGCTATGGTATTGATTATTACCATAGAAACTGTTAGATAAAGTTCTAAGTTCCAAATATAGGAAATATGCACAAAATCCAAAAAATTTTAAAGATCCTGAGGGTTCTAATTATCCTAGAAATCCTAGATCGCCTTAAAGACCCTAGAGATTTTAGACATTCTAAACATTCTAAACTTCTCAAAGTATCAAAAATGTCCAATGATTCTAAAGACTCCCAGACATTCTAAAGATCTTGAAGGACATCTGAATTGGAAGATTAGGGAAATTAAAGATCCTGAGACCCCTAGCGGTTCTTGCATTTCTAGAAACCTTAAAAATCCTAGAGATTTTAGAAATTATAAACATTCTAAACTCCTAGTAACTTTAAAATGTCCAAAATATCCAATGATTCTAGAGACTCCAGACATTCTAAGAACCTTAAAGATGCTCTGAATTAAAAAGATTGGAGAAATGAAAGATCATAAGACTCCTAGAAGTTTTTGAATTTCTAGCAACCTTAAAAATGCTGGAGATTTTAGAATTTCTAAATAATAATCTAAACTTCTAGTAATCTTAAAGTATCCAGAATATCCAATGATTCTAGAGACTCCAGACGTTGTAAAGACCTTAAAGATCCAAAATTAGAAAAATTATGAAATTCTAAGATTGTCATATAAGAAAATTCCAACAAAATCCTACAAATCTTAAAGATCCTGAAGGATCCTAGAAATTTTAAATCGCCTTAAAGGTCCTGGAGATTTTAGAAATTCTAAATATTCCAGACTTCCCAAAGTGTTAAAAATATCCAATGTTTCTAAATACTCGAGAGATTCTAAATACCTTAAAGATCCTCTGAATTACAAAGATCAGAGAAATGAAGATCATGAAACTCCTAGAAGTTGTTGATTTCTAGAAA
Organism: Zophobas morio; assembly: GCF_036711695.1. Taxonomy (NCBI): domain Eukaryota; kingdom Metazoa; phylum Arthropoda; class Insecta; order Coleoptera; family Tenebrionidae; genus Zophobas; species Zophobas morio. The sequence goes on along the minus strand of NW_026972136.1, from coordinate 117,121 downwards.
TCGTGGAGATTTTAGAAATTCTACACATTCTAAACATCCCAAAGTGTCAAAAATGTCAAATGATCCTAAATATTATTAGACATTATAAACAACTTACAGATCCTCTGAATTAAAAAGATTAGAGATATTAAAGATTCTGAGATTCTTGAAATTGTAAAAACCTTAAAAATCCTGGAGATTTTAGAAATTCTAAACATTCTAAACTTCTAGTTATCCTAAAGTGTCCAAAATATCCAATGATTTTAGAGACTTCAGACATTCTAAAGACCTTGAAGATCCTATAAATCTGAAAGAGTAGAGAAATTCTAAATTGTAATTAAAATAAAGTTCTAAGATTATCCATATCATATAAGAAAAGTCCAATAAAATCCTATAAGTTTTAAAGATACTCAGGGTCTTAATGATCCTAGAAATTCTAGATCGCTTTAAAGATCCTCAAGAGTTTAGAAATTCTAAACATTCTAAACTTCCCAAAGTGTCAAAAATGTCCAACGATTCTAAAGACTCCCAGACATTATAAAAAACTTAAAGATCCTCTGAATTAGAACGATCCGAGAAATTAAAGATCCTGAGACTCCTAAAGGTTCTTGAAATTCTAGAAACCTTAAAAATCCTCAAAATTTAGAAATTCTAAATAGTGTAAACTTCGAGAAATCCCAAAGTGTCCAAAATATCCAATGATTCTAGAAACTCCAGACATTCTAAAGACCTTAAAGATCCTATAAATCAGAAAGATTAGAGAAATTTCAAATTGTAAATAAAATAAAATTGAAACATTATCATATAAGAAAAGTCCAATAAAAACTCAAAATTCTTAAAGATACTGAGGGTCTTAATGATCCTAGAAATTCTAGATCGCTTTAAAGATCTTCCAGATTTTAGAAATTCTAAACGTTCTAAACTTCCCAAAGTGTCAAAAATGCCCCACGATTCTAAAGACTCCCAGATATTATAAAGGACTTAAAGATCCTCTGAATTAGAAAGATCCGAGGAATTAAAGATCCTGAGACTCCTAAAGGTTCTTGAAATTCTAGAAACCTTAAAAATCCTCAAAATTTAGAAATTCTAAACAGTCTAAACTTCGAGAAATCCCAAAGTGTCCAAAATATCCAATGATTCTAGAGACTCCAGACATTCTAAAGATCTTAAAGACCCTATAAATCAGAAAGATTAGAGAAATTCCAAGTTGTAAATAAAATAAAGTTCTAACATTATCATATAAGAAAAGTCCAATAAAATCCTAAAATTCTTAAAGATACTGAGGGTCTTAATGATCCAAGATCCTCAAGATTTTAGAAATTCTAAACATTCTAAACTTCCCAAAGTGTCAAAAATGCCCCGCGATTCTTAAGACTCCCAGATATTATAAAGAACTTAAAGATCCTCTGAATTAGAAAGATCCGAGAAATTAAAGATCCTGAGACTCCTAAAGGTTCTTGAAATTCTAGAAACCTTAAAAATCCTCAAAATTTAGAAACTCTAAACAGTCTAAACTTCGAGAAATCCTAAAGTGTCCAAAATATCCAATGATTCTAGAGACTCCAGACATTCTAAAGATCTTAAAGACCCTATAAATCAGAAAGATTAGAGAAATTCCAAATTGTAAATAAAATAAAGTTCTAACATTATCATATAAGAAAAGTCCAATAAAATCCTAAAATTCTTAAAGACACTGAGGGTCTTAATGCTCCTAGAAATTCTAGATCGCTTAAAAGATCCTCAAAATTTTAGAAATTCTAAACATTCTAAACTTCCCAAAGTGTCAAAAATGTCCAACGATTCTAAAGACTCCCAGACATTCTAAAGAACTTAAAGATCCTCTGAATTACAAAGATCCGAAAAATTAAAAATCCTGAGAATCCTGAAGGTCCTTGAAATTCTAGAAACCTTAAAAATCCTCAAAATTTAGAAATTCTAAACAGTCTAAACTTCGAGAAATCCCAAAGTGTCCAAAATATCCAATGCTTCTTGAGACTCCAGACATTCTAAAGACCTTAAAGATCCTATAAATCAGAAAGATTAGAGAAATTCCAAATTGTAAATAAAATAAAGTTCTAAGATTATCCATATCATATAAGAAAAATCCAATAAAATCCTAAAAGTTTTAAAGATACTGAGGGTCTTAATGATCCTGGAAATTCTAGATCGCTTTAAAGATCCTCAAGATTTTAGAAATTCTAAACATTCTAAACTTCCCAAAGCGTCAAAAATGTCCAACGATTCTAAAGACTCCCACACATTATAAAGAACTGAAAGATTCTCTGAATTAGAAAGATCCTGAGGCTCCTAAAGGTTCTTGAAATTCTAGAAACCTTAAAAATCCTCAAAATTTAGAAATTCTAAACAGTCTAAACTTCGAGAAATCCAACGTGTTCAAAATATCCAATGATTCTAGAGACTCCAGACATTCTAAAGATCTTAAAGACCCTATAAATCAGAAAGATTAGAGAAATTCCAAATTGTAAATAAAATAAAGTTCTAACATTATCATATAAGAAAAGTCCAATAAAATCCTAAAATTCTTAAAGACACTGAGGGTCTTAATGCTCCTAGAAATTCTAGATCGCTTAAAAGATCCTCAAAATTTTAGAAATTCTAAACATTCTAAACTTCCCAAAGTGTCAAAAATGTCCAACGATTCTAAAGACTCCCAGACATTCTAAAGAACTTAAAGATCCTCTGAATTACAAAGATCCGAAAAATTAAAAATCCTGAGAATCCTGAAGGTCCTTGAAATTCTAGAAACCTTAAAAATCCTCAAAATTTAGAAATTCTAAACAGTCTAAACTTCGAGAAATCCCAAAGTGTCCAAAATATCCAATGCTTCTTGAGACTCCAGACATTCTAAAGACATTTAAGATCCTATAAATTAGAAAGATTAGGGAAATTCCAAATTGTAGATAAACTAAAGTTCTAAGATTGTTATGTAAGAAAGATTTAAAAAAATCCTAAAAGTTTTAAAGATCCTGAGGGTCTTAATGATCCTAGAAATTCTAGATCGCTTGAAAGATCTTGGAGATTTTAGAAATTCTAAACATTTTAAACTTCGCAAAGTGTCAAAAATGTCCAAAGACCTTAAAGATCATCTGAATTAGAAAGATTAAGGAAATTAAAGTTCCTGAGTCTACTAGAGGTTCTTTAATTTTTAGAAACCTTAAAAATTCTAGAGATTTTAGAAATTCTAAACATTCTAAACTCCTAATAATCCTAAAGTGTCCAAAATATCCAATGATTCTAAAGACTCCAGACATTCTAAAGATCTTATAAATTAGAAAGATTAGAGAAATTACAAATTGTAAATAAACTAAAGTTCTAAGATTGTTATGTAAGAAAGATCCAAAAAAATCCTAAAAGTTTTAAAGATCCTGAGGGTCTTAATGATCCTAGAAATTCTAGATCGCTTGAAAGATCTTGGAGATTTTAGAAATTCTAAACATTTTAAACTTCGCAAAGTTTCAAAAATGTCCAATGATTCTAAAGACTCCCAGACTTTCTAAAGACCTTAAAGATCATCTGAATTATAAAGATTAGAGAAATTAAAGATCCTGAGTCTACTAGAGGTTCTTTAATTTTTAGAAACCTTAAAAATTCTAGAGATTTTAGAAATTCTAAATATTCTAAACTCCTAATTATCGTAAAGTGTCCAAAATATCCAATGATTCTAAAGACTCCAGACATTCTAAAGATCTTATAAATTAGAAAGATTAGAGAAATTCCAAATTGTAAATAAACTAAAGTTCTAAGATTGTTATGTAAGAAAGATTAAAAAAAATTCTAAAAGTTTTAAAGATCCTGAGGGTCTTAATGATCCTAGAAATTCTAGATCGCTTGAAAGATCTTGGAGATTTTAGAAATTCTAAACATTTTAAACTTCGCAAAGTGTCAAAAATGTCCAATGATTCTAAAGACTCCCAGACATTCCAAAGACCTTAAAGATCATCTGAATTAGAAAGATTAAGGAAATTAAAGATCCTGAGACTCCTAGATGTTCTTGAATTTTTAGAAACCGTAAAAATCCTAGAGATTTTATAAATTCTAAACATTCTAAACTCCTAATAATCCTAAAGTGTCCAAAATATCCAAGGATTCTAAAGACTGCAGACATCCTAAAGATCTTGAAGATGCTATAAATTAGAAAGATTAGGGAAATTCCAAATTGTAAATAAACTAAAATTCTGAGATTGCCATTTAAGAAAAATCCAACAGAATCCTGAAAGTTTTAAAGATCCTGAGGGTCTTATTGAGAACTTTTAGATCGCTTGAAAGATCTTGGAGATTTTAGAAATTCTAAACTTCGAAAAGTGTCAAAAATGTCTAATGATTCTAAAGACTCCCAGACTTTCCAAAGACCTTAAAGATCATCTGAATTAGAAAGATTAGAGAAATTAAAGATCCTGAGTCTACTAGAAGTTCTTTAATTTTTAGAAACCTTAAAAATTCTAGAGATTTTAGAAATTCTAAACATTCTAAACTCCCAATAATCCTAAAGTGTCCAAAATATCCAAGAATTTTAAGGACTCCAGACATTCTAAAGATCTTAAAGACCCTATAAATTAGAAAGATTAGGGAAATTCCGAATTGTAAATAAACTAAAGTTCTAAGATTGTTATGTAAGAAATATCCAAAAAAATCCTAAAAGTTTCTGTGGGTCTTAATGATTCTAGAAATTCTAGATCGCTTGAAAGATCTTGGAGATTTTAGAAATTCTAAACATTCTAAACTTCAAAAAGTGTCAAAAATGTCCAATGATTCTAAAGACTCCCAGACATTCCAGACCTTAAAGATCATCTGAATTATAAAGATTAGAGAAATTAAAGATCCTGAGTCTGCTAGAGGTTCTTTAATTTTTAGAACCTTAAAAATTCTAGAGATTTTAGAAATTCTAAACATTCTAAACTCCTAATAATCCTAAAGTGTCCAAAATATCCAATGATTCTAAAGACTCCAGACATTCTAAAGATCTTATACATTAGAAAGATTAGAGAAATTACAAATTGTAAAAAAACTAAAGTTCTAAGATTGTTATGTAAGAAAGATCCAAAAAAATCCTAAAAATTTTAAAGATCCTGAGGGTCTTAATGACCCTAGAAATTCTAGATCGCTTGAAAGATCTTGGAGATTTTAGAAATTCTAAACATTTTAAACTTCGCAAAGTGTCAAAAATGTCCAATGATTCTAAAGACTCCCAGACTTTCTAAAGACCTTAAAGATCATCTGAATTATAAAGATTAGAGAAATTAAAGATCCTGAGTCTACTAGAGGTTCTTTAATTTTTAGAAACCTTAAAAATTCTAGAGATTTTAGAAATTCTAAATATTCTAAACTCCTAATTATCGTAAAGTGTCCAAAATATCCAATGATTCTAAAGACTCCAGACATTCTAAAGATCTTAAAGATCTTATAAATTAGAAAGACTAGGGAAATTCCAAATAAACTAAAATTCTAAGATTGCCATTTAAGAAAGATTCAACAAAATCCTAAAAGTTTTAAAGATCCTGAGGGTCTTAATGCTCCTAGAAATTTTAGATAGCCTTAAAAATTCTAGAGATTTTAGAAATTCTAAACATTCTAAACTCCTAATAATCCTAAAGTGTCCAAAATATCCAAGAATTCTAAGGACTCCAGACATTCTAAAGATCTTAAAGATCCTATAAATTAGAAAGATTAGGGAAATCCCAAATTGTAAATAAACTAAAGTTCTAAGATTGTTATGTAAGAAAGATCCAAAAAAATCCTAAAAGTTTTAAAGATCCTGAGGGTCTTAATGATCCTAGAAATTCTAGATCGCTTGAAAGATCTTGGAGACCAAAATATCCAATGATTCTAAAGACTCCAGACATTCTAAAGATCTTAAAGATCATATAAATTAGAAAGACTAGGGAAATTCCAAATTGTAAATAAACTAAAATTCTAAGATTGCCATTTAAGAAAGATCCAACAAAATCCTAAAAGTTTAAAGATCCTGAGGGTCTTAATGCTCGTAGAAATTCTAGATAGCGTTAAAGATCCTGGAGATTTTAGAAATTCTAAACATTTTAAACTTTGCAAAGTGTCAAAAATTTCCAGTGATTCTAAGGACTCTGAGACATTCTAAAGACCTTAAAGATTAGGAATTAATAATTAGAAAGATTAGGAAATTCAAAATTGTAAATAAATTAAAGTTCTATCTATTCTATCATATAAGAAAGATCCAACAAAATCCTAAAAATTTTAAAATCCCGAGGATCCTAAGATCTTAGAAATTCTAGGGAGACTTAAAGGATCCTGGAAATTCTAAACATTCCAAATTTGTAATCCCAAAGTGTCTAAAATGTGTTCTAAAGATAATTGTTGGCGTTCTCAGCTGATTTTTCTAATTAATGACAACAAATTTGGTTTTATCCAAGTGTTCGAAACTGGTAGATTTGGAGTCGTATAATTAAATAATAAAAGACTTCCACCTGAGTTAACCCTTGCTCCCTTCCAGTGTACGGAAAAGCCCTCGAGTCCGACCTAAAAGGCGACACTTCGGGCCACTTCAAGCGGCTACTAGTCTCCTTATGCCAAGCGAACCGCGACGAGAACCAAGGCGTCAACGAAGCCCAAGCCACCGCGGACGCTGAAGCCTTAATCTCCGCCGGCGAGGGCAAATGGGGCACCGAAGAGTCCCAGTTCAACTCCGTTCTCATCACGCGGAGCTACCAACAACTCAGGGCCACCTTCGCCGAATACGAAAGACTGGCAGGCCACGATATCGAATCCGCCATCAAGAAGGAGTTCTCAGGGAACATCCAGAAGGGCCTCCTGGGAATCGGTAAAGTTTGATTGAATTTGGAATTACGGGTGGTAAAGGTGGTGATTTCAGTCAAGTGCGTGAAGAGCAAAGTTGGGTACTTTGCGGAACGCCTCCACGACAGCATGGCCGGATTGGGAACTAATGATAAGACTTTGATTCGGATTATTGTCTCCCGGTCGGAGATCGATCTAGCTGATATTAAACAGGCCTTTTTGGATAAGTACGGGAAGGCTTTGGAGAGTTGGATTTCTGTAAGTATCGGGTTAGCGGGTTTGATTAACGACTATTAACACAATTAACGGTAGTAGTTTTCATTGACGTGGACTAAACTGGTTGCGGTGATTAACTCCCGGAATTGTGGGTGGTGCACATTCGTGCACAAGCCGCAAGGTTGAACGATGGAAAAAATTAATTGACTGACAAAGTGCTTTGTAATCACGAAAAAAAATTATTGCGTTGGAAATTAGGTGTTGATTTTGTTCGAAAAGGAGGTGTCTGGCGCCATTATATAATTCGAATTTCATTTCACTGTTTTAATTACCGAAATTATCAGAATTAATTTGTTGTTTGTAACAAGTGGGCGTTTGCCGCCTTGTCGAAATGTGAATTTTAGTCAGACTGTCACACGAGAACTAATGACGTCGCTTGATTGTAGTAAATGTCACAAAGGAAACGAGCGGCAAAGCTGTGTATTATGTAAACACACATCAAGTCTAAAATCTTAAAACACCTTGAAAAAACTTGCTGACCCTTGAACTATGAATATGAAATCAAGCGAGTCTGAAAGAGATTTCGTTGCATAAGACGACATTGTATGCATTCGAAGCATGACAGTTACGTAATTATAATATTAAATTGGTCCAATTTAGCTCTTTGAATCCGTAGTCAAGGTGCATACAATGTTGTTTCTAATAGAAGGTCAACATCTTTGTATTGTGGATGTAAAAACTACAAATATCATTTTATAAAAAAATAATTGGCGTTTGAGTATAGTTGGTTGCATATCCACTTTGTACAATTAAAAGCTCTGATGAATGTTTTAATAATGGTTCTAACGGGGTCTAGCACCACCGTAAAAAGTTATTTTGAGAGCATTTACAAGATTATCACGAAATTATGGAAATGGATCGTTATTGACGTATTTAATGTCAGCGGTAAACATAACTACTTTGAAAATTAGTATGAAATAGGAGCTTGTGAACGCCTTTATTACTTCTCAGGTTATTATTCTAAACACTAGTACCTAATAGCAATAACGGTTTAATAATTCTATGTGTATAAACGGACTTGAAATTATTTTTAGTGTAATCGTGTATAGTGGGTTGCCTATACTCGTTGTGTTACCGAAATTTGTTATTAAAATACAAAATTGCTGTAATTAGAGTAAGCTAGAAACAATTTTTGACCCATTTCATAAAAATCTAAGAAATGTTATTAGTTAGTGACGTCATTTTCAAGTCAAGTGTGAGTATTTAGCGGATGATCAAAAAATTTTGAGGTTAGGGTCAGCTGTGGCAATATTTTTCATTTCTTTGATTAAATCGTAATCCTAAACAGTCGAAAATGTCCAGTGATTATAAAGACTGCAGATTTTCTAAGAACCTTAAAAATCTTCTAAATTAGAAAGATGCGAGAAATTTCAAATTGTAAATAAACTAAAGTTCTAAGATTCTAAATATAAAAAAAATATCCAACAAAATCCTAAGACATTTAAAGGTCCTGAGGATCTTGAAGAGATTTAGGACTGCCAGGATCTTTAAATTGCAGATTTTAAAGATTCTAGAAATTCTTGTGATTCTAAAGGGCACAAAATATGCATTGATTCTAAAGACTCCCAGACATTCTAAAGATCTTAAAGAAGTTATAAATTAGAAAGATGAAAGAAATTCAAAATTATAAATATACTAAAGTTTAGAGATTCCAAAAACGTACGTATAAGAAAGATCCAGCAATAGCTTGAAAATTTTAAAGATGCTGGAGATTGTAAAAATTTTAAACATTCCAAATTTCGAGTAATCCAAAAGTATCCAAAATGTCCAATGATTCTAAAGACTCCAGACATTCTAAAGACCTTAAAAATTCTCTAGATTAGAAAGATTAGAGAAATTCCAAATTAAAGATTTTCAAGATCCTAGAAATTCTGAACTTCTAGTAATCCTATGGGTCCAAAATATCCAATGATTCTAAAAACTTACATTCTAAATACATTCAAGATCCAATAAATTAGAAAGATAAGATAAATTCCTGATTGTAAATAAAACTAAAGTTGTGAGATTCTAAATGTAAGAAAGATCCAATAATATCCTAAAAAATTGAAAGATCCTAATAATTCTACGGACCCTTAAAGTTCCTTAAAATTCTAGAAGTTTGAAAGATTCCAAACATTCTAAAAACCTTAAAGATCCTCTAGATTAGAAAGACTATAGAAATTCCAAATTGTGAATCAATTCAAGTTCTAAGATCTTAACTATAAGCAAGATTCCACAAAACCTTAAAAATATTAAAGATTCTCGGGATTCTATAAATTCTAAATATTTTAAACTGCTAGTAATCCCAAAGTGTCCAAAATGTCCGATGATTCTAAAGACTTCAGACATTCTAAAGATCTTCAAGATCCTATAAATTAGAAAGATTAGAGAAAGACCTGAATGTAAATAAGCTAAAGTTGTAAGATTTTAAATATAAAAAAGATCCAACAAAATCCAAAAAATGTTAAAAGATCCTGGAAATTCTAAAGTACTTTAAAGATCCTGGAGATTCTAGAAATTTTAAACCTTCCAATGATCCTAAAGACTAAAGAATAAAGTCTTTAAAGGTCCTCTAGATTAGAAAAACTCTAAATGGTGATCCAACTCAAATTCTAAGACTCTAAATATGTATAAGAAATATCCAACAAAATCTTAAACATCCAAAAAAATTCTAGAAATTCTAGGGAGCTTAAAGTCTCCAAAATGGCAAATGATTCTAAAGACTCCAGACATTCTAAAGACCTTAAAAATCCTATAAATTAGAAAGACTAGAGACATTCCAAATTGTAAATAAACTAATGTTCTAAAATTTTAAATATAAGAAAGTTCCAATAAATTCCTAAAAAAAAAATAGAGATTGTGAGGGCCCTAAAGATCCTAGAAATTGCAGAGAGGAGTTTAAAGATTCTCGAGATTCTAGAAACTCCAATCTAAACTACTAGTAAACCTACAGTGTCCAAAATGTCCAATGATTTTCAAGACCTTAAAGATCCTCTAAATTAGAAAGATTTGAGAAATTCCAAATTATAAATAATCTAATTTTCTAAGCTTCTAAATATAAGAAAGATCCAACAAGTCTCGAAAATTTTAAAGATCCTTGAAATTCCAGAGAGCCCTTGGAGATTTTAGAAATTCTAAATATTCTAAACTTCTAGTACTCCTATAGAGTCCAAAATTTCGTATGATTTTAAAAACTCCAGGCATTCTAAAGACCTTCAAGATCCTATAAATTAAAAAGATTGTAGAAAGTTCTGATTGTAAACAAGCTAAAGTTCTAAAATTCTAAATATAAGAAAGATCCAACAAAATCCTAAAAATGTTACAGATTCTAGAAATTCTAGAATACCTTAAAGATCCTGGAGAGTTTAAAAAATTTAAAGACCTTAAATGATCCTCTAGATTAGAAAAACTCTAAATTGTGATTCAACTCAAGTTCTAAGATTCTTGATATCTATAAGAAATATCCAACAAATCTTAAAAATTCTGAAGATCTTTAGGGTCCAAAAAAATCCTAAAAATTCTAGAGAGCTTAAAGATCCTCGAAATTCTAAAAATTTTAAACTTCTAGTAATCCTGAAGTGTCCAAAATGTCCCCTGATTCTAAAGACCTTAAAGATCCTATAAATTAGAAAGATTAGGGAAATTCCAAATTGTAAATAAACTAAAGTTCGAAAATAGTCATATAAGAAAGATCCAACAAAATCCTAAAAGTTTTAAAGATCCTGAGGATCTTAATGATCCTAGAAATTCTAGTTCGCCTTAGAAATTCTAAACATTCTAAAGTTCCCAAAATCTCAAAAATGTCCAATGATTCTAAAGACTCCCAGACATTCTAAAGAACTTAGAGATGCTGAGACTTTTAAAGGTTCTTGAAATTTTAGAAACCTTAAAAATCCTGGAAATTCTAAATATCCTAAACTTCTAGTAATCCTAAAGTATATAATACTAGAGACTCCAGACATTCTAAAGATCTATAAATTAGAAAGATTGGACAAATTCCAAATTGTAAATAAACTAAAGATTGTCATATAAGAAAGATCCAACAAAGATCCTAAAATCCTCAGGATCCTAAAGATGTCAGAAATTCTAGAGAGACTTAGGGGATCCTGAAATTCTAAACATTCCAAATTGTAAATAAACTAATGTTCTAAGATTCTAAATATAAGAAAGTTCCAACAAATTCCTAAAAAAAGTAAAATTTTAGAGAGCTTTAAATATCCTCGAGATTCTAAAAACTCCAAACAATCTGAACTGTTGGTGTCCAAAAATCCAATGAATATAAAGACCTTAAAGATCCTCTAAATTAGAAAAAATTGAGAAATCCCAAATTGCAAATAATCTGACTTTCTAAGATTCTTAATATAAGAAAGATCCAACAAAATCTTAAAAAATTTAAAGATCCTTGAAATTCTAGAGAGCCTTAAAGATCCTGGAGATTTTAGAAATTCTAAATATTCTAAACTTCTAGTAATCCTATAGTGTCCAAAATGTCCAATGATTCTAAAGACTCTAGACATTCTAAAGACCTTCGAGATCCTATAAATCAGAAAGATGGAGAAAGTCGTGAGTGTAAATAAATTAAAGTCTTCAAATTTTAAATATAAGAAAGATCCAACAGAATTCTAAAAATGTTAAAGATCCTAGGAATTCTAGAGTCCCTTAAAGATCCTAGAGATTCTAAAATTTTAATCATTCAAAATTTTTGATAATCCAAAATGTCCAATTCTAAAGACTCGAGATATTCTAAAGACCTTATAGATCCTCTAGATTAGGAGAATTAGAGAAATTCTAAATTGTGACTCAACTCAAGTTCTAAGATTCTAAATTTATATAAGAAATACCCAACAAAATCTTAAAAATAGCGGAAAAAAGAATTTAAAGCTCCTGTAAATTAGTAAGATAAGAAAAATTCCAAATTTAAATAAACTAAAGTTCTAAATTCTAAATATAAGAAAGATCCAACAAAATCCTAAAATTTTTAAAGATCCTGGAAGACCCAAAATAAAGCCTTAAAGCTCGTGGACATTCTAGAAATTCTAAACCTTCTAAACTTTTAGTAATCCTGAAGAATCCAAAATGTCCAATGATTCTAAAAACTCCAGACATTCTAGAAACTTTAAGTTGTAAATAAACGAAAGGTCTAAGATTCTAAATATAAGGAAGATGCAACAAAGTCCTACAAATTTTAAATATCCTGAGGATAAGATCTTAGAAATTCAGAGCCTTAAAGATCTTTTATCTTCTCGAAATTTTCAACTTCTAATAATTTTAGAGTGCTCAAAATGTCCAATGATTCTAAAGACTCCCGATATTTTTAAAGAGCTTAAAGATCCTCTAAATTAGAATGATAAGAGACTTTCCACGTTGTAAATAAACTAAAGATATTGGTAGTCCTAAAGATCCTAAAAATTCTGGGGAGATTCTTGAAATTCTAGTAATCCCAAAGTGCACAAAATGACCATTAATGTGAAATAACGGACTTAAAAATCAACAATTACGTTGAAAAATTATGCTTGTCACATGAGCACAGCAAAAGTGATGGAGTTTTTTAGGGCAAATAATTCAGATCAATTATCATTTTCTGTTTTCCAGTACTTTTATACGTATGCAATTAATTAATCAAGGAAGCGAAGATATTTACTAAGTGACATATTGCTAAGTTTGAAATGACTTTGGAATTATTCTGTATATTTGGCGCAGAGTAAAAAGGGCATCTACTTATACAGCCGTGATGTAAAGTCTTTTAATTCATGTAATACGTATGTTCAGTGCTCTGAATACATTATTATAAACCTTGTGACTAACCTCCATGGATATAATATGACACTATATATTTTTTAAATTGCATTAATTACAACAATGTTCTTAGTACATCATCACGTAGCTACTCATTGAAGTAGGTAGTATTAAAGAATTAATTTAATTAATACAATTAAAAAAAAAAAACTTTCATACTACTTACATTAATGTGTAAAATATTTAGGGCTTTATTAAATTAGGCGATAGGGTCACTTTCGCGGAGCACTGAATATACATGAACAGAGTCACATGACACCACTAGAACGCATTGCAATAAAAATTTACAATGTCAATATTTGCACTTCGGTCCTATTGTATATGAAATTAATACTAAAACCAATGGCGTTTACAGAATTTCAGACTTCAATCCGTGTCCAAACACGCGCCAGGAAGTTGATGATTGATTGACAACAACGTCATCTGTTTATAGTTGTGAATTTTAAAAAAGCGGTTCAACCCGTTGTGAGTTTCAGATCGTCAGGACCTCGTAACCGTGTAAATAGCTAACGTCTATCATTGCGTATGCTCGTATGCAAAATAACGTTTCTTTAGCCTAACTCCGCGTATTCATTCATAACTGGGACTGGTGTATTTTAGACTAACGCTTGTTGAGTGCATGGCCTTCTAGTGACTGATCTGTCTTTCCAGGGTGACACCTCCGGAGATTACAAGAGAGTCCTCCTGGCCGTGGTTGACTAATTCACCTATACCTCTCTGTAAACGCACCATAATTATATATAGCTTCATCATACTGCCATTCACTTACAATATCGTCCCAATAATTGGCACTCAACGTGTTGTTTTCTGTATTGCAGGAAGATCTTGGCGGAGATTTGCAGTACTTGTTGGTAACATTAACAGCTGGTTAAGTCACTAGCTCAGGATACACAACTCGATATTCAATTAAAGCTTATTATATTCTAGACCTTAGTTTAGTGGCCTTAAAACTCAGAGCTTTATATTTGTAATGTTATAATGGAGTATTTATGATGTTACTAATTATTTTACTGAGGGTTTTAATGTTAAGGAGGGTGAGGGCATTTTCTTTTTTTATATGTATATGAAGTTTCGAGATTAAAATTTTTGTAACGTTTATAAATGTGCTTAAGTGGTGCTTAAATTAAAACTATATTTAAAATACTGTTAACACTGTTTCAGTTATAAATAATACATATAAATAAGTTAGATCTTAACCTAAGTCCGAGTGGAACGTCACAGATCAGGATCAAGCCGGGTACAGCGGTGACCTCAGGCGAGAGGTCATACCCGGCTCAATTTACGACGCAAGCCGATGGACGACGACAACGACGAAGTCAACAGTCCCAACGATGGCAATTTACGACTCGTTATCGTCCTGTCTCCTTATCATGTGGAAATATCGGGTGGTTCGTTTGCGACCCATGTTGCATATCTTAAAATGGCACAGCGTGAGATCTGCAACAACTGCCACAGTTAGGCTTCACACCCACAACTATTTGCGTTGACGAACGTCAATTAAACAAGTCGCGTGTGCCAAACACCTTACATAACCTCAATTATTAGCGACGCAAGTCTGCGTTATGTAACGTGTCGTAGCGGAAAATTTGGGTCCTGGATGGCTAAAGTTACTTTTTTAATGCCTACTCAGGTCACAATTTTTCTCGGTCTTGGCATGTGTGATCGGTACTTACAACTGACGTATCTCTTGTTTCTCTGTCGCAGAGTTTTGACTAGCAAGTAGGCCTTTGTCGCTTTTGGCTGCTTACCATTTTTGCCTATGGTGGTTGTGGGTGTGTCGATGTACACTTGCTGTACTCGAGATAGTACGTCTACTTCGTTATTGTTACTCGCTCGATCGTTCTGAAACAAGGAAAAATCGTAATTATGCGTTTGCGTCGCTTTTTATGTTATTGTCAATCTCGTTTCGTGGACACGGCAACAAAAACAATTTTTATTGATTGAAATTTTTTCTACGGTCGTCGTTAAACATTCATTACGGAAGCGGTGATTATCGCTAATCGGTTGTTGAACAACGAAATGCCATTTGGTTGTGTGTATTTTTGGTAGCTGATTGACAACGTTTCATTAGTTTTATTTTCTCGTTATTGTTTCATACATAATTTTTTCATTAAACATTGGGTACACTTTTATGACGTTAAAAAGAAAAAAGAGCAATTCGTAATAAAATTATTTGAATTACATCGGGTGATTTTTTAAATTTCTGCTCTAGTTACTCATGACACTTACGTCAGCAGTTTCAATTTCAAGCTAGAGCTCAATGCTAATATATAGCTCATACTAAATCTAACTAAATTTTCGACGAATATTACAAAACTAAAAATCGTTAGCCTAAGATGTGATGATTTTTTTGGTTCCATGTACAGAGATATCAGAGAGATTTGTCTTTGATTGCATTTTGGTCACTTTGACGATCAAAGACAAATTTTTAAAAATTCATGGCTGCTTTTGATCATGTTTTTATTGCTCTCTCGAGAGAAATCGTCAAAAAAATAACTTTCCAAGAAGTAAAATCCAAGAATGCAATTCTGACGAAATACTTAAAATTAGGGTTATAAAACATGTGCTTGTGCTTCAGTCATATCATGTTTTTATAATCCTTTATACTGGATGTTTCTACAATTAAGGTAAGTATAGAACAATTTATTTATGTTATCAATTATCTCTGAAAATGCTCATCCATCAGCCCTGAAATTTTGATTTTACGTATGGTACATGTATAACCCCAAAAAGTATATGACTTTATTAAAAAAAAATATTTAGTGGTTATTTCAGACAGTTGATTCTAAGTGCCACTAATGTTCATCTGTGAAAGATGGGTGTCGGAAGTGGAGTGCATTGGAAAAATAGTATATACGACTACCAAATATTAAAATTTTAAACGAAAAAAATAAACACCCAGTATATATCACTAAGCGCTCTTCAATTTCTCATTATTAGAAATAGCAAAAGAAAAAAACTGAAGTTATATGGCTTTTTGAGAACCGTACACAAAGTCGTTTTTTTTTTTATATTTTTACATATTTTAACTACAATTTCGATGCGACGTTGCCACAATGCCATTTTTTTTATTTCTTAGCAATGGATTTATGTTTAAAATCTGTGTTACATTACTTTATAGTGTAAACATAATTGAGCCTTAATGTACAGGGTGTTTATACAACATTAAATTACCTATTACACTTTTTACGCTTCGATTTATCAGTTTTTTCCAAATAGAACACTCTGTATTTTATTACTGCGTCTTAATATGTTTTTTGTTATCTGTTTACCTAATGCAGTTTTTAAAAATAACATTATGTATTACGTTTATTTTCAACTCGTGCATTGTTAAAAAAAATCAAAAAAACTGAGATAATATGGCAATGTCGCATGTAATCTGTAAAAATATATGGGGCGTTCCATATAAAAAAATAAATGTTATCCCTCAAAGCCAAAACCCTCTGTATAGTCGAAATTATATTCAAAGAACCGTACAACTTTGGCGTCTCATCATGTATATTATAAAAATGGAATAAATTTTGCAAACTGACACTGATTTCATTGTTACATGAAATCATGAAGACTGGAACAAATTTTCGAAATTATTTTATACACCGGGTGTCCCAGTTTATCTTGTTTCACTCTAAAAATAACTCTCACTCTATTTGAAAAAGATATAAGTCGGAAATTTAGAATGTTTAATTAGCACAACGAAATATTTGTGCCGAATATACGAGTAGTTTTTCTGGAAATGACATCAGCTTTTTCTTTTCGAATACAATAGAGTACATATATGTATTTGAGCTAATAAAGTGAAACCGTTCAGTAGGAATGACGTCATTTAAAATTAACGGAATTACTTATCAAAAACATACTCCATAAAAGTATATTTTTATAGATTTATTTGTGCTAATTAATCTTGCTAAATTGCCAACTTTTATTTTTTGCATAACTGAGATATTAAAATCGAATAAGAAGACTGGGACACCCGGTATACTTAATTATATTAACAAAAACCATGAAAACAACCACATATTTAAATAAATAAATAAATAATAAATAAATAAAGTTTATTGCCCAACAGAACTACACATTCCAGTTACAGGACAATTATAAAGAATATAAAAACAATGACAACAATTCAGAATCAAAGAAAATAACAAATTAATAAATTAAATGCATAAATAATCAAAGATCTCAATATAATGAAACATAAGAACAGTAACTTAACTTAAATAAAATTAAAATAGAAATAAATGAATGAATGAATAAATTAAAGCCGAAATAAATACCTACATTTATCTGCAATATCAAAAATCAAACACACAATCTGTAAATCTAGGCATATACATCAAGAAATAAATAACTTAAATTAAAATACAACAGTATGAAAACCATATCTGAAAGTAAAGTGTAAACTACTTAAGCTTAATTCTAACAGTGTCTTTTATAGACTTAAGGCTAGTGTTAAAAATGTCAAAATCGGAATTCATTTCTATTTCTTTTAAAAAATAGCTTATTAGATATATCGGTGCTTTTCTCCCAAAATTAGTTCTAGCAATGCTAGTGTATAATGTTACAGAATGCCTGCTGCTAGTTCTAGGTACCAGAAAGGACAAAGAATTAGTTAAGGCCCTGCAATCAATTTGATTATTTAATAATTTATATAAAAAGACGATAACGCCAGTAACACGTCTACAAAATAATGAACTCATATCAAATTTTTCTAGTAGAGCTGTTTGCGGATAATTTCTCGTTGGCCATGTTTTCTGTTCCTTAAAATAGAGGTACTTTAAAAATCTGCGCTGTATGTTCTCAAGGCATACTACTTGATAGTTGTAATAAGGAAACCAAGCTAACGCACAGTATTCTAATTTAGAGCGCACCAAAGCATAGAACAAAGTTTTCAAAGCTTGAATGCTAGTGAAATCTTTGCAGTTTCTAATAAGGAACCCTAGTGATCTTTTAGCTTGTGAAGTAATGCTCTCCACATGTTCTGCAAAACTGAACTTATTATCATACAAAACACCTAAATCCAAAATGGAAGAGCATTTCTGTAAGCTGTGATGATTGATTTTGTAATCAAACTCGCATACATTAAGCTTGTGTGTGAACGAAATAATAAAGGATTTATTCTCATTTAAAGGTAAAAAGTTGAGCAATGACCAAGAAACCAAATTATTTATGTCTTTTTGAAGAAGCAAGGAGTCACTATTACCACTAATTTCACGGTATATTTTAATATCATCTGCGAAAATGAGAACTTTTGAGTAGCGAATACAATCTAGCACATCGTTAATAAATAATGTGAATAGCAAAGGACCAAGAGTGGAGCCCTGCGGCACTCCAGCAGCTGTGATGTAACTGTTGGACTTAAATCCATTTACTACCACAAAATTGTTGCGCTTAGTCAAATAAGATTCAAAAAGATTTGTGAGAGAATTAGAGAAACCAATATTCGACAGCTTTCTTAATAAGAGCTGGTGGTTGACTCTGTCAAAGGCCTTTGAAAAATCACCATACATCACGTCCAATTGACCTCTGTTATCCAAAGCCTGAGATATATCTTGGGAATAGCAAGTTAAATTCGTTAAAGTGGATCTGCCCATGGTAAACCCATGTTGGCCCTCATTTACTAACAACTTAGTTTGGAAGGAGATCTGATTAAAAAGAATACGTTCAAATATTTTTGAAAAATTGCACAGCAACGAAATAGGTCTATAATTGCTCACTGCTGAAACATCACCACTCTTGAAAATGGGCACAATCTTGGCGGTTTTCCACTTATCCGGAAAGCATGAAGTTTTTAAAATTATATTAATGATATGCATTAGGGGCTTAACGAAAACATTAGAACAGTCTTTAACCAGAAAACTGGGAACTTGATCATCTCCAGCAACTTGACTATCCTTAAGTAATTTTATTGCCCTGCTTACATCATCTTCAGAAATAACCACATTAATGCAACTATTACTAATACCTGTAAGCTGACTTGAATGAGCAAAACTATTCAATGAAGGATTATGAAAAGACGAAGAAAAGAATTTAGCAAAGCAATTAACAATATCAGCTGGGTTATCATGAAAATTATGGTTAAGGTGAACTTTATTGGGAATATTGGAGCGCCCCTTTTTTTCTTTGATATACGACCAGAAGTATTTAGGATCACGCAGTAAAGCATGCTGAACATTTTTAATGTAGTTATTAAAATCCCGACGCAAGAGTTGTTTAACAATACGACGTAAAGAACTGAAGTGATTTCGAAGATGACAGGAAGGCTTTCGTTTGATTTCTCTAAACACTTTATGCTTCAGAATGATTTGTTGTCTAAGTTCAGTAGTATACCAACTCGGGAAACTGAATTTGGAACATTTAAACAATGGTACATGTTTATCAAACAATGAGTACAATATTCTGTATAACGTCTCACAGGCACTATTCACATTAGTGGACTCATACAGGACATCCCAATTAGTGGTTAATAGACCATTATATAAAGAAACATAGTCCGCCTTTTTAAAGTTATAAGTTTTTACATCTGTACACATAGACAAATTTTCGTAGGTACCAGTTTTTAAAACCAAATTAATATTAAGCGCAGGATGGTGTCGATCTTCTGGCACAATAGGACAGGTGTCCTGTTCAACCAAACATTTGCCGTAATTGGTAAAAACTAAGTCCAGTAATACCTTATTACAGTTACGAATATTGTTATACTGTGTAAGGTTCAAAAAAGACATCATATTAAATACTAAATTAGATTTTGAATCTTTTACATTATTCGAAAAAGTAGGAGCATTGAAGTCACCAATTATAAGAATATTATCTAATTCAACAGCAATATTTTCAAAACATTCTAAAAATAATTCATATTCTTGAATGGACACATCCGGAGGAATATATATCACAAAAATAAATAAAGAACTACGTCCACAACATAACTTACAAGCAACTATATCAATAAGATGAAAAGCGTCGAAAACTGATAAATCAACACTCGACACAGGAAATTTGTCACTAACTGCTAAGACCACCCCTCCACCTCTTTGCCGATTACTACATGTAAAATTACGATCGGCACGAAACACACAATAACTAGATGGCATAAATTCACAATTACTGATTGATGAGTCAAGCCATGACTCAGTTAAACAAATGACATCATAATCCGAAACATTTAAACAAAAAAATACCTCATTAACTCTCATTAACATTTAGAAAAATACCGGCAAAAAAAAAATCACTATCAAAGTTAACCATGGATTTCTGAAGGTTTGTCTTTAATCCTTGCATTTTCAACTCAAACTTCCAAATTGACGGTAGAACAAGACGAAAATTCCATCAGAGACAATTTTCAAAGTTCCATGGTTGTCTTTGATCGTCTTTTTTGTTGCTCTCTCGGCACATCATGCCAAGTATACTGGGACACCCGGTATATTAATTCTTCTTTAACATAAAAACGATTTTTTCAAGTCAAAATATTTACATATGAGTACCACATATTTAGAAAAATACCAACCAGAAAATAAAAAAAAAAACAGTATCAAAGTTAAGCATGAATTTCTGAAGGTTTGTCTTTGATCGTTACATTTTCAACTCAGACTTCCAAATTGACGATAGAACAAGACGAAGATTCTATCAAAGCCAATCTTCAAAATTCCATCGTTGTTTTTGATCGTGTTTTTTGTTGCTCTCTCGACACATCATGCCAAGTACACTGGGACACCCGGTATATTAATTTTTCTTTAACGTAAAAACAATTTTTTGAAGACAAAATATTTACATGAAAACTACCACATATTTAGAAAAATACCGACCAGAAAATAAAAAAAAAACACTATCAAAGTTAACCATGAATTTCTGAAGGTTTGTCTTTGATCGTTGCATTTTCAACTCAAACTTCCAAATTGACGATAGAACAAGACGAAGATTCTATCAAAGACAATCTTCAAAATCCCATAGTTGTTTTTGATCGTGTTTTTTATTGCTCTCTTGGCACATCACGCCAAGTACACTGGGACACCCGGTATATTAATTTTTCTTTAACGTAAAAACGATTTTTTGAAGACAAAATATTTACATGAAAACTACCACATATTTAGAAAAATACCGACCGGAAAATAAAAAAAAACACTATCAAAGTTAACCATGTATTTCTGAAGGTTTGTCTTTGATCGTTGCATTTTCAACTCAAACTTCCAAATTGACGATAGAACAAGACGAAAATTCTATCAAAGACAATCTTCAAAATTTCATAGTTGTTTTTGATTGTGTTTTCTGTTGCTTTCTCGGCACATCATACCAAGTACACTGGGACACCCGGTATATTAATTTTTCTTTAACGTAAAAACGATTTTTTGAAGACAAAATATTTACATGAAAACTACCACATTTAGGAAAATACTGACCGGAAAATAAAAAAAAAACACTATCAAAGTTAACCATGTATTTCTGAAGGTTTGTCTTTGATCGTTGCATTTTCAACTCAAACTTCCAAATTGACGATAGAACAAGACGAAGATTCTATCAAAGCCAATCTTCAAAATTCCATAGTTGTTTTTGATCGTGTTTTTGTTGCTCTCTCGGCACATCATGCCAAGTACACTGGGACACCCGGTATATTAATTTTTCTTTAACGTAAAAACAATTTTTTGAAGACAAAATATTTACATGAAAACTACCACATTTTTAGAAAAATATCGACCAGAAAATAAAAAAAAACACTATCAAAGTTAACCATGTATTTCTGAAGGTTTGTCTTTGATTGTTGCATTTTCAACTCAAACTTCCAAATTGACGATAGAACAAGACGAAAATACTATCAAAGACAATCTTCAAAATTGCATTGTTGTTTTTGATTGTGTTTTTTGTTGCTCTCTCGGCACATCATACCAAGTACACTGGGACACCCGGTATATTAATTTTTCTTTAACGTAAAAATGATTTTTTGAAGACAAAATATTTACATGAAAACTACCACATATTTAGAAAAATACCGACCAGAAAATAAAAAAAAAAACACTATCAAAGTTAACCATGTATTTCTGAAGGTTTGTCTTTGATCGTTCCATTTTCAACTCAAACTTCCAAATTGACGATAGAACAAGACGAAAATTTTATCAAAGACAATCTTCAAAATTGCATAATTGTTTTTGATTGTGTTTTTTGTTGCTCTCTCGGCACATCATACCAAGTACACTGGGACACCCGGTATATTAATTTTTCTTTAACATAAAAACGATTTTTTGAAGACAAAATATTTACATGAAAACTACCACAGATTTAGAAAAATACCGACCAGAAAATAAAAAAAAAACACTATCAAAGTTAACCATGTATTTCTGAAGGTTTGTCTTTGATTATTGCATTTTCAACTCAAACTTCCAAATTGACGATAGGACAAGACGAAAATCCTATCAAAGACAATCTTCAAAATTCCATAGTTGTTTTGATTGTGTTTTTTGTTGCTCTCTCGGAACATCATACCAAGTACACTGGGACTCCCGGTATATTAATTTTTCTTTAACATAAAAACGATTTTTTGATGACAAAATATTTACATGAAAACTACCACATTTTTAGAAAAATATCGACCAGAAAATAAAAAAAAACACTATCAAAGTTAACCGTGTATTTCTGAAGGTTTGTCTTTGATCGTTCCATTTTCAACTCAAACTTCCAAATTGATGTAGAACAAGACGAAAATTCTATCAAAGACAATTTTCAAAGTTCCATGGCTGTCTTTAATCGTGTTTTTGTTGCTCCCTCGGCACATCATGCCAAGTACACTGGGGCACCCGGTATATTAATTGTTCTTTAACATAAAACCGATTTTTCGAAGACAAAATGCTTACTTTGTTCATGAAACAGTGCATAGGGAAATTTGACAAAAAACATGAAAACTATAACATATTTGGAAAAAAACACCATCAAAGACAACCATGTATTTTTCAAGGTTTGTCTTTGATCGTTGCATTTTCAACTCAAACTCAAGACGAAAATTCTATCAAAGACAATCTTCCAAATTCCATGGCTGTCTTTGATCGTTTCTTTTGTTGCTCTCTCGGCATATCATGCTAATCTGAATTATACAGGGTGAGTCACTAAGCGCACGTTCCTCGATATCTCATTAATTATTAGAAATAGAAAAAAAATCAACGACCAACGTTTTTGTTAATTTTTTTAATAAAATTTCTTATATTTTAATTGACCTTTCTCTAGTCTTTACAATCACAGTTTATTTCTGAAATTACGTGCGACGTTGCCACGTTATTCCAATTTTTTTGAAATTTTTTGGGCAATGAAAGGGTTCACAAAAGAAATCACAGTAGGGTTATTTTAAAAATCTATGTTACAACATTTCGTGGAGAGATAAAGAAAGTACGCGCTATGTTGTGGTATAAACGAAATGACATTTTCATATACAGACTGTTCACAAAATATGTTTTAATTATTACAATTTTCAAATACCAGTATTTCAGTTTTCTACAGTTAGTTTCAGTTTAGAACACCTCTGTTACTTTTTTACGAGACATATCGACATATTAGAAGAATAAGGACAAAAAATAGAGAGAGTAAGATACACTAATAAAATACAGGATGATCCATTTAAAAAACTAAAATATAGTAATGTATAATTGAATACGCAATCCGTAAATTTTTTGTTATGTTTTTTTGTAATATTCTTATAAAAACATATATAAAGTATTATTAACAAATGAAACTGTAAAAATATATAGGGTGTTTCATTGACTCACCCCGTATATTAAAAAAACTAAGCTGTGTGCCATGTTCCAAAAACAAAACACTCACTCTGTATGGTCGAAAATAATTTTAATGTAAACTTAAACAAGGGTCAAACGGTTGGTGATTCACCCTGTATATATAGCAGCTGTTTCATATGTAAAAAAAAATCAAAACGAAACTCTAATCATTTTAAAATAATTTTCTCAATTTTAAATTTTTTCAAATTTTTAATACATAATATTTTTTTTTAAGTTTCAAAATTGAATTTTAGGTAAAAATAATAATATTGTTTCGTAAACAACAATTTCCTTAAAACTTAATTTATTATTAGATCTCTTATTTTTTCAACACAATTTAAAAAATGTTTTATTCAATTTGAAAAAAAAAATAACCACATATTAGAAAAATTCTTCTTCAGGACCCAAATATATTTAATTTTTTTTCTAAGCAAGATGGTCATTTAAAAGGTTTAAATTTTGAAGAATCTGTTCAATGTTTAAACCATGCGAATATACGAGGTTTAGCGTAAAACTTACCGAAATCGAGACATACGACCTGTACATCTCGTCGTCGCTCTTCCCCTGCCCGTTGGCGATGACGTGCCGCTCCACCGGCAGCGCAAAAATATAATCACCGAAGAAACCTCCGAAAATTCCCGTCACGAAAACCACCTCTACCGCAATTCGCATCTCAAAGTAGTCCGAATCGTCCAAACGAAAAACGAAAAAATAAAAGCGTCGATCTCCACCGGTTCCAAGCTCGCCGGACTACGCACACATCTCACTTTTCGGAAACCCAGTCGGAAGAGCCGCAAAATCGCTTCCAGTCGACTAAATGCACATTTGTTTACCGAAGAGAGGCGTGGAAACTATAGCGAGCTATTAATTTTTGTCGAACATTTATATATATGTTATCCCCTCTTACCTCACCGACCTAAGAAAACTCCCCGCTAGATTCGCGGCGGCGATTCAGATTTGCACATTTCTCGTATGAATGAAATCACGTTGACGATTGTTAGTCTACCTGTTGATAGCATCCCTTACGAAAGCGGCGCCGCCGCCAGCTGGGGGCCCAATTTGGAGGCACGAGGTTGGCTTTGTTCGCGAAAAACGAGATGTATGCGAGAGCGTGTTTACACCTGCAAATTTATACAGGTGGGATGAGAAAAATTGTTTCCTTTGCTGAATTAATCCGGGATTTGCATGGGAGGGAGGGCGGCGTGGTATTGAGAGATGGGCTGTCAAGCGGCCGCGAGGTGCTGAATGTCGCGTGATCCGAGGAAAAAAGAAAAAATGTTGTAGCTATTTCCAGTACAAAAAGAGCTATTATACATAGAAAAACTAAAAACAATTTTAGGCGTAAATTGGATTTTTAAGGAAAAAAAAACCTGATAAAATATTGAGCCCAAATATACAAATATAATTTTAGGAGTTTCACAAGGGTGCCACCTTACCCCTATTCGTTTTTCCTTTATATGAATGATCTGCTTGTATTTTTAAATTTTCCAAAAAACATTGAAACTATTTCCTGATTAAAATAAACATTTTATTTTGAAAAAAATCATTTTTGTGTTGTGAATAGTTTTGGAGGAAATTTGTTTTAATACAATACTGGGTGTCCCATTGTATTTCGATTTTAATGTCTTTAATTAAGCAAAAAAAGTAAGAGTTTATAATTTAGCAACATTAATTGGTACAAAGAAATCTAGAATGCGCATTATACATCACTTACGGTTTTTTCGGAAGTGACATTTTTTCTTAAATAGAGGGCGTGTTTTTATATTTTCAGGAATAATCACAAAAGCAACTTTTTTAATTTTACACTCGTACTAAACTTTTCCATTTCCATCCAATATCTCAAATATTCTATGTTCAATTTGAAAAGAAAAAGTTGATATCAGTTCCGGAAAAACTGATAAAATAAAAAATAAATTTCCGATTCTTATCTGTTCAAATAACTCGAGGTGTTTTAGAGTGAAACAGATAAACTAGGACACCCTGTATCTAATATAATTTCGAAAATTTGTTCAAGTATTCACGATTTCACTGTAACAATGAACTGTGTCTGTTTGCAAAATTTATAAAGACCCAATATAATTCGATTTTTGAGAAAAATGAGAAAATCGAAAAATCAAATCATTAAAAATTCGAAAAATCGAAATTTGGGAAACCGAGAAACTGAAAATCAAGAAAAATTAAGAAATTGAAAATTTGAGAAATTGAGAATTTCAAAAATCGACAAACGAAAAGAAAAACCGAAAATTCGAAAAATTAAAAAATCGAAAAATCAACAACCGAAAAATCAACCAATCGAAAAAATGGCAAATTGAGAAATCCTACAATGGAAAAAACGAAAAATTGAGAAATCGAAAAAAAAAAATTAAAAATTAGAAAAAGCAAAAAATCGAAAAATGGAAAAATTGAAACATCGAAAAATCAAAAATAAAAATTCGAGAAATCGAAAATTGAGAAATTGAGAAACTGAAAATCAAGAGAAATTGAGACTTTAAAATCCGAGAAATGGAAAATTCCAAAAATCGGCAAACGAAAAAAAGGAAAATTGAAAATTTGAAAAATTAAAAAATATCGAGAAAACGACAACCGAAAAATATACTAATCGAAAACATGAAAAATTGAGAATTCGAAAAATCAAGATTGAAACATTCGAAAAAATGGTAAATTGAAGAATCCTACAATCGAAAAAAGGAAAAATTGAGAAATCTAAAGGAAAACTTAAAACAAGCAAAAAACGGAAAATGTAAGAATCGAAACATCGAAAACTAGAAAAATCGAAAAATCAAAAAAAATTAAAATTCGCGAAATCGAAAATTGAGAAACTGACAAATTGAAAATGAAGGAATCGACAAACCGAAAATTCAAATAATCGAAAATTGAGAAATTGAGAAACTGAAAATCAAGAAAAATTGAGAAATTGAAAATTCGAAAAATCGAAACACCGAAAAGTCGCAAAATCCAGACTTGAACATGAGAGAAATTGAAAATCTCAAAAATCCACAAACGAAAAATCAACCAAGCGAAAAAATTAAAAAATGAGAATTTGAAAAATCAAAAAATGAAAAAATTTAAACATCAAAAAAATCGAAAAATGGAAAAATCAAAAAAATAATAATTCGAGAAATCGAAAATTGAGAAATCGAAAAATTGAAAATGAAGAAATTGACAAAAAAATTAAACAATCGAAAATATAAAAAATTAAGAATTCGAAGAATCGAAAATTGAGAAATCGAGAAACTTAAAATCAAGAAAAATTAAAAAATTGGGAATTGAAAATTCGAAAAATCGACAAACGAGAAATAGAAAAACTGAAAAGTAGAAAAATTCAAAAATTCAAAATTGACAACTGAAAAATCAACCAATCGAAAAAATGAAAAATTGAGATTTCGAAAAATCAAAAATGAAAAATCCTACAATCGAAAACACGAAAGATTGAGAAATCGGAAAAAGAAAAATTAAAAATTAGGAAAAACAAAAAATCGAAAAATGGAATACAATTAAATCATGGAAAAATAGAAAAATCGAAAAATCAAAAAAATTAAGATTCGAGAAACCCAAAAATTGAGAACCAAAAAATAGAGAAACTGAGAAAAGGGAATATCGAGGAATCGAGAAATTTAAAAATTGAAAAGTAGACGAGGAAACGAAAAGTTCCAAAAAAATTGAAAAATCGACCACCGAAAAATCAACCAAAAAATGGCAGATTGAGAAATCCTACAATCGAAAAAACGAAAAATTGGGAAATCGAAAAAGGAAAAATTAAAAATTGGGAAAAGCAAAAAATTGAAAAATGGAAAAATTGAAACATCGAAAAATCAAAAATAAAAATTCGAGAAATCGAAAAATCAAACCACTGAAAAAATAACAACTGAGAATTTGGAAAATCGAAAATTGAGAAACTGAGAAACTGAAAACCAAGAAAAATTGAGACTTTTAAACCGAGAAATGGAAAATTCCAAAAATCGACAAAACGAAAAAAAAAGAACACTAAAAATTCGAAAAATTAAAAAAATTGAGAAAACGACAACTGAAAAATCAACCAATCGAAAACTTGAAAAATTGAGAATTCGAAAAATTAAAATTCAAACATCCGAAAAAATTGTAAATTAAAAATCCTACAATCGAAAAAAGGAAAAATTGAGAAATCGAAAGAGAAAAACTTAAAAATTAGAAAAAGCAAAAAACGGAAAATGGAAGGATCGAAACATCGAAAACTAGAAAAATCGAAAAATCAAAAAAATAAAAATTCGAGAAATCGAAAAATGAGAAATTGACAAATTGAAAATGAAGAAATCGACAAACCGAAAAATCAAACAATCGAAAATATAAAAAACTAAAAATTAGAAAAAGCAAAAAATGGAAGAATCGAAACATCGAAAACTAAAAAAATCGAAAAATCAAAAAAATAAAAATTCGAGAAATCGAAAATTGAGAAATTGACAAATTGAAAATGAAGAATTCGACAAACCGAAAAATCAAGCAATCGAAAATATAAAAAAATTGAGAATTCCAAGAATCGAAAATTGAGAAATTGAGAAACTGAAAATCAAGAAAAATTGAGGAATTGAAAATTCGAAAAATCGAAAACCGAAAAGTCGCAAAATCCAGACTTGAACATGCGAGAAATTGAAAATCCCAAAAATTCACAAACGAAAAAAATTAAAAATTGAGAATTTGAAAAATCAAAATTGAAACATTCGAAGAAATGGTAAACGAGAAATCCTACAATCGAAAAAAGAACTAAAATTTAGAAAAAGCAAAAAATGGAAAAATTGAAACATCAAAAAAAAAATAGAAAAATCGAAAAATCAAAAAAATAAAAATTCGAGAAAACGAAAACCGAGAAATCGAAAATTGAAAATGCAAAAATTGACAAAACAAAAAATCAAACAATCGAAAATATAAAAAATTAAGAATTCGAAGAATTGAAAATTGAGATGGAGAAACTGAAAATCAAGAAAAATTGAAAAATTGGGAATTGAAAATTAGAAAAATCGACAAATGAGAAACAGAAAAACTGAAAAGTCGAAAAATTAAAAAAATTCAAAATCGGCAACCGAAAAATCAACCAATCGAAAAAATGAAAAATTGAGATTTCGAAAAATCAAAAATGAAAGATCCTGCAATCGAAAAAACAAAAGATTGAGAAATCGGAAAAAGAAAAATTAAAAATTAGGAAAAGCAAAAAACCGAAAAATGGAATAAAATTAAATCATGGAAAAATAGAAAAACGGAAAAATCAAAAAAATTAAAATTCGAGAAACCCAAAAATCGAGAATCAAAAAATACAGAAACTGAGAAACGGGAATATCGAGGAATCGAGAAATTTAAAAATTGAAAAGTCAGACGAGGAAACGAAAAGTTCCAAAATTGTGAACTGAAAAATCTAAAAATTGAGAAATCGAGAAATCAAAAACTTGGAATATGAAACATCGAAAATTCGAAAAATCGTCAAGCGAAAATCCAA
This sequence comes from Zophobas morio, assembly GCF_036711695.1. Taxonomy (NCBI): domain Eukaryota; kingdom Metazoa; phylum Arthropoda; class Insecta; order Coleoptera; family Tenebrionidae; genus Zophobas; species Zophobas morio. Next base: position 88,093 of record NW_026972136.1, on the reverse strand, counting down.
AATTGATAACCGAAAAATCGAGCAATCCAAAAAAGACAACTTGAAAATTTGGGAAACCGAAAAATTGAGAATCTAATAACTGAAAATCTAAAAATCGAGAAATCGAAATTCTAAAAATTAAAAAATCGAAAAATTGACAAGCGAAAATTCAATCGAAAAAATGAAAAATTGAGAATTCGAAAAATCAAAAATGAAACATTAAAAAAATGCCAAATTGAGAAATTCCACAACAGAAAAAAATTGAAAAAAAAAATTGAGAAATCGAAAAATGGAAACATTGAAATATGAAAAAATAGAAAAATCCAAAAATCAAAAAAATTAAAATTGGAGAAATCGAAAAATCTAAAAATTGAAAAATCAAACAATCGAGGAAACGAAACATTACAAAATTCTGAACAGAAAAATCGAAAAATTGAAAACAAAGAAAATTCAAAAAAATGTAAAATCGGAAAAATCTAAAAATTGAGAAATCGAAAATCAAAAAATTTCAAAAATCAAGAAGTCGAAAAACCGAAACATCAAGAAACAGGAATATGAAACACCGAAAATTCGAAAAATCCTCAATCAAAAATCTAAAATCGAAAAAACGAAAGATTGAGAAATCGGAAAAAGAAAAATTAAAAATTAGGAAAAGCAAAAAACCGAAAAATGGAATAAAATTAAATCATGGAAAAATAGGAAAATCGAAAAATCAAAAAAATTTAAATTCGAGAAACCCAAAAATCGAGAATCAAAAAATAGAGAAACTGAGAAACGGGAATATCGAAGAATCGAGAAATTTAAAAATTGTAAAGTCAGACGAGGAAACGAAAAGTTCCAAAATTGTGAACTGAAAAATTTAAAAATTGAGAAATCGAGAAATCGAAAATTGAGAAATCCAGAAATCAAAAACTTGGAATACGAAACATCGAAAATTCGACAACTTGAAAATTTGAGAAAACGAAAAATTGAGAATCTAAAAATTGAAAAATCAGATCATTGAGGAAAAATTGAAAAGTTGAAAATTCCAAAAAATTAAAAACTAAAAATGGAGAAATCGAAATTCGAAAAATTAAAAAATCGAAAAATTGCAAGCGAAAATTCAATCGAAAAAATGAAAAATTGAGAATTCGAAAAATCAAAAAGAAACATTCGAAAAAATGTTAAATTGAGAAATCCCACAACAGAAAAATTGAAACACTGCAAAATGGAAAACTCGAAAAATCAAAAAATAAAAAGTCAAGAAATCGAAACTCGGGAAACTGGAAAACCAAGAATCTAAAAATTGAAAAATCAGGTCGTTGAGCAAACGAAAAATTGCAAAATTGTAAAATCAAAAAATCGAAAATGCGAAATGTTGAAAAATCGAGAAATCGAAAATTGAGAAATCAAGAAATTGAAAATGAAGAAATTGACAAATTGAAAAATCAAAAAAATAAAATGAGAATTCGAGGAATCGAAAATGGAGAAATCCCGAAACTGAAAATCAAGAGATCGAAAAACCGAAAAATCGGAAAACAGAACTTGAGAATTAAAAATTTGAAAAATCGAAAGAACGAAAAATTGAGAAATTGAAAAAAGATAAATTAAAAATTAATAAAAGCAAAAAAATTAAAATTCGAGAAATCTACAGTCGGAGAAACGCAAAATTACAAAATTGTGAATTGAAAAATTGAAAAAATGAAAATACAGAAAATTCAAAAATTGAAAAAACGGAAAATTGAAAAATTTAAAAATCAAAAAATCAAAACTCGAGAAGCCGAGAAACCAAAAACTCAGACATTGAGTAATCGAAAAACCAAAAAATTATTAACTGGGAATACGAAACACCGAAAAGAATCTGAAAATTGAAAAATCAGATCATTGATGAAACGAAACTGTAAAATCGAAAAATCGAAAAACTGAGAATTCGAAACCGTATACAGGGTGTGCCATTAAGCGTGCGTGAATATATTTAAAATCTTACAATAAAAATTATATATTTTTGGAGTCAGCATGTAGAAATCAATATATCAAAATTTTTTAAGAACCTGTAGACAATTTTTTCAGAACCAAAATTTTTCATAATGAAAATTTCGGAATTTTTAGACATTTTCTTGTACATTTCAACCTCCAGAAGCTACTTTCGGCCTCATTTCTTCGATATCTCCTACAATTTTTCCAGAATCGTTCCTTGAAATTTTTGATTATTTTTAAATTGTATTCCAAACCGAATATTTCTAAAATCTCGCCCCGGGACCATAAAAACGATACATTTTTGGAGTGAGCACGTCGAAATCTATATCCTAGAATTTTTTGAGGATTTTTAGACAACTTTCTCAAAACCAAAATTTTTTCAGGATGAAAATGAAAATTTCAAAATTTTTCGACCACCCTCTAAACTTAACTACAGACATTTTCTTGTACATTTCGACATACACTCTACGTAATTAATTGGTGACTCACCCTGTATACAACAATGATTTATTAATTAAAAAAGCCTTCACGAAGTTAAAGATTTTACTTTTGCTTGTTTGGTGCTTATTTTTAATTGTTGGTTGTGGAACCTTGGGTCAAAATAGTTTTTAATTTACATAAATTTTGTGCACATAATTTATAATAATAATCATAATAATAACATAAATAAAACATTTAAGCGATTTATTCATTTTTTTTATAAAAAGATTTAAATTCCAATTACAAAAAAAATTGAAGTCCCAGGCTCACGGCGAATCCGAGATTCACGAATTCGCAGTGAAAGACGGTTAAGCGTTAATTTGGTTTTTTCTTATGCAAGAAAATGCCATTCGAAGTCTTTCCACCGTTATTGCGAAGAGGAAAACTGGAAATCGTTAGAAATCGTCGGAAATTAGGCGAAAAGCTAAGGATGTCGATGGAAATTGACGAAAATCACCGGGAAATGGAGAAATCATGCTTCATACAAAAACGCGGTGAACAAATAAGTGGGATTTACCTCCGATTTTCTGAATGTTTGAATTTAATTCGTCTTCTACAACAAAAATGTCCTCAAATAAGAAAAACTCTCGCTCTCGGACGAAACCCAGCCAAAAATCGCCGTCGTGACCAGCAAAACTCGGTTGTTTTTGCTAATTGCCGGCACGACGCGAAAATTCATAATAACACACTTCCTAATACCCATTCTTTCTGCCGCATATTACAAAACCAAATATTTGCGAATTATAAGTGCCTTCCAAATTACACATTTTGCAAGTTTTGTTTGCGGATCAGGCGCACGAGCGAGCAATCACATTACTCTGTTGGCTTTTGAAATTAAAAGTGTTTTTAAGGTGCTCGATATTAATTTGAGAAATTAGAGTTGGATGTGTTTTGCACAACAAACAGTGCGCTTTGTTGGTAAATAAAGCCAGTGTTTTCGCCCGAGATTCGTCAGTTTCACGAAATTTCTTACAATTGGGTAATATTTTATTCATGTCGAAGTTAGAGACCTGATCTTGACCAGACCAATTTAACTTTCAAATGATGTCTGCGGCAGTTGGGTCTGACTTGGAACGTAAATACAAATTCGTCCTAACTGCAGATGTGCGTCCGGACTCGAGTTTGTACTTGGGAGATTTTATCGAGGGATTTGCAAAAATCGTGGGTGAAATTGCATGAGTAGAAGTTTGAAACATTGAAAGCTTATTGAAGTGTATTTTAGAAACAAAAGTGATTTATTACGTGTCAGGAATGCAAACACCTATTTTTGACAGGAATAAGTACAATGGCGTAATGGTAATCAATGGACTAAATTACTGTAATAAAGTTGTCGTAAATGTGTGGTTCATACGGGAATTTTCCGTTACGTTTACGTCAAAATTGACTAAGAAAGGGCCATTTACTAAAATCGAGTACGCAGTTAACCTAGTTCCTAGACAGGTGTTAAATGGTAAAAATTCAATATATTTATTTGCTCATATAATTTTAACACGTAACTATTTATTATTAATTTGGTTCATTATAAATAGTGGTATCAACCTCTGAGACTGGTGTTACGTAAAATGGTCAAGTGTCTTGGTTTCAGCTTTATTTGGTGATTTTTTAAGGTACTACCGCAAAATGTTAAGAGGGTTTCAGTCGAAAAGTTCAGAAACACATGAAATGCTTCCGTTTCTCAAGTCACCAATTCTAGGGCGCTCTTGACTCTACCGTGATTTCAAGGACCTTAAAAACCCGAAAAATGTTAAAAATTAAAATTCGATTCCAAAACAGAACGAGAATATTATATTCGCACATCTGCTAAACCTAGAATTCTGAAAAATTGGTCACAAGTTATTAGAGAACTTTCTTCGCCCCTGAAGCACAGTCCAACAAATCCAGCTTCCCCGAAAAATGATAAATAAGTCGTTATTATACAATTTTGATTTTTTTTTGGATGTCTACCGGCTAGAAATTCAAGGCGGATTCATAAACTACAAGTACACGAGAATGTTGTTTTATAAAATTCAAATGGAATTTATCATGACCTATTTTGACGGAGAAACAAGGCAAAAAATTCTATAAAAAAAAAGAAAAAATGCGAAAACATATGACAAAACACCATAAAAAATGAAAAAAATATAACTGCAAAAACTGAATAAAAAAGGGTACTAAACAATCCTACAATGGGGAATCAAAAAAGGCAACAAAAAAAAGGTCACAAAAAGAGAACAAAAAACGCAACAAAAAAACAGCATAAAAGCGACTACAAAAGGTGACAAAGAAACAACAGAAAACGGTTACAAAAAGCGATAAAAAAGAAAATTAAAAAAAGGACAAAAAGTCCACAAAAAAGGCAACAAAAAGCCGAAAACAATATGGCAATGAAACTATAAAAAAATGAGAAAAAGGTCGCCATCAAGAGTGAGTAAATAAGGGGACCAAAAAATTCCTCAAAAAATGCAACTAAAAGAATTAGGGAGTCAAAAAAGCAACCCAAAATGTCACAGAAAAAGAGAACAAAAAAAGAAAAAAAAATACAAAAAAAGTGACAAAAGTTCACAAAAATGCTAGGAAAAGAGAAGAAAAAAAATCAACAAAAACGACGATTAAAGAATGGACAAAAAACATAAAAAAATTGTCTCCCAAAAATAGAAACTTAACAAAAAAAACCGTCAAAAAAACAAAAAAGAAAATCAAAAGTTCACAAAAAGCGATAAAAAATGCGAAAACAGAAAATAAAAAAACCCATAAAAATGAAATAAAGGTCTTTACAAAAAAGTGAGTAACAAAAAAGGCGGAGTAAAAAATTCACAAAAGAAGCTACAAAACAAGAAGACAAAAAATCCACCAAAAAGAAGGTGACTTCCAAAAAGTGGCAAAAAAGATGATAAAAGAGGACAAAACACAGAACAAAAAGCCCCAAAATGCAATGCAAAAAAGCGACTAAAAGAAGTCAAAATAGGCGATAGAAAATGTGGCAAAAAAGAGAAGAAAAAAAAGACAAAAAGGACACAAAAATGCGAAAGCAGAGTACAAAAAACTCTTTAAAAAGTCCGAGGAAAAGGTCTCGACAAAAGGTGAATAAAAAAAGGGACTCAACAAAAAAAAGAAAAGCTACAAAAATACAGGGAAAAAATCAACAAAAAGGAGGCGACTAAAAAAAAAAACCGACAAAAAACGCAATAAAAAGACCACTCAAAATTCAAAAAAGAAATAAAAAAGGACAAAAAGGCCACAAAAATCACGACAAAAAATGCGAAAACAGACTTCATAAAAAATGAGAAAAAGGTCGCTATCAAAAGCGAGTAAATAAGGGGCCCAAAATGTCCCTCAAAAAATGAGACTAAAAGAATTAGGAAATCAAAAAGTAACACAAAAAGGGTTACCAAAAAGTCACAAAAGTCCACAAAAAAATGCTAAGAAAACAGAAGAAAAAAATTCAAGAAAAAAGGGAGACCACAAACAGAGAACAAAAAACGCACCAAAATTGTCCTCCAAAAAATACAAAATTAACAAATAATAAGGAAAAATAGAAACATTTGTTTCAAAAAGGCCAAAAACCCAAAAAAAAAGAAGATAAAAGATGACAAAAGGTCACAAAAAGCGACAAAAAAAGCAACAAAAAGTCCACGCACAATTCAAAAAAGAAATAAAAAAGACCAAAAGGCCACAAAAATGACGACAAAAATACGAAAACAGAGGACAATCCATAAAAAATGAGAAAAAGGTCGCTATCAAAAGCGAGTAAATAAGGGGCTCAAAAAGTCCCTCAAAAAATGAGACTAAAAGAATTAGGGAATCAAAAAAGTAACCAAAAAAGTTCACGAAAAAACGTTACAAAAAAACACAGAAGTTCACAAAAAAGGCTTAGAAAATAGAAGAAAAAAAATTAACAAAAACGGGTGACCACAAACGTGGACAAAAATTCCACCAAAATTGTTCTCCAAAAAATACAAAATTAAAAAAAAATAAGAAAAAATAGAAACAATTGTTCCAAAAAGGCCAAAAAAAGATAAAAGAAGACAAAAGGGCACAAAAAAGCGACAAAAAACAGCAACAAAAAGTCCACGCAAAATTCAAAAAAGAAATAAAAAAGGACAAAAAGGCCACAAAAATGACGACAAAAAATACGAAAACAGAGGACACAGACTCCATAAAAAATGAGAAAAAGGTCGCTATCAAAAGTGAGTAAATAAGGGGCCCAAAAAAGTCCCTCAAAAAATGAGACTAAAAAAATTAGGGAATCAAAAAGTAATCAAAAAAGTCACAAAAAAAAAAGTTACAAAAAAGCCACAAAAGTCCACAAAAAAGGCTACGAAAACAAAAGAAAAAGAATCACAAAAAAGGGCGACCACAAAAAATGAACAAAAACGTGCCAAAATTGTCCTCCAAAAAATTCAAAATTATTAACAAAAAATAAGAAAAAGTACAAACAATTGTTCCAAAAAAAAAAAAACAAAAAAGTAAAAGAGGACAAAAAGGCCACAAAAAGCGACTAAAAATGCAAAAATAGGACAAAAAAACATTAAAATGAGAAAAAGGTCTTTACAAAAAGTGATTTAAAAAAAATGCAATTAAAAGAAGGGAGGCCAAAAACGCAAAAAGAGGTTCAAAAATACAGAACGAAAAAAAAAACGCTACAAAAAAGCCACAAAAAAGGCAACAAAAAAGTCACAATAACACAACAAAAAAAATCTTTAAAAATGTGACAAAATTCCACCAAAGAAGGCTACAAGCCAAAAAGAAAGACAAAAAAATCCACCAAAAAGTGGCAAAAAAGTAGACAAAAAAGACAAAACACAGAACAAAAAAAGTTCCCAAAATGCAAAAAAAAGGACAAAAATCCATTGAAAAAACAACTAAAAGAAAGAGGTCAAAATATGCGACACAAAAGGTGACAGAAAAAAGAGAACAAAAAAGCTCAACAAAAAAAAACTATAGAAAGCAACAAAAAACGATTAAAAAACGACAAAAATGAAAAAACTCTGCTACAAAAAATGACAACAGTCCCAATAAGGAACACGAAAAAAGTACAAAGAGTACAAAAAAATGCAAAAGTAGAGGTCAAAAAAACTTCTTAAAAATTGAAGAAAAAGGTTATGACAAAGGGTGAATAAAAAAGGGGACTAAAAATCCCACAATAAAAATGCACATAAAAGAATGGAGTCGAAAAAGGCGACAAAAAAGCGACAAGAACACAGAAAAAAAAGTCATAAAAATGTGACAAGAATCCATCAAAAAGACGATTTTCCAAAAAGTGGCAAAAAAGTTGAGAAAAAAAGGCAAAACATAGAACAAAAAAGTTGCCATAAAAGTGAGTAAAGAACAAAAAAATCCATTAAAAAAGCAACTAAAAGAAAGACGTCAAAATATGCGACAAAAAATGTTACAAAATAAGAGAACAAAAAAGGCACAAAAATAGCTGTAAACATTTAGAACAAAAAAATTCAACAAAAAAAAAAACCGACCATAAAAAGCAACAAAAAACGACAAAAATAGAAAAAAAACTACTTCAAAAAGTGACAACACCCAACAAGGAAAATTACAAAAGTACAAAAAGTACACAAAAATGCGAAAATAGAGGTCAAAAAAACTTCTTAAAAATTCAAGGAAAAGGTCATGACAAAAGGTGAATAAAAAAAGGGACAAACATATTCCAAAAAAGGAAATAAAAAAAGGACAAAAAGCCCACTAAAGAAGGATAGAAATAGATGACAAAAAATTACCAAAAAAAAGGCGACTTAAGAAAAGTGGCAAAAAAGACACAAAAAAAGGGACGAAAAAACAAAAAACAGAAAAAGTTCCCCAAAAATACAAAAAAAAATGGGCAAACGGTTACAAAAATGACAAAGAAAAGTCACAAAAAGAATACAAATAGGGGACAAAACACAAAAAGCTACACAATATGCGAAAATTATAAAAAGGAGAAGAAGGTCGCAACAAAAAGTGAATAAAAAAGGGATCAAAAAATCGTCTAAAACAAAGGAGTCACACAAAAATGGAGAACAAATAAACGCCACAAACGAGCGACAAAAAGTGCACAAAAAATCCACCAAAAGGAAGCCAAAAAGTGCAATTAAAAAATCGACAGAAAATACTAGACAAAAAATACCAAAAGAACGACTGCAAAAAATAACGAACAAGTTCAAGAAAAGAGAATTTAAAAAAAGAACAAATAGTACACAAAAAAAAGCGACTGAAAGGAGGGGGTCAAAAGAAATACAAAAAAGACGACAAAAATGTTTTACAAAAGTAGCAACTACAAAAAGTGACAAAAAAAGGACCCGTGAAACGCAACGAGTAACAAAAAAGAAAATAAGATAAGAAAAAAAAAATGATAGTACTATACAAGATTTTGATGGTGACATCATTAAGTTGTTGGTGGGGATGAAAAAACAAATTTTCGTTAGCATTTTTCCGTCTACAGGACATGAAAAAAAGCGACCCACGACCTTCGCGTTATTAGAACGACGCTATAACCAACAACTAGACTGGATGCTTATGGTACAAAATCAAAGCGAATTCATAAACCACAAGTACAGGAGTAGATTATTTTAAAAATATTTATTTTAAATAACATTTACTATGCAAATTATACTATAGAATATTCTTGAAAATCATGAGATTTGACAAGAACAAGTAGGACTATAGACAATAGACAGGCAGAAATGGTAGACCTATTTTTCATTTTCTACGGGTCATGAAACATCAAGAAAACACGAAAACACAATTTTGTATTATGTATTAATTTATTCATATTTAAATAACCAGCGGAAATTGGAATCGACTTCTGCAGCGTTCGTGATTTGACAACGCCACGTGAGCTTGAAGCCTGAACTTTGAAAGAAAGCACCTTCAAATTCGTTCCTCGCGCCTTACAAAACTGTCAACAATTTAATTCTCACGTTAACGCGTGTTGTATATGTTTGTGTTTTCTGAAAATGCGAGACCATGTGTGGGAGCTTTGTGGTGACAATAGGAGCGATTAAAATTAAAGAAAGACGGGGGTGACACGTGACACTCGACAACAATGTCTACACACATGACCTGAAGCAGCTGAAAACATCTAAAAATAGCAAGATTGAGCGAAATTCGACGCTTTTGACGAAAAAGCTCCAGTCGATAATCGCATTTTTTTCCAAACACTAAACCCAACGAAAGTCGTGACTGTTAGAAGTTAAAAAAAGCTCTACTTGTTAGTTGTGGGTTTTGAACTGTCCAAAATCGGTAAATATTCGTAAAATATAGCTTCACCTGTAAACATCAATCGTGGAAATAAACAGAATCGATTAAACTTACTGCGTTGTTTATTTGTTTGCGTTACACCGATTTTCGTCCTTTAGAAACATCAACACCGAGTACAATTCCCTCAGATTCATCTACGAGTGTTGGTGGAAATTATAATAAAAGCGCAATAAAAATTGCGGCTTGGACAATTTTCATTTAAATGTGCCTCGTTTTGCATTATTCTAATAAATGTTCGCCAAAGCAAATGAGAATGTGGAAGGTAAATGCCAATGTTTTATTCACGCGAAAATATCTCCGGAGTAACGATTTGCAGTCTGCTTGACGCCTGACGCAATTTATCCTTAGAATAATTTATAAGATTATCACAATCTTCGCACGTAGCGCAATTTTTTGCTATTAAATAGCACACCCACTTTGCTCATTCTACGATTTCCACATACAAAATTCATCAATAAGCACAGATGTTTCCCACAATCTGCGTGTGTGTTATTTTCGACCGGAATTAAAAAAGTCCGGTGATATTTACGCGAGAAAAATGGAGTAGATGCAATTGACACTTGTGATGGTTTAGAAATTGTGTGCACTCACGTGCTTTAGTCTATTTGTGGGATGTTAAAATTAAATTGATGTGGGTATCGCTGATAACGTCAGGTTAAATTTTCCGGATTAATAATTCTGGATTAATGAAATTTAAACGACGAGGGGATAAAACTGCGTACGTACTAGATGAATAAGTAAAATGAGAAAATTACATTTAGCGGGTATGTTCACGATATTTTTCAGAATTACGTCTTCTTGCTTTTATAAAACGTCTGCGGTAATAAAGAGAAGAGAAAGCGCTTGCTCTGGCAGCAGAAGCTTCAACTTCTGTTATTTCTGGCGTTCTAAATTATAAATTGTTGCCTTTTTGTTCTTTTATTGCTTTTCGTAACTGGAGATTTTTTACATAGAAACATTACATCCAGACGTCTTTTCAAGTATTCGGGACATTTTTGCCCAAATATATACTGTGTGGAGACAATAGTAATTAAAAATAACTTAATCGAACTGAATTTTTTTCTAAAATCGACAAAATTTATATCAAACTTGAACAAATAAGCTACCCTAAAAATATTGGGAGCTTTAAACCATTGTCTCAACAACAATGTATTTCCTTTAACTTGATTTTGAAATCGGCCCTAAATGAATCAAGAAAAGAACCGTCAGGATGCGAGCGCAGCGAGCACATTTAGGTGTTTTTTTGGACAAATTTTTCAAGACCAGTTTTTTCCTTGTGGAAATTTCAGAATTTTTCGACCAACTTCAAAATTTTACCCAAGACATTTTCTTGTACAGTTCGACTTCTAGAAGTTCCTATTTTTGGCCTCATTTCTTCGATTATAATTACTACAATTTTTTCAAAATCGTCCATTGAATTGAGTGTTTTCGATTTTTTGTAAAATAAATTTCAAAACGAAAATTTCAAAAATCTTGCCCCAGAACCATAAAAACGCTCTAAATTTGGAATCCAAATCTATTATGACCCAATTTTTTTTTGAGAATGTTTGGAAAAAATTTTTGAAGACCAAAATTTTTTAATATGGAAATTTTTGAACTTTTTGGCCAATTTCGAAACTGAACCAAAGACAACTTGCAGAAATTAATATCGCCCTTACTTATTCTTAGCTACTACCATTTTTCCAGAATGGGTCATGCGAATATTAGGTTTTTTTTTCAAATTTTATTTCGAACCAAATATTTTCAAAATCATGCCCCGAGATCATAAAACCGGTGTATTTTTGGAATGAGCACGTCGGATTGTATATACCAAAATTTTTTTTGAAGATTCTTAGACAGTTTCTTCAAAACCAAAATTTTTCGACCAACTTCGAAACCTAATTAAAAACATTTTCTTGTAGATTTTGACCTCCAGAAGTTACTTTCAGCCTCACTTCTTCGATAACTCGTACTATTTTTCCAGAATCCTCCATAGAAATATGAGGTTTTTGAATTACCACGTCATAAAATTTTTTGAGGATTTTTAGACAAATTTTTCAAAACCATTTTTTTTTTATCGAAATTTCAGAATTTTTCGACCAACCTCGAAAATTAACCCAAGACATTTTCTTGTATAGTTCGACTTCTAGAAGTTACTTTCGCCCTCATTTCTTCGATGATAATAATAATTACTACAACTTTTTTCAAAATCGCCCATTGAAATGAGTGTTTTGGATTTTTTTGTAAAATAAATTTCAAAGCGAAAATTTCAAAAATCTCCGGAACCATAAAAGACAATAATTTGGAATTAACATGTCCAAATCTGTTATGTCCCAATTTTTTTTGAGAATTTTTACAGAATTTTTTCAAAACCAAAATTTTTTAACATGGAAATTTTGGCATTTTTTTACCAATTTCGAAACTGAACCAACGACATTTCTTGTACATTTCAACCTCCAGAAGTTAACATCGGCCTCACTTTATTCTATAGCTACTACCACTTTTCCAGAATTCGAATATTAGTGTTTTTGATTTTTTTTTCAAATTTTATTTAGAAGCAGATATTTCCAAAATCATGCTCCGGGATCATAAAAGTGCTATATTTTTGGAACGAGAACGTCGAAATGTGCATCCCAAATTTTTTTGACGATTTTTCAAATAGTTTTTTCAAAATCAAAATTTTTCAATAATGTGAAAATTTCGGATTTTTTTTACCAATTTCGAAACCTAACTAAAGATATTTTCTTGTACATTTCAACCATTCAAAATTATCCGTCGATGTCCCTCGGAAACTAAATTACCTATTTTTGACAAGAGAATTTTTTAGTGTTTAAAAAATGTGAACCTTGAAAATGTTTGTGAATATCAAAGTCGAAAAACCCCAGCAACCTGAACGTGCTCGCTGCGCTCGTATTCGAAGGGTGTTTTTTAAAATATAGAGATTTATTATTACAACTGTACAAAAATTCATTAAAAATGAGAAAAAGGTTGCCATAACAATGAGTAAAGACGGGGAAGAAAAAACTTATAAAAAAGCAACTAAAAGAAAGAAGTCAAAATAGGCTGGCAAAAATGGCACAAAAAAAATTTTGAGAGCAAAAAAATCAGCAAAAAAGACTACAAAAACGACAAAACAATCCCAAAAAAGAAAATAAAAAAAAGTACAAAAAGGACACAAAAATGCGAAAGCAGAGGACAAAAAATTTAAAAAGTTTGAGGAAAAGATCACGACAAAAAGTGACTAAAAATTCCACAACTAATTGCGACTAAAAGGGAGTTGAAAAAGGCGACAAAAAAGTAACAAAAAACCACTACAAAAAAGCTAGAAAAATAGCGGAAACAAAATTCAATAAACAAGTCCACGAAAAATGCAAAAAAGTGACCACAAAATGTGCGAAAAAGTTTCAAAAAAAGGAAATAAAAAAGGTTGAAAAGGCCACAAAAATGACGACAAAAAAAAAAGCGAAAGCAGAACGCTACAAAAAAGAACAAAGAAGTCCACAACAGCAGGCCAGAAAATAGAGGAGAAAAAAAAATCACCAAAAAAAGGCGACTTACAAAAATTGGCAGAAAAAGACACAAAAAAGGACGAAAATATCAAAAACGCAGAAAAAGCGACAAAAAGTCACAAAAAAGAGAATAAAAGTGGAGAAAAAAAAAAAAGACAAAAAGCGACTAAAGATGCGAGCACAGACGACAAATAATTATAAAAATTAGAAAAAGATCGATACAAAAAGTGAGTAGAAAAAAGCATCAAAAATTCCCACAAAAAAATTCTTCCCCAAAAATACAAAATTAACAAAAAGTATCAAAAGTAAACAAAACGCGACAAAAAATGCGAAAATATAAAATAAAAACACAAAAAGTAAGTAAAAAAAGGAGCAAAAATCCACAAAAGAAGAATACAAAACAGGAGGACAAAAAATTTCACCAAAAAGGAGCAAAATCCGCAAAAGAAGGATACAAAACAAGTGGACAAAAAAAATTGACCAAAAAGATGACAAAACACAGAACAAAAAAGGAGAAAAAAAAAAACACACAAAAGGGCAAAAATTCATTAGAAATGAGAAGAAGGTTGCCATAACAATGAGTAAAGAAGGGGAAGAAAAAACTTATAAAAAAGGAACTAAAAGGAAGAAGTCAAAATAGGCTGGCAAAAAAGGCACAAAAAAGTTGTAAAATTTGAGAACAAAAAAATCAGCAAAAAAGACTACAAAAAACGACAAAACAATCTCAAAAAAGAAAATAAAAAAAAAGTACAAAAAGGACACAAAAATGCGAAAGCAGAGGACAAAAAATTTAAAAAGTTTGAGGAAAAGATCACGACAAAAAGTGACTAAAAATTCCACAACTAATTGCGACTAAAAGGAAGTTGAAAAAGGCGACAAAAAAGTAACAAAAAACCACTACAAAAAAACTAGAAAAATAGCGGAAACAAAATTCAATAAACAAGTCCACGAAAAATGCAAAAAAGTGACCACAAAATGTGCGAAAAAGTTTCAAAAAAAGGAAATAAAAAAAGGTTGAAAAGGCCACAAAAATGACGACAAAAAAAAAGCGAAAGCAGAACGCTACAAAAAAGAACAAAGAAGTCCACAACAGCAGGCCAGAAAATAGAGGAGAAAAAAAAATCACCAAAAAAGGAGACTTACAAAAATTGGCAGAAAAAGACACAAAAAAAGGACGAAAATATCAAAAAAGCAGAAAAAGCGACAAAAAGTCGCAAAAAAGAGAATAAAAGTGGAGAAAAAAAAGACAAAAAGCGACCAAAGATGCGAGCACAGACGACAAATAATTATAAAAATTAGAAAAAGATCGATACAAAAAGTAAGTAGAAAAAAGCATCAAAAATTCCCACAAAAAAATTCTTCCCCAAAAAACAAAATTAACAAAAAGTATCAAAAGTCCACAAAACGCGACAAAAAATGCGAAAATATAAAATAAAAACACAAAAAGTAAGTAAAAAAAGGAGCAAAAATCCACAAAAGAAGAATACAAAACAGGAGGACAAAAAATTTCACCAAAAAGGAGCAAAATCCACAAAAGAAAGGAGTCAAAAAAGCGAACAAAAACGTTATAAAAAAGCGACGAAAGTCCACAAAAGAAGGATACAAAACAAGTGGACAAAAAAAATTGACCAAAAAGATGACAAAACACAGAACAAAAAAGGAGAAAAAAAAACACAACAGGGGCAAAAATTCATTAGAAATGAGAAAAAGGTTGCCATAACAATGAGTAAAGAAGGGGAAGAAAAAACTTATAAAAAAGTAACTAAAAGGAAGAAGTCAAAATAGGCTGGCAAAAAAGGCACAAAAAAGTTGTAAAATTTGAGAGCAAAAAAATCAGCAAAAAAGACTACAAAAAACGACAAAACAATCCCACAAAGAAAATAAAAAAAAAGTACAAAAAGGGCACAAAAATGCGAACGCAGAGGGCAAAAACTTAAAAAATTCGAAGAAAAGATCACGACAAAAGGTGACTAAAAAAGGGACTAAAAATTCCACAACTAATTGCGACTAAAACGGGGTTGAAAAAGGTGACAAAAAAGTAACAAAAACAGAAAACAAAAAACCGCTACAAAAAAGCTAGAAAAATAGCGGAAACAAAACTCAATAAAAAAAGTCCACGAAAAATGCAAAAAAGTACCACAAAATGTGCCAAAAAGTTTCAAAAAAAGGAAATCAAAAAAGGTTAAAAAGGCCACAAAAATGATGACAAAAAAATGCGAAAGCAGAACGCTACAAAAAAGAACAAAGAAGTCCACAACTGAAGGCCAGAAAATAGAGGAGAAAAAAAATCACCAAAAGAGGCGACTTACAAAAATTGGCAGAAAAAGACACAAAAAAGGACGAAAATATTAAAAAAACAGAAAAAGCGACAAAAAGTCACAAAAAAGAGAATAAAAGTGGTGAAAAAAAAAGACAAAAAGCGACTAAAGATGCGAGCACAGAGGTCAAATAATTATAAAAATGAAAAAAAGATCGATACAAAAAGTGAGTAGAAAAAAGCATCAAAAATTCCCACAAAAAAATTCTTCCCCAAAAATACAAAATTAACAAAAAGTATCAAAAGTCCACAAAACGCGACAAAAAATGCGAAAATATAAAATAAAAACACAAAAAGTAAGTAAAAAAAGGAACAAAAATCCACAAAAGAAGAATACAAAACAGGAGGACAAAAATTTTCACCAAAAAGGAGCCAAATCCACAAAAGAGAGGAGTCAAAAAATCGACCAAAAACGTTATAAAAAAGCGACGAAAGTCCACAAAAGAAGGATACAAAACAAGTGGACAAAAAAAATTGACCAAAAAGATGACAAAACACGGAACAAAAAAGGAGAAAAAAAAAACACAACAGGGGCAAAAATTCATTAGAAATGAGAAAAAGGTTGCCATAACAATGAGTAAAGAAGGGGAAGAAAAAACTTATAAAAAAGTAACTAAAAGGAAGAAGTCAAAATAGGCTGGCAAAAAAGGCACAAAAAAAATTGTAAAATTTGAGAGCAAAAAAATCAGCAAAAAAGACTACAAAAAACGACAAAACAATCCCACAAAGAAAATAAAAAAAAAGTACAAAAAGGGCACAAAAATGCGAACGCAGAGGGCAAAAAAACTTAAAAAAATTCGAAGAAAAGATCACGACAAAAGGTGACTAAAAAAGGGACTAAAAATTCCACAACTAATTGCGACTAAAAGGGAGTTGAAAAAGGCGACAAAAAAGTAACAAAAACAGAAAACAAAAAACCGCTACAAAAAAGCTAGAAAAATAGCGGAAACAAAACTCAATAAAAAAAGTCCACGAAAAATGCAAAAAAGTACCACAAAATGTGCCAAAAAGTTTCAAAAAAAGGAAATCAAAAAAAGGCTAAAAAGGCCACAAAAATGATGACAAAAAAAAAATGCGAAAGCAGAACGCTACAAAAAAGAACAAAGAAGTCCACAACAGAAGGCCAGAAAATAGAGCAGAAAAAAAATCTCCAAAAAAGGCGACTTACAAAAATTGTCAGAAAAAGACTCAAAAAAAGGACGATAATATCAAAAAAACAGAAAAAGCGACAAAAAGTCACAAAAAAGAGAATAAAAGTGGAAAAAAAAAAGACAAAAAGCGACTAAAGATGCGAGAACAGAGGACAAATAATTATAAAAATGAGAAAAAGATCGATACAAAAAGTGAGTAGAAAAAAGGGATCAAAAGATAGGTACCACAAAAAATTCGACTAAAAAAGGAGCCATAAAACGCGATTAAGAAATGTCACAAATAATCAGGAGCAAACAAACGCTACAAAAAAGCGCCGAAAAAGACGAAAATGACAAAAAGTGCACAAAAAACGGCGACAAAAAACGCGAATGAAAGGAAGGAGTCAAAAAAACGACAAAAACGACGATTGAAGAATAGATAAAAGGTGCAACAAAATGATTCCCCAAAAATACAAAATTAACAAAAAGTAACAAAAAATCTCAAAATAGAAAATAAAAACACAAAAAGTAAGTAAAAAAAGAAGGAGCAAAAATCCACAAAAGAAAGGAGTCAAAAAAGCGACCAAAAACATCACAAAAAAGCGACGAAAATCCACAAGAGAAGAATACAAAACAAGAGGACAAAAAAATTTCACCGAAAAGGTGAGTTCCAAAAAGTGGCAAAAAAGATGACAAAAAAGTACAAAACAATACAAAAAGTCCAAAATGCCAAAAAGTGACTAGAAAAAGTGTCGGCAAGAACGCAAAACACGAGTGCAGAAAGTGACAAAAAAGTCACAAAAAAAGAATTAAAAAATATAGAAAGAAACACAAAAAAGGGACAAAAAACAATGGTGACAAATAAAAGCACATAAAAGTTGTAAAAATCGGGGACAAAAAAAATCTACAAAAAAGAGTATAAAAAGCGACAAAAAATGACAAAAAATTTCTTAAAAAATCCGAGGAAAAGGTCACGATAAAAAGTTAGTAAAAAAGGGATCAAAAAGTGCCACAAAAAATTCGATTAAAAGAAGGGAACCAAAAAACGCAATTAAGAAACGTCACAAAAAATTGGAAACAAACAAAGGCTACAAAAAAGCGACAGAAAAGACGATTAAAAAAATGTCAAAAAAAATGCACAAAAAGCGAAAAAAAATGCGACTGAAGGAAAGGAATCAAAAAAACGACAAAGATTTTTTGCAAAAAAAAACGACCACAAAAAGTGACAAAAAACGAAGATTAAAGAATAGACAACAAACGCAACAAAATGTTGCCAAAAAATTAACAAAAAATACAGAAAATTATTACAAAAAACGTCAAAAATACCAAAAAAGAAAATAAAAAAATACAAAAAGTCCACAAAAAGTGACAAAAAATGCGAAAATAGAAACTAAAAAAAAATTGAAAAAGATCTTCGCAACAGGGGAGCAAAAATCCGAAGAAATAGTCACGACAAAAGGTGAACAAAAAAGGGGACAAAAAAGTCACAAAAACAGAGAACAAAAAAAACCGGGACAATAAAAGCTAGAAAAGCAGAGGAAAAAATTCGACAAAAAAAGGCGACCACAATATGCGATAAAAGACGAGAAAAAAAAACGACAAAAAAAGGTTCCAATAAAAGTCAACTAAAAAAGTGACTACAAAAAGTGTGCCAGAATGGTCCAAAAAAACGAGTCCAAAAAGTGTCGACAAAGAAAACACATGGCTACAAAAGAGTTAAAAAATTCACAAAAAAAAGAATGAAAAAGTGGAACAAAAGCGATAAAAATTAGGGATGTACCGACTAGTGGCCGACCGGTCGGATAAGCCGACTATTCGGCCGTTTTTCATGGTCGGCTGGCAGTCGGCGACTGGTCGGCTAAACAGCCGATCGGTCGACTTTTTTTTATTAAAATTAAAATAGTATATAAAACAATTAAACCCGGTTTACAGAACCTCAATTAAATATTTAATTGCGATTTAATTTTTAACACCACGTTAAAGTACCATGTGACCGACTCTACGCCAATCAGACATCGCTAATGGCCTTGTTAAATGCGCGATTAACTTAATCTCAGTTAAAATATTGTATGAACTGGCCCTAAATTGCGTTATTCTTTATTTTTGTATTGAGTTATTACAGAAAAATTAAATGTTAAAATTATCCAAACAAATTTAATACATTTTTTGGAAAACAAAGGAACTTTAGTTATTCCTTTTATTAAAATAAAAAAAATGTTTACGGTAGTCAGAGAAATAAAAAAAAAAACACACTGTATATCGCATTTATAAACCGGTTTTAGCAAAGCCGAACAGTCGGCCGACAAGTCGGTTTTTACTGGCCGAACAATCGGCTAGTCGGTTAGTCGGCCAGACCCACAGTCGGTACATCTCTAATAAAAATCCATTAAAAATGAGAAAATAATTGCCATAAAAGTGAGTAAAGAAGGGGAAGAAAAATCACACGAAAAAGCAACAAAAAGAAAGAAGTCAAAATCGACGACAAGAAGAGAGAACAAAAAAGCGAGAAAAAAGCACAACAAAATTCGACAAAAAAGCTGACTACAATATACGATAAAAAAGAGATGTTAAAAAACGACAAAAAAATAAACAAAAAAATCTACCAAAAATACAAAAAAGTGATTAGAAATTACAAAAAAAAGTTAGAAAATAGAAGACAAAAAATCACCAAAAAAGACGATTAATAAAAAGTGGCAACAAGAGACAAAGGACGAAAAGGACAAAAAACAGAACAGAAAAAAGATCCCAAAAAATGCAAAAAACGATAAACGAGTCCAAAAAGCGACAAAAAATTCACAAAGAAAGTGAACAAAAATGGAGAAAAAAAAATGCAAAAATCGAGAAAAGATACGAAAACAGAGGACAAAAACATTAATAAAAAAAACAGAAAAACGTCGCTACGAAAAGTGAATCAAAAAAGGCGATAAGAAAGGTTACAAAAAATGCAGAACTAGAAGCGAGTTGAAAAAAGGGGACAAAAAGTCACAAAAACAGAGAAAAAAAAACAGAACAATAAAAGCTAGAAAAGCAGAGAAAAAAAATTCAACAAAAAAAGGCGACCACAATATGCGATACAAAGACGAGAAAAAAAAAACGACAAAAAAAGGTTCCAATAAAAGTCCACTAAAAAAGTGACTACAAAAAGTGTGCCAGAATGGTCCAAAAAAACGAGTACAAAAAGTGTCGACAAAGAAAACACATGGCTACAAAAGAGTTAAAAAATTCACAAAAAAAAGAATGAAAAAAGTGGAACAAAAGCGATAAAAATCCATTAAAAATGAGAAAATAGTTGCCATAAAAGTAAGTAAAGAAGAGGAAGAAAAATCACACGAAAAAGCAACAAAAAGAAAGAAGTCAAAAATCGACGACAAGAGAGAACAAAAAAGCGAGAAAAAACCACAAAAAACATCGACAAAAAATACAAAAAAGTGATTAGAAATTACAAAAAAAAAAGTTAGAAAATAGAAGACAAAAAATCACCAAAAAAGACGATTTATAAAAAAAGTGGCAACAAAAGACAAAGGACGAAAAGGACAAAAACAGAACAGAAAAGCGATCCAAAAAAAATGCAAAAAACGATAAACGAGTCCAAAAAGCGACAAAAAAAGTCACAACGAAAGAGAATAAAAATGGAGAAAAAATGCAAAAAAGCGAGAAAAATACGAAAACAGAGGACAAAAACGTTCATAAAAAAACAGAAAAAGGTCGCTACAAAAAGTGAGTCAAAAAAAGCGATAAGAAAGGTTACAAAAAATGGAGAACAAACAAACGCTACAAATGAGCTTCGAAAAGGGCCAAAAAAGCTAACAAAAAAGATGATTAAAAAAATGCCAAAAAGGCAACTGGAAGAAAGCAGTTAAAAATACCACAAAAAGGGGAAAAAGCTATTAAAAGGCAACAAAAACAGAGGATAAATTTTTTTTCCAAAAAACCGACTAGAAAAAGTGACAAAAAAAGTAGCTATAAAAAGTAATAAGTCACAAAGAAGAAAATAAAACAAGTATAAAAGTATTACATTACTATGCAGGATTTTGAAGGTGACGTCATTAAGTTGTTGGTGGGGCTGATCAGACAAATTTTGGTTAGGGTTTTTCCATATGCACGATATGAAAAAAGTTAAAGTCCACCAAAAAAGTTACTGCAAAAAGCATCCCGGAAATAAAAGCGACAAAGAAGTCCACAAGAGAAGGCTAGAAAATAGAGCACAAAAAAATCACCAAAAAAAAAAAAACACTCACAAAAAGTACAAAAAGGACGAAAATGACAAAAACAGAAGAAAAAAATTGACTTTGGAGTGTTTGTTTTATATATATTTTCAAAAAAAAATTAATAATTATTTCAGACAACTCTTCAACGCAGAACTTGAAAATCTGTTAAAATCGACATTGAAAACCACTTCTAAGTAAAAAAAATCAAAAGCAAGCTAGCTTTAAATTACAAGCAATAAATATATCAAAATTGCCCATATATTAAAAACAATATAAATATAAAACAAAGATCTAGATTAGAGTTATTATAGCTATGAATATGCAAAGTTAAGCAATATTTAAAATCGTGCACAACTTCCAGTTTAATAAACCCATTTCACTCAACTCATTCCAAAAAAAATCCTTCACACTACAGTTTCTCTTTCTTCGAAGAAACTTCTCAACAATATTTTAACCTCTCTTCAATATCCAGTCCGTTCTTACATCAGAAGAAGAAGAAAGAATACACCCACGTTCGATTGAAAGCAATTCCCCGAAATTCACCATCGACGTTTGTTTGATTTAGCGAGATTTGATTATTATTGACGATTGCCTTTTCAGACACACAATCAAGCAGCATCCACGTCATTTTGCGGTGAGTTTCCTCGAACGCTTGTTCCTCTTACTTAATTCCAACTCGTAAAAATGAGCCCATCACCATTTAAGCAATCAGGAAGAGTACGCCAAACCGTAAACGTCAAGAACTGTCCATGATTTCTTAAAATACGGTTTTATTTTAATTAAATTTCGTGTCCCGGCGACATTAGAGCCGAAGGTCGCAGATATTTGATTAATTTTGCACTTGTGTTGGTCTTTCTTATTTGAAAAAAATGTACAATTGTTTGCTCGTAGTACGTCGCTGATTATCACTTTCGCCTTCTGTTTGCACAGGCCAGTTTTGATTTGTGACGAAAATTAACACGGTTAGAAATTTCGTGGCACGAATTTCAGTGGCTAATTATGATCTTTACCTTCCACAACTTTCATTCTAGCAAAGTTCATTGTCTCTAATGATGCAATGTCGATTCCCAATAACAACAAACATTTTTCTGTGACGGTGGAAATGTACCAAGTGAGCTAATTGAGGTGTCGGAGTCACCTGTAGCCTCCAGCTTTCTTGCTTCGAGTTTCAGAAATACCCACAACTTTTTGCTCGATTCGTGCGACAACGCCCAAATTTTTCTTCTATTTTTTTTCCGGTCCTTAATCTCTGGAAATCCAGCCTCGTTGGAAATACCTGACTCGATTTGCATTTGTCTCGACTCTAATTAAAACAGTCACTTGCATCAGATCATTTGCATTTAGAATAATAAGTATCGACGGCAAAATCAAAAGACCGAGGAATTCGCTTAACCTACATTCTAGCGATGATCCTCAACAATCCTTTTGTAAATTGTTAAATCTTGGTCCAATGTCGCCGAAGCACCTTAAATCCGCCCAGATTTTAATAATCGTAAAATTCATGGGTGAGGTTAAGGCAATCGATAACCCAAAAGGAGCATCTAAGACCGCCGTTCCGTCTCAACTCTACAGACGGTGCTTTAATTATCATGATTTTTTATTACACGGACAAGGCCGTTAAACTGCGTACCGCAGTCTGATTTGTGAAAAGAAACCGATATAAACATTTACAAGTAAAATCTGACGCAAATGGAACGAGCTTACATAATTTTTACCGCGAAAAGACGTTAATAAAGTTTTCGGACGTTGCATTAGCGGCTCATTTTGCCGAAAAAGAAGACCACACACACCGACATTGATTGCATTGGTTACATCATAAATTCGCCGGGTTGTGTAACATCTGTCGGTGGATTTTTAATTGTCGGGGGATGAATCATAAAGTTTTCATTCGACAAAGGGAATTATCTCGTGAAGGTAAAGTTTTCACTCGGGTGTTTTGAAAGACGTTTAAAGTTTAAGTCGTCTGAAGTTTCTTTCAGGCGGAGTTTTTAGGACATCTTTTGCATAAATTTTTAAATATTCCGGGGGATGATGTGTCGTGGGGACGATATTTGAGCTTTATGTTTTGTGAATGTAAAGAGGAGCTTAGGAATGATGAAAAGAATATGGCGTCGGTTTAGAAAAAATTGCGTGAGGTCAACTCAATTCTGGTGGAATGACGTTTTATCTTGTTAATCTCTAAGTACGTGGAATTTCCAAGATCTACCACATGGAATTGACAATACGACATTCCTAGCTATAACTGTATTCTTTTTTTTGCAGGTTGGCAAAAATTGTTCAAAACTGCTACCTGCGTAGGAAAGAAATTAGCAAGAAAGAATAAGCATAAAGGTTGTTTGGTCAAGTTGTATGTAAATTTTGTTGGTTTTAGAAAAAAATTCGTGTGCCCTTCGTCGGTGAAGTTATTTTTTAATACTATCGTCGATAAATGCCGGCCATATTTGAAAAATAGTCTGACGTCAAATTAGATGCAATTTTTCTAAATGCCTTGGTGCAAAAAATAATATTTTGTATTTTGATTTCTAGTGATATAAAGGCACCAGGAATCAATTTCTTGACGTTGAAAAATCGAAAAGTTCAAAAATCGAAAATTCGAGCAAACGAAAAATTGAGACATCCGAAAGACGAAAATATCGAGGAATCGAGAAATCGAGAGATCTAAAAATTCAAAAACTCGAAAATTCGTAAAGTCGAAAAATCTAAAACTGGAGAAAACGAAAAATTGAGACATAAGATTTCTAAAAATTCTAACTAGCCTTTTTACGATTCCGCAATAAATTCTATGTAAATCTAAAATCCAAAAGACGAAAAACCGACAAATCGAGAATTGAGAATACAAAAAATCGAAAATTCCGACAAATCGAAAATTGAGAAATCGAGAAATTGGAAATCAAGAAATCGAAAAATTGAGAACTGAGAATTCGAAATATCGAGAAAAAGAAAATTTGAAAATTAGAAAAATCGAAAATTCGAAAAATCAAAATTTGTAAATCCAGAAATCCAAAAGTCAAAACATTAAAAACACTAAAAATCGAAATTTGAGAAGTCAAAAACTGAGAAATATAAAAATTGAAAATAAAAAAATCGACAATCGAAAAATGGCAAAATCGAGAAATGCGGAATATCGAGAAAGTCGAAAAAAAGAAAAATAAAAAATCGAGGATTCGGGAAATCCAGAGATCGAAAAGTCGAAAGAACGAAAAATTAAAAACAGGAGATATCGAAAAATCAAGACATTAAAAATTTGAAAAATCAAAAATCGAAATTCAAGATATCGAAAAATCAAAAACATTAAAAATTCGAAAAATCGCGAAATTAAAATTCGAGAAACCGGGAAATAGAGTAATTTGGAAATCAAGAAACGAAAAATTGAAAAATCGAGAAATGAAAATACGAAAAATCTAAAGTCGAAAATTAAACAATTGAACAATCGTAAAACACGAATAAATCAAAACTTTGAATATTCGAAAAACCGAACTTCGAAAACTAAAATTAAGAAATCCAGAAATTGGAAATGAAGAAATCGAAAAATTGAGAATTCGAAAAATCGAAATTTATCAACCCGAGAAATCGAAACTTGGAACATCAGAAAAATCGAAACAAAGAAATCCAAAAAAATCAAGAATTGAGAATACGAAAAATTGAAAATTAAAAAAATTATCAATCGAAAAAACGAAAAATCAAAAACTGGAGGTATTGAAAAACCAAGACATTAAAAATTTGGAAAATCAAAAATCGAAATTTAAGAAATCGAAAAATCAAAAACATTAAAAATTCGAAAAATCGAGAAATCAAAATTCGAGAAACCAGGAAATCGAAAGCTGAGAAATCAAGAAACGAAAAATTGAAAAATAATAATTCTAATAATCCAAACATAGAAAACCCGAAAATCGAGAAGTGAAAATACCAAGAATCGAAAGTCGAAAATCGAACAATTGAACAGTCGTAAAGTCAAAATTGTGAATATTCGAAAAACCGAACTTCGAGAATTAAAATTAAGAAATCGAGAAATTGAAAATCAAGAAATCGAAAAATTGAAAAATTGATACTTGAGAATTTGAAAAATCGAAAAGTGAGAAATAAAAAAATTGGAAATCTTAAAATCGGAAAATTGAGAATTGAGAATTGGAAAAATCGACAATCGAAAATCGAACAACTGAACGATTGTAAACCACGAAAAACTAAAATTTAAATATTCGAAAATCCGAAATTCGAGAATTAAAATTAAGAAATCGAGAAATAGAAAATAAAAAAATCGAAAAATCGAAAAACAGAAAAACTGATAATTGAGGATCTGAAAAATCGAAACACCGAAAAACCGAAAAATCTGGAATTGCGAATAAAAAAACTCGAAAACTCGAAAAATCGAAAATCGAAAAATCAAAATATAAAGAATTCGAAAAATCGAAAAATTGAGAATTCAAAAAATCGACAATCAAAAATTTGGACAATCGTAGAACACGAAAAATCAAAACTTTAAATAAATATTCGAAAAGCCGAAATTTGAGAATTAAAATTAGGAAACCGAGAAACTGAAAATCAAGAAATCGAAAAATCGAAAAACTGAAAAATTGAGAATTGAGAATTTGAAAAATCGAAATACCGAAAAACCGAAAAATCTAGAATTGAGAACATAAGAACTCGAAAAATCGAAAATTTGGCAATCGAAAAATCGAAACATGGGACATTCGAAAAATCGAAAAACTAAAAAATTAAGAATTAAGAATTTGAAAAATCGAAACATCGAAAAATTGAGAAATCGAGAAATTGGAAACCAAGAAATCGAAAAATTGAAAATTGAGAATTCGAAAAACTGAAAAATTAAAAAATTGAGGAATCCGAGAAACTGGAAAATTGAAAACCGTAAAATCGAGAAATTTGAAAATCAGGAAATGGGAAATTGAAAAATTAGGAAATAAGAATACGAAAAATCCAAACACGGAAAAACCAAAAAGTCTAGAAATGAAAATACGAAAAAAAAACGAAAATTCAAAAAATCGACAATCGAAAATCGAATAATCGTAAAAAACGAAAAATCACAACTTTAGTTATTCGAAAAACCGAAATTCGAGAATTAAAATTAAGAAATCGAGAAATTGGAAATCAAGAAATCGAAAAATTGAGAATTGAGGATTCGAAAAATCGAAACACGCAAACATCGAAAATTTGAAAAATTGTAAATGAGAATTTGAAACATCGAGAAAAAGAAATATTGAAAATTAGAAAAATCAAAATTTGCATATCCAGAAATCGAAAATTCCAAACATTAAAAATTCTAAAAATCGAAAATTCGAAAAATCTAAATTTCTAAATCCAGAAATCAAAAATTCAAAACATTAAAAATCCTAAAATCGAAATTTAAGAAATCGAAAATTGAGAAATATAAAAGCTGAAAATCAAGAAATTGAAATATTGAGAATTGAGAACACGAAAAATTGAAAATCGACAATCGAAAAATCGAGAAATGCGAAATATCGAGAAATCGGAAAGTCCAAAAATTGAAAAATCAAAAAATCGAGGATTTGAGAAATCCCAAGAACAAAAAATTCGAAAACTCGAAAAAACGAAAAATCAAAAACTGGAGATATCGAAAAATCAATACATTCAAAATTTGGAAAATCAAAAACATTAAATTTCCAAAATCGGGAAATCGAAATCCGAGAAACCGGGAAACTGAAAACTGAAAAATCGAGAAATTGAAAATCAAGAAATCGAAAAATTGAAAATTGAGAGTTTGAAAAATCGAAACACTGAAAAACCGAAAAATGGAGAATTGAGAATTCAAAAACTCGAAAAATCAAGAAATCGAAAACTGACAAATCGGAAATCAAGAAATCAAAAAATTGAGAAACGAGAATTCGAAAAATCGAACATTTGAAAAACACGAAAAATTTAAAATTAGAAAAATCGGTGATCGAAAAATCGAAACACTGAAACATCGAAGAATTGTAAAATTGTTAATGAGAATTCCAAAAATCGAAAAAAAGAAAATTTAAAAATTTGTAAATCCAGAAATCTAAAAATTGAAATCAAGAAATCGAAAAATTGATATTGGAATGGACAATTGAGAATATGAAAAATTGAAAATACAAAACATCGATAATCGAAAAATTGAAAAATAGAAAAATCGAAAAATGCGAAATATCGAGAAATCAGAAAATCGCAAAAGTGAAAAATCAAAAATACGAAAAAAGGAAAATTTGAAATTGACAATCGAAAAACTTTAAATATTAGAAAAACCGAAATTCCGAATTAAAAATTAAAATTAAGGAATCAAGAAATTGAAAATTAAGAAATCGGAAAATCGAAAAACTAAAAATTTAGGAATTGAAACACCGTAAAATCGAAAAATAAAAACCTAAAAATTCGAAAAATCGAACTTCGGGAAATAGTGAAATCGAAAATTGAGAAATCGAGAAATTGGAAATTAAGAAATCAAAAAATCGAAAATTCGAAAAATGGCAATCGAAAAATCGAAACACTGAAACGTAGAAAAACTGAAAAATCTAGAAACTAGAATTCGAAAAATAGAAAAAAAGGAAAACTAAATATTATAAAAATCTAAAATTCAAAATTTGTAAATAGAGAAATCGAAAAATCAAAACATTAAAAATTCTAAAAATCGAAAATTGAGAAATCCAAAAGTTGGAAATCGAGAAATCGAAAAATTTAGAATTGAGAATTCGAAAAATCGAACATTCGAAATATTGACAGTCGAAAGTCGAACAATTGAACAATGGTAAAACGCGAAAAATCAAAACTTTAAATATTTGAAAAACCGAAATTCGAGAATTAAAATTAAGAAATCGAGAAATTGAAAAATCAAGAAATCGAAAAATTGAAAAACTAAAGAATCGAGAATTGAGATTACAGAATTTCAAAAAATCGAAAAACGGGAAATCAAAGCAAAAAAATAAAAAAATCGAAATTCGAGAAAGAGAGAAATCGAAAATTGGGAAATCGAGAAACTGAAAACACCAAAAATTGAAAATTCAAAAAATCGAGAATTGAGAATACAAAAACTCGAAAATCCGAAAAATCGAAAATCAAAACATAAAAAATTGGAAAAATTTAAATTCGAGTAAACGAAAACATGAAATTGAAAAATTGAGAATTGAGATTTCGAAAAATCCAACATTCTAAAAAAACCGAAAAATTGAAAATTCGAAAAATGGGCAATCGAATAACCGAAACGTGGAACATTCGAAAAATCGAAACACTGAAACACCGAAAAATTGAAAAATTGTAAATGAGAATTCGGAAAATCATAATTTGTAAATCGAGAAATCGCAAATTCAAAACATTAAAAATTCTAAAAGTGGAAAAATCGAAAAATCAAAAATTGAGAATTCGAGCAATTGAGAAATTGAAATATTAGGAAGTCCACACATTGAAAAGGGGAAAGCTTCTGTAAAATGTCCTTATTGCTCATCCTATTATTATTATTAAATCAAAACACATCGAAAAGTCGAAAAATCGAGAATTCCGAAATTTCGAAAAATAAAAAATAAAGAAATTGAAAATCGAGAAATTGGCACATCGATAATAAAAATTGGATAATAGTGTCAGGGCCATCAAATTTGTATAACGGAAACATCACTTTTTGCTTTTAATAACTTTTTTGTTATATTTATCGTTTTTGTTTTGTGAAACTTTCTCAAATATAAACCGTACACAAAATATTTTTAAAATTTAACTAAGGTTCTTGAATATGAAATAATGTAGCTATCTTATTTCATAGGTTATGTTATAATAAAATATAATTCGAAAAAACTTCTGTCGAGTCACCCTGTTTTTTTATGATCTGTGACTTTAAAAATTGCAGCTTTGGGAATTTAAAAAAATCATAAATAAAAAAAGTATACTTGTTCATAATGTGTATGAGCAACTGAATGATCTACAGCTTATTTAATCGTTCGGAATTACAAATTAAAAAGAAAAAAAATATTTAACCGCACATAAATTTGTGTTTCTGGCGCCTGAAATAAAATGTTCCACTGCATAAACCCGCGCGTAAATCAAAACCGCAAACCTCCATTCATCTAATTTTTTTTTCGCCAAAATTCCAAATGCGCAAATACGGTTCGTCTGGACTTTCTATTTCGTCCACCAAAACTAAAACGCAGTACATTAAAATAATAAAGAAATAACAACAATGACACCAGACAAATAAATTTTATAAATCAACACTCAATACATAATAAAGCAATTTATTCGTGTTACGAAATAGCATCGTTTAAATGCGAGATAAAATTTGTGAAACATGATATCGGAATTCCTAGTGTTAATAATCGATGAGGTTCGATTTGCATAAAAAAACACACGGTTACTTAAAAATTTGCATATTTACATAGACACATCAACATAGCAAATATCGCGATTTTTACGACTATAGTGAAAACTGTGCCTGTTTTGTTTGACAAAAAATAAGTAGGCATATTGTGGGACACTCATTCATATTAAAAACTCTTGTAGACAACATAATCTTTAAACTTTGGATCATCCTCGCTCACCTTGAGGGGAATTCATTGATCCTGTCGTAAAATTAATGATGCGACGACGAACATTACATCAAGGTACCACCAGAAGACCTTATTTTTTCTTGCATGATGGTGAGTTTGTATGTCGTGAGCGATTGGACACAAATTGGTTACAATGTATTGATTTGAGTGTTCATGATGCGACGCGTAGCTTGGAGGAAGTTATTCATAATGCAGCATCCAATTTTGCACTTACATCCTGGCCACTTTACTCAGTCTCGATGAAAAATAAATGCAGCGAAATGGTACTTTGGGCATTAAAAATAAATGCAAAATCACCTCTGTGCTTAAAAGCAAAATTTCGGTTGTATTTATAATTCAGGGGTTTTTAAGATCCACAGAAGTGGAGCGAAGTTTATGCAATTATAACAGGGTAAACATGCTGAAACGGAGTAAAACGTGAATGCTATTTGAGAACTTACTATTTCTTACATGAACTAGAATACCAACTTTTGAAAATTTTCTGATTCGATTTTATCGTGTAAACAACGTTTAGTCTATTTTACAATCATCATCTTGTTTATAAGCACTCAAATGCGGGCATCAAGTAGCCTTTATGGTATAGGATAAGCAAAAAGTACGAAGCAACGATTGATTAATAATTTTAATTAATTAAGTATTTAAACAAGTTTCGAGATTCAACATTTTGACTAAAATTGAGGAAAATCATACTACTAAAAATTCGAAAAATCAAACAATCGAAACATCAAAGACATTAAAAATCAGAATAATCACAAAATCGAATGGAATATTCGAAACATCGAAACTCTGAAACACTGAAAAATTGAAAATTAGAAAAACCAAAATTTTAAAATCGAAAAAATGAAAATTCAAAATATTAAAAATTCTAAACATCGAAATTTGAGAATCAAAAACTGAGAAATCTAAAAATCTAAAAATTCAAGAAATTGAGAAGTTAAGAATTCTAAAGATAAAAAAAGTCGAGAACCGAGAATACAAAAAAGCCAAAAACATTAAAAAAATCGACAATAAAAAAAACACAAAAATTATTGAAACATCGAAAAATGGAAAATTGGTTCATCGATTTTCCATTAAAAAGTAAAAAAAAGGGAAGTTAATAATTATTTCGAAAAATTAGGAAGACTCCTGGAAAACTCAATGGATTAATAAATAGATTTATTGTCCAACAGAACATAAACATTCCTTTCAGAGGAATCTTAAAAAATCCAAGAAAATTCCAAAGAGTCCGAGTGAATTCCAGAGAATATGAATAAATCTAAGGGAATCGGAGAGAATTCGAGAGAGTCCGGAAAAATCCCAGAAAATCTAAAAGAGGTCAATGAATTCAGAAAAAAAACTCGGTCCAAAAATTCATTAAGTATAGTAGTGCTACTTAAAAAAATCAAGTTGGGCTTGAATCTCGAAAACAAATGAAGCAAAAAAATTTTTTCCAGGAATACACCTAATTTCAGATGATTTGTACAATTGGTTCTCAAGATATTTAACCGTTTCCATACACTCTAGCGACCCTGTATATGTATTAAGTAAATAAGAAAGCCAAAGATTAACTTATATCCGCCCCTTCTCAACGGATGAATTTTTCGTTCATTGATAGACTGAGGGTGGACCATAATTGCAAAATAGATATCTCCCTGCAAACATATTTAGGATTTTAAACATGTTTTAAGTTTCAAATTATAATTTGACATTCGAGAACCCGAAAAATTGAAATCTAAAATCTGATAGTTGAGGAAACGAAAAACCATAATCCTCATATTCTCACAGCACAATAATTCTCAATTCCCCAACACACCATAATCCTCAAACCCTCAAAACATCATAATTCTCAAATCCTCAGAACACCACAATCCTCAAATCCTCAGAACACAATAATCCTCAAATTCTTAGAACACCATAACCCTCATACTTATACTTAGAAAACCATAATCGTCAAATCCTCAGACTAGAATTATCATCAAATCCTCAGAACACCATAATTCTCAAATCCTTCGAACATCATAATCCTCAAATTCTCAAAATACAATAATACTCAAATCCTCAGAACAGCATAATCCTCAAATCCTCAAAACACCATAATCCTCAAATCCTCAGACCCGCATAATCCTCAAATACTCAAAACACCATAATCATCAAATCCTCAAATCCTCAGAACAGAATAAATCGAAAAAATTCAGAAAATTTGGAAAATCTGGAAATTGAGAAAATCTGAAACATCTGGGAAATCCAGAAAATAATTCAGACCATCTGCAAAATTTGGAAAATCCAGAAATTCTGGGAAATCTGGAAAATCCACAAAATCCAGAAAATCCTAAAATCCTCACAACAGTATATTCCTCAAATCCTCAGAACGGCATAATCCTCAACTCCTCGAAGCACCATAATCCTCAAATCTTCAGAACAGCAGAATCCTCAAATCATCAAAAAACAATGATCCTCAAATCCTCAGAACAGAATAAATCGAAAAATCCGGAAAATCCAGAAAATTTGAAAAATCTGGAAAATCCCCAAATTATTCCCAATAATTCCCAAAATAATCAAAAAATCGAAAAAAATCTAAAAAGTCAAACAAAAACCAATGAAATCCAAAAAATCCTACAAAATTCAATCGAAAAAAATACAAAAAATCCAGAAAATTAGGAATGTCCAGAAAATCCAAAAAATCTGAAAAATTCAGAAAATCTGGAAAATTCACAAAATCCAGAATATTAAAAAAATCCAAATAATCCAAAAAACCAAGAAAAGACGAAAAAATCCAGAAAATCCAGAAAAAGAATTAAAATTCCAAAAAAGATAAAAAAAATTGAAAAAACCTAAAAACTAATGAAATCCAAAAAAAATCAACAAAATCCAATCCAAATCCAATCGAAAAAATCCAGAAAATCTGGCAAATCTGGAAAATCCACAAAATTCATAAAATTTGGAAAATCTAGAAAATCTGGAAAATCCTGAAAATTTGGAAAGTCCACAAAATCGAAAAAATTTGGAAAATCCAGAAAATCTAGGAAATTCAGAAAATCTGGAAAATCCAGTAAATTTGGAAATCCAGAAAATTAAGAAAATTTGGAAAGTCCAGAAAATCCAAAAAATCTGACAAATTCAGATCATCTGGAAAATTCACATATCCAGAAGATTAAAAAATTCCAAAAAAGATAAAAAATTGAAAAAAATCTAAAAACCACTGAAATCCAAAAAAATTCAACAAAATCCAATCCAAATCCAATCGAAAAAATCCAGAAAATCTGGAAAATCTGGGAAATGTGGAAAATCTACAAAGTTTGGAAAATCTGGAAAATGTAGAAAATTCAGAAAATCTAGAAAATCCGGAAAATTTAGAAAATCTCGCAAATTAAAAAATTTGGAAAATCCAGGATAACTGGAAAAGTTGGAAAGTCTGAAAAACCCAAAAAATCTGCAAAATTCACAAAATCCAGAAGGATGATAAAAAAACCCCAAATAGTCCAAAAAATCCAACAAAAGACGAAGAAAATCTAAAACGTCAAACAAAAACCAATGAAATCCAAAAAATCCTACAAAATTCAATCCAAATCCAATCGAAAAAATCCAGAAAATCTGGAAAATCTGGGAAATCTGGGAAATCTGGAAAATCTCGAAAATAAAAAAATCTGGAAAATCCAGAATAACTGGAAAAGCTGGAAAATCTGAAAAATCCAAAAAATCTGAAAAATTCACAAAATCCAGAAGGATAAAAAAATCCAAATAGTGCAAAAAATCCAACAAAAGACGAAAAAAATCTAAAAAATCAAACAAAAACTAATGAAATCCAAAAAATCCTACGTAATTCAATCGAAAAAAATACAAAAAATCCAGAAAATTTGGAATGTACAGAAAATCCAATAAATCTGAAAAATCCAAAACATCTGGAATATGGAGACAATTTGAAAAGTCCAGAAAATCCAAAAAATCTGAAAAATCTAGAAAATCTGGAAAATTCACAAAATCCAGAAGATTAAAAAAATCCAAATAATCCAAAAAAAACAACAAAAGACGAAAAATCCAGAAAATCCAGAAAAAGAATTAAAATTCCAAAAAAGATAAAACAATTGAAAAAATCTAAAAACCAATGAAATCCAAAAAAAAATCAACAAATTCCAATCCAAATCCAATCGAAAAAAATCCATAAAATCTGGAAAATCCACAAAATCCAGAAAATTTGGAAAATCTAGAAAATCCAGAAAATCTGGAAAATCCGGAAAATTTGGAAAGTACGGAAAATTTGGAAAGTCCTGAAAATCTAAAAAATTTGGAAAATCTAGAAAATCTGGAAAATAAAAAAATCTCGAAAATCCAGAAAATCTGGAAAATTCAGAATATCTGGAAAAGCTGGAAAATCTGAAAAATCCAAAAAATCTGAAAAATGCACAAAATCCAGAAAGATAAAAAAAATCCAAATAGTCCAAAAAATCCAACAAAAGACGAAAAAAGAAAACCCACAAAAGAATTAAAAATTCCCAAAATAAACAAAAATAAGAAACTCTAAAAAGTCAAACAAAAACCAATGAAATCCAAAAAATCCTACAATATCCAATCCAAATGCAATCGAAAAAATACAGAAAATCCAGAAAATTTGAAACTCCAGAAAATCCAAAAAATCTGACAAATTCAGAACATCTGGAAAATTCACAAAATCCAGAAGATTAAAAAATCCAAATAATACAAAAAAAATAAAAGACGAAAAAATTAAAATTCCAAAAAAGATAAAAAATTGAAAAAAGCTAAAAACCACTGAAATCAAAAAAAAAAATCAAAAAAATCCAATCCAAACCCAATCGAAAAAATCCAGAAAATCTGGAAAATCTGGGAAATCTGGAAAATCTACAAAATCCAGAAAATCTGGAAAATGTAGAAAATCCAGTAAATCTGAAAAATCCAGAATATCTGGAAAAGTGGAATAGCTGGAAAATTGAAAAATCCAAACAATCTGAAAAATTCACAAAATCCAGAAAGATAAAAAAAAAAGTCCACAAAATTCAACAAAAGACGAAAAAAATCTAAAAAGTCAAACAAAAACCAATGGAATCCAAAAAATCCTACAAAATCCAATCCAAATCCAATCGAAAAAAATACAGAAAATTCAGAAAATTTAGGATGTCCAGAAAATCCAAAAAATCTGAAAAATTCAGAAAATCTGGGAAATCTGGAAAATCCACAAAAGCCAGAAAATATGGAAAATCCACAAAATCTGGAAAATTCACAAAATCGTCAAATCTTCAGAACACCATAATTTTCAAATCCTCAGAACTGCATAAAACTCAAATCCTCAGAACAGCATAATCTTCAAATCCTCAGAATATCATAATCCTCAAATCCTCAGAACATCATAATCCTCAAATCTTTAGAACACCATAATCCTAAAATCCTCAGAACAGCATAATCCTAAATCCTCAGAACAGCATATTCCTCAAATCCTCAGAACAGCATAAGTTTCAAATCCTCAAAATAGCATAATCCTCAAATCCCCAGAACACCATAATTCTCAGATCCTCAAAATACCACAATCAAAAATTAGTAACAAAAAAAAATCAAGAAATCGAAAAATCGAAAAACCGAAAAATTGAGAATTCGAAATCGAAAAATCGACAACCGAAAAATATGTATGACAATCGAAAGAGCGAAAAATTTGATTCAATTTTCGAAAAATCAGACCAGTAAACGAAAAATTACAAAACTGTAAACTGAGACATCGAAAAAACGAATACTTGAATATAAAGAAAAATCGAAAAATCGAGCAAAATGAAAGTAGCCATTACTAGTATAATATTTTCTAAGCAATTGAAACGAAACTATAGAGTGCCAGTTTCAACAGAAACATCCTGTAGATTTGAAAATTTTTAGACTGTAGACAGCAGTGGAATAACATGCACAGATAACAATTTTCTGCAGTAAAATTTGATTTGTTGGGTTTGTTGGTGTTGTTTTATGATCAATTTTAAAACAACAAACGAAAAATTAATACTCTATTAAATATTTAGCGCTTGACACTCGTCACCTAATTTATTAAATTCCATCATACGCCCAATTAATCGCATGATAAAATTAACCCAACTAAAATTCAAAATTCTAACTGTTGAATCGAGTTTAGTCGATCTTAACCTTGACATCTTTTAAAATGCACGCAAACTCCACGTAAGATTCATTGATACAACGTAACACGAAACAAAAATTCATACAAATATTTCAGTGTTTAAGCTTCAAAACACTTACACTTTTCTGCACAACGCGTAAAAGCCAAGTCGAAATAAAAAATCGATCAGACGGCAATATGATTAATTCTACAGTTATCCACCAGTACAACCTTATTTTACATTCCCGTACTTCCTGTGGTGAATAAAACATTCTCGCGATGAATTTTAAGATAATTTATTACGAAACTTTGTACAGCTCACACCTTGAAGTTGCCAGCAAAATGGCAAGCGTTTTGTAAAGCCAGAGGTCATGGAAGTTACACAAAAGAAGAAGTTAGGTTCCAGGCGGCAAGTTCAACTTATGATCAATATCGCCAAATTTAATTAAACGACATTAGAGTGTCTTGAATCTAAGAAATCAGAAAGGGGCGCTATTTGAGACGAACTTCAAAGAATCATCTCGCAAGGTTCCTTCATAAATTGTAATTTCGCAGAAAATTATATTAGCTAGGTTTCGGGCTAATTCATAAAAAATCTTTTACATAAATTGAAAGTGACAAAAAGTGTGATAATTTTAATTTTGCGGTTTGACACTGTTGTTGTATAAATAAAAAAAAAAAAATTGTGGCCAGAAAATGACGTTTAATCCATCACCACCAAGCGATGAACTTTCGATTTAACCTCAGGTTAATGCTTCCTTATGCCTCCTTAATTGAATTATTGACCGAGGCGAACAGTCGTCAGGGTATGAGACGTTTTTCCGATTTCCAACCATCACACACGAAAAAGAAAAGCAGAAAATTTAGAATGAGGCAGATAGGGAGCATTATGAAGCCTAATTAGTAAAATAAAGAACGAAAGCTCCGGAAGAGCTTAAACTCGAAATTTCGACTGCCAGGTGTCGCTCTTTAATTAAGTCCTGGAAACTTATTCCAGTATTTTTCTACCAACGCACTCACGTGTTCTATCTTGTTGTGACCGATTTTAAACAATTTCCGAGTTCCAATTAGCTGGTGCAAATTTATGTATTTAGCCGTCCGGTATCACGTGTGTTGGCGTGATGTAGTGAGACGGAGCTTCTCTAGGGTAAATAGTGTGGCAGTTTAATTAAAAACCATTACTCAGGCACCCTTCCATTAAGGTGGGGTTTCGCTTTAATGGCGCAATTTTTATTTAATTTGGAAGCGCGAGCAAAAATTGCGCCAGTTCAGAATTTCATTGAGTTATTACTTTAGCGTAATTAAATATTTTAGAGGAATTAAAACCATAGTTGTCTCTCTTCAAGGGTTCGTGCTGTAAAACGGGGTTTTAAATGAGTACGTAATTGAGTCATATCTTTAAATAATGCACATTAAACCTGCGTAACTGTGTTTTATTGAAATGAGTAACAGAAATAATGAAAAAAGTACATTTCAATGTTTTATCATTGACTGACGTCAATGCAGGCAGAATTATCTCGATTAGTTTTAATAACCGGTTGAAACGGTAAGAAAGTCCACGGCACGGTTAAATTGAGTTTTGTTTTCATAGAAATTGAACTAAAAGTTAACTCAACGAAGGATGTGCTCAGTTCCAGCAGACTCCATAAAAATCCGGAAGATTTGCCAAGAAAGATCGAATCCGCACAATGGAAGATCGTCCCTTGAAACATATTAAACTTAATTGGAAAATCAAGGGTATTTTCTGGGCACTAAATTTTAAATAAATACACTATCAGGCGCCGTATTCAATATTGCTTCTAGCGTGATCATGATCATTGATCAGAAGAAGGTTCGTGCCGTAATATCCCTAACGGCTTTCTTTTTCTCTGCTCCCTTTTTATCTCTAGATGCTGCTTCTTTTATGAGGGTTAAGAACATCATGTTTGAGCTAATTAGCCATCAGTACGGTATTTTTCCTTGTTTTTGTTTTTTTTTTCGTGCTAAGATGGTTTTATAATAGGGTAATAGGTTTTCTCGACGTTTGTCTGTCTGTTTGTCTGTCTGTCTGTCTGTCTGTCTGTCTGTCTGTCTGTCTGTTTGTCTGTCTGCCTGCCTGCCTGTCTGCCTGTCTGCCTGTCTCTGTGTTTCTCTAGACTGTTCGATTTTCGAGAGTCGATTTTTGAATTTTCGTATCCTCAATTCTCGATTTTTCGATTTTTCGAGTTCTCAATTTCTCAATTGTCGATTTCTCTTTTTTTGATTTTTTTATTTCTCGTGTTTAATTAATTAATCAAGACATTAAAAATTTGATAAACCAAAATCAAAAGTCAAGAAATCGAAAAATCAAAAGCATTAAAAATTCGAAAAATTGCAAAATCGAAATTCGAGAAACCGGGAAATTGAAAAATCGAAAAATTGGGAAATATGAATTCTAAAAATCCAAACACCGAAAAAGTGAAAAATCGAGAAATGAAAATACCAAAAATCGAAAATTCGAAAAATCGAAAATCGAAAACATGAAAAACACAAAAAATCAAAACTTTAAATATTCGAAAAACCGAGAAATCGAGACATTGAAAATAAAAAAATGAGAAATCGAAAAACTGAAAAATTGAGAATTGAGAATTTGAAACATCGAAACACTGAAAATACAAGAAATGAGAATGCAAAAAATGCTCGAAAATTCGGAAAATCGGAAAATCAAAACATTAAAAAATCTCAAAATCGAAATTCGAGAGACCGAGAAATCGAAAATTGAGAAACTGAAAAATTGAATATTAGAAATCGGCAATCGAAAAATCGAAACATGGAACATTCGAAAAATCGAAACACGGAAACATCGAAAAATTGAAATCAGAACAATCGAAAATTTGAAAAATCAAAATTTGCAAATAGAGAAATCGGAAATTCAAAATGTTGAAAATTTAAAACATCGAAATTTGAGAAATTGAGAAAGCGAGAAACCGAAAATCGAGAAATCTAAAAATCGAAAAATTGAAAAAATCAAAAAGTCCTGAATTTTGATTTTTCGGAACACTGAAAAACCAAAAAATCGAGAATTGATACGAAAATTCAAAAATAAACTCTCGAAAATCGAAAAACCGAACATTCGAAAAAAAAAAACGAAAAATTGTGATTGACAATTCGAAAAATCAACATTTGTAAATCAAGAAATCAAAAATTCAAATCATTAAAAATTCTACAAATCGAAATTCTGATTTTTTTGGTATTTTCAATTTTTCAATTTTTAGATTTCTTGATTTTCGATTTTTCGCGCTCTCAGTTTCTCAATTGTCGATTTCTCAGTTTCTCGAATTTCGGTTTTTCGAATTTTTAATGATTTGATTATACGATTTCTCGAGTTTTTGATTGAATTAATTAATCAAGACCTTAAAAATTTGAAAAATCAAAAGTCAAAAGTCAAGAAATCGAAAAATCAAAAGCATTAAAAATTCGAAAAATCGCAAAATCGAAATTCGAGAAACCGGGAAATTGAAAAATCGAAAAATTGGGAAATATGGATTCTAAAAATCCAAACACCGTAAAAGACGAAAAATCAAAACTTTAAATATTCGAAAACCGAAATTCGAGAAACCGTGAAATCGAAAATTAAGAAATCGAGAAATTAAAAATAAAAAAAATGAGAAATCGAAAAACTGAAAAGTTGAGAATTGAGAATTTGAAAAATCGAAACACTGAAAAATCGAGAAATGAGAATACAAATACTCGACAAACCGAGAAATCGAAAACTGAGAAATTGAAAATCAAGAAATCACAGTATTGAGAATTGAGAAATCGAAAAATCGAACATTCGAAAAAAAACGAAAAATTGAAAGTTAGAAAAATCGGCAATCGAAAATTCGAAGAATCAAAATTTGCAAAACGAGAAATCGAAAATTCAAAATATTAAAAATTTAAAAAATCTAAATGTGAGAAATCGAGAAAGCGAGAAATCGGAAATCAAGAATTCTAAAAATCGAAAAATTGACAAAACCAAAAAATCAGAATTGAAAACATTCCAAAAAACGAAAAATTGAACATTCGATAAATCGTCAATCAAAAATTCGACACATGGAAAAATTGTAATTGAGAATTCGTAAAATCGTACAAAAAGAAAAATTGAAAATCAGAAAAATGCATAACATTAAGAATTCTAAAAATCGAAATTTGAGAATTCGAAAGATTTCGATTTTCCGAATTCTCAATTTCCAATTCTGATTTTTTGGTTATTTTTTTTAGATTGCTTGATCATTGATTTCTCGATGGAATTTTTGATTTAACTAATTCATCAAGACATCAAAAATTCGAAAAATCGCAAAATCGGAAGTCGGGAAACCGGGAAATAGAAAACTTAGAAATCTAAAAATTTGAAAATCAAGTAACGAAAAATCGAAAAATTGAGAAATATGAATTCCAAAAATCGAAACACAGAAAAATCGAAAAATGAGAATACGAGAAATTCAAAATTCGATAAATTGACAATCAATTCGGGAAACCAACAAATCGAGCAATTGAAATTCAAGAAATCGAAAGATTTCGAATTGAGAATTTGAACATTCGAAACACCGAAAAATCGAGCACTGAGAATACAAAATCTCGAAAATTCAAAATATTCAAAATCGAACAATCGAAATTCGAGAAATCGAAAACTGAGAAATCCAGAAACTGAAAATCAAGAAATTGAAAAATTGGGAATCGATAATTCGAAAAATCGAATATTCGAAAAAAAACGCAAAATTGAAAATTAGTAAAATCGGCAATCAAAAAATGGAAACATGGAACATTCGAAAAATCAAAAAAAAGAAAAATTGAAAATTACAAAAATCGAAAATTCAAAAAATCAAAATTTGTAAACCGAAAATTCAAAACATAAAAAATTCTAAAAATCGAAATTTGGAAAATCGAAACATTCCAATTTTTCGAATTCTCAATTTTCATTTTTCGATTTTTAGATTTCTCGATTTGAGTTTTCAATTTCGCGCTCTCAATCTCTCAATTCAATTATCAGCTCGAATTTCGATTTTTCGAATTTTTAATGTTTTGACTTTTCGATTTCTCAAGTTTTGGATTTTTCGTTTTTTCGATTTCTCGATGTGACAATACATACGCGTTTATTTAATAATGATAACATAAACATTAAAATATTCAGAACATTTTTTTTTCGATTGTGGCTTAATTAATAATTTTAGTCCTCTGTTTGGAGGAGACAAAACTAATTCAAATAAAACTAATTTCTACGTGACATTCTTTCGATACATAAACATAAACACTTGAAGTTATATTGATTGTTAGCGCTGAAACGACATTTTATCCCACTAGTTATCTGTTTAAATATATTTAAATCGCAACACCATATTTTATATTTTTTTAATGAAGCGGAATTTGTCAAGGGCCAGGGACGTTCATCATAACAGACAGACAAATGATTTATTGCTGCAAAAATCCAAAAGGAAAAATTGTGTTCGCACTTTACGGAATGAATAAAAATAAGGTTGACGACTTTTTAGAAAATGTGTTAGTTTTTTATTTTAAGGAGTTAACCTAAAACATTAAAATCTACAAGTTCATGGACACATTAGTTAATGGAGTGGAGCTACTAAAACAGATTATTTATTTTACCTAGATCAAGCTACAATGAAATTATTTATTCATCTCGTGCACGAAGTTGATGACGTCAAAACATCGCTACTACAAAGTTCCGTGTGAATAATTGAATAATTTTTCGTCCTACGATTACGGCAGTTTCGAAACAGTTAATTGACCTAGTGACGCATCTCCATGCCACCAACCAAACAAAATCGTCCCCTCTCATCGCCACCATGCCACCCTCGCGGCGCCCAATTTCACACTTCCTCGTCGTCCCTCGCCCGTGCATTCCCACTCGCCGCGATCTTGCGGCAGTCCGGTCGGTCCGACCAGCGCGTTTCCGTGCATCGGCGCGACGTCACGGCGGCGGCGGCAGCGCGCATCCCGCCGCCGCCGGTCGATAGGGGCGCGCCGCCGGCAGCGCGCACCGGCTCCACGGCCGCGGCAGTACGCACGTGACGGCCGAGCGCGAGTGTGGCCCGCCATGGCCCGCGATGCTCAACGGTGGTGAGTCCGCGCCGCGGCTCCGGCGCCAGCACGGCTTCCAGCTGCCGCTGCACCCGCTGCAGGTCTCGGGCTGGCTGGCCCTGGCCGTGCTCTCCGTGGGCGCCTTCCTGGTGCTGGTGCCCGCGCTGCCCGCGCACGCGCAGCCCGCCTGTCTCGCCGCGCTCTCGGCGCTGCTGCTGCTGCACCTGGCGGCCCACCTCGCCGCCGCGCTCCTCGACCCCGCCGAGCCGGCGCTGCGGGCGCGCCGCCCCGAGCCCGTGCCCCAGCTGGACCGCGCCAAGCACGCGCACGTCATCGAGGAGGGCCGCTGCCACCTGTGCGGCATCCGCACCACCGGGGCCAGGACGAAGCACTGCAGCGCGTGCAACAAGTGCGTGGAGAGCTTCGACCACCACTGCAAGTGGCTGAACCACTGCGTGGGCGGCAGGAACTACGCGCCTTTCCTGATGTGCGTCTCGACGGCGGTGGCGGCCGCCGCGCTGGTGGCGATACTGGCCATTGCGGAGCTGGCGCTCCACCACTCGCACTGGCTGGACACGGAGAAGCTGCAGGTAGTGGCAGGGGGGCGGCGCACAAATACTTCCCTTGTTACCGAAATAGATTGCGGATGCATGCGATGTTGTTCTTCCGATTACCTGCTGGAAACGTTATAACCGGGAAGCATGCGAAAAAGCAGCTGGTTTGATTGAAACTATAGAACTTTGGGGGCTTTCAAGTGATTAAGAGAATTTATTGCCAGATTATTAGATTAAACAAAATGCTCGTTAAATGTATCAAGTTTTGTATCTACAATTTCTTAACGTATGTGTCATTTTCGCCTATCAATTCATAATTGGGATTAACAGATTCAAATTTGCTTTTTTAAAATCAGTTCATTATTCATGTTCATGTCTATCTTAATCGTTTCATGTTCTGGTACCTTTCTTTATTTCCTATACTATGTTTATATTTAGGAAAATTCACAATATCTAAGCTCCAGAATACTAACCTTACCTGACATGACTTGACCTAACCTGACTTGACCTGACCTGGCTTGACTTGGCTTCAACATACTAATGAAAACTACGCAAATTTAAGCGGACTCAAATAATTTAAATGGCCCACTTTATACAGGGTTGCTAGAATGTATGGAAACAATTAAATATCTGAGAACTAATTGTATAAATCAACTGAAATTAGGTATAGGGGTACAAGAAGTTGTACCCTAATTATTCGTCAAAAAAAAGGGCAACTTGTTTTTTTTTGGCACTACCATATAATTATGCATTTTTGAATACAGCTTTTTTTCTGAATTTTTCCCTGGTGTTTC
The DNA here is from genome assembly GCF_036711695.1 of Zophobas morio. NCBI lineage: Eukaryota > Metazoa > Arthropoda > Insecta > Coleoptera > Tenebrionidae > Zophobas > Zophobas morio. The sequence continues at coordinate 45,320 of NW_026972136.1, read as the reverse complement.
ATATTCTTTCGAATTCTTCTCGAATTACTTTAGTACTCTTTCGGATTCTCTCGGATCTGGGATTTTTTCGGATTCTTTGCGAATTCTTTCTAGGATTCTTCCTGATCCTCCCAGAATTTGACTGGATTCTCTTGCATTCTTTCGGATTCTTTCAAATTAATATTGGATTCTCTTGGATTCTTCGGTTCCTACGTTCTTTGTTTTCTCTCCCATTATCTTGAATTCTCTTGTATCTTCAGTTCTCTGGCCATCCTTTTCGAAATTTTATTTTGTCCTTGAAAGAGAATGACAGACTGACAAATTCACAGATGAATCTTTGGATTTTTTGCGTTTTTCGCGTTATTCCGAGTCTTTGAGTCCCTTGGGTTCTCTAGGTTCCTTGCTATCTTTCTGAGTTTTGTGGATTCTGTCCGATGCTCTTGGAATTTAACCATACTCTTTCGAGTTTTTTCGGATTCTCTCCAATCCTCTCGCATTCTTTTCGGATTTTTTTCGTATTCTCTCAGATTCTTCCAGATTCTCTTCCATCTTCTCGGAATTTGGCCGGATTCTCGGATTCTCTCGGATTTTTATGGATTTCCCCTTATTGTTTCATATTCTTTGGAATACTTCTCGGATTATTTTTTTGCTCTTTCTGATTCTCTCGGATTTTCTAGAATTCTTCCGGATTCTTTCCGATCTTCCCAGAATTTGACTGGATTCTCTTGTATTCTTTCGGATTTTTGCGTTTTCTTTCGGATTCTTTCGACTTGTTATTGGATTCTAATGGATTCTTTTGGATTCTTTCGAATTTTTTCAGATTCATACGAACTCTGTCGGTTTCTCTCGACATTTCCCAAATTCTCTCCCTGGGGTTCCTAGGTTCTTTGTTCTCTCTCGCATTATCTTAGATTCTCTGGTATTCTTTTGGATTCCTCCGAATTATCTCCGAACCTCTCAAAATTTAATGGAATTCTCCCATATTCTTCCGTATTCTTTTCGAATTTTTGTCCTTATTCTCTCGGATCCTTCTGAATTCTCCTAGATTCTCTAGGTTTCTTTCGGATCCTTCCAGATTCTCTTTGATCCTCTTGGAATTTAGTTGGATTCTCTCGTCTTCTTCCAGATTCTCTCATGTTTTCCCATATTCTTCCGAATTCTCCCCGATTCTCTAAATTTTTTTCGGATTCTTCCAGATTCTCGTATTCTCTTGGATTTTTCCGGATTCTCTCGTGTTATTTCATATTCTTTCGAATTCTTCTCGGATTATTTTGTATTGTATTCTTTGGGATTCTTTCGAATCTGGGATTTTTTCGAATTCTTTACGAATTCTTTCAGATTCTGTTGGGCTTTCTAGGATTCTTCCGGATTTTTTTCGATCCTCACAGAACGTTACGAATTGGATTCTATTGAATTCTCTTGGGTTTTTTCGGATTCTTACAATCCTGTCGTACGCTTTGGGGTTTTCTCTGATTCACACGAATTCTCTCGGTTTGTCTCGACATTTCTCGAATTCTCTCACATTCTTTGGAAATTGCTTCGGTTCTTTGGATTTTTTGTGTTTTTCGCGTTCTTCCGACTTCTTGGGTTCCTTGGATTTCCTAGGTTCTTTGTTTTCTCTCTTATTATCTTGGATTCTCCCGTATTCTTTCGGATTTTTTCGATATCTCTTGAATTTTTGTTGATTCTCTCCGATCTTCTCGGAATTTGGCCTGATCTCCCGTATTCTTTCGGATTCCTCCGGATTCTCTCCAAACCTCTCAAAATTTAATCGGATTCTTCCAGATTCTCTTCGATCTTCTCGGAATTTGGCCGGATTCTCGTATTCTTCTCGGCTTATTTTTGTATGCTTTCGGATTCTGTCGGACCTTCTAGGATTCTTCCGAATTCTTTCCGATCCTCCCAGAATTTGACTGGATCTCTTGTATTCTTTCGGATTATTGTGTCTTCTTTCGGACTCGTTCAAATTATTATCGGATTCTAATGGATTCTCTTAGATTCGTTCGAATTCTTTCAGATTCACATGAATTCTCTCTGTTCCTCTCGACATTTTCCAAATTTTCTCAATTCTTTGGAAATTGCTTCGGTTCTTCGAATTTTTTGTATTTTTCGCGTTCTTCCGACTTTTTGGGTTTCTTGGGTTTCCTATGATCTTTATTTTCTCTCGTATTATCTTGGCTTATGTCGTATTCTTTCGGATTTTTTTGGAATCTTTTGAATTTTTATGGATTCTCCCCGATCCTCTCGGAATTTGGCCTGATCTCTCGAATTCTCCCATATTCTTCCGTATTCTTTACGGATTTTTTCCGTATTTTCTCGCATTCTTCTGAATTCTCCTGGATTTTCTAGGTTTCTTTCGGATTATTCCAGATTCTATTTGATCCTCCTTGAATTTAGTCGGATTCTCCCGTATTCTTCCAGATTCTCTCATGTTTCCCATATTCCTTCGGATTGTTTTTGCACTCTTTCGGATTCTCTCGAATCTGGGATTTTTTCGGATTCTTTACGAATTCTTTCGGATTCGCTTGGACTTTCTAGGATTCTTCCCGCTTCTTTCCGATCCTCCCAAAATATGACGAGATTCTCTTGTATTCTTTCGGATTATTGCGTCTTCTTTCGATTTATTATTGGATTCTCTTAGATTCTTTCGGATTCATTCAGATTCCCACGGATCCTTTCGTATGCTTTGGGGTTGTCTCGGATTCACACGAATTTTCCCGGTCTCTTCCGACATTTCCCGAATTCTCTCACATTCTTTGGAAATTGCTTCGGTTCTTTAAATTTTTTGTGTTTTAGGTTCTTTGTTTTCTCTCGCATTAGTGGCTATTCTGTAACGCATCCGTTAAATTTAAGGGTGCTTTAAAATTGTCTATTTTACCGGGGTGTTAAATGTACGATTTAAAGATGCTATTCTGTAACACGAAAATAACGGACGCCGACAAAAATCCAACTTTTAAAGCACGTCCGTTAAATGCATTGTGAACCACCCACATCTGTAGGCAGTGTGTCCTCATCGTAGACTGGATGCACATGTTTACGCAGAAACTTTGACAGTTAAGCATATGAGTGTGTGAGGTTAAGTTAAACATCATACGAAATTCGCATGTTATATTCAAAAAATGTGGTCTTAACTGAAATTATTTGAAATATTTAACATTAATGAATGTTAAATGTTTAAAAAATTGGTCTAAAGAGTTCAGACAGTACTTCCCTCGCTGTCGGAAACTTGACGACTGCATGCCTATTGTGTTTTTTTTCTCATTACATATTTGTAGTGGGAATTTAAAAAAAAATTGCGATGACGTCATCAACATTTTTGCAAGGACACGTATGTCAGTTGGGATAGATGTAGTGTAATACTAAGAATAAAATTATTGTATTCCCAAATTTTCGGGAAAATGAATTGGGTCGTTTTGAATATTGATTTGTTATAATCATATATCTAATAGTACTATATTGCTAACTGGCCTCAAAAGATTCCGAAATCCGAAAACATAACGGCAGAGCAATATATCGGACCTCTCTGTCTCTCTGTGGTACTAAACAGTACTATTCTTATTTGAGTGCAATCAATAACTCCAATCAATTCAGAAAAACGTGGCTCTATTGCACTAAAGTTTCGTTCATTATTCTGCCTGGTTTGTGGAGAGTTCGGAAATTTTATCCACTGATTTAGTAAATGAGCCACAACGCAATTGGACACTTCTGCAATGCAACGACTCACACTTGGTTGACTTAATGCGAATGAAAAACCATGTCCAGTTCCCACCTGGTAATTTCCGTGCCCAAAAAAATGCTTAATTTAATCCTGATCAGAAAAAAATCTATATTTTTTACCTTTGCACACGTTCACGTCTTTCTTCCATAAGTGCCAAATTAATAATTAACCTATCTAATGCCATACTTAATTAAAGATTAATTGTTACCAGCAAAGCAAGTTTAATGCAAGTTAAAAAAACACAGAAAACAACTATAGGTTATATCCAAACCCTGCTTTAAATTTTAACGGTTGCTTTGGCCTAGCCGATAAAAATTCTCTCTTAAACGCTTATTTTAACCCACCTAACGTTAAATTTTAACGCACCTACCAGATACAGAATAGGTTTGTAGTTTTACCGTACCCTTAAAATTTTAACCGTGCGTTATTTTTATCGGATGTCTTACAGAATAGCCCCTATTATCTTGGATTCTTTCGGATTTTTTCGGAATCTTTTGAATTTTTGTGGACTCTCTCCGAACCTCTCAAAATTTAATCGGATTCTTCCATATTCTTTCCGGATTTTTTCCTTATTCCTTCGGTTTCTTCTGAATTCTCGTGAATTCTCTAGGTTTCTTTCGGATTCTTCCAGATTCTCTTTGATCCTCTTGGAATTTAGTCGGATTCTCTCGTATTCTTTCAGATTCTCTCATGTTTCCCCATATGCTTTCGGATTCTTTTCGCATTTTTTCGGATTCTCTCGAATCTGGGTTTTTTTTGGATTCTTTGCGAATTCTTTCGGATTCTCTTGGACTTTCTAGGATTCTCTTTGATCCTCTTGGAATTTAGTGGAATTCTCTCATATTCTTCCAGATTCTCTCATGTTTCCCGATATTCTATCGGATTCTTTTCGCACTCTTTCGGATTCTCTCGAATCTGGGATTTTTTCAGATTCTTTGCGAATTCTTTCGGATTCTTTTGGACTTTCTAGGATTCTTCCCGCTTCTTTCCGATCCTCCCAAAATATGACGAGATTCTCTAGTATTCTTTCGGATTATTGCGTCTTCTTTCGATTTATTATTGGATTCTCTTACATTCTTTCGGATTCATTCAGATTCCCACGGATCCTTTCGTATGCTTTGGGGTTGTCTCGGATTCACACGAATTTTCCCGGTCTCTTTCGACATTTCCCGAATTCTCTCACATTCTTTGGAAATTGCTTCGGTTCTTTAAATTTTTTGTGTTTTAGGTTCTTTGTTTTCTCTCGCATTATCTTGGATTCTTTCGGATTTTTTCGGAATCTTTTGAATTTTTGTGGACTCTCTCCGAACCTCTCGAAATTTAATCAGATTCTTCCATATTCTTTCCGGATTTTTTTCCCTTATTCCTTCGGTTTCTTCTGAATTCTCGTGAATTCTCTAGGTTTCTTTCGGATTCTTCCAGATTCTCTTTGATCCTCTTGGAATTTAGTCGGATTCTCTCGTATTCTTTCAGATTCTCTCATGTTTCCCCATATGCTTTCGGATTCTTTTCGCATTTTTTCGGATTCTCTCGAATCTGGGTTTTTTTTTGGATTCTTTGCGAATTCTTTCGGATTCTCTTGGACTTTCTAGGATTCTCTTTGATCCTCTTGGAATTTAGTGGAATTCTCTCATATTCTTCCAGGTTCTCTCATGTTTCCCGATATTCTATCGGATTCTTTTCGCACTCTTTCGGATTCTCTCGAATCTGGGATTTTTTCAGATTCTTTGCGAATTCTTTCGGATTCTTTTGGACTTTCTAGGATTCTTCCCGCTTCTTTCCGATCCTCCCAAAATATGACGAGATTCTCTTGTATTCTTTCGGATTATTGCGTCTTCTTTCGATTTATTATTGGATTCTCTTACATTCTTTCGGATTCATTCAGATTCCCACGGATCCTTTCGTATGCTTTGGGGTTGTCTCGGATTCACCCGAATTTTCTCGGTCTCTTCCGACATTTACCGAATTCTCTCACATTCTTTGGAAATTGCTTCAGTTCTTTAAATTTTTTGTGTTTTAGGTTCTTTGTTTTCTCTCGCATTATCTTGGATTCTTTCGGATTTTTTCGGAATCTTTTGAATTTTTGTGGAGTCTCTCCGAACCTCCCGAAATTTAATCGGATTCTTCCATATTCTTTCCGGATTTTTTCCTTATTCCTTCGGTATCTTCTGAATTCTCGTGAATTCTCTAGGTTTCTTTCGGATTCTTCCAGATTCTCTTTGATCCTCTTGGAATTTAGTCGAATTCTCTCGTATTCTTTCAGATTCTCTCATGTTTCCTCATATGCTTTCGGATTCTTTTCGCATTTTTTCGGATTCTCTCGAATCTGGGTTTTTTTTTAATTCTTTGCGAATTCTTTCGGATTCTCTTGGACTTTCTAGGATTCTCTTTGATCCTCTTGGAATTTAGTGGGATTCTCTCATATTCTTCCAGATTCTCTCATGTTTCCCAATATTCTATCGGATTCTTTTCGCACTCTTTCGGATTCTCTCGAATCTCTCTCGACATTTCCCGAATTCTCTCACATTCTGTGGAAATTGCTTGGGTTCTTAAATTTTTTTGTGTTTTAGGTTCTTTGTTTTCTCTCGCATTATCTTGGATTCTTTCGGATTTTTTCGGAATCTTTTGAATTTTTGTGGACTCTCTCCGAACCTCTCAAAATTTAATCGGATTCTTCCATATTCTTTCCGGATTTTTTCCTTATTCCTTCGGTTTCTTCTGAATTCTCGTGAATTCTCTAGGTTTCTTTCGGGTTCTTCCAGATTCTCTTTGATCCTGTTGGAATTTAGTCGGATTCTCCCGTATTCTTCCAGATTCTCTCATGTTTCCCATATTCTTTCGGATTCTCTCGAATCTGGGATTTTTTCAGATTCTTTGCGAATTCTTTCGGATTCTTTTGGACTTTCTAGGATTCTTCCCGCTTCTTTCCGATCCTCCCAAAATATGACGAGATTCTCTTGTATTCTTTCGGATTATTGCGTCTTCTTTCGATTTATTATTGGATTCTCTTAGATTCTCTCGGATTCTTTCAGATTCCCACGGATTCTTTCGTATGCTTTGGGGTTGTCTCGGATTCACACGAATTTTCTCGGTCTCTCTCGACATTTCCCGAATTCTCTCACATTCTGTGGAAATTGCTTGGGTTCTTAAATTTTTTTGTGTTTTAGGTTCTTTGTTTTCTCTCGCATTATCTTGGATTCTTTCGGATTTTCTCGGAATCTTTTGAATTTTTGTGGACTCTCTCCGAACCTCTCAAAATTTAATCGGATTCTTCCATATTCTTTCCGGATTTTTTCCCTTATTCCTTCGGTTTCTTCTGAATTCTCCTGGATTCTCTAGGTTTCTTTCGGATTCTTCCAGATTCCCTTTGATCCTCTTGGAATTTAGGCGGATTCTCTCGTATTCTTCCAGATTCTCTCATGTTTCCCCATGTTCTTTCGGATTCTTTTCGCACTGTTTCGGATTCTCTCGAATCTGGGATTTTTTCGGATTCTCTTGGACTTTCTAGGATTCTTCCCGATTCTTTCCGATCCTCCCATAATATAATGGGATTCTCTTGTATTCTGCGTCTTCTTTCGATTTATTATTGGATTCTCTTAGATTCTTTCGGATTCTTTCAGATTCCCACGGATCTTTTCGTATGCTTTAGGGTTTTCTCGGATTCACACGAATTTTCTCGGTCTCTCTCGACATTTCTCGAATTCTCTCACATTCTTTGGAAATTGTTTCGGTTCTTTAAATTTTTTGTGTTTTAGGTTCTTTGTTTTCTCTCGCATTATCTTGGATTCTTTCGGAATCTTTTGAACTTTTGTGGACTCTCTTCGAACCTCTCGAAATTTAATCGAATTCTCCCATATTCTTTCCGGATTTTTTTTCTTATTCTTTCGGGTGCTTCTGAATTCTCCTGACTTCTCTAGGTTTCTTTCGGATTCTTCCAGATTCTCTTTGATCCTCTTGGAATTTAGTCGGATTCCCTCATGTTTCTCCATATTCTTTCAGATTCTTTTCGTACTCTTTCGGATTCTCTCGGATTAAAAAAATGTATTTTTTTTACGAAACAAAAAAAATTCTCTCGTCCTCACAAAATAACTCATAATTTGAAATGTATTAGGGAGATTATTACAATTAAATATTTGGCAATGAAAAACGTGTAATGAATTGCAACAATGTAATCAATCATCCTACTAAAGTATTCAGTATGCTCTGAATTTTAAAACCCACATAAAATTCAAATTATGGGTATGAATGTGATGATTAACGATTTAGCTAGTTACGTTGTGGCACGACAGAATATGTTCTCATGTGATGATCGTTCAACTAGTATGAAGCACATTCGAAAACGAATTCAATTAATGAAGAAATTTCACATTAGCCCACTTGAGACCAAAGTGTTGATCCGGTTCAAAGGACCAAATTTATCAACCAGCCGTCTGCGAATATTTTCTCATTTATAAACTGCTCATTTGCAAAAAGTAATTACAATTTGTAAAATATGTCAATAATTACTACAGCTCATTATTACTTTAAACATATCTGGGGTAAAACTGTATATATTACGCACAATTACCACAATCATTCAGATAAATTACAAACCCCAGCAATCCGGCCACACTGATTCCATACAATCCTCAAGTTAAAAATTTCCATTTCCCTAACAATTTACGACACGCTATTCTCAGAAAGCTTGATATTTATCACAGCACCAAATTTCGGAACACTGAACCCTTAACCAATCCTATTTATTCCCCAGAGGCTTTTTTCTTCCACAAAATTACCCCACTATATGCATTCCATTACCCCGACTATTCACTCCAACCCTTATCACGCCTCTCACAGTCGATCGCCGCCTCCGTTCGATAACTCACTCTTCACCATAAAAACCGAATTAATTCAGCTTCCTTTTTATTTCCTTCGCATGAAACATCGTTAAACAGACGGCATTTTCAACCCGGCATGCAAACATATAAAATATTAATCAGGGTTCGCTCTGTAGCCAAATCGGAAAACTCCAGGGGTCAATTGCTACATTGCAGGGCCTCCTCACGTCGGAGAACTCCACCGCGGCCCCGCACGGTTCGTCGCTGCCCACCGGCGACGCCGCCTTCCTCGCCGTGGTGGCCGCCCTCGGCATCCTCGCCGCCATCACCGCCGGCCTGCTGCTGCACCTCTGCTTCTTCCACATCTACATCTCGTTCCTGGGCCTCACCACCTACGAGTACATCCGGCAGCAGCGCCAGACCCAGAACCAGACGCCCTCGCAGTCGCCGCAGAACGAGGAGGAGCCGAGTTTCCGCTGCCCGACGCTGCGCCACCGCCCCGCCAACCTGCACTGCGACGGCCGCACCAGGACCACCGTGGTCACGTGTACGGTCCTCGAGGAGACGTTCTCGAATTGTGCGGAGCCCACGCCGACGCCGCCGTCGACGCCGCAGGACTGCCAAGTGTGCGTGAGTAACTCGGTGGCGCCGGAGGCGGCGCGCCCGCCCCCGAAGAGGGTGAAGACCAAGTGGAACTGCTGCTTGGCGGTGCCGGATAGCCCGGACAGCCCGAACGAGCCGAGGTGCTTGATGAACATTTGCAAGCACAAGATGAAGAATAAGGGGATCCCGGCGATCGAGGGCAGGCCGAGGACGCACGGGCATTGGTCGAGTGCCAAGTTAAGAGTGCTTTTTAGAGTTTTAGGTAGGTCGAGCATTGTGACACTAATAGGCTATAAAATTTTATTAATATACCAAAACTGGTGTGCGAGCGATATTTTTTTTTTTGGTACTACCTTGCCAAGGCTAGTAATTTGTGCTTATAAATCCACGATCTGTCATCGATTTGGCACGCATTGGAAACAAGCCTGGTTTGTTAGCGATTCGAATAATCGAAATAGGACACAGACGGTTAAAAAGTTTCCACGTTCGCCTTAAATATTTAGCGAATTTTGTTTAAAAAGGTAGGTAAATTCTTGGTAATGGGAGGCTAATAAATTTAATATTATTTTGTTCAATATCTGTCTATTAATAAAACGCTAAATATAAACTTCGTTTCTCGACAATCAGACTGGTATTTACTACGTAAACGTCCTAATTTAGCTCGATCGATTATTCATTCATATTTCTGCAAAATTAAAAAAGTTTATGAGGTGCTATCATGAAAGACATATTAATAATGCATCAAGTTTTTTTCGGCAAAATCATCGCTGTTACTTTAATCACTTAAAAAAAAATTTATTTTGAAGTAACAAACTTGTCCAGTGGAAATTTTCATTTTTGAAAAAGTCGTCTAAAAATTATGAAAAAATTCAGGGTCATAGATCTTGACGTGGTAATTCCAAAAATATAGCATGTTTAGGGCCACGGAGAACTATTTTCGAAATATTCGGAGCGAAATTCGAATTTTTTTTATTTTTTAAAAATTGCAATATTTCAATGGGCGATTCTGGAGAAACTGTTGGACGAAATGAGGCCGGAAGTGACTTCTGTGGTCCGAAATCTACAAAAAATGTATTTAATTAAATTTCGAAAATCGTCGAAATTTGCATAGTGGAAATTTTCATTTTTGAAAAAGTCGTCTAAAAATTCTCAAAAAATTCAGGGATATACATCTCGACGTGCTGATGCCAAAAATATTGCGTGTTTATATTCATCGCGCAACATTTTCAAAATGCTGGGGTTTGAATTCAATTTTTTTTTTAATTCCAAAAATTTCGATATTTCAACGGCCGATTCCAGAAAAACAGGTTGGAGGGAGTTATCATAGAAACGAGATCGGAAGTGAGTTCTAGAGCTCGAAATCTATAAGAAAATTTCTTTAATTAATTTTCTAAAATCGTCGAAAAGGGGTCTAATTTTGTATTTTTGAAAAAGTCGTCTAAAAATTCTCAAAAAATTCAAGGATAGAGATCCCGACGTGCAGATACCAAAAATAAAGCGTGTTTGTGTTCGTCGCGCAACATTTTCAAAATGTTGGGGTTTGAATTCAATTTTGTTTAAATTCCAAAAATTTCGATATTTCAACCGTCGATTCTATAAAAACAGGTTGGAGGGAGTTATCATAGAAACGAGATCGGAAGTGAGTTCTAGAGCTCGTAAATTCAATTTTTTTTTTAATCCAAAAATTTCGATATTTCAACAGCCGATTTTGTATTTTTGAAAAAGTTGTCTAAAAGTTCTCAAAAAATTCAGGGATATAGATCAACAGCTATAGCGCAACATTTTCAAAATGTTCAGGTTTTCAAAACCAAATTTTTTTTTAATTCCAAAAATTTCGATACTTCAACACAGATTCTTGAAAAACAGTTGGAATTATCAAAGAAGCCAGATCGTAAATAAGTTCTAGAGTTGGAAATCTACAAGAATATATATTTAGTTAAGTTTCGAAAATGGTGAAAAATGGGTCAAAATTCGAAAAATTTCATATTTGAAAAAGTCGTCTAAAAATTCTCAAAAAACCCACTTTAACCACTTTTAAATTTTAAATTCAGTTTTCATGTTTATTTGAATAGATGTGACAACGGTAATTTCGGATTCGTGATTAGCGAAAGATTATCATTTGACACCCACCAATTTTCGGTTGATTGAAGTTATTTTAATCATTTTTTGGAAAAATTTTGAAAATTTCTAATGCACTAATCAGGTTTATTTGAATTGATGAGTGATGGCGATTTCGGATTCGTAATTAGCGAAAGATTATTATCTACAATTTGGCACCAACTTTCGATCGAATGAATTTGTTTTAACCATTCTTTTTTGGAAAAATTTTGAAAATTTTGGAATCACTTTTCACGTTTATTTGAATAGATCTCATGGCGATTTCGGATTCGTGATTAGCAAAATATCTACAATTTGAGACAAATTTTCAATCGATCGAACTTATTTTAATCACTTTTTGGAAAAATTTTAAAAATTGTGAACTCACTTATCACATTTTGAACAGATTTGGTGAGTACGATTTCGGATTCGTAATTAGGGAAAGATTACCACCATTTGACACCAGTTTTCGATCAATTGGACTTATTATAACCATTTTTTTTGGAAACATTTTGAATTCACTTTTCTCGTTTGTTTGAATAGATTTCATTTTTGAACATTTGTCTAAAAATTCTCAAAAAATTCAGGGATATAGATCTCGACGTGCTGATGCCAAAAATATATGTTATCGGGCAACATTTTTAAAATTTTTTGAAAATTTTGAATTGACTTTTCACATTTATTTGAATAAATGTCCCGACGACGATTTCGGATTCGTAAGTAGCGACAGATTATCTAGAATTTGACACCAATTTTATCTCGATTGAAATTATTTTAACCATTTTTGTGAAAACAAATTTTGAAAATTTTGAATTCCCTTTTCACGTTTATTTGAACAGATGCATCGACGATGATCTCGGATTCATAAGTAGCGAAAGATTGTCTACAATTTGACACCAATTTTCGCTCGATTGAACCAATTTTAACCTTTTTTTTTGGAAAAATTTTGGAAATTTTGAATTTACTTTTCACGTTTATTTGAATAAGTGCCACGAAGGAGATTTCAGATTCGTAATTATCTAAATATGTATTATCTACAATTTGACACCAATTTTCGATCGATTGGACTTATTTTAAGCAATTTTTTGGAAAAATTTTAAAAATTTTGGAATCACTTTTCACGTTTATTTGAATAGATCTCACGACGGCAATTTCGGATTCATAATTAACAAAAGATGATCTACAATTTGAGACCAATTTTCAATCGATCGAACTTATTTTAACCACTTTTTTGTAAAAATTTTGGAAATTTTGGTTACACTTTTCACGTTTATTTGAATAAATCTCACGACGACGATTTCGGGTTCGTAATTAGCAAAAGATTATCTACAATTTGGGACCAACTTTCTATCGATCCAACTTATTTTAACCACTTTTTTGGAAAAATTTTGAAAATTTTGAACTCATTGATCGCGTTTGTTTGAACAGAGTTGGTGACTACGATTTCGGATTCGCAATTTGGGAAAAATTATCTACAATTTGACACCAATTTTTGATCAATTGAACTTATTTTAACCATTTTTTTTTGGAAAAATTTTGAAAATTTTCGAATCACTTTTCACGTTTATGTGAACCGATTTGGTGACTACGATTTCGGATTCGTAATTCGGGAAAGATTATTTACAATTTGACACTAATTTTTGAACAATTGAAGTTATTTTAACCCATTTTTTGGAAAAATTTTGAAACTTTTGAACTCACTTATCACGTTTATTTGAACAGATTTGGTGACTACGATTTCGAATTCGTAATTAGGGAAAGATTATCTACAATTTGATACCAATTTTTGATCAATTGAACTTCTTTTAACCACTTTTTTGGAAACATTTTGAAAATTTCGAACTCACTTATCATGTTTACTTGAATAGATTTGTTGACGACGATTTAGGATTGGTAATTAGGGAAAGATTATCTATAATTTAACACTAATTTTTGATCAATTGAACTTATTTTAACTACTTTTTTGGAAAAATTTTAAAAATTTCGAACTCACTTATCACGTTTACTTGCATATATTTGGTGACGACGATTTCGGAGTGGTAATTAGGGAAAGCTTATCTACAATTTGACACTAATTTTTGATCAATTGAACTCATTTTAACCATTTTTTTGGAAACATTTTGTAAATTTTTGAATCACTTTTCACGCTTATTTGAATAAATTTCACGACAATTTCGGATTCGTAATTAACAAAAGATGACCTACAATTTGAGACCAATTTTCAATCGATCGAACTTATTTTAACCACTTTTTTGGAAAAATTTTGTTAAAATTTTGAACTCTCTTGTCACGTTTAATTGAACCGATTTGGTTACGGCGATTTCGGATTCGTAATTAGCGAAAGATTATCTACAATTTGAGACCAATTTTCAATCGATCGAACCTATTTTAACCGCTTTTTTGAAAAAATTTTGAAAATTTTGAACTCCCTTATCACGTTTATTTGAATAGATTTGTTGACAACGATTTCGGATTGGTAATTTGGGAAAGAGTATCTACAATTTGACACTAATTTTTGATCAATTGAACTTATTTCAACCACTTTTTTGGAACAATTTTGAATCTTTTAAACTCACTTATCACGTTTATTTGAACAGATTTGTTGACAACGATTTCGGATTGGTAATTAGGGAAAGGTTATCTATAATTTAACACTAATTTTTGATCAATTGAACTTATTTTAACCACTTTTTTGGAAAAATTTTAAAAATTTCGAACTCACTTTTCACGTTTATTTGAACCGATTTGGTGACTACGATTTCGGATTCGTAATTAGCGAAAGATTATCGACAATTCAAGACCAATTTTCAATCGATTGAACTTCTTTTAACCACTTTTTTGGAAACATTTTGAAAATATTGAACTCACTTAACACGTTTATTTCAATAGATTTGTTGATGACGATTTCGGATTGGTAATTAGGGAAAGATTATCTACAATTTGACGCTAATTTTTTATCAATTGAACCTATTTTAACCACTTTTTTGGAAAAATTTTGAAAATTTTGAACTCACTTATCACGTTTATTTGAATAGATTTGGTGACGACGATTTCGGAGTGGTAATTAGGGAAAGCATATATATACAATTTGACAGGAATTTTTGATCAATTGAACCTATTTTAACCATTTTTTTGGAAACATTTTTGAAAATTTTGAACTCACTTTTCACGTTTATTTGAATAGATCTCACGACGGCAATTTCGGATTAGTAATTAACAAAAGATTATCTACAATTTGAGACCAATTTTCAATCGATTGAACTTATTTTAACCACTTTTTTGGAAAAATTTTGAAAATTTTGGAATCACTTTCCACGTTTATTTGAATAGGTGTCACGAAGGCGATTTCAGATTCGTAATTAGCGAAATATTATCTACAATTTGACGCCAATTTTCAATCGATTCAAGTTATTTTAACCATTTTTTTGGAAAATGTTTCGAAAATATTGAATTCACTTTTCACATTTATTTTAATAGGTGTCACAACGTCAATTTCGGATTCGTAATTAGCGGAAGATTATCCACAATTTGAAGCCAATTTTGGATCGATTAAGCATTTTTTTTTTAAATTATTGAAAATTTTGAATTCACTTCTCATGTTTATTTGAATAGATCTCACGATGACAATTTCAGATTCGTAATTAGCAAAACATTATCTACAATTTGAGACCAATTTTCGCTCGATTGAACCAATTTTAACCATTTTTTTGGAAATTTTGAATTCACTTTCCACGTTTATTTCAATAGGTGTCACGAACGCGATTTCAGATTCATAATTATCGAAATATTATCTTCAATTTGACACCAATTTTCAATCGAAAGTTATTTTGACCGCTTTTTTGGAAAAATTTTGAAAATTTTGGAATCACTTTTCATGTTTATTTAATAGATCTCAGGACGGCAATTTCGGATTCGTAATTAACAAAAGATTATCTACAATTTGAGACCAATTTTCAATCGATCGAACTTATTTTAACCAGTTTTTTGGAAAAATTTTGAAAATTTTGAACTCATTGATCGCGTTTATTTAAACAGATTTGGTGACTACGATTTCGGATTCGTAAGTAGGGAAAAATTATCTACAATTTGACACCAATTTTTGATCAATTGAACTTATTTTACCCATTTTTTGTAAAAATTTTGGAAAGTTTGGAATACTGTTCACATTTATTTTGAACAGATGTCACGACGGCGATTTTGGATTCGTAATTAGTAAAAGATTATGTACAATTTGACACCAATTTTCGATCAATTGGACTTATTTTGACCATTTTTTTGAAAAAATTTTGAATGCTCTTTTCTCGTTTATTTGAATGGATGTCATGACGGCGAAAAATTTCATTTTTGTTACATAGATCTCGACGTGCTGATGCCAAAAATGTAGCGCAATATTTTCAAAATATTCGTGTTTAAAACCAATTTTTTTTTAAATTCCAAAAATTTCGATATTTCAACACCGATACTAGAAACACGGTTGAAGTTATCAAAGAAAGGAGATCGGAAATGAGTTCTAGAGCTAGAAATCTGAAAGAAAAGTTTCGAAAATGGTGAAAAACGCATCGAAATTTGAAGAAAGAAAAATTTCATTTTTCAAAAAGTTGTCCAAAAATTTTCAAAAAATTCAGGGATGTGGATCTCGACGTGGTGACTCCAAAAATATAGTGTGTTTATCTTCAAAGATGTCTGTCAGTTGAGATTATAAATATAAACGATTTAAAAATTCAATGGATTCAATGTGACCATAAACACGATTTTTTCCAAATTTCGCTTCTATAACTAATAATTTTAATAAACAATAATAATAATAATTCCAGGTAATTTGGGGCACAACCGCCGACGGAACCAGTCCCAGTCCCAAGTAGCTAGAAATAACCAAGTGGTGCCTGTATCGAATGAATCATCGAACAACCCTCCCGAGGCGGTCCAGACCGTCAACAACCTAGTGCCAGTGCCGTGCTATCCCGAAGTGTCTCGTCGCGCCAACGCCCTTCCGGCGCTGCCCAACCCCCCCAGGCGCCGCCTGGTCAGCGAGATGGAGCTCGCCAACGCCCTCACCATCCTCCAGCAGCAGCAGCAGCGCTGCAACCGGCGTCCCATGTCCCAGTACAGGCGGAGAAGACGCAGTGTGGTGCATCGTCCCAAAACCCCGGCGCTCTCCCCCATCCGGGAGAGCGGCCTGTCCAATCCCGCGTCTCCGTCCCATCAGAACTGTACCGTGGCCGCCATCAGCGGCGCGTGCACGCGTCCATTTTGAACGGACCCTTCGCCAGTGTGCCCTTCATCAACATCGTGCCAAATACCGGAAGTACAATCGATTGACTAAAGTTCTCGCTAGCGTCCCATCCTGGAGTGATGTAGGTAGTTTTTTATACGGGGTGTTGGGGTCGAGATCGACGGGCTGCCAGGACCCGGACGGTAGAAACATTCTATGATGATAATAATAATAATAATAAGATCATCAATTCTAAATAGATTTAAACAACTGTTTATTGTTGATCTGATCTACCGCAACACCATTTATACATACATACCTTTAAAGTACATATTTGAAAATTACCTACTGTAGTCGCAATAGCATACTGAATGTTTGGAAATTGTACTAGTGTGAGTTCCGTCCTTAGTAACAGTTGGTTTACCTACGAGTGATCGTACTGACGCGACCTAGATAACCAAAGACACCCATGAGTCGTAAATCCTGATGCGGGACTCTCGACCTATGTCTCGCCACAATCGTGTAACCTCTCACGCGATTTAAAGGTTAACAAAGATACGACATCCGTCGCTGCAGTCTTGTTTATTCAGAAATAGAATGAATGTGAAAAATAACAGTTCTATTGATTAAATAATGAAGAATAATTCGTTCGCGCTTGATCCGCGTTAAAAGTTTCCAGAAATATGACAGACTTGTTTCCGCGAGTATTCTTAGTACAGAGTCTTATCAAACGCTTTCTGGTCGTTTCTGCGTCTGGCTAACGATATCAAAACAGAAATTTGTTCAGGGTAGAACTGGAATATCAAAAATTCATTAATATCAACGTACATGTTTTATTTCATGAAAGATTCATATCGTCTTGAAACCAGTAATTTGTTTTTAAATTGCAACATTAATGAAAGTGAAACGTATTTATTATGAATGTAGAAACCTTCGTCCAGTTTCTGAGAACTGTAGAAACAGTTCAGAATTTTTGCTGAATTTAAATTCTATACTTTTTATAAACAGAGTTCGATTTCAAACAATTCGTTTTTTAAATTGACATCCTTACTAAAAAAATCGTAATTTTAAACAAAATCAAGGTCGATCCATAAACCACAAGTACAAGATATGTATATAAAAACTAAATGGCCTTTATTGAAAAACATCATCAAATCAAACGATTACACAAAAATACTCAATCGCGTTTTCATCTGTCTGCGTGTGTTAATTTTTAAACATTTTAGACAGATAATCTCAAAAACTACAGGACCGATTGTTGTCAAATTTTATGTGTACGTTCAGAGTGTTCTGTAGATGGTCCAGTCGATTGGATCCATTTTAAGAATTTTTTTGGAATAATTTTGGAAATTATATAACTTTTCACGTTTACAATTTCGTATTTGTAATTAACGGATGGTTATCTACAATTTAACCCGAATTTAAAGTCCATTGAATACATTTTTACTACTTTTTTGGAAAAATTTTGAAAATAGTAAACTTACTTTTAACGTTTATTTAAATAAATATCGGAACGGCGACTTCGGATTCGTGATTAGTGGAAGATTATTTCCAATTTGACGCCAATTTTCAGTCAATTTTTTTTTGAAAAATTTTGAAAATTTTGAACTCACTTACCATGTTTGAGTAGATGCGCTGACGGCGATTTTGGAATCGTAATTAGAGAAAGCTTATCTACAATCTGAAACAAATTTTCGAGCGATTGAACTTATTTTAACCCTTTTTTTGGAAAATTTTTGAAAATTTTGAACCCACTTATCAGGTTTATTTGAACATATGTGGTAGTGGCGATTTCGGATTCGTAATTAGCAAAAGATTATCTACAATTTGACACCACTTTATCAGCCGATTGAACTTATTTTAACCATTTTTTTTGAAAAATTTTGAATTCACTTTTCACGTTTATTTGAATCGATGTCACGACGGCGATTTCGTGCTGTTACAAATTAGCGAAAAATTCTCTACAATTTGACATCAATTTTTGCTCGATTGAAATTATTTTAACCATTTTTTTGGTAAAATTTTGAAAATTTTGAACTCACTTATCACACTTATTTGAATAGATGCGGTAACGGCGATTTTAGATTCGTAATTAGCGAAAGATTATCTACAATTTGACACGAATTTTCAGTCGATTGACCTTATTTTAACCATTTTTTTGGAAAATTTTTGAAAATTTTGAATTCACTTTTCACGTTTATTTGTATAGATGTCACGACGGCGATTTTGGGTTCTTAATTAGCGAAAAATTGTCTACAATTTGACACCAATTTTTGATCAATTGGACTACTATTAACTTTTTTTTTGGAAAAAGTTTGAAAATTTTGAACTCACTTATCTCGTTCATTTGAATAGAATTGTTGATGACGATTCACTTTTCACGTTTATTTGAATAGGTGTCATGACGACGATTTCGGATTCGTAGTTAGCGAAAAATTATCTACAGTTTGACACCAATTTTCGTACGATTGAACTTATTTTAACCATTTTTTTGGTAAAATTTTGAAAATTTTCAACTTACTTCTCACGATTTTTTGAATATATGTCACGACGGCGATTTCAGATTTGTAATTAGCGAAATATTATTTACAATTTGACACTAATTTTTGATCAATTGAACCCATTTTAATCATTTTTTTGGAAAATTTTTGACAATTTTAAATTCACTTCTCAGGTTTATTTGAATAGATGTCACGACGGCAATTTCGGATTCGTAATTAGCGAAGTATTATCTACAATTTGACACCAATTTTCGATTGATTGAGCTTATTTTAACCATTTTTTTGAAAAATTTTGAAAGTCGTGAATTCCCTTTTCACGTTTATTTGAATAGAAGTCATGGCGGCGATTTCAGATTCGTAAGTAGCGAAAGATTGTCTACAATTTGGCACCAATTTTTGCTCGATTGAAATTATTTTAACCATTTTTTTGGAAAAATTTTGGAAATTTTGAATTCACTTATCACGTTCATTTGAATAGATGTGGTGATGGAGATTTGGGATTCGTAATTAGTGAAAGATTATCTACAATTTTACTCCAATTTTCGATCGATTCAACGTATTTTAACCATTTTTTTGGAAAATTTTTGAAAATTTTGAACTTACTTATCACTTTTAATTGAATAGATGTCACGACGACGATTTCGGGTTCGCAATTAGCGAAAGATTATCTAAAATTTGACACCAACTTTCGATCTGAATTTATTTTAACCACTTTTTTGGAAAAAAAATTCGAAATTTTGAATTCACTCTTAACGATTATTTGAATAGATGTCTCGACGGTGATTTCGGATTCATAATTAGCGGACGATTATCTACAATTTGAAAGCAATTTTCGATCGATCGAAGTTATTATAACCACTTTTTTTTTTTGGAAAAATTTTGAAAATTTTGATCTCAGTTCTCACGTTTGTTTGAATAAAGTGGTGACGGCCATTTCAGATCGTAATTAGTAAAGATTATCTACAATCTGATAACAATTTTCGATCGATTTATCTTATTTTAACCATTTTTTTGGAAAAATTTTGAAAATTTTGAATTAACATTTCACGTTTATTTGATTACATGTCTCGACGGCGATTTCGGATTCGCAAGTAGCGACAGATTGTCTACAATTTGACACAAATTTTCCCTCAATTGAACTTATATTAACCATTTCTGGGGAAAATTTTTAAAATTTTTAATTCACTTTTCACATTTATTTGAATAAATCTCACGACGGAGATTTCGGATTTGTAATTAGCGCAAAATTTTCTACAATTTGATGCCAATTTTCGATCGATTGGACTTATTTTAACCATTTGTTTGCAAAAATTTTGAAAACTTTGAATTCCCTTTTCACGTTTATTTGAATAGATGTGGTGATGGAGACTTGGGATTCGTAATTAGCGAAAGATTATCTACAATTTGATTCCAATTTTCGATCGATTGAACTTATTTTAACCATTTTTTTGAAAAAATTTTGAAAATTTTGAATTCACTTATCATGTTTATTCGCATAGATGTAGTGATGATGATTGGAAAATCGAATAATTGGAAAAACGTAAAATGGAAAATCCGGAAAGTCAAAAAAACGCAAAATCGAAAAGTTAGAAATTGAAAAAATAAAAAATTTACAATTAGAAAAATACCGGCACCTAAAGGGAAAAATCGATAAACTAAAATCGAAACATCCAAATCTCGAAAAATAAACTGAAAAAGAAAACAATTTTAAAACCGAACAATTAAAAATTCGAAAAAGAAAATTTTTAAAAAAGTCGGGTAATTGAAAAACCGAAAAATCTACAACCGAAAATTAGGAAAATCGAAAAAACGAGCAATCGAAATATCAAAAAATCGAAAAATAAAAATATTGAAGAATTGAGAAATCCAAAATTTAAAAAAACGAGAAATCTAAAAATGAGAAAGTCGAAAAATTGAAACATAGAAATACCTAGAAATCGAGAAATCGAAATATCTGAAATTTAAAAATTGCAAAATGAAAAAATCGGAAAATTGAACAATTCAACAACCGAAAAACCTAGAAATCGAAAAATTCTGCATCTGAAATTACGAAAAATTGGAACATCCAAAAATTGAAAAATGGAACATCGAAAAATTGGAAAAATGTAAAATGGGAAAACCGAAAGTCGAAAAATTGAGAAATCAAAATAACCCAAAGTCGAAAATATAGAAATTGAAAAATAAAAAAATTTAATATCAAAAAAGACCGATACCTAAATCGGAAAATTGAAAACCTGAAAAATCGATAAACTAAACATCCAAGTCTCTCAAAATAAACTCAAAAAGAGAAAAATTTTAAAAAGTCCTGAAATTGAAAAACCGAAAAATCTAAAACTGAGAATTAGAAAAATTAAAAAATCGAGAAATCGAAACATCAAAGAACTAAAAAAAGTCTAAAAATTCGAAAAATTAAAAACTAAAAATTCGCGAAATCGAAGAAGCTGAAATTTAAAAATTTGAAAAATCGAAAAAGTAAACAGGCGAGAAATCGAAAAGTCAAAAAATCGAATAAAATTGAAGGATCGAAAAATTGAAAAAAATCAAAAACTGGAATATCGAAAAAGTGAGAAATCGAAAAACTGAAATCGAGAAATAGAAGAATTGAATCATTAAAGATTTGAAAAACTGAAAAATCGAAAAATCGGGAACTTATCAACTTTTTTATTCCCATTTATTTAATCGTATTTTTTGCTTTTTGTTTTTTGGTGCCTTTTTTGTCGCTTCTTTTTTTCATGTTTATTTTGCCTTTTTTGTTGCTTTTTAATATATTTTTTTTTGCTACTATGTTTCCAGAATTGGAAAATTATTCATTAAAAACATACAGAAAAATTCATAAGTATATAATACGACCAATATTTATCTATTTTTTTAAATATACGTATAGTCTTTTTTCACAATAAGAAACTTAAAACATGTTTAAAATTATACAGGGGACTATTAGTGAAAGATTATCTACAATTTGAAGCCAATTTTCGATCGATTCGACTTATTTTAATGAATCTTCAAATTTTGTGTTTAGGTTAGACATTATAGACATCCAGTTTTTTGGCAAGAAAACTGAACGTGCTTAATAAATAAAGAGGAAAGGAGGAATGAATGAATGAATGAATGAATTAAGGCGTAAGCTAAGGAAGCATTGTAATAGGGTGAATGGCTACTATCATGTTTTCTTGACGTTTCATGACCCCGAGAGTACTGTAGAAGAGGTATCCCGTTTTCGTCTGTCTATTTTTATTAGACAGAACGAAACTAATGATAAAATCGTGTAGATGGTAAAACGTCAACCAAAATTTGTCCGATCACCCCCACCAACAATTTAATGACGTCCCCTCATCATTTTGCATAGTAAAGGTTACATAAATTTTATAAAATAATATACACCTATACTCGTGGTTTATGAATCCACCTTCAATTTTATCACAATTAGTCGCCGTGTCCTTGTGGTACAATTAGTATCAAGTTTTCTGTCCAATACGTAGACAAAAATAACAAACATTCCATGGTAAATGACAAAGAACTCTGAAATCTGGGTTAATTCTACCAAGGAATTCAGTTTATCGATATCTACAAATTTAATGCAACACTAAACGATGCAAGTGTTACAAAACGAGAGATCGTTTCTTATTCTAATTATTATAAAGTTGTACAAATATATTTCAAGATCGAATCAAACTAGATCATGCGTAATTTTTCTGAAATTCTTCTCAGAGACTGGACTTCCGAAAACCAAATTTTTTCTACGATACAGCAATCGGATCAAACAGTTAGCGCCCACAAATACGATTTTTCCCGTCGTGGAAAAAAACATTTATCGCAATAATTACATGGTATCGATGTTGATTTAGAAGCACTTCTACAATGGACAAACGTTTTTTTATATTTTATGTATTTGTTGTTTATCAAATATATAATTCATGTTTATAAATGTGCTTCATCAAAGATTATTGTTAATAAATAATTATATTTCTGGTAAACCGTTTTATTACTTTATTATTACCCAGCATGACGCCAGTGCAAACCCATTTACCCGAAGGTAGGTCTCGAATACCTACTTCATTAGACTTCCACTAAATGACAGGTTGCGTTCGACCCGCCATTAATATTCATAGAAAAATATTGATCTCTTCCCATAATTGGGTCCGTGTTTATAGAATTCACATTACACTCGAAACTGCAGAAACCCATTTTTGGCCGCGGCGATAATCGATAGCGTAACGAGAATTTAAATTTAGCCGATTACCCTTATGACTTCACCGATTTTTGCTTTTGCGGCCCGGCCGTTTGATTTCTTCGCACCCGCGAACGACCGGAATCAATAAAATTCGTGTTAACGTTTTTATTGCAGCGGCCATTCTTCTCAAAGCAACAGTTAATGACCACGTTGAAACCAGATCGATAAAATTTTAAATAGGTGCGAATATTAAACCGATTTTTGAATCGGGAGCCGCTTAGATGTTGGATGAACTCATAAAAAAAGTTCGCGAAATTCAAAGAAAAATAATGGTAAGTGGGAATTTGCGATTTATGCAACGCATTTAAATATGTGAGGCATTTAGTCAGCGAACGAGCGTAATCTCCAGTTCAGTGTGTATATTTTATAAATTACCAAATTAAACATAAAAGTGACGTAAGAAAACAAATATGAGGCGATACTGCGAAATACGAACTAACCTTGCATATTTTCATGAAACTAATGCGGCTGTTAAATTACACCTTGTTGACACAATCGCTTTGATAATTTCATTTTTACTGAGACGTGAAAATTTTCCGCCTATTGATATTCAGAGCAAAACGAACAGGTGTGGGTCTAGCGACAGACCGCGACAAGTTTGGTAAACATTTTTCCACACACGTAGCGTTCTGTGTACAATTTGGTGTCATATAGTACAGGAATCTTGCATAATTGTGTTCCAAAATTGTGTACTTAGGTGCAGTTTTTTAGGGTAACACTACATAATAACATAATAAAAAAAAAATCGTCTAGTAGGTCATGAAGTGTATTTTTAATATAATAATGTTGGCAACAATAACGCGTTCCTCCACACTTCATATGTTGGTGGATTTTGTAGTCTATATTATTTCTACGTTTGTGCTATTAATTTCCGCACGCGTGCCGACCAATCACAACAAAGCACATTCAAACCGACGCCAAATTCAAATATTATTCCATTCTTTGCTTTGTTAGTTCTCCGATTTTACAATTTTTGAGTTTTTTAATTTTGATCCCGTGTTTTTTTATTTTTCAGCAAAAGAACAAATTTATCCAAACTGAAATATTGGAAAATCGGAAAATTGTATCACTGAAAGAATACAAAAATTTTAAAATGGAAAATCAAAAAATTTCAAAATGAAAATCGAGAAACTAAAAACCGAAAAATTGTAAAAACATATAAAAATTAAAATAAAACTGCAAACACGAAAAATTGTAACACTGAAACATCAAAAACAAAATAACTAAAAATCCAGAAATTGACAAAATCAACAAAAAGAAACAATATAATATCAAATTTTTCAAATTCTCAAATTTTAATTCTTTATTTTGTGTGGATAATTGAAAAAACAATTGAAAAATCGAAAAATTGTAATATAGAAACCTGAAAACCCTGATTAATTAAAAATCGAAAAATTGAAAAGTTGAAAAAACGAAAAACAAAAATTTCTATAAATTGCATAATCAAAAATACAAAAATTCGAAGATTTTAAAATGAAACTTGAAATACCGAAAAATTGTAAGGTTGAAACCTCAAAACCCTGATTAATTAAAAATCGAGAAATTGAAAAATCCTGAGGAAAATCCGCGTGAAATGACGCCCAAAACGGTCGAAAACGGACCAATTTAAAAAATTCCTAAATTTGCATTTTTCTCGCTTATTTGAAGAGATACGTCAAAAACGAATACGGAATCGTGATCCTGAGGAAATTCCGCGTAAAATGACCCCCAAAACGGTCGAAAACGGACCAATTTTGAAAATACCAATTTTTGCCATTTTCTCGCTTATTTGAAGAGATACGTCAAAAACGAATACGGAATCGTGATCCTGAGGAAAATCCGCGTAAAATGACGCCCAAAACGGTCGAAAACGGACCAATTTTGAAAATTCCAATTTTTGCCATTTTCTCGCTTATTTGAAGAGATACGTCAAAAACGAATACGGAATCGTGATCCTGAGGAAAATCCGCGTAAAATGACACCCAAAACGGTCGAAAACGGACCAATTTAAAAAATTCCAAAATTTGCATTTTTCTCGCTTATTTGAAGAGATACGTCAAAAACGAATTCGGAATCGTGATCCTGAGGAAATTCCGCGTAAAATGACCCCCAAAACGGTCGAAAACGGACCAATTTTGAAAATACCAATTTTTGCCATTTTCTCGCTTATTTGAAGAGATACGTCAAAAACGAATACGGAATCGTGATCCTGAGGAAAATCCGCGTAAAATGACGCCCAAAACGGTCGAAAACGGACCAATTTTGAAAATTCCAATTTTTGCCATTTTCTCGCTTATTTGAAGAGATACGTCAAAAACGAATACGGAATCGTGATCCTGAGGAAAATCCGCGTAAAATGACACCCAAAACGGTCGAAAACGGACCAATTTAAAAAATTCCAAAATTTGCATTTTTCTCGCTTATTTGAAGAGATACGTCAAAAACGAATTCGGAATCGTGATCCTGAGGAAATTCCGCGTAAAATGACCCCCAAAACGGTCGAAAACGGACCAATTTTGAAAATACCAATTTTTGCCATTTTCTCGCTTATTTGAAGAGATACGTCAAA
Organism: Zophobas morio; assembly: GCF_036711695.1. Lineage (NCBI taxonomy): Eukaryota > Metazoa > Arthropoda > Insecta > Coleoptera > Tenebrionidae > Zophobas > Zophobas morio. The sequence goes on along the minus strand of NW_026972136.1, from coordinate 19,614 downwards.
AACGAATACGGAATCGTGATCCTGAGGAAAATCCGCGTAAAATGACGCCCAAAACGGTCGAAAACGGACCAATTTTGAAAATTCCAATTTTTGCCATTTTCTCGCTTATTTGAAGAGATACGTCAAAAACGAATACGGAATCGTGATCCTGAGGAAAATCCGCGTAAAATGACACCCAAAACGGTCGAAAACGGACCAATTTAAAAAATTCCAAAATTTGCATTTTTCTCGCTTATTTGAAGAGATACGTCAAAAACGAATACGGAATCGTGATCCTGAGGAAAATCCGCGTAAAATGACGCCCAAATCGGTCAAAAACGGACCAATTTAAAAAATTCCAAAATTTGCATTTTTCTCGCTTATTTGAAGAGATACGTCAAAAACGAATACGGAATCGTGATCCTGAGGAAATTCCGCGTAAAATGACCCCCAAAACGGTCGAAAACGGACCAATTTTGAAAATACCAATTTTTGCCATTTTCTCGCTTATTTGAAGAGATACGTCAAAAACGAATACGGAATCGTGATCCTGAGGAAAATCCGCGTAAAATGACGCCCAAAACGGTCGAAAACGGACCAATTTTGAAAATTCCAATTTTTGCCATTTTCTCGCTTATTTGAAGAGATACGTCAAAAACGAATACGGAATCGTGATCCTGAGGAAAATCCGCGTAAAATGACACCCAAAACGGTCGAAAACGGACCAATTTAAAAAATTCCAAAATTTGCATTTTTCTCGCTTATTTGAAGAGATACGTCAAAAACGAATACGGAATCGTGATCCTGAGGAAAATCCGCGTAAAATGACGCCCAAATCGGTCAAAAACGGACCAATTTAAAAAATTCCAAAATTTGCATTTTTCTCGCTTATTTGAAGAGATACGTCAAAAACGAATACGGAATCGTGATCCTGAGGAAATTCCGCGTAAAATGACCCCCAAAACGGTCGAAAACGGACCAATTTTGAAAATACCAATTTTTGCCATTTTCTCGCTTATTTGAAGAGATACGTCAAAAACGAATACGGAATCGTGATCCTGAGGAAACTCCGCGTAAAATGACGCCCAAAACGGTCGAAAACGGACCAATTTTGAAAATTCCAATTTTTGCCATTTTCTCGCTTATTTGAAGAGATACGTCAAAAACGAATACGGAATCGTGATCCTGAGGAAAATCCGCGTAAAATGACACCCAAAACGGTCGAAAACGGACCAATTTAAAAAATTCCAAAATTTGCATTTTTCTCGCTTATTTGAAGAGATACGTCAAAAACGAATACGGAATCGTGATCCTGAGGAAAATCCGCGTAAAATGACGCCCAAATCGGTCAAAAACGGACCAATTTAAAAAATTCAAAAATTTGCATTTTTCTCGCTTATTTGAAGAGATACGTCAAAAACGAATACGGAATCGTGATCCTGAGGAAATTCCGCGTAAAATGACCCCCAAAACGGTCGAAAACGGACCAATTTTGAAAATACCAATTTTTGCCATTTTCTCGCTTATTTGAAGAGATACGTCAAAAACGAATACGGAATCGTGATCCTGAGGAAAATCCGCGTAAAATGACGCCCAAAACGGTCGAAAACGGACCAATTTTGAAAATTCCAATTTTTGCCATTTTCTCGCTTATTTGAAGAGATACGTCAAAAACGAATACGGAATCGTGATCCTGAGGAAAATCCGCGTAAAATGACACCCAAAACGGTCGAAAACGGACCAATTTAAAAAATTCCTAAATTTGCATTTTTCTCGCTTATTTGAAGAGATACGTCAAAAACGAATACGGAATCGTGATCCTGAGGAAAATCCGCGTAAAATGACGCCCAAATCGGTCAAAAACGGACCAATTTAAAAAATTCCAAAATTTGCATTTTTCTCGCTTATTTGAAGAGATACGTCAAAAACGAATACGGAATCGTGATCCTGAGGAAATTCCGCGTAAAATGACCCCCAAAACGGTCGAAAACGGACCAATTTTGAAAATACCAATTTTTGCCATTTTCTCGCTTATTTGAAGAGATACGTCAAAAACGAATACGGAATCGTGATCCTGAGGAAAATCCGCGTAAAATGACGCCCAAAACGGTCGAAAACGGACCAATTTTGAAAATTCCAATTTTTGCCATTTTCTCGCTTATTTGAAGAGATACGTCAAAAACGAATACGGAATCGTGATCCTGAGGAAAATCCGCGTAAAATGACACCCAAAACGGTCGAAATCGGACCAATTTAAAAAATTCCAAAATTTGCATTTTTCTCGCTTATTTGAAGAGATACGTCAAAAACGAATACGGAATCGTGATCCTGAGGAAATTCCGCGTAAAATGACCTCCAAAACGGTCGAAAACGGACCAATTTTGAAAATACCAATTTTTGCCATTTTCTCGCTTATTTGAAGAGATACGTCAAAAACGAATACGGAATCGTGATCCTGAGGAAATTCCGCGTAAAATGACCCCCAAAACGGTCGAAAACGGACCAATTTTGAAAATACCAATTTTTGCCATTTTCTCGCTTATTTGAAGAGATACGTCAAAAACGAATACGGAATCGTGATCCTGAGGAAAATCCGCGTAAAATGACACCCAAAACGGTCGAAAACGGACCAATTTAAAAAATTCCTAAATTTGCATTTTTCTCGCTTATTTGAAGAGATACGTCAAAAACGAATACGGAATCGTGATCCTGAGGAAAATCCGCGTTAAATGACACCCAAAACGGTCGAAAACGGACCAATTTAAAAAATTCCAAAATTTGCATTTTTCTCGCTTATTTGAAGAGATACGTCAAAAACGAACACGGAATCGTGATCCTGAGGAAAATCCGCGTAAAATGACCTCCAAAACGGTCGAAAACGGACCAATTTTGAAAATACCAATTTTTGCCATTTTCTCGCTTATTTGAAGAGATACGTCAAAAACGAATACGGAATCGTGATCCTGAGGAAAATCCGCGTAAAATGACGCCCAAAACGGTCGAAAACGGACCAATTTTGAAAATTCCAATTTTTGCCATTTTCTCGCTTATTTGAAGAGATACGTCAAAAACGAATACGGAATCGTGATCCTGAGGAAAATCCGCGTAAAATGACACCCAAAACGGTCGAAAACGGACCAATTTAAAAAATTCCAAAATTTGCATTTTTCTCGCTTATTTGAAGAGATACGTCAAAAACGAATACGGAATCGTGATCCTGAGGAAAATCCGCGTAAAATGACGCCCAAATCGGTCAAAAACGGACCAATTTAAAAAATTCCAAAATTTGCATTTTTCTCGCTTATTTGAAGAGATACGTCAAAAACGAATACGGAATCGTGATCCTGAGGAAATTCCGCGTAAAATGACCCCCAAAACGGTCGAAAACGGACCAATTTTGAAAATACCAATTTTTGCCATTTTCTCGCTTATTTGAAGAGATACGTCAAAAACGAATACGGAATCGTGATCCTGAGGAAAATCCGCGTAAAATGACCCCCAAAACGGTCGAAAACGGACCAATTTTGAAAATTCCAATTTTTGCCATTTTCTCGCTTATTTGAAGAGATACGTCAAAAACGAATACGGAATCGTGATCCTGAGGAAAATCCGCGTAAAATGACACCCAAAACGGTCGAAATCGGACCAATTTAAAAAATTCCAAAATTTGCATTTTTCTCGCTTATTTGAAGAGATACGTCAAAAACGAATACGGAATCGTGATCCTGAGGAAATTCCGCGTAAAATGACCTCCAAAACGGTCGAAAACGGACCAATTTTGAAAATACCAATTTTTGCCATTTTCTCGCTTATTTGAAGAGATACGTCAAAAACGAATACGGAATCGTGATCCTGAGGAAATTCCGCGTAAAATGACCCCCAAAACGGTCGAAAACGGACCAATTTTGAAAATACCAATTTTTGCCATTTTCTCGCTTATTTGAAGAGATACGTCAAAAACGAATACGGAATCGTGATCCTGAGGAAAATCCGCGTAAAATGACGCCCAAAACGGTCGAAAACGGACCAATTTTGAAAATACCAATTTTTGCCATTTTCTCGCTTATTTGAAGAGATACGTCAAAAACGAACACGGAATCGTGATCCTGAGGAAAATCCGCGTAAAATGACACCCAAAACGGTCGAAAACGGACCAATTTAAAAAATTCCAAAATTTGCATTTTTCTCGCTTATTTGAAGAGATACGTCAAAAACGAATACGGAATCGTGATCCTGAGGAAAATCCGCGTAAAATGACGCCCAAATCGGTCAAAAACGGACCAATTTAAAAAATTCCAAAATTTGCATTTTTCTCGCTTATTTGAAGAGATACGTCAAAAACGAATACGGAATCGTGATCCTGAGGAAATTCCGCGTAAAATGACCCCCAAAACGGTCGAAAACGGACCAATTTTGAAAATACCAATTTTTGCCATTTTCTCGCTTATTTGAAGAGATACGTCAAAAACGAATACGGAATCGTGATCCTGAGGAAAATCCGCGTAAAATGACGCCCAAATCGGTCAAAAACGGACCAATTTAAAAAATTCCAAAATTTGCATTTTTCTCGCTTATTTGAAGAGATACGTCAAAAACGAATACGGAATCGTGATCCTGAGGAAATTTCGCGTAAAATGACCCCCAAAACGGTCGAAAACGGACCAATTTTGAAAATACCAATTTTTGCCATTTTCTCGCTTATTTGAAGAGATACGTCAAAAACGAATACGAAATCGTGATCCTGAGGAAAATCCGCGTAAAATGACGCCCAAAACGGTCGAAAACGGACCAATTTTGAAAATTCCAATTTTTGCCATTTTCTCGCTTATTTGAAGAGATACGTCAAAAACGAATACGGAATCGTGATCCTGAGGAAAATCCGCGTAAAATGACGCCCAAATCGGTCAAAAACGGACCAATTTAAAAAATTCCAAAATTTGCATTTTTCTCGCTTATTTGAAGAGATACGTCAAAAACGAATACGAAATCGTGATCCTGAGGAAAATCCGCGTAAAATGACGCCCAAAACGGTCGAAAACGGACCAATTTTGAAAATTCCAATTTTTGCCATTTTCTCGCTTATTTGAAGAGATACGTCAAAAACGAATACGGAATCGTGATCCTGAGGAAAATCCGCGTAAAATGACGCCCAAATCGGTCAAAAACGGACCAATTTAAAAAATTCCAAAATTTGCATTTTTCTCGCTTATTTGAAGAGATACGTCAAAAACGAATACGGAATCGTGATCCTGAGGAAAATCCGCGTAAAATGACGCCCAAAACGGTCGAAAACGGACCAATTTTGAAAATTCCAATTTTTGCCATTTTCTCGCTTATTTGAAGAGATACGTCAAAAACGAATACGGAATCGTGATCCTGAGGAAAATCCGCGTAAAATGACGCCCAAAACGGTCGAAAACGGACCAATTTTGAAAATTCCAATTTTTGCCATTTTCTCGCTTATTTGAAGAGATACGTCAAAAACGAATACGGAATCGTGATCCTGAGGAAATTCCGCGTAAAATGACCTCCAAAACGGTCGAAAACGGACCAATTTTGAAAATACCATTTTTTGCCATTTTCTCGCTTATTTGAAGAGATACGTCAAAAACGAATACGGAATCGTGATCCTGAGGAAATTCCGCGTAAAATGACCCCCAAAACGGTCGAAAACGGACCAATTTTGAAAATACCAATTTTTGCCATTTTCTCGCTTATTTGAAGAGATACGTCAAAAACGAATACGGAATCGTGATCCTGAGGAAAATCCGCGTAAAATGACGCCCAAAACGGTCGAAAACGGACCAATTTTGAAAATTCCAATTTTTGCATTTTTCTCGCTTATTTGAAGAGATACGTCAAAAACGAATACGGAATCGTGATCCTGAGGAAAATCCGCGTAAAATGACGCCCAAAACGGTCGAAAACGGACCAATTTTGAAAATTCCAATTTTTGCCATTTTCTCGCTTATTTGAAGAGATACGTCAAAAACGAATACGGAATCGTGATCCTGAGGAAAATCCGCGTAAAATGACACCCAAAACGGTCGAAAACGGACCAATTTAAAAAATTCCAAAATTTGCATTTTTCTCGCTTATTTGAAGAGATACGTCAAAAACGAATACGGAATCGTGATCCTGAGGAAAATCCGCGTAAAATGACGCCCAAATCGGTCAAAAACGGACCAATTTAAAAAATTCCAAAATTTGCATTTTTCTCGCTTATTTGAAGAGATACGTCAAAAACGAATACGGAATCGTGATCCTGAGGAAATTCCGCGTAAAATGACCCCCAAAACGGTCGAAAACGGACCAATTTTGAAAATACCAATTTTTGCCATTTTCTCGCTTATTTGAAGAGATACGTCAAAAACGAATACGGAATCGTGATCCTGAGGAAAATCCGCGTAAAATGACGCCCAAAACGGTCGAAAACGGACCAATTTTGAAAATTCCAATTTTTGCCATTTTCTCGCTTATTTGAAGAGATACGTCAAAAACGAATACGGAATCGTGATCCTGAGGAAATTCTGCGTAAAATGACCCCCAAAACGGTCGAAAACGGACCAATTTTGAAAATACCAATTTTTGCCATTTTCTCGCTTATTTGAAGAGATACGTCAAAAACGAATACGGAATCGTGATCCTGAGGAAAATCCGCGTAAAATGACGCCCAAAACGGTCGAAAACGGACCAATTTTGAAAATTCCAATTTTTGCCATTTTCTCGCTTATTTGAAGAGAAACGTCAAAAACGAATACGGAATCGTGATCCTGAGGAAAATCCGCGTAAAATGACGCCCAAATCGGTCAAAAACGGACCAATTTAAAAAATTCCAAAATTTGCATTTTTCTCGCTTATTTGAAGAGATACGTCAAAAACGAATACGGAATCGTGATCCTGAGGAAATTCCGCGTAAAATGACCCCCAAAACGGTCGAAAACGGACCAATTTTGAAAATACCAATTTTTGCCATTTTCTCGCTTATTTGAAGAGATACGTCAAAAACGAATACGGAATCGTGATCCTGAGGAAAATCCGCGTAAAATGACGCCCAAAACGGTCGAAATCGGACCAATTTAAAAAATTCCAAAATTTGCATTTTTCTCGCTTATTTGAAGAGATACGTCAAAAACGAATACGGAATCGTGATCCTGAGGAAATTCCGCGTAAAATGACCTCCAAAACGGTCGAAAACGGACCAATTTTGAAAATTCCAATTTTTGCCATTTTCTCGCTTATTTGAAGAGATACGTCAAAAACGAATACGGAATCGTGATCCTGAGGAAAATCCGCGTAAAATGACGCCCAAAACGGTCGAAAACGGACCAATTTTGAAAATTCCAATTTTTGCCATTTTCTCGCTTATTTGAAGAGATACGTCAAAAACAAATACGGAATCGTGATCCTGAGGAAAATCCGCGTAAAATGACACCCAAAACGGTCGAAAACGGACCAATTTAAAAAATTCCTAAATTTGCATTTTTCTCGCTTATTTGAAGAGATATGTCAAAAACGAATACGGAATCGTGATCCTGAGGAAAATCCGCGTAAAATGACGCCCAAATCGGTCAAAAACGGACCAATTTAAAAAATTCCAAAATTTGCATTTTTCTCGCTTATTTGAAGAGATACGTCAAAAACGAATACGGAATCGTGATCCTGAGGAAATTCCGCGTAAAATGACCCCCAAAACGGTCGAAAACGGACCAATTTTGAAAATACCAATTTTTGCCATTTTCTCGCTTATTTGAAGAGATACGTCAAAAACGAATACGGAATCGTGATCCTGAGGAAAATCCGCGTAAAATGACGCCCAAAACGGTCGAAAACGGACCAATTTTGAAAATTCCAATTTTTGCCATTTTCTCGCTTATTTGAAGAGATACGTCAAAAACGAATACGGAATCGTGATCCTGAGGAAAATCCGCGTAAAATGACACCCAAAACGGTCGAAATCGGACCAATTTAAAAAATTCCAAAATTTGCATTTTTCTCGCTTATTTGAAGAGATACGTCAAAAACGAATACGGAATCGTGATCCTGAGGAAATTCCGCGTAAAATGACCTCCAAAACGGTCGAAAACGGACCAATTTTGAAAATACCAATTTTTGCCATTTTCTCGCTTATTTGAAGAGATACGTCAAAAACGAATACGGAATCGTGATCCTGAGGAAATTCCGCGTAAAATGACCCCCAAAACGGTCGAAAACGGACCAATTTTGAAAATACCAATTTTTGCCATTTTCTCGCTTATTTGAAGAGATACGTCAAAAACGAATACGGAATCGTGATCCTGAGGAAAATCCGCGTAAAATGACGCCCAAAACGGTCGAAAACGGACAATTTTGAAAATTCCAATTTTTGCCATTTTCTCGCTTATTTGAAGAGATACGTCAAAAACGAATACGGAATCGTGATCCTGAGGAAAATCCGCGTAAAATGACACCCAAAACGGTCGAAATCGGACCAATTTAAAAAATTCCAAAATTTGCATTTTTCTCGCTTATTTGAAGAGATACGTCAAAAACGAATACGGAATCGTGATCCTGAGGAAATTTCGCGTAAAATGACCTCCAAAACGGTCGAAAACGGACCAATTTTGAAAATACCAATTTTTGCCATTTTCTCGCTTATTTGAAGAGATACGTCAAAAACGAATACGGAATCGTGATCCTGAGGAAAATCCGCGTAAAATGACACCCAAAACGGTCGAAAACGGACCAATTTAAAAAATTCCAAAATTTGCATTTTTCTCGCTTATTTGAAGAGATACGTCAAAAACGAATACGGAATCGTGATCCTGAGGAAAATCCGCGTAAAATGACACCCAAAACGGTCGAAATCGGACCAATTTAAAAAATTCCAAAATTTGCATTTTTCTCGCTTATTTGAAGAGATACGTCAAAAACGAATACGGAATCGTGATCCTGAGGAAATTTCGCGTAAAATGACCTCCAAAACGGTCGAAAACGGACCAATTTTGAAAATACCAATTTTTGCCATTTTCTCGCTTATTTGAAGAGATACGTCAAAAACGAATACGGAATCGTGATCCTGAGGAAAATCCGCGTAAAATGACACCCAAAACGGTCGAAAACGGACCAATTTAAAAAATTCCAAAATTTGCATTTTTCTCGCTTATTTGAAGAGACGTCAAAAACGAATACGGAATCGTGATCCTGAGGAAAATCCGCGTAAAATGACACCCAAAACGGTCGAAATCGGACCAATTTAAAAAATTCCAAAATTTGCATTTTTCTCGCTTATTTGAAGAGATACGTCAAAAACGAATACGGAATCGTGATCCTGAGGAAATTCCGCGTAAAATGACCTCCAAAACGGTCGAAAACGGACCAATTTTGAAAATACCAATTTTTGCCATTTTCTCGCTTATTTGAAGAGATACGTCAAAAACGAATACGGAATCGTGATCCTGAGGAAATTCCGCGTAAAATGACCTCCAAAACGGTCGAAAACGGACCAATTTTGAAAATACCAATTTTTGCCATTTTCTCGCTTATTTGAAGAGATACGTCAAAAACGAATACGGAATCGTGATCCTGAGGAAAATCCGCGTAAAATGACGCCCAAAACGGTCGAAAACGGACCAATTTTGAAAATTCCAATTTTTGCCATTTTCTCGCTTATTTGAAGAGATACGTCAAAAACGAATACGGAATCGTGATCCTGAGGAAAATCCGCGTAAAATGACACCCAAAACGGTCGAAATCGGACCAATTTAAAAAATTCCTAAATTTGCATTTTCTCGCTTATTTGAAGAGATACGTCAAAAACGAATACGGAATCGTGATCCTGAGGAAATTCCGCGTAAAATGACCTCCAAAACGGTCGAAAACGGACCAATTTTGAAAATACCAATTTTTGCCATTTTCTCGCTTATTTGAAGAGATACGTCAAAAACGAATACGGAATCGTGATCCTGAGGAAAATCCGCGTAAAATGACACCCAAAACGGTCGAAAACGGACCAATTTAAAAAATTCCAAAATTTGCATTTTTTTCGCTTATTTGAAGAGATACGTCAAAAACGAATACGGAATCGTGATCCTGAGGAAATTCCGCGTAAAATGACCCCCAAAACGGTCGAAAACGGACCAATTTTGAAAATACCAATTTTTGCCATTTTCTCGCTTATTTGAAGAGATACGTCAAAAACGAATACGGAATCGTGATCCTGAGGAAAATCCGCGTAAAATGACACCCAAAACGGTCGAAATCGGACCAATTTAAAAAATTCCAAAATTTGCATTTTTCTCGCTTATTTGAAGAGATACGTCAAAAACGAATACGGAATCGTGATCCTGAGGAAATTTCGCGTAAAATGACCTCCAAAACGGTCGAAAACGGACCAATTTTGAAAATACCAATTTTTGCCATTTTCTCGCTTATTCGAAGAGATACGTCAAAAACGAATACGGAATCGTGATCCTGAGGAAAATCCGCGTAAAATGACACCCAAAACGGTCGAAAACGGACCAATTTAAAAAATTCCAAAATTTGCATTTTTCTCGCTTATTTGAAGAGATACGTCAAAAACGAATACGGAATCGTGATCCTGAGGAAAATCCGCGTAAAATGACACCCAAAACGGTCGAAATCGGACCAATTTAAAAAATTCCAAAATTTGCATTTTTCTCGCTTATTTGAAGAGATACGTCAAAAACGAATACGGAATCGTGATCCTGAGGAAATTTCGCGTAAAATGACCTCCAAAACGGTCGAAAACGGACCAATTTTGAAAATACCAATTTTTGCCATTTTCTCGCTTATTTGAAGAGATACGTCAAAAACGAATACGGAATCTTGATCCTGAGGAAAATCCGCGTAAAATGACACCCAAAACGGTCGAAAACGGACCAATTTAAAAAATTCCAAAATTTGCATTTTTCTCGCTTATTTGAAGAGACGTCAAAAACGAATACGGAATCGTGATCCTGAGGAAAATCCGCGTAAAATGACACCCAAAACGGTCGAAATCGGACCAATTTAAAAAATTCCAAAATTTGCATTTTTCTCGCTTATTTGAAGAGATACGTCAAAAACGAATACGGAATCGTGATCCTGAGGAAATTCCGCGTAAAATGACCTCCAAAACGGTCGAAAACGGACCAATTTTGAAAATACCAATTTTTGCCATTTTCTCGCTTATTTGAAGAGATACGTCAAAAACGAATACGGAATCGTGATCCTGAGGAAAATCCGCGTAAAATGACGCCCAAATCGGTCAAAAACGGACCAATTTAAAAAATTCCAAAATTTGCATTTTTCTCGCTTATTTGAAGAGATACGTCAAAAACGAATACGGAATCGTGATCCTGAGGAAATTCCGCGTAAAATGACCTCCAAAACGGTCGAAAACGGACCAATTTTGAAAATACCAATTTTTGCCATTTTCTCGCCTATTTGAAGAGATACGTCAAAAACGAATACGGAATCGTGATCCTGAGGAAATTCCGCGTAAAATGACCCCCAAAACGGTCGAAAACGGACCAATTTTGAAAATACCAATTTTTGCCATTTTCTCGCTTATTTGAAGAGATACGTCAAAAACGAATACGGAATCGTGATCCTGAGGAAAATCCGCGTAAAATGACGCCCAAAACGGTCGAAAACGGACAATTTTGAAAATTCCAATTTTTGCCATTTTCTCGCTTATTTGAAGAGATACGTCAAAAACGAATACGGAATCGTGATCCTGAGGAAAATCCGCGTAAAATGACACCCAAAACGGTCGAAATCGGACCAATTTAAAAAATTCCAAAATTTGCATTTTTCTCGCTTATTTGAAGAGATACGTCAAAAACGAATACGGAATCGTGATCCTGAGGAAATTTCGCGTAAAATGACCTCCAAAACGGTCGAAAACGGACCAATTTTGAAAATACCAATTTTTGCCATTTTCTCGCTTATTTGAAGAGATACGTCAAAAACGAATACGGAATCGTGATCCTGAGGAAAATCCGCGTAAAATGACACCCAAAACGGTCGAAAACGGACCAATTTAAAAAATTCCAAAATTTGCATTTTTCTCGCTTATTTGAAGAGATACGTCAAAAACGAATACGGAATCGTGATCCTGAGGAAAATCCGCGTAAAATGACACCCAAAACGGTCGAAATCGGACCAATTTAAAAAATTCCAAAATTTGCATTTTTCTCGCTTATTTGAAGAGATACGTCAAAAACGAATACGGAATCGTGATCCTGAGGAAATTTCGCGTAAAATGACCTCCAAAACGGTCGAAAACGGACCAATTTTGAAAATACCAATTTTTGCCATTTTCTCGCTTATTTGAAGAGATACGTCAAAAACGAATACGGAATCGTGATCCTGAGGAAAATCCGCGTAAAATGACACCCAAAACGGTCGAAAACGGACCAATTTAAAAAATTCCAAAATTTGCATTTTTCTCGCTTATTTGAAGAGACGTCAAAAACGAATACGGAATCGTGATCCTGAGGAAAATCCGCGTAAAATGACACCCAAAACGGTCGAAATCGGACCAATTTAAAAAATTCCAAAATTTGCATTTTTCTCGCTTATTTGAAGAGATACGTCAAAAACGAATACGGAATCGTGATCCTGAGGAAATTCGGCGTAAAATGACCTCCAAAACGGTCGAAAACGGACCAATTTTGAAAATACCAATTTTTGCCATTTTCTCGCTTATTTGAAGATGTTCGGTATTCGCGAACTTATGTAGTTTAAACTTAAAAGTCCCCATATCGGTTTGGACCACCCCCAGAGGGCTAACCATATGGGGAGAAGCCAGTAGCCTACGGTATTCGGTCGTAATAACATCTCGGAGCTACCGGTGCGAGTGCTTACAACACTTTATTCTTGTTTTGTGCGGTTTTCTCAACGATAACTACTACACATCACTTCGCCAGGGGATCCCCGAAGCAACGAATTCAACGCACCTTAATCCATCGAGCCCAGGTAGGTCCACAAACGATAGTGGGGGTTTCGTTACCTGTCGGCTTCGTAATTTCGCGTACAACACGTACATTTTTTGGTCCTTCGAGCCGGATCTACGATAGATCCGCAATCGCGATAGCATAGACCGCCCAGGTGCTGCTATCGTACCTTTCGTTCATCAAAATTTTCGTTTGTTTTGTCATAGCTTGCGTCATTCGGACCAAGCTACAGTCGTCCAAGACTACCCACCAGGATACGCAGACACACTTGTCTGTCGAGACGCCACACATTTGGTTTGGCGTCCTCTATCTTTCCTTGTTCACTCGACTAGTAGTTAGTTTCTTTCCTTGTCAACCACTTGACATTACTTGACCATTCGGGTCCTATTTCGCAGAACTATAGACACACGCCCTACATTCGGTTTGGCGTCCTATATCGTTCTTTGTCAATCTTGCATCACTTCGTTTCGTTCCTTGTCACACGCTTGACATTGGGTGGCTAATCGAGTCACTTTCACAGTTTTGTATACACTTTGTCTTTGCATTCTGCACGTGTGGTATATACAATGACCACCATGGATAGAGTTGTTGTAGCCGGACCCCAGCTGTTGCGGCGAATGAAAAATCTGGCTCTAACCGAGGGTACAGATCTTAACGATCAGGCCAATCAATCGGCCATAATAGCAAATTTTGAAATGGCCCAAGAAATTCGGGCCGAATCAAAACAACTCTTTAGGAGCTGCTTAATCGATGAAGAAGAAGTTGAAAAGCTCGATAAAATTAATCAACTCGAAATCGATATCGACGCTGCTTTTGGTAAATTAAAGGCACTCCACGTTTTAGTACTGAGGATCATAGACGCCAATAAAGCAGCGTCGGTACAGGACAAATCATCCGCGCCCGTTCAACCCAGTATCAGACTTGCGCCAATAAATCTTATTAAATTTGACGGTTCTCTAAAGACGTGGCCAACCTTCAGAGACCTATTTAACGTGTCGGTTCATACAAACTCGGTTTATTCTAACATCGAGAAGTTTCATCTTTTGATAACGCACCTTTCAGGTGAACCATTGTCCATAGTAAAGTCACTGCCGATCAGCGACGATAATTATCTTATAGTGTACGAGAGTTTGACGAATCGGTATGAGAACAAAAGACTTTTGGTTGCCACATATTGGCAGTCTGTTAATAACGCGAACAAAGCCACATCTGACTCGCCACAGTCTCTCCGTAATTTAGTGAATAGTTTTACGGAGAATCTGGCGGCATTAGATCAAATTAGTGGATCACTAAACCCACCAGCGTCACTAGATCTGTGGGATTTTACTTTATTCAATTGGATGCTGAGCAAACTAGACGCTTCAACTCGGAAACGATTTGAATTAGAAAATAGTGGGATCGACTTCCCTACTTTTAATTCACTGAAAGAGTTCGTGTTGCGACAATGCAAAGCCCTCGAAGTAAACAATGCTTCGACCGGGCCAATGTCGCAACGAGCGAACCCGGTCCCAACACCATTAAAACTCGACACACCCCACCAGCGGGGTGTCGTACCGCACGCTTTTGTAGCAAATACGGGTAATAAGTGCATCTTTTGTAAATCGGTGCATTTGATATACCAGTGCCCATCCTTTCTCGGACAGTCGCCGCAAGAACGATATCAATCCATCAAGAACAAACGTTGTTGTATCAATTGCTTACGGAACACACACTTGATAAAGGACTGCCCGTCTAAGAGTACTTGTCGCAACTGCAAAGCTCAACATCACAGCTTACTGCATTTCGAGAACCTGGAGCAAATTGCGACAAATACAGATCATCACGTAATGACACAAACGCCGTCCGATTTATGACTCCCGACAAATCCAGTTTTCGATGACACCTCATTATCTGTAATTTCTACCACCACACTTTTGGCAACCATTGTTCTTCATGTTCACGATATTAATAAAAAGGTACACACCGTTCGCGCGTTGCTTGACAGTGGCAGTCAAGCATCGTTTATTACAGAGAAATGTCAGCGACAACTGGGCCTCGGTCTTATTCAATCCCATACCCCTATCATTGGGCTTAACGGAATGGAATCGAAAGCTGGTAGTATGGTATCGTGCATCGTGCAGCCATACTTCCGCGAAACACCACGTCTTTCGGTTTCGGCGATGGTAATAAAAAAGATTTGTGAAGACATGCCTGTAGTTAACCCATCTGCCAATTGGCCGCACTTGCAAAATCTCCAACTCGCGGACCCTAAGTTCAATATTCCCGCAAAAATTGACATGTTACTCGGTGCCGATGTCTTTGCAGCCATTTTTGTTGGGAATAAAAGGCAACATACGTCTCGCGATCCAGCTGTTTTTGAAACGCAATTTGGCTGGATCGTAATTGGGAAAATCGACTTGCAAACTTCCCCAAAGTACGTTTTCCATTCTTCCCATAATGCGCCGCTAGATTCGTTAGTCCGCAAGTTCTGGGAAATGGAGGAGGTTTCCGAAATCCTTCCACCATCTCCAGAGGACGCACGTTGCGAACAACATTTTGTTAACACCCATTCGCGGACTATCTCCGGGAGATTTGTAGTCGCACTTCCGTTCAAAGACAGTGAGCCGATGTTTGAAAACTCCCGTGTCGTTGCACAGCGGAGATTATTATCCATGGAAAAGCGTTTAATTAAAGACCCAAAATTGTATGACCAATACAAACGGTTCATGCAAGACTATTTAGATCGCGGACACATGGAATTAATTTCTAACCAAAATCAAGCGACATTTGAACATCAAACGTACTACATCCCTCATCATTGCGTACTGAAACCCGACAGTACTTCAACAAAACTCCGGGTGGTCTTTGATGCGTCGGCGGTGACGCCCAGCGGGACGTCATTGAACTCGACGTTGGTTACAGGTCCCAAACTACAAAAGGATCTGTTTGATTTATTATTAGAATTTCGGACACATCGGTTTGTAATAATTGGCGACATTGGACAAATGTATAGGCAGATTCTGGTAGTTCCGCACCACCGCGACTATCAACGAATTCTGTGGCGGTTTCACCCGGATGAACCCATTCGTGAATTCCGTCTAAACACGGTGACCTACGGTGTAGCTTCAGCACCCTTTTTAGCGCTTCGCACCTTGGCAGAATTAGCAAAGATCGGTCAAGATCAGTTCCCGTTGGCTTCGCGAGCGTTGTCGAAACACACTTACGTCGATGATATCGTTACGGGCACAAACTCTGTGGCGGATGGTCAACAACTTCGGACCGAACTCGAAACATTGTTAGGCTCGGCCGGGTTTCAACTCCACAAATGGTCGAGCAACTGCCCCGAATTAGTGCCATGTAATCGGGATTCGCACGAGGACGACACACACACGTTTGATAGTGAGTCGTTTCAAAAAATTTTAGGCCTAAGTTGGTACGCGCAGAAGGACAGTTTCTCATACATCGTAAAACCATTGAATCGTACTTGGACTAAGCGTACCATCTTATCAGAATTGGCACGCATCTTCGATCCTCTCGGATTTTTAGCGCCGTTAACTTTCTTTGCAAAGTGTCTAATTCAAAACTTATGGACACTTGGGTTACAATGGGATGACGAACCTCCTGAACCCATAGTTGACAAATGGCAGAAGTACTCGGAAGAGCTTCTTTTATTAACGCGATTAGAAATCCCTCGTCACTTGAATTCAGATTCTTACAGTGCATTGCAGTTACACGGATTTTGTGATGCTTCCGAATCGGGATTTAGTGGAGCTGTCTACTTCCGGTACGAGATGGCGGACGGTCAAATAATTACGAAATTAGTTTGCGCTAAGACTAAAGTCGCCCCACTAAAGCGGGTCACGTTGCCTCGATTGGAACTTTGCGGCGCCCTACTACTTGCTAAACTGATATCTCGGGTCTGCAAAACATATCAGAATTGTTTCAAATTCCAAAAGATCTTTGCGTGGAGCGACTCCACCGTTGCGTTATCTTGGATCAAATCATCGCCACATCGGTGGAAGTGCTTTGTAGCGAATCGAGTCGCACAGATTCAAGATTTGACACTCCCTTCTAGTTGGAAACATATTCGTTCCGAGCAGAACCCTGCAGACTGTGCTTCACGCGGTTTACTCCCATCGGAGCTGGTGCACCATCCCTTATGGTGGGCGGGCCCCACGTGGTTGCAGCTCCCGGAGATAGAATGGAATCTCGGAGATTCAAACGAATCAAATCAATCGCTCGCGGTCATGACGGAGGAAAAAAAGGTGGTCCTGAATGTGGTCACATCTCGAGATCATATTATTGACATTTTGTTGAATCAACATTCCTCTCTACGGAGGGTGCAACGAGTGATAGCAATTCTTATTCGATTCACCCGCAACGCGCGAAACAAAGAGCAACGAGTCAGTGGCCACTTAACTGCAGAGGAACTTCACAGAGCTCTGTTAGTTGTTATTCAACATGTTCAAGCCAGTTGTTTTGAGGATGAAATCGCGAATCTACGACGCAATCAACAACTGTCAAAGGCGCTTCAACGGCTCAATCCGTTTCTAGATAACCGCGGTTTTCTTAGGGTGGGCGGCCGTCTTCAACATGCGCAACTTCCCTTCGACACAAAACATCCCTTGCTTCTTCCTTCAAAACACCGATTAACTGAGCTGCTAATAGAACAATTTCACGTGCGATATTTACATGTAGGACACCAAACGCTATTCTTCTTGTTGCGCCAGCAGTTCTGGATCCTCTCAGCGAAGCGCGCCATTAGATCTGTTGTTTCACGGTGTATTCGATGCTTTCGCACCCGTCCGACGTCGATTACACCACTCATGGGAAACTTACCTTATGCCAGAGTCAACCACCTCAAACCCTTTTTGCATAGTGGGGTGGATTTCGCCGGTCCTATTAGTCTGACAATGGGCAAATATCGAGGAACGCGAACAACGAAGGCATACATTTGCATTTTTGTGTGTATGTCGGTAAAGGCGGTACATCTCGAGTTAGTATCTGATTTAACTTCGGACGCCTTTATTGGAGCATTTCGACGCTTCATAGCTCGTCGTGGTAGATGTACACACTTATACAGTGACTGTGGCACTAACTTTGTTGGAGCAAATAAAGTGCTGCTACAGTATGCCAAAAATGCAGCAAGCTCACTAGAATTAAAATGGCATTTTAATCCTCCGAATGCCCCAAATTTCGGGGGTCTCTGGGAAGCAGGGGTGCGGTCCGTGAAAACCCACATCGTTCGGGTAATCGGTGCCCAATCACTTACCTTCGAAGAGTACTACACCCTGCTAGTGCAAATCGAAGCGGTTTTGAACTCTCGCCCACTATTCTCTGCTAGCCCCGATCCCAACGATTTGAATGCTTTAACACCTGGCCACTTTTTAGTATTAGAACCTTTATCTAGTCCGCCAGATGAAGACGTCAGTACTTTAAAACTCAATCGCCTCAATCGCTGGCAATTAATCCAACGTTGTCAACGCGACTTTTGGAAGCGGTATCAAACAGAGTACCTTCACACTTTGCAGCAAAGGACAAAGTGGTGCAAGGTGGAACAGGGTCCGGTGATCAATTCAATAGTTGTGATAAGGAACGATAATGCCCCTCCGCTGCAGTGGCGGTTAGGGCGAATTGTGGAACTCCACCCCGGTGCAGACGGAGTCCATAGAGTCGCCACTATTAAAACTTCCCTGGGTCTACTAAAACGACCAATTTCAAAATTGTGCCCACTGCCAGTAGAGTCCTAACTCTACTGCATCTCTGTAGATTAGTTCTTATTCTTTTTACACTTTCCTTTTCTTTTTCGTAGAATAGTTCATTAGATATAGATATAGATTCTTTAGTCATAGGTTCAAAAATATCGCTTATGCGTATTTTGGTGGGCGGTATGTTCGGTATTCGCGAACTTATGTAGTTTAAACTTAAAAGTCCCCATATCGGTTTGGACCACCCCCAGAGGGCTAACCATATGGGGAGAAGCCAGTAGCCTACGGTATTCGGTCGTAATAACATCTCGGAGCTACCGGTGCGAGTGCTTACAACACTTTATTCTTGTTTTGTGCGGTTTTCTCAACGATAACTACTACACATCACTTCGCCAGGGGATCCCCGAAGCAACGAATTCAACGCACCTTAATCCATCGAGCCCAGGTAGGTCCACAAACGATAGTGGGGGTTTCGTTACCTGTCGGCTTCGTAATTTCGCGTACAACACGTACAGAAGAGATACGTCAAAAACGAATACGGAATCGTGATCCTGAGGAAATTCCGCGTAAAATGACCTCCAAAACGGTCGAAAACGGACCAATTTTGAAAATACCAATTTTTGCCATTTTCTCGCTTATTTGAAGAGATACGTCAAAAACGAATACGGAATCGTGATCCTGAGGAAAATCCGCGTAAAATGACGCCCAAATCGGTCAAAAACGGACCAATTTAAAAAATTCCAAAATTTGCATTTTTCTCGCTTATTTGAAGAGATACGTCAAAAACGAATACGGAATCGTGATCCTGAGGAAATTCCGCGTAAAATGACCCCCAAAACGGTCGAAAACGGACCAATTTTGAAAATACCAATTTTTGCCATTTTCTCGCTTATTTGAAGAGATACGTCAAAAACGAATACGGAATCGTGATCCTGAGGAAAATCCGCGTAAAATGACGCCCAAAACGGTCGAAAACGGACCAATTTTGAAAATTCCAATTTTTGCCA